>NC_134137.1:36920000-37545000 GCF_033958435.1 Carettochelys insculpta | reverse complement strand
CTAGGGATCTGGAGCAAGGAGGAGGTGCTCCAGGTAATGGGGAGCAAGAGGCGGAACGCGGATGCGTTCGCTCGGCTGGCTGATGGCCTGGCCGCCCGGGGTCACCCTGCTCGCACTCCGGATCATATCCGGAGTAAAGTGAAGGAGCTGCGGCAGGGTTACGCCCGGGCCCGGGATGCGGCCGGCTGATCTGGGGCCGCTCCCGTCACTTGCCCCTTTTACAGGGAGCTCAGGGACATCTTGGGCCCCCGGTACACCTCCTCCCCTCCGGCCACTCTTGATACCTCGGCCAAGGAGCCCCAGCAGGCCCCAGAGGCGGAGTCCGCCCCGGAAGCAAGCCCCGCACCCCAGGGGCCCCCCCAGGAGCCCACCCCTGGGGCACCGTAGGAGGAGGAGGAGGAGGAAGGGGAGTCCTCCTCCAGCGACACCGGCCTCCAGATCATCCTGCCATCCAGGAGCTCCAGCCGGGCGTCCGCCCCCCGGGTGTCCCCCGACCGTGGGAGTGGACCGTCAGGTATGTACGCCCCCGATGCACACCCCTGGGGTTGAGGTGATAGATATGACCAGGGCCCTCCATATGCCCAGATGACCACGGCCCCAAGGACAGCAGTGGCATGTCCCTCAGAAGAGTGCATCAGCCCCTGCCCTGCCCCCAGCACAACAGTGCTATGCCCCATCCCCGGGGCTGGGGGGAGCAGAACCTCTAGGGTCCCCTGGGGGGAGGGGTGGGACACGCAGCAGCATGTGATGGAGTGGGGGGAGTGCAAATGCGAGACTCAGGCTACATATGAGAAACAAGCAGAATAGCTCCCAGTGGCTAAGGATGATCCTGGGGCTACAACTGGCAGGTTACACCTCTGCCCTGAACAAAGAAGAGGGAGGAGCCGAGCTGGGTTTGAATCGGGGCGGGGGGAGGGCCGCAGTTAGAGGCTAGGGGGAGGGAGAGCTAGAAGGCAGCCAGCCTGAGGAGGGGGAAAGCTACACCCCAGAGGGGCACCCCTCGGGGTCTTCTCCCCAGGACGGGTTGGAAGGACTGTCTCTGACTGCTGTACTGTCGCTTCTGTGAGAAACTGGGCATCTGTTGCCTAATAAACCTCCTGTTGTACCTGCTGAGTGAGAGTCACTCCTGCCAGCGGACAGGGTGCAGTGCAGGGGGACCCCTGAACCCCATCACAGCAGCATCTCCCGGGGACGGGGATGAGGAACCTGCACCAGAGGGGTGGGGGGACAAGGGCCACGGCTCGGGGCCCACACTAACGGCTGTCTCCATTCTTCTTCCCCTGCCCCGTGTTCCGCAGCTGCACCATCGGAAGGACCAGAGAGCACCGGCGAGGCGTCAGTGGTCCTGGACAGCCCTCCGGGGCCATCACTCCAGGCCAGCCCCTCGGTGGAGGACCGACCAGCCCCGCGGCAGGGAAGATGGCAGACCCAGCACCACCAGCCGACGGCGACGGACCCCCAGCTGCTGGCCCTCCACCGTCGGCAGCTGGAGGTCACCGAGCAGCGGCTGCGGGTGGAGGAACACCGCCTCCAGCTACAGGAGCGGGCGCTGGCCTGGCGCCAGGAGGCATAGGGGGCCTACATGCGGACCTTCAACCGTATCGCAGACTACCTGGCCCCCCCATGCCGCGCTGGCCGCTGCTGCACCCGCCCTGCCTGCTCCACCTGCTGCTCCAGCCACTGCGCCGTCCGCCGTCGCACCGCCATCGAGGGCCCTTCCGCCGAGGGGGACCTGGGGCCAGCTGACACCCACCGCCCGGATCTCCCAGTCCGCCCGGCCCCCAGCCAGCCCCGGCCAGGGCTGAGGCCGAGGCAGGGATCCCAGCCGCCCACCCCCAGCGCTGGACTTTAGGGGGTGTGGGGCCCAGGACGTGGTCCCCCCCCTCCCCCTTTGGACATATTCCCCCCAGTTTTAAGTTAGTTTGTTGTAAATAGTTTGTATATTTGATCCCTGTTACTATGCTGATCCTTACCCCCCCAATGTAAATAGTTCTCCCCTTCCTTGTCTTCCCCTTTCATCTTGTCCCTATTTGTAATACATATATATGTTAGATTTTGCCTGTAAATAGTTAGTCTTGTTGATAATAATAATAAGAGTTCTACAGATATTTAAGTTGACGAACAACTGTCTGCTTTTATTTACAAGAAAAGTGGTGGGGGGGGTGCTCTTGGGTGCTCTGTGGCGTGGGCATAGGGGCAGGGAGTGTTGTGGAGGATGGGGGGGCAGTGGGGGGCCTGCCAGCGTTCACCCTGCGGCCTCATTGAACTGGGCCCGCAGGGCCTCCCGGACCCGGGTCCCTTCGGGGTCCACCTGGCGACG
Source organism: Carettochelys insculpta (assembly GCF_033958435.1). Classification (NCBI taxonomy): domain Eukaryota; kingdom Metazoa; phylum Chordata; order Testudines; family Carettochelyidae; genus Carettochelys; species Carettochelys insculpta. Next base: position 37,542,680 of record NC_134137.1, on the reverse strand, counting down.
GGGGGCAGCGGGTGGCTGCACATCGGCCCTGCTGGCCTCCACAGCCCAGCCCTGAAAGAAGGCCTACCCCTTGCTCTCCACAAGGTTGTGTAGGGCGCTGCAAGCGCCCACAATCTGGGGGATGTTGGTGGGGCCCGCATCAAGGCGGGTGAGGAGACACCTCCAGCGCCCTTTGAGGCGGCCAAATGTGCGCTCCACCACCTGGCGCGCGTGGTTCAGGCGCTGGTTGAAGCGCTCCTGGCTGGCAGACAGATGGCCCGTGTACGGGTGCATGAGCCAGGGCCGGAGGGGGTATGCTGCATCTGCGATGACGAAGAGGGGCATGGTGGTGTCCCCCAGAGGGATCTCCCGCTGGGGGATGTAGGTCCCCACCTCCAGCCGGCGGCACAGGCCCGAGTTCCAGAATACCCGGGTGTCGTGGGTGCTGCCAGGCCAGCCCACATAAATGTCCAGGAAACGGCCCCGGCTGTCCACCAAGGCCTGGAGGACCACTGAGTGGTAGCTCTTCCTGTTTAAGCAGCATGCTCCACTGTGTTCTGGGGCGTGGATGGGGATGTGAGTCCCATCCAGAGCCCCAAAGCAATTGGGGAAGCCCAGGGTGGCAAAGCCCGCGACGGCGGCATCCGGGTCCCCAAGCCTCACAAGCCTGTGGAGGAGCAGGGCGTTGATGGCGCGGACGACCTGCAGGGGAAGCACATGGGAGAGCACCAATGAGGGGTGTGCAGGGTGTGTGTGGCCCTCCCCTGCCAGGCCCCACCCCCCGCCAGGGCTGCATCCCTCCCCTCCCCTGCCAGGGCTGCCTCCCCCTCCCCCTATGGGTCCTCTTACCTCCATGAGGACAGCCCCGACGGTGGCCTTGCCGACACCAAACTGCTGGCCCACGGATCAATAGCTGTCTGGAGTGGCCAGCTTCCAGACAGCGATGCCGACCTGTTTCTCCACACTGAGGGCATGCCGCATGAAGGTGTCCTGGTGCCTGAGTGCAGGGGTGAGCCACTGGCATAGCTCCAGAAATGTCTACCGGCTCATGCGAAAGTTATGGAGCCAGCGGTCATCATCCCACTCTCCGTGCACCAGCCGATCCCACCAGTCGGTGCTCGTGGGGTAGCTCCACAGCCGGCGGCGTGTGCGGCGGGGGGGCGGGGTGCTGCAGGGTTGGGGGTTGCGTCCTCCTTCCCTGCGGGCAGCTCCTCCTCTGTGGCAAGGAGGTGCTCAGCTGCCTCCTGCATGGCATGGAGCAGGGCGAGCACTGCTCCTGCAGGGGCGGCTGGGTGGACCTCTGGCTGCTGCTGCTGCCGCTGCTGCTGGGGGTTCATGACTGCGTCGCTCGAGGTGTGCGTGCCTATGGCTCTGCAGACCGCGTGCTGTGCAGGCTGCATGTGTCTGGGAGGGACCCTTTAAGGGAGCGGCTAGCTGTTGCCCCGGAAGCGCTAGTCAGCCCTGTGACCCTGTCTGCAGCTGTTCCTGGCACCCTTATTTCAATGTGTGCTACTCTGGCGTGTAGACGTTCCCTCGCAGCGCCTATTTCGATATGGTGCTGCGCAACGTCGACATTCAACGTCGATGTTGCCAGCCCTGGAGGATGTGTAGACATTATTCATTCAAATAGCCTATTTCGATGTAGCGTGCACGTTTAGACGTAGCCCTACTGACTCCCTCATGACCACAGAGATAGTTACTTCATTATAAAAGCTAATCAGATTGGTCAGGCATGACTTGCCCTTGGTGAATCCATGTGGACTGCTCTTGATCACTTTCCCCTCTTCCAAGTGCCTCAAAATGGATGCCTTGAAGATCCCCTCCATGATTTTTCCAGGGACTGAGGTAAGACTGACCAGTCTATAGTTCCCTGGCTGATCTTTCTTTCAGTTTTGAAGGATGGGCACTATACTTGCCTTTTTCCAGTCATCCGGGACCTGTCCCAATCTCCATGAGTTTTAAAAAAAAAGAAGAAAGAAATTGATCAAAGGCTCTGCAATGACCTTTGCCAATTCCCTCAGTACCCTTGGATGCATTTAATCCAGTCCCATGGATTTTTGTATGTCTAGCTTTTTAAAATACTCTTTAACCTGCTCTTTCCCCACTAAAGGCTGCCCAGCTCCTTCCCATACTGTATTGCCTAATGCACTAGTCTGGGAGCTGACCTTGCCCATGAAGACAGAGGCAAAATAAGAACTGAGTAATTTAGTTTTTCCCACATCATCTGTCACCAGGCTACCTCCCTCATCCAGTAAGGGCCCCACACCTTCTCTGATAACCTGTTTATTGTTAACAAGTCCGTAAAAACCCTTCTTGTTGCCCTTCACATCCCTTGCTAGCTGCAGTTCCAATTGTGCTTTTGCCTTCATGATTACTCCCCCACATTCTGCAACAGCATATTTGTACTCCTTAGTCATCTGTCCTAGTTTCTACTTCTTATATGCATCCTTTTTGAGTTTAAGCTTGCCAAGGATTTCCCTAGTAAGCTAAGCTGATTGCCTACTATATTTGCTTTCTTTACTGTGCATCAGGATGGTTTTTTCCTGTGCCTTCAGTAAGGCTTCCTAAAATACTGCCAGTTCTCCTGAACTCCTTTCCCTTTCATATTAGCTTCCCAGGGGATCCTGCCGATCAGCTCTCTGAGAGAGTCGAAGTCTGTTCTGAAATCAAGGGTCTGTATTTTACTGCTCACCTTCCTTCCTTTTGTCAGGATCCTGAAATCCACCATCTCATGATCACTGCAGCCCAGATACTCACTCACGTCTATTTCTCCTACTAGTTCTTCCCTGTTTGTGAGCAGCAGCAGGTCAACCTGCGCATAGCCCCTGGTCGGTTCCTTCAGCACTTGTACCAAGAAGTTAACCTCAGTGTTCTCCAAAAACTTGCTGGATTGTGCGTGCGCTGCTGTATTGGTCTCCCAACAAATGTCAGGGTGATTAAAGTCTCCCATGAGAACCAGGGCCTGTGATTTGGAAACTCCTCTTAGTTGTCTGAAGAAATTATCGTCGACCTCATCTACCTGATCTGGTGGTCTATAGCAGACAACAACCACAACACCACCTCTGTTGTTTCTGCCTTTAAGCTTAACCCAAAGACTCTCAATTGGCTTTTCTCCCTCCACATCCTGGAGCTTTGAGCAAATATGCTGCTCCTGTTACATACAGCACCACTCCTCCTTCTTTTCTCCCCTGCCTGTCCTTCCTGAACAGTTTATACCCTTCCATGACAGTGCTCCACTTATGCAAGTCATCCCACCAAGTCTCTGTTAATCCAATCACCTCACACTCCTTTGACTGTGCCAGGGCCTGTCATTCCTCCTGTTTGTTTCCCAGGCTTCTTGCATCTGTGTACAAACACCTTAGATAACTAGTTGATTGACCTACTTTCTCCTTTTGAATCAGGGATCCTCCTTTGTTGCACCCTCCTCCTTCCCCACTTACCTTAGTGCTTGTGTCACTGTCCCCCCAACATACCTAGTTTAAAGCCCTCCTCACTAGGTTTGCAAGTCTACGCACAAAGATGATTTTTCCTCTCTCTTCATTAGGTAGTCCCCGTCTCTTCTTAGCAATCCTTGTTCCTGAAACAGAATCCCTGGTCGAAGAAACCAAAGCTCTCTCTCCGACACTAGCTGAACAACCATGCATTCACTTCCACGACTTGACAATCCCTACCCTGGACCCCTTCCTAAAACAGGGAGGATAGACAAGAACACCACTTGTGCTTCATATTGCTTGATATTTCTTCCCAGAGTTACATAATCTGCAGTGATCTGTTCAAGGTCATTCTTTGCTGTGTCATTGGTTCCTACATGGAAAAGTAGGAATGGGTAATAATCCACAGGTTTGATGATTTTTGGAAGACTGTTATATCCTGGATTCTAGCTCCAGGTAGCAGCAAACTTCACAAGATTCCTGGTCTGGACGGCAGATGGATGACTCCATCCGTCTGAGGAGGAAGTCCACAACCATGACCACCCATCTTCTTCTCGTAGGTGTAGTGGTAGAAGCCCCATCCCTAGGGCTATGCATCCCATGCCTTCCAGTCAACAGGACCTTCTTCTGATTCTTTCCCTGTGAAGTCTCTCCCACAGCATTCTTCACCATAGCACCCATGCAGAGAGCCTGAAAGTTGTTACTTACCCCCACTGGAACTGGAGATACCTTAATTGGCTTTTTCTTCTGCAGGTTACATGCTTCCAGTTTTCTTCCTTGTTTTGTACTACCCTCACTGGTTGCTCAGCCTGCTATGCCTGCAGTACTAAATGCTGCCACCTGTCGAGGAAGTCTTCACCTTCTCTGATGGACCAGAGAGCTGATACTTGAGCCTCAAGTCCTCTAATCTTTTCTTCCATGGTGGCAAGCAGCTTGCACTTGGTACAGACAAAATCCTTTCTATCTTCTGGGAGGAAAACAAACATGGTACATGCTGTACAGGTCTCAACAGCTGACTTGTCACTATCCTTTCTTCCCTTTCCTAAGTGAATTGTCTCAGATGTTTTTAGTACTGCCTTGAAGGGCAAAAGAGAAATAAACTGTAAGAAAGAGACCAGTCAGTATGGGGCTGCTCCCAAGGCAAATTACTGCCCTGTTTGCTGCTCATAGTGTTTGCTGTGGCTATCTTTTTATAAGGCTGCTGACTAGGCCTGGCTCAAAGCCTGGCCTCCAGTCCAATTGGCCCTTGAAGGCGTACCTGGAATTATGCACTCCCAATTCATTCTTTTGAAATTTACCAAACTGCCAGACACACTTTCAAACTGCCCCTCTTTTCAAACTGCCAAACAAATGCTCACAGACAAACAATGGATATTCAATCCACCAGCTCACAACACAGCCCCCACAAAAGCCACACTTACCTGAGTTCCTCTTGGATGTTTCTCAGGCAAACTTCCTGTTCACTGCTCACAGTGTTCGCTGCGGCTGCCTTTTTAGAAGGCTGCCGGCTAGGCCTGGCTCAAAGCCTGGCCTCCAGTTCAATCAGCCCTTGAAGGCCGCCCTGGAACAGTGTTCTCTATGGCTGCCTTTTTATATTCTTCTGCTCTACTCTGCACTAATTAGGCCTGAACTGGAGTATTGTGTTCAGTTCTGGGCACCACATTTCAAGAAAGGTGTGGAGAAATTGGAGAAGATCCAGAGAAGAGCAACAAGAATGATTAAAGGTCTAGAAGACATGAGTTATGAAAGAGCTGGACTTGTTTAGTTTAGAAAACAGAAGACTGAAAGGGGACATGATAGCAATTTTCAAGTACCTAAAAGAGTGTTACAAGGAGGAGGGAGAAAAATTGTTCTTCTTGGCCTCTGAGGATATGACAAGAAGCAATAGGCTTAAACAGCAGCAAAGGCTGTTTAGGTTGGCCATTAGGAAAATCCTCCTAACTGTCAGGGTGGCTAAACATTGGAAAAAATTACTTAGGGAGGTAATGGAATCTCCATCACAAGAGATATTTAAGAGCAAGTTAGATAAACATCTTTCAGGGATGGCCTAGAGCAGTGGTTCCCAACCTTTTTGAGAAAGGGACCCATTTTAACAATTCAGTAAGACTTCGTGACCCACAGCAATTCAAAACTGGGGGTAGTAAAGGTTCTCCCCATGGAAAAATAATTATAAATCTTGATTCTCCTCCAAACTCAAGCTTAAACCCCTCGCAGACACAAACCGCCCCCACCCCCAGGCTTAAAGCCCTTGCAGACCCAAAATGCCCTCTAACCTACCTCACACAAATGCCTCTGCTGCCCCCCACTGCTCCTTCATGGGCTGCTGCCGCCTCCTCCACATGGCTCCCCGCAACCCTCCTTCTCCCATCCCTCACATGCAGCATGGGCTGTTCCCTACCCTGCCACACTGAAATGGAACAGTTTAACTGGTTTAATGGGTGGATTCCTCCTGCCAGCCGTTAAAACCAATTAGACTGAGTTCCATTTCACTGTGGCAGACCAGGGATTGGGAGCCAGATGAGTGACTGGTGGCAGTGGTGGGAGCTGCAAATGTCTCCTTAAAGAGCCACATGCAGCTGGCAACCCTTAGAAAAAATTAATGGCAACCCATGTTTGGGTCCCAACCCATAGGTTGGGAATCCTTGGCCTAGAGGGTGCTCAGTCCTGCTGTGAGGGCAGGGGACTGGACTCGATGACTTCTCAAGGTTCCTTTCAGTTCTAGTATTCTAGATTCTATGATTCTATTCAAAAAGTACACAAACTGAGGAACCGGTCTTCTTCCTAAGTAGCATGTTAACTCCTCCAATCCTACCTCCATTGTAGATGCTCCCATTCAGGAATAAAGTTGTGTTAATTTGTTGCAACAATCTTCCTTCATCTACTAGCAACAACTGCCAACTCCCTCCCCATTCCATCAAGACCCTGCCCCAACCCACTTCTTCTCTACCTCTTGGTCCAAGCACACCACATCTTCAGTCCTCTCCCTCCATTCCAGCTCTGGAGCACCAATGGAGTCAGAGTCTATGCTAAGGACATTTCAAATAACATGACATTATATTATATTATAGCTTTCTAGGTCACCCAGCCTTTTAAAGTAGTACATACTGGATAAAGAACAGACAGAATTACTCACCTGCTAAAATATTTTTTTAGAAATAACTCTTGATGGACCAACTTAGTGAAAAGAGAGTTTGCTTGATCTACCATGTCATATGCTGGATCTGTCTTTTGTATAGATAATGGAAAAATCCTACAACTTCACAATTGAAGTTTGTGGCTCAAAGAGGGAAACAGCAATTTCTACCTATTCTTGGCACTGCTTTTGCTTAGGAGTACAGCGTAACACATCTCTTCCATACTCCCGCACAGTAGAAAGGAGTTGGGAGGGGCTACTACCTGCCACTGCTCCTACCCGCCACTGCTAGAGAATGTACGAATTTTATTTATATACACATAGTTCAGATCCAGGGAAAGAGCAAGTCCTGTCCCTCCCAAGTCCATTGGGACTAGCTGCTAGAAGCCCGTGGTAGCGGGGCTCCCAGCAGCATCTGGGAGATTGGAATAATCTCCACCTCTGGGAGCCTCCTGCACTGCAGAAATCTCTGTAGCTGCTGCCTTCAGAACCAAGAATCTGTAAGTCCCTAAATAGAAGTAAGTAATACAAGAATGTAGGGACTAAACTAGAAAGGCCAAGGCACAAAATGAGATTAAACTAACTAAAGACATAAAGAATAAAAAGAAGACATTCTACAAATACATGAGAAGCAAGAGGAAGCTCAAGGACTGGGTAGGCCTGTTTCTCAATGAGAGAAGAAAGCATAAACAGAAGATATAGAAGTGGCAGAAAGTACTGTTTGGATACCTAACAGAGAATACCAATGAAAATGTGGTAGGCTCAGAGGATAAAATAGGAAAACAACAAGTTAAAAATTCCTGAGATAAGATAGATGTTTTCAAATTGCCAGGGCCTGAGGAAATATATCCTAATTCAAAAACCCGATTAAGGAGATATCTGAGCCATTAGCAATCACTACTGAAAAAAAAAAATCACAGAAATCAGGAGAGATTCTAAAGGACTGGGAAAAAAGGGCAAATATAGTGATATAGCCAATCTACATGAAGGTAAATAAGGACAATCCAGAGAACTACAACCCAGTAGACTAACTTCAAAATCTTGAAAGATAATGGAACAAATAATTAAGCAATCAATTTGCAAATATCTGGAAGACAGTAAGATGATGCGTAATAGCCAAGTTTGATTTAGGAAGAACAAGTGAACCTAATAGCTTTCTTTGACAAGGTAAAAGACTTTTTGAAGGGGACAGAGGGCAGGGTGGGGAACAGCAAATGTGGTATAGCTTGACTTTAGTAAGACATTTGTCAGTGGCTCATGTAACCTTCTCATAAACAAACTAGAAAAATACAGCCGAGATGATCGTCAGTTGACATGAGAAAATGGAACAAATGTCCACTTTAGCCAAAAAGTTAGGACAGACAAGATAGGTCTTTAAAAAGGTACTGTCCTCTTCAAAACAATACAAATTGTGACCCTACTTATTAGAGAGGATTAAAACAATTTTTTTTTTGTTTAGTCTGGAGAAGAGGAAACTGAGAGGGGATATGATAACAGTTTTCAAGTACGTAAACGTTTCTTTCAAGAAGGATGGAGAAAAAAATGTTCTCTTTAATCTCTGAGGATAGGCTAAGAAACAATGGGCTTAAATTGAACTAAGGACAGGTTAGGTTGGACATTAGGAAGAACTTCACACTGGGATATTTAAGTACTGGGACAGATTGTGTAGGGAGGCTTTGGAATCTCCACCACCTGAAATTTTAAGAACAGGTTAGACAAACACCTGTCACTGATGGTCTAAATAATATTAGTCATGCCATAAGTGCAGGGTTTGGCCCAGATGACCTCTCAAGATCCCGTCTAGCCTTACAATTCTGTGAAAAATAGCATGTTAAAAGAAGAATTTCATTACTTTTATTGTTTAACTTAATTTTCCTATCTTCTATCAACAATCCAGTGAAGCAGGAATTTCCACAATAGCCGCCAAAGTGTTGCAGCAAGTTTGAAATCTAATGCTTTAAGAGGTTTAATAGTTTCACTGAAAGTGCACTGCCTAGACGCTAAATGGAAGTGTATCATTGATATTAAAAACAGTAGACTATGCAGACGGTGGAAATATTTCCTGGTTAGTTTTATGAAATTATACAAGTAGGTGACGGATGGTAATCTCCTATGTAGACTAAACACTTGTTCCAAGTTGGAACAAGAATAAAGAAGTCTGAAAATGAGTTATACCAATTACTTCTTCTTATGGAATGTGCATGAAAACAGTCTGTTTAAAGGGGTGATATTTGCAAACTATCTTAGGCACAGTTTACACTACAAAGTTAAGTTGACCTAACTACATCACTCAGGGCTGTGAAAAACGTCATGCCCTGTGCAACACAGTAAAGCTGATCTAGGCCTTGGTGTAGGCATCACAAGGTCAAAAGAAATATTCTACATATCACTTCTCCTTTCCATCACTGTAGCAAATACCTATACAACAGAATTAGAGTAGCATAGCATACCCAATTTTGAGACCCACCCAGTTTTTCAATTTTGTGTGGTTATTTAAACTACAACACAATAATTAAAAAATGAATGAGATGAGAGAAGTAGTATTTTACACCACGGGAGATGATTACTATAAGATACAGAACAAAGAAAAATCACCAATTTTTTGTAGCTTAAAATAATATTTAAAAATGAGAAGCCATTACATTCTATACACTGCACATGTCTGGAATTGAAATGCCTTTCATGTTGAATCAGCAACAATGTTGACAGCTTGGGGGACAATACTTATTAGACAATCAGTGCTACAGACCTTAATGGTATCCTGTAATACTTGACCTTTGAAAATTTTTCAGTAATGGATTTATAGATTTAAAAAATGAATACAGAATCAGGAGGGCATACCTCACCCAATACAACAGTAGTTAAGTAAGACGACTAGAGGCAATTGCTCAACTCCAACTGAATGCCATACAACAGGCATGGGTTTCAACGCTTTTGTGTTTCATCATCTGAATGAACACATAGGCTGGGTCTACACTTGCCCCCAACTTCAAAGGGGGCATGTTAATCAGGGCAATGGGAGATTACTAATGAAATACTGTGGTGAATATGTAGCACTTCGTTATGCTAATTCTCCCCTGCAGTAACTTTGAAGTGTCAAACTTCAAAGTGTCGGCATGCATGTAGCCGCGGGCACTTCAAAGTGCCTGGACTACGTCGAAGTCCCTTTACTCCTACACACATTCCAGCACTTCAAAGTTTGACGCTTCAAAGTTGCCGCGGGGGAGAATTAGCCTAATGAAGTGCTGCATATTCACTGTAGCACTTCATTAGTAATCTCCTGTTATCCTGATTAACATGCCCCCTTCGAAGTTGGGGGCAAGTGTAGACAATCCCATATGGCTCCATTTTTAATAGTATTCTATCCATTTGTTCCCAACCTTTTCAGTAAGATGACACACTTCAATGAGACAAACAATTCCATGGCACACCCACTTTTTTCACCTAATCGATTGCTTAAACGCCACCCTAGCTCCAAGAGGTTCCTGCGCTCCCTCTGTCCCTCTGCTCAGTTCCCACAGCAGGGAGCAGGCAGCCTTGTTGTTTGAGCCCCAGCTGGTGTGCGGTCATCAATTTCCCCCTACAGTGAGCAGTGTAAGGAAACTGATGAAATTCTACAGCACACTTGGACAGTTCTCATGGCACACCAGTGTGTCACAACACACTGGTTGAAAATCACTGCTCTATATGACAGCACAAACCACAGCTTATTTATATATATATGTATGACTTTAAAGAAAAAATCCTGAGTGTAAAATTAAGCTAAGAAATACTATGCAGAATCACAAACGTGGAAAAGTTTGAAATTCAAAGGCTCAAACCAGCAAGTCCAATAGAAACAATTCTAGAATTTTCATGGACTGAAAAAATAGTTCCATGCATCCTAAACTATCTCAGACTGGGGCTTAAAGTTTGTATAATAAATTAGATTTCAAGCATATGCTGGTAATAATTATTATGTTGCTAAAAAGGGAGAGTAAAAATGTTAGGCCATGTGCTCCCCCTCCTTTTTGCAATGCAGCAGAGGACATAACACAGAAAAGACAGAAAAGGTGGATAGCAGCTGTGCTACATTCTGTAGGCCAAAAGGGCACAGGCATCTCACTGCTATTAGGAGCAGGAAGGAGGTAGAGCTCTGTGCTCAGCAGTATGCTCCTGTCAGTTCTACATGGATCCATTTTTAAAATCAGAAATAAATTTGAAGTTACAGCTAGTGGTAGCAGCCGTAAATTCTGCTAACTTCATGCAACCACTCAAGGCATGGCAAGGGGAAAACCTAAGACTGGAAAAGGCAAGCCCCCTGCCCTGCTCTGCCACCCAAGCCCCCACCCCACTATATGGGAAGGCCAGCACCCCCATGGGAAATGCACTGACCCAGCATTCCTACTCTGCCCCTGAGCGGAGTGGGCAAGCAGTGCACAGCACCAGCTTTCCCTGGCCCGGGGAGCATGGGGAGGACTGTTGGTGCACAGCCCAATCCTTTCAGGTGCAAGGAGAGGGCAGACCGCATGTTACCCCAGCCTTCCCCACCCCTGGGAGCACTGGGAGGGTGGGCAGTGGGGAGACCAGGCAGACCTCCTGGCCCTGGAAAATGGGCAGCACCTGGCTCCAGCGTCACAGGCCCATGAGGGCTGGCCTGGCCCAGCCTCAGCGAGGTTGAAGCTGAAGCAGCCCCAGGAGACTGGGAGAACCATGTGAAATAGAGAGGAAGGACTGGGGCAAAGTATTAGCATAGCCAGCCAGGCAGTTTGGGAAGGGATTGCATTCTCCTGCCTCTTATACCCACAGCCCATGCCTCAGGGAGGAATTCTGGGGCAGCCACTTGGCAGTGTGGGCCTTGGGAGAGCTATGCTATCAGGGAGCTGGAGGAGCCAGCCAGCCACACAGATGCTACCACATTTATGATTACTCATGCTCTTTGAAATCCTCAATGGATTTCAGAATATTTCTGAATCTGAGAGGCCTAACCCATGACCCACCTGTTAGGAGCTAAACCATATAGCTCTCAACGTAGCAAGTGGGAATAAATAATAAGTTAAAATTCAAAGAATTGAGTTCCCACGTTATTTTTCCCACAAAGGGGAACTATGGCTTTTGCTTTTCAAGATTATTATATTTTGCATATTTCACAATTTATTTATACTAAGAACTTTACAACTTTCAGACTGCTGACCAGAAAAAAAAATTGTTAGGGGAAGACCTGTCAAAACACGCTTACAGTTCAACCACTGATAAATAATACACTGTAACATCTTTAATTGGCAACCCTGAGAAACAGGGTATGCTGGATTAAAGATTTCACTGGGCCACAGAGCCGGGGGGAGGGCATGAGTGGGAGCACGATGGGGATGGAGCACTTAACTGGCAGCCTACTGCGAGGGGCACACTTGGCTCTGTGCTCCCCACCACTCCCTTGCAACTATGGGAGTGGCAGGGAAAAGCCTCAGGGAAGTGTTCACTGCTTGCTGCCATTCCCCCAGCTGGGTGGAAGGAGAGCAGCAGCATGAAGAGCCATTCTCCTCCACCTGCCCTACAGCATGTGTTCCTAGAGTAGGGACTCCCAAAGCACAGAGGTTGCAATGTATCATTCCCAGGTGCCATACAAATAACTAATTATTTATTTTATATACCTCATACCTACACTATTTAACTAATGATTTCATTTGGATCATAATGTAGAAATACGGCATATTTCTTAAGTCTACTACTGTAATGGAGTTCTTATGAAAGTGCATATAACATCTACATGAATAACAATTTAATGATGGCTGTCCATTATATATAAAGATTTCTACAGTCTATTTTTTACTAGGGTTGCCATGTGTCTGGTACGCAGCTCCTGGGACAGGGAACATGTCCCTTTGGCTCCTAGGCAAGGAATGACCAGGGGGATCCACACACTGGCTCTCTCTCATGCACCGGCTCCAATAGGCCAAGAAATATAGTCGCACCTCCATCTAGAAGCCAGGGACATGTCATCACTTCTGGGGAGCCCCCTGGGGTAAGCACCACCCAGATCCTGCACCTCCTCTCACATTTCAATCCCCTTTCCTAATCCCAAACATCCTCCCCTATTCAAACTCCCTCCCAGTGCCTACACCCGCACCCCAGCCCCTGGCTCCATCTCAGAGTCCCGCTTGCATTCTGAACCCATCATTTCTGGCCCCACCCCAGAGCCCCAAACTAGAGCACTCACCCCCTAATGCAACCCAAACCCCTGCACCACCCCACTGAACTGAGCAAGTGAGTGTGGGTGGGGGAGAGCAAACGTGGGAAGGGGATGCAGGGGATTAAACAGTGGTTGGGCCTCAAGAAAAGCAGGAGGGCAGTGCAAAGCAGGACCTTTGAAAAGGGTGACAGCCTGGGGTATGGACTATTTTGAAATAAGCTATTCTGGAACCGTTTGTTTTGAAATAAAGCTGCTGTGGAGACAAAGTATTTCACATTAGAGGTGCTTCCAGGGGCTTTAATCCAAAATAGGCTGTATCATGCATGGACATACTATTTCAGAATAATAACAGAGAGGAAGCCGTGCTAGTCTATACACTATCAAAACAAAAAGCAGTCAAGTAGCACTTTAAAGACTAGCAAAAAAGTTTATTAGGTGAGCTTTTGTGGGTCTGTCCGACGAAAGCTCACCTAATAAACTTTTTTGTTAGTCTTTAAAGTGCTACTTGACTGCTTTTTACTTCAGAATAAATTATGCTTATTTTGGGGCTTCCCTGTAGTGTAGATATGTTATTTACTGTTTTTGGTTCTCTGTGCCTTAAATATTGAGTCTGTTCTGGTCTGGCTATGGTCTGAAGAAGTGGGTCTGTCCCACGAAAGCTCACCTAATAAACTATTTTGCTAGTCTTTAAAGTGCTACTTGACTGCTTTTTGTTTTTATTCCAGAACAGTATCAGAGAGGTAGCCGTGTTAGTCTGTAGCTTCGAGAACAACAAGAAGTCTTGTGGCACCTTATAGATTAACAGGTATTTTGGAGCATAAGCTTCTGTAGGCAAAGACCCGCTTCATCAGATGCATGAGTGGGGGGTGGGGTTCAGAGGGGTATTTAAAGAGTCAGGTACCAATAAGAGGGAGGGCCAGAGCTGACAAGGTCTGTTCAGCAAGGTGGAAATGGTTCAGTATCAACAGTACTTATCAAAAGAGGAAAAAACAAGTCAGATCAGACAGGGGGATGTGAGGCCGTGTCAGAGTCTAATGGGGAGATACTAGCACCCAGAGGAGAGAAACTGCCTTGGAAAACTGCGAGCCACTCCCAGTCTCTGTTTAATCCATGGTTAATGGAGTCAAATTTGCAAATAAATTGCAGCTCAGAGATTTCTCTCTCCATTTGATTTTTAAATTTTTTTTGTTTCAGGACTGTCACTCTTAAATCTGCCCCTGAGTGTCCAGGGAGATTGAAGTGTTCTCCCCCAGGCTTCTGTACATTACCATTCCTGATGTCTGATTTATGTCCATTTATTCTTTTATGGAGAGACTGTCTAGTTTGGCCAATGTAAATTGCAGTGGGGCATTTCTGGCACACGATGGCATATATCATATTAGTAGATGTGCAGGTAAAGGAGCCCCTGATGCTATAGTTGGTGTTAGGTCCTGTGATGATGTCACTGATGTAGATATGTGAGCAGAGATGGCTGCGAGGACTGTTGCAGGGGCTCATTCCAGGCCTAGAGTCACTGGTTTGTGATTTGTAGTGGCTGGTGATGATGCGCTGAAGAGGCCTTAGGTGGGGGCTGTACGTGATGGTCAGTGATGTTCTCCTGTTTTCCTTGCGAGGCCTGTCTTGTAGCAGGTGGCTTCTGGGTACCCGTCTGGCTCTATTAATCTGTTTCCTCACTTCCTTAGGTGGGTATTATAGTTTGAGCAAAGCTTGGTACAGGTCTTGTAGATGTTTGTCTCTGGGATCAGAGCAAATACGGTTGTACCTTAGTGCCTGGCTGTAAACAATGTATCGTGTAGGATGCCCTGGATGGAAGCTGGAGGCATGTAGATAAGCATAGTGGTCCATGGGTTTTTGGTATAGGGTGGTATTTATGCGACCGTCGCTTATCTGCACAGTAGTGTCCAGGAAGTGAATTTCTTGTGTGGACTGGTCCAAGCTCAGGTTGATGGTGGGGTGGAAACTGTTGAAATTATTGTGGAACTCTTCAAGAGCCTCCTTCCCATGGGTCCAGATGATGAAAATGTCATCAATGTAGCGCAAGTACAGGAGGAGCGCTAGGGGACGAAAACTGAGAAAGTGTTGTTCCAGGTCCGCCATAAAAGGTTGGCATACTGTGGGGCCATGCTGGTGCCCATAGCAGTGCCACTGATTTGAAGGTATAATTTGTCCCCAAATCTGAAATAGTTGTGGGTGAGGAGAACACCACTGACCATCACATACAGCCCCCACCTAAGGCCTCTCTAGCGCATCATCAGTGATCTGCAACCCATCCTGAACAATGATCTTTCACTCTAACAGACCTTGGGAGGCAGGCCTGTCCTCGCCTATAGACAGCCTGCCAACCTTAAACAAATCCTCACCAGCCACTACAAATCACAAACCAGTGACGCTAGGCCTGGAACAAGCCCCTGCAACAGTCCTTGCTACCAACTCTGCTTACATATCTACACCAGTGACATCTTCACAGGACCTTACACCAACGATACCATCAGGGGCTCCTTTACCTGCACATCTACTAATATGACATATGCCATCATGTGCCAGCAATGCCCCGTGCAATTTACACTGGCCAAACTGGGCAGTCTCTCCATAAAAGAATAAATGGACATAAATCAGACATCAGGAATGGTCATATACAGAAGCCTGTGGGAGAAACACTTCAATCTCCCTGGACACTTGGGGCAGATTTAAGAGTGACAGTCCTGAAACAAAAATAATTTTAAAAATCAAATGGAGAGAAATCTCTGAGCTGCAATTTATTTGCAAATTTGACTCCATTAACCATGGATTAAACAGAGACTGGGAGTGGCTCGCAGTTTACAAAGGCAGTTTCTCTGCTCCGGGTGCTAATATCTCCCCATTAGCCTCTGACAAAGGCTCACATGTCCCTGTCTGATCTGACTTATTTTTTCCTCTTTTGATAAGTACTGTTGTACTGGGCCATTTCCACCTTGCTGAATAGACCTTGTCAGCTCTGGCCCTCCTTCTTACTGGGACCCCCCTCTTTAAATACCCCTCTGAAACCACCCCCCCACTCATGCATCTGATGAAGCGGGTCTTTGCACACGAAAGCTTATGCTCCAAAATGTGTTAGTCTATAAGGTGCCACAAGACTTCTTGTTATTCCAGAACAGGTTATTTTGGAACAGTAACTGCAGAGTAAACTATTCTGGAATAACTCTATCGTGTAAACATACCCTGACAGTTTGAGAACATAAGGAATACAGATTCGGCCCAACAGATGAAGAAATATTGCCAAAGGAAGGTAGTTCTGATCAACAAAGCTAGAAAAAGAAAGTTTCCAGAAAAATGAGTAACTGAAGATTCTCTTCTTTTCATATTTGGGCTGTCTTATAACAACATACTAATCTTCGAGTCTTCTACAATGGAGTTGTGCTACTTTTTTGAACTGGAGATTTTTTGAATATGAGAGAATAACACTATCAATATAGTAAATATTTAACAACTTGACTAATTCCTTATAAAAACAAAATACAAACAATCCCTGACAACTAAATCCCAGAATTACTCACTTTCTTCTTCTGTTTGTCTCTATACAATATTTTCGTGCTCGACTCCGACAGATTTTTTGATCCTCTAGTAATGCTTCCCACTCTTCCTCTAAATCTCTTTCAAGAATAAATTTCAAAGTTCTGACCATGACTTTATGTTAAGGACAACAGAAAAGTGGCTAAATCCTTGAATATTCTTTTAAAACGTTAGACGGATTACAAATGAGCTTGCAGCCTTAGGCATAGATTTAAAATTGGACATTGAAATTTAATGGGAATTAAGTGCCTTTAGGTCTCTTTGGAAGTCCTAGCTGTCATTCCAATATAACTGTATTTTGGGTCATGCATATTTGGGTCAGAATCAGTATTTGGTGTTTCTCCTTTTCTTACTCAAAACCTAACATGTCACCACTTAACAAATAAGTAGTAATAACTCATCAGATATGCTTAGTCATATAGAAATAGGTGCAGTAGAAATATGCATAATGACATGGGAAACAGGTTATAGAGAGAGCAGGGAACCAAATTCACAGGATAGATATTTTTACTGCTATGTTGCCTAATCAGACCAAGTCTTGCTGACACATTAATAAAAACATTGGTGAGCAAGAATACCCTGTGCACATTAGGATGCCACCCTCACACGTAAAGCTGAATTCAACTCTACAACAGTGATATATGTCCCCAAAATAAATACTGTTTGCAAGGCTAGAGAACACATTCAATCCTAATTGGTTTTAGACAGTTTTATTCTCTTCAATATTAAGTCAAAATCTTAAAAAAAAGAGTGCTTTTATGCCCACGTATCTTTTGTAATATCAGTATCTTGGTGCAAGATGATCAAAATGGTTCCTCTTAGCTTTAGAATTCAAGAATAAGTCCATATTGCCACCATACAGGTGGACCCCATAAGGACTGGGAACCTTGGCTAGCCTAACAATAGTGTAAGTAGACTGTGCCATAAAACTGCTGGGAAGATACATCCATGCACTGGACAAACCTCATCCATATCTAAATATGAGAGTTATCCTGAGATCCATCCATATTAGAGTGGCAGTCCCACCTAGTCCTGAGGCAGCCATCTAGTGGTACAGCTGAATGCACATCGGCAGTGTGCCACCCTATGGGGCCTGCCTTCCCATCACAAAGGGCCCATTCCATGCACCTCCTCTCCTTCTTCTCCAGACATACTGTCACCCGGGCCCCTCTCCTCACCTCCTCCAACGTCTCCACGGGGCCCTCTGTCCCCCCGCTACATCCCTCACAGGCCCCTATCCCCACTTCTACATCCCCTGTAAGGCCCCTCTCACCACATCCCCCACGGGGTCCCTCTCCCCCCGTTCTGCAATAGCCCCACAGGGCCCCTCTTCCCACTTCTGTATCCCCTGTGAGGCCCCTCTCTCCCCTCCCTCCACGGGGTCCCTCTCCCCCCACCAACATGCCCATGAGGCCCCTCCCTCCCTCCCTCCCTCGTGGGGGTCTGTAGGCCCCGTCTGAACCCGCGCAGAGCCCACTGTGGCCATGCCCCGACCCGCGAAGGATACGCGCACGTGCTGCCCGCGAAGGGGCCGCTGTGGCGCTGAGGGCCGCTGTCCGGCTCGGGGCGGAAAAGGCTCCTCCAGCTGGAGCCGCCCGGAGCAGCAGAGTCCGGCTCCGCCGTTGCGGGGCTGACGCCCCCCGCGGCTCCCACACCGGGCTCCATTCAGCCCCGCCGGGCCGTCCCCATGTCAGTTCCGGCCTGTCGCCGGCCGCTCCGTCCCTCACACGCCGGCTCAGGGCTGGGCGGGGGCGCCCACCGTACCGCGGCTCAGCCGCCCTGCCGCCATCTTGGCAACCACAGACGCCGCTTCCTTCGCAACGGAAACCAAGGACGACCCGAGGGGAGGGGGCGCTCCGTCAGCCAGAGGGACGGGGCGGGGCCTGAGAGGGGGCGGGGCTTGGCGCCAGGAGGGGAGAAGCTCCTTGGAGACAGGGGAGGGAGCTGAGTAGGGGGCGGGGCTTGGATCCCTGCAGCGTGGAGGAAGCGCTGAGAATCCGGGAGGGGCCTTGGACGGGGGAGAAGCTAGGAGCAGGGTGGGAATTGCAGGGAGAGGTTTGTGGGGATAAGGTTGTTCACAAACATTGAGTCCACCATCCAAAGAACTCTCAGGGTTGGTTTGTTTTTTTCTTTTTTTTGGTTGGTTGGT
Source organism: Carettochelys insculpta (assembly GCF_033958435.1). Lineage (NCBI taxonomy): Eukaryota > Metazoa > Chordata > Testudines > Carettochelyidae > Carettochelys > Carettochelys insculpta. Next base: position 37,524,270 of record NC_134137.1, on the reverse strand, counting down.
TGGTTTGTTTTTGGTTTGGTTTGGTTTGCTTTTTTAAATATAAATTTGTGGGTCTTTTCATTTAACCTTTAGTTTTTGAGCCTTAAATTACTTTAAAAAAAGAAAACAAAGGTGAATTTCTTAAATAATCAGTTGACTCTTGATGTTGGGGCTTTACAAACAAACAAACAAAACAAAACACCAAGTATGATGAATCTTGTGAGGAAACTGTGAGCATTGGTAATACTGGGACACAGCGATAGGTAAATGTTAAGTTTTACCAACTCACAGTTTTGTCACAAATTTTGTAAGGCTTGGTGTTCTTAAACCTCCAGCTCCCAGCCCCATGCCTTGCTCCTTCCCTGAGGCCACATCCTTCATCACTTCATCTCCACTCCCTCAATCACTACTTGTTCATTTTCCCTGGTCTGGGATATGGTGTTGGCATGCGGGAGGATGTGAGGACACCAGCTAGGGGTGTGGTCTCTGGGGTGGGGCCCATAAAGAGGTATTTGAGAAGGGGGATCCTAGCTGGCAGGTGAGCAGAGTGGCATGGCCTATGGGAGTGTATCCAAGCTTAGGCGGGGTGGGGGTGTAAAAGTGGGGTAAGGACCAGGCTGGGGGTGCAGTCTCTGGGGTAGGGCCATAAAGGAAGTGTTCAGCATGCAGAAGTGGAATCCTGGCTTGGTCAGGGTGCTGGGGTGCAGGCAGGGGCAATGTATGGTAGGAAAGAAGGGTCATCATATGCCCACCAAATATCCTTGGGGGAGGGGCAAGGGGCCAGCAGCTGGTGGGCAGAGCCTTCCTGTCCTTTGGGTGGCTCATCCAACTGCCATGGGCCCCGTGCTTTGGGGGGCAAAAGGAATTAGCTCCCAGGCCTGTCACTTTCCTTCTCACAGTTGGGGAAGTGCACAGGAAAGTTCCACTCTTTCCTTCAAGTCCCCTCCACCAGTGATGTGACCAGGAGATTATCAGGGACATGGCACCAGCATCAGAGATTGGGTACCTGCCATGCTCACCCATGTCAGTGGAAAACGGAGCGATCTGGCTCCAGTCTGCCACTCTCCCCTGGCTCTTAGCTGTATAACTCAGGGAGGAGCTGGGGGGAAGTGGCAGAACTGCCCTTGCACTTACCGGTGGCAGGAAGTGGAACAACATGGCTGAGAGCCAGGGGAGCAGAGCAGGCTGGGGCTGTGTCACTGCTCTTCCCCCATCAGCTCTCCAGGCCATGTTGCTCAGGGCAGGGAGGCATGGGGAAAGAGGTGGGGTGGAGACAGGAAAAAGTGGAGAGCATAAGTACAGCCATAGTGGGTCAGACCAAAGGTCTACCTAGCTCTGTATCCTGTCTTTTGACAGATAACCAAGGCCATGCCCCAGAGGAAATGAACAAGTCATCATCAAGTGATCTTCTTGTTGCTCATTCCCAGCGGCTGTCAAACAGAGGCTGGGAACACCATCCCTGCCCATGCTGGCTAATAGCCGCAGATGGACCTATCCTCCATGAATCTATCTAGTTCTTTTTTGATTCCTATTCTAACCTTTGTCTTTGCAACATCCTCTAGCAAAGAGTCTGGATCCTCCTGCTTGACCTTGCTGCCATGGGTGTCCCTGCTATGAGTGCGAGAGTCCCTATGGCATCACTCGTGGGCTCATTGGAACACATGAGTCCATTCACCACAACAAGGTAACAATCTGGAGAGTGAGTCTGACACCAGTGTTCTTCCACATCTTCAGGGTGTACGTCCTTTGGCGTGCTATCTGGAAGTCACTTTTCAGATGGGGTCCTTCAAGTCTTGTATGTTGATCTTTCATCAGATCTGTTTCCTCTGACTTGTGTTTGGTGACAATCCTACTTGCCACTGTGGATCGAATAAGGTGGTGACTGGTCCAGCAGTCATCAGCACTAGTCATTACACATGTGAGAGGGACATCACGCTGATCCTGAACGTGGATGTTGACATAATCCATGAGGTTCCAGTGCTTCGATCAAAGATGTTGCCATGAGGTCTTAAATTTGTTTTTCTGGTGGAAGAGAGTGTTTGTAATGATGAGCTTGTGTTCCACACATTTTGTAAGGAGGAACACTCCACTGGAGTTGCTTTTCCCACTCCTGCTTTCCCAATGGTAGTCTGCCAGAGGTCTGTGTCTCTCCCAGCCCTGGCACTGAAATCCCCCAAGGGAATAATAAACCACATTGTTCACAGAATCATAGGGCTGAAAAGGACCTCAGGAGGTCATCTAGTCCAGACCCCTGCTTCAAGCAGGATCAACCCCCACTAAGTCATCCCAGGCAGGACCTTCTCAAGCCGGGACTTAAAACCTCGAGGGATGGAGAATCCACCACCTCTCTAGGCAACACATTCCAATCCTTCACCACCCTCCTTGTGAAGTAGTTTTTCCTCATATCCAACCTACACCTCTTCCTCTTCAAATTCAGACCATTACTCCTTGTTCTGCCATCTGACACCACTGAGAACAGCTTCTCACCCTCCTCTTTAGTATCACCCTCCTCTTTAGAGGTTCTTCGTTCTTGACAAATAGAAGGCTCAGGTCCAATGGCATGGGATCCACAACGACTGGGAGTCTCCCATCTACTGCAGCCTTATTTAATCCACAATGGCGATTAGAAATGTCACCAACCAGAGAAGTCAGAGAAAACAGATCCAATGAAAGATCAATGTACAAGGCTTCAAAGACCCAAAGTCACTTACAGGTAGCACTCCAAAGGAAGCCTCCAAGAGTACACCCTGACGATGTGGAAGAATACTGATGTCAATTGAAAAATGCCATCATTGGAGTTTGTGGAGAAACCATTGGCTAACAGTCCAAGAAGTATCAGTACTAGTTTGATGAGAATGGTGTGGAAGTTGAATGCCTGATAGAGGCAAAAAGGAAAGCCTTTAGGGCCTGGCAAAGCAATATCAACAGCACAACAAAGAAAGAAGTGCGTGCCAAGGTGAAAGCAGAAGTCCAACACAAAACAAGGACTCTGAAAAACAAGTGGTGACTGAGAGGGCACAAGACCTCCAGAATCTTGCAGATATCAATGATACAAGAGGTTTCTTCAATGCTACTAAAGCTGTTTAGGGACAGAGAAACCATGGAATCAATCCCTGGAGATGAAAACATGCTACCCAACTCTTGAAAGACAATGAAACCATTGTTTCTCACTGGAGGGAGCACTGTAAAGAGGTCTTGAACTGTGCCTCCATCATGGTCCTGTAATCCCTTGACCAAATCCGTCAGCTGTTGCCTAGGGATGATTTTGCAATACTTCCTATCCTGAGTGAGGTCCAAGCTGCCATAAAAGCAATGAAGCACAACAAAGCAACTGGACTACATGGAAACTCCACCAAAATCTTCAAAGAAGGTAGGCCAGTGCTCCACAAACAAATCCAAGATCTGGGATAGAGAACAGATGCTGTGAGATTTTAGAGACACACTGATCATCAGTCTCTTCAAGAAGGACAACAAGCTGGGCTGTGGAAACTATCATGGCATCTCCCTCTTCGCAACAGCAGAGAAAATCTTAGCTCAAATCCTTGCAGACTGACTCCTGTCACTCTCAGAAGAAATTCTCCCAGAGTCCCATCGTGGCTTCCAACCATTCCAAGGAACAGCAGACATGATCTTCCACTGCCCAGCAACTGCAAGAAAGATGCTGAGATCTAAACTAAGCTTATGCATGAGTTTCATTGACCTGACCAAAGCATTTGACTTCAGTCAATCGTAGAGCCCTGCAGGCCATCCTCTTAAAGATCGACTGCCCCAAAAAATTCATGAGCATCTTGAGGCTGCTTGATGACAACATGACTGCCATAATATTGAGCAATAACAGATCCCAAAGTGACCCCTTTGAGGTCAAAATGGGAATCAAACAAGGCTGCGTCATCGCCTCATCACTGTTCTGTGTCTTCATCTCCATAACCCTTCATCTCATTGATGGCAAGCTTCCAGATGGCATAAAGATTGTCTATAGAATGAATGGGAAGCTTTTCAATCTTCAGGAGACTGAGGGCTAAAAACAAGACCTCCCGGAGCTCGATCATGGAGCTGCAGTACACAGGTGACAACATGGTTGGTGGTCTTCCTCCTGCAGCCCTTCAGCCCATCTTAACTGCCTTTGCTGAAGCATACAAGAATCTCAGCCTCATGCTGAACATCAAAAAACCCAAGGTGCTCCACCAATCCTTGCCAATGGGAGAACTGCTGGAAAATGTGAAGCACTTTCCATACCTTGGAAGTCATTTTTTCATTAAAGTCAACACTGATGCAAAAATTCAGCATAGTCTGAGCTGTGCAAGCTCTACTTTCACCTACCTGAGACAAAAGGTCTTCGAGAACCGGGACATCTATCCCAAGACAAAGATCCTTGTATACTGTGTAGTGATTGTTCCAACACTACTGTACACATGTGAAACCTGGACAACATATAAGCATAATTTGAAAGCACTTGAAAAATATCATCAATGCTGCATCAGAAGAATCCTAAATATCTCTTGGGGGAATAGGTGCACAAACACTAGTGTCCTGGATGAGTGAAACTTTACCAGCATTGAAGCTATTATCATTCATCAACAACTTCGTTGGACGGGTCACATGGGTTAGATGTCCGATGAGCACCTTTCAAAACATTCTGTTTTCCAACTTGGAGGAAGGTCAAAGGAGCATTAGGGGCAAGCGGAAGCAATAAAAGGATATGCTGAAAGCACACATGAAAAAGTGCAGCATCTGTGTTGATGCTTGGGAGAACCTTGTCCAAGACTGTTCCCAGTGGAGAATGGTAATCTGTGAAAATGTAGTGCAGTTTGAGAAGTCTTGCCACAGTACAGAAAAGGAGAGCTGAAGAAGAAGAAAAGAGTGTCAAAAACTGCGCCACGCCCTTCCAACAGCTACCAATACCTGCCCCTTCTGTGATAAGATCAGTGGCTCCAGAATCTGGATGATCAGCCATCAATGGACTCAGAAATAGGAGCATGACATGAAGACATCCTACTCATTATCAAGTGACCACCAAGAAGCAGAGTGCCACAGGTTCACTGTGAATTGTGTGATGAAATATTTCTTTCTTTTTTGTTTTAAATTTGCTGTTTATTAGCTTTATTTGGTGACCCTTAGTTCTTGTGTTATGAGAAGGAGTAAATAACAGTTCTTCTTTTACTTTCTCTACACTGGTAATGATCTTATCTCCAGTCATATCCCCCCAGCCATCTCTGTTTTCTAGCTGAAAAATGCCAGTTTTATTAATCTCTCCTCATATAGAAGCCATTCCATACACCAAGTAATTTTGTTGTCCTTTTCTGAACCTTTTCCAATTTCAATACATCTTTTTTGAGACAAGGCAACCATATCCACCTACAGTAGTTAGGATGGGGGTGTACCATGTATTTATACAAATAAAATATTAGCTGTAGTTCCTGGCCAATGGGAGTTGCAGAGCTAGTGCTCAAGTGGGGTGGGGGATGGACACAGAGCCTCTAGGGCCATTCCTTGCTTAGGAACTGAGGGACATGTTGCCATTTTTGGGGATTCACATAGAGTTTGGTAGGGAGCCTGCTAGCTCTGTACCATTCAGATTTTTAATTGCCCCCACCGGGGCCATTTTACTGGGCATTCTGGTAAAACACTGGATGCCTGGCAACCCTACTTATATCAAGTAAGACTGTCTGCTTGCTTGGTTTCTGCAAGTTCCTAGACTTTGTGTTTGCTGAGAGAAATTGGACAGCCTGAACACATCTTACAAACTAGATAAATAGAAGAGTATCCTAAAGAGATACTCCTATCCTAAAGATCAGAAAAATAATTTCATGATTTTAATCCAATTTCATGACTCTTTGAAGCCTAAACTCATTTCTGACTGTTGGGAGTTGTCAGTACAGGTTGAACTTCTCTAATCTGGAACTCTCGCATCTGACAGCATCTGTAATCCAGCATGACCATTTCTCATTGGTGTGGCCAAGTATCCCGTGGCCCCATAAAGTCAGTTTGCAGCCAAAAGTCCTGGTTCTCAGTGTTCTGTACTGGTATTTAGCTGTAATTTACCCCAGACATCTTCTAAGAGCCCAGTATGCAGTGGAAGTGTTGGTAATGTGTTAAACAATATTGACCTCCCGTGGTCTGGTAAATTCTCTTGTTTGGCACCCGTCAGGTCCCGAGGGTGCCAGATGAGAAAGAGTCAACCTGTAGTGATGTTATTTCAAATGGGCCATTTTGGGCTCAGAATAATGGTATGGACTGCTGCACTTGCTCCCTTTTGGAGCATTTGGAAGGATTTTGTATTCCTTTCATTCCCTCCATACTGTACAGCACTTGGCAAATAGACATCAGCCATCAGGGCAGCCAAGCTAGTGATGTGGCAGCACAGCATGTTAACATGCTTAAATGAGAGTGTTTATAGAATAATCATATATTTTTCCCTAAAAATAGCACTCTTTTAGGGTTCTTTGTTGTCTCAATTATTTTCATATTGTTCTTGATTTATGGTAAAAGGGTGTCATTTTCTCATCCCTACAAACTGAAGCTGGATTCTTTGCTGGTCTCGTTGCCAAAAATAAAGTTTTTGCAGATCAAAACATGCCTCAGTGAACCTATTGCCATTTTGCACAGATGTAACTGATTGGACCTTAATGAATAATGTTTTGTGGATTATACAAAACATGAAACAGGACTCAGCTCGCTCTCTGCTAGCTGTGCTGACTTTGCAATGCTAAATAGACAGCCATGAACGATTATATTTGTAGTTACAATTTGCAGTTATAGCACAATACGAAAAAGGAGCAGCTGCATTGAATAAAAATTTACTATTTGTTCTGTTATTTTCAGAAAGAACTGCACTTTAAGCAATAGAACAGAACAGGGAGTTTATTACTGGGATATTGCCACACCTTGGATGAGATCTCAGCACAAACCAAATGACTTGGTGTTTTCCTGGCAAGGCACTTCTTGGCAGCTATATTTGTTTTTAAAACACTTCTTCTTCTCTTTCATAATGTACAGCTGTTCTGTGTCTGTGTTGATGAGAATAAAAATAATACTTTGCATTTGAGTGGTTTTTTTTTTTCAACAGGGCTGTACAGTGGTTACCATACTTTCTTAGGCTGGCGTTAGTCTATTAGCACCATTATACAGCTGGGAAAACTGAAGCTCAAATGTGGTTTTCTACATGAATATGCAGAACTTGAATACGATTACAGGCCAAGAAACCTGTAATCTCCTGAATGTGTATATTCTATTTGTGTGCATGTATCATTCTAGTATGTGAAGTGAGAAATATTAAGTGGAAATCAGTTTTATTAATTCCAGGTATTCTAGGCTGCATCTACACAAGCAAGTTTTTTCAGAAAAGCCGGGCCTGGCTTTTTGGAAAAAACCTTCAGAGCGTCTACACTCAAAATGTATCAGAGAGGTGGCCATGTTAGTCTGTATCTTTGAGAAAAACAAGAAGTCCTGTGGCACCTTATAGATTAACATATTTTGAAGCATAAGCTTTCGTGGGCAAAGACCCGCTTCATCCGATGCATGAGTTGTGGGGGGGGGGTCTTCCAGAGCGGTATTTAAAGAGTGGGGTCCCAGTAAAAGGGAGGGCCAGAGCTGACAAGGTCTATTCAACAAGGTGGAAATAGCCCATTATCAGTAGTATCAAAACAAGAAATCAGTAAAGTAGCACTTTAAAGACTAACAAAATAATTTATTAGGTGAGCTTTCGTGGGACAAACCCACTTCTTCAGACCATAGCCATACCAGAACACACTCAATCTTTAAGGCATAGAGAACCAAAAATAGTAATCAAGGTTGACAAATCAGAAAAAAAATTATCAAGGTGAGCTCACCTAATAAATTATTTTGTTAGTCTTTAAAGTGCTACTTTACTGCTTTTTTGTTTTGATAGTATATAGACTAGCACGGCTTTCTCTCTGTTACTTATCAGTAGTATGTATCAAAAGAGGAAAAAACAAGTCAGATCAGACAGGGGGATGTGGATCCATTGTCAGAGTCTAATGGGGAGATATTAACACCTAGGGCAGAGAAGCTGCTTTTGTAAGGGGCCAGCCACTCCCAGACTCTGTTTAATCTTTGGTTGATGGAGTCAAATTTGCAAATAAATTGCAGTTCAGAGATTTCTCTCTCCATTTGATTTTTGAAATTTCTTTGTATTAGGACTGCTACTTTTACATCTGTTACTGAGTGTCCAGGGAGATTGAAATGGTCTCCCACAGCTTTCTGTACATTACCTTTACTGATATCTGATTTATGTCCATTTATTCTTTAATGTAGAGACTGTCCAATATGGTCAATGTAAATTGTAGTGGGCGATTGCTGGCACATGATGGCATATATGATATTAGTAGATGTGCAGGTAAAGGAGCCCCTAATGGTATGGTTGATGTTAGGTCCTGTGATGATATATCACTGGTGTAGATATGTGAGCAGAGTTGGCAGCGAGGTTTGTTGCAAGGATTGGTTCCAGGTTTAGAGTTACTGTGTTGTGATCTATAGTTGCTGGTGAGAATTTGTTTAAGGTTGGTAGGCTGTCTGTAGGCGAGGACAGGCCTGCCTCCCAAGGTCTGTGAGAGTGAGGGAACATTGTCCAGGATGGGTTGCAGATCACTGATGATGCATTGGAGAGGCCTTAGGTAGGGGCTGTATGTGATGGCCAGTGGTGTTCTCTTGTTTTCCTTGTTGGGCCTGTCTTGTAGCAGGTGGCTTCTGGGTACCCATCTGGTTCTGTCAATCTGTTTTCTCCACTTTCTTAGTTGCATATTGTAGTTTGAGGAAAGCTTGGTAAAGGTCTTGTAGATGTTTGTCTCTGTCTGATGGATCAGAGCAAATACGGTTGTACCTTAGTGCCTGGCTGTAAACAATGGATCATGTAGTATGCCCTGGATGGAAGCTGGAGGCTTGTAGAAAAGCATAGCGGTCCATGGGTTTTCGGTGTAGGGTGGTATTTATGTGACCATCGCTTATCTGCACAGTAGTGTTCAGGAAGTGGATCTCTTGTGTGGACTGGTCCAGGCTAAGGTTGATGGTGAGGTGGAAAGTGTTGAAATCATGGTGGAACTCTTCAAGAGCCTCCTTCCTATGGGTCCAGCTGATGAAGATGTCATCAATGTAGCACAGGTAGAGGAGGGGCACTAGGGGATGAGAACTGAGAACGCATTGTTCCAGGTCAGCCATAAAAATATTGGCATACTGTGTCAAACACATTGAGAGAGCCAGAGGGGTACCAAGAAGCCACCTGCTACAAGACAGGCCTCGCAAGGAAAACAAGAGAACACATCACATACAGCCCCCAGCTAAGGCCTTTCCAACGCATCCTCAGTGATCTGCAACCCATCCTAGACAATGATCCTTCACACTTACAGACCTTGGGAGGCAGGCCTGTCCGTGCCAACAGACAGCCTGTCAACCTTAAACAAATTCTCACCAGCAGCTATAGATCACAACACAGTAACTCTAAACCTGGAACCACTCCCTGCAACAAACTTCGCTGCCAACTGTGTTCACATATCTACACCAGTGATATCATCACAGGACCTAACATCAACCATACCATCAGGGGATCCTTTATCTGCATATCTACTAATATAATATATGACACCATGTGCCAGCAATGCCCCACTACAATTTACATTGGCCAAACTGGACAGTCTCTGTGTAAAAGAATAAATGGACATAAATCAGATATCAGGAACGGTAATGTACAGAAGCCTGTGGGAGAGCTCTTCAATCTCCCTGGACACTCAGTAACATTTAAAAGTAGCAGTCCTAATACAAAGACATTTCAAAAATCAAATGGAGAGAGGAATCTCTGAACTGCAATTTATTTGCAAATTTGACTCCATCAACCAAGGATTAAACAGAGTCTGGGAGTGGCTGGCCCCTTACAAAAGCAGCTTCTCTGCCCTAGGTGTTAATATTTCCCCATTAGACTCTGGCAATGGTCTCACATCCCCCTGTCTGATCTGACTTGTTTTTTCCTCTTTTGATACATACTACTGATAATGGGCCATCTCCACCTTGCTGAATAGAGCTTGTCAGCTCTGGCCCTCCCTTTTACTGGGACCCCACTCTTTAAATACCTCTCTGGAAACACCTCCCTCCTCCCACTCATGCATCTGATGAAGCGGGTCTTTGCCCATGAAAGCTTATGCTGCAAAACATCTGTTAATCTATAAGGTGCCACAAGACTTCTTGCTATACACACAAAATGTGCTCTTTAGATCTGAGATCAAAAGAACGCAGCCCTTTATTCCAGTTGCCCTCTTCCTCTCCCAGATGAGGAAGAGCACCTTTTTCCAAAACATTCTTTAAAAAAAAAAGCATGTGTAGACACTCCACAGGCTTTTCTTTCGATAGAGCAGTCTTCGTGGCACCGAAATTTTTGATCCCTGGTCTGTTCTTTTAAAAGAGTGGGGTGTTTGCAGATGTTCTCTATTGAAAGAGTGAGCCACTTTTTTGTGTGTGAACATGATCTTTTGAAAGAAGTTTTTTCTGAAGATCTCTTCTGGAAGACCTTCTTCTGAAGTATCACTGTAGTGTAGATGCATCCCTAATGAAAACCATTAGTGGCATTTAAGGAAATTCATGGCCAAGTGCTCAAAACAATGATTTATGAATGGTTTTGATTTTCCTGTAAGCCTCATTTGTGGTTGGTCTTACAAAGACATGTGATCATGCCAGGTCAGGATACTGAAGTTTGAATTTATAAAACCCAACATTGCAAATTATAATTTCATAAATTTGGTGATAGAACCATCTTAAATTTGATATTTTTCTGTGGGAGGAGGAAAAATGGAAAAAGGGTTTCCCACACTGGGGAAATTCTATTTAATGGATTGGAAACAATCAGTGGTCATCAGCTGGCTTTTAAAACTGCCTTCTCACCCTAAGAGGATACACAAGAACACCTGGAAAGGAAAGAACAGTTCAGAGGAGTGGAGGAGCATTACTGGGCCCAGGTAACAGAAAAAGATTGGCTCAGGTGCATGAAGAATTGTATCTGAGATAAGAACTAGAGTAAGAAACATGATCTGTAACAACATTTCTCAGGTTATGTCTATATTACAAGATAAATTCAAATTTATGAAATTAGAATTTGTAATGCTGGGTTTTATAAATATGAATTTCAGTATCCTTACCTGGCCACATATTCCCTACAAATTCAAGTTAGTGCTGCCACAGTAAATTACCAAAGATCAACTGTTGTAGCAGTGCATTGTGGGAACCAATCCCACAGTTCCCTCAGCCTTGTAGCATTCTGGGTTTTTTCACAGTGCAGTATGGGAAAAAAAATACCCCACAAATGGTTGTGGGTATGTGATGTCATCTTCCCACTTTGCATTGTCATCATTCCCCTCCCATGTAAAGCAAACCACCATTTTTTCAGAAGGAAGGAAGGAAAAATAGGGAACCCCAGGCAGAAGAAAACCAAATAGGTTGGCTTCAGAAGGTGACTAAACCATGTAAATTGGTTGCTCAGCTGCTTTCCCTGCATAGAAATAACACCTTTAGGTATGACTTTTGCCTGATCAGCCAACTAGCGTGCCAGGCAGGGGAATGTCATCCCATATGCCAGAATGACTCTGTGCCCTGGGATCACCCAGGTGACTGTGATGTCTCAACTGGCGCCTCAGCCATTTTTCCCCAACTTGAAACCACCCCTACCTGGACAGAGTGGTATGATGCGATGGATGGCTCAGGTATACTATTCACGTTGGTCAGAAAGAAAACGAATTTGCATTCCTGATACCATTCAAATTCAAATTCATGTTACCTGACTTCCTGCGCACCTGGAAAGCATCGGAGATGCAATTGGCTAGAACGGACAACTGTGGGACATTGTGGGATACATGTGGAACTCCTCTGGAGGCCAATAAAACTGGTTTAAATTGAAGCTGTTTCCACACTACCATTAATCCAGATGCTTACACTCGAACTTCCTGTTAATCCCACTCAGGTTGTTGGAGTGAGAACATCGGCTGTAAAATTCTAAATAATGGCATTTGATGTGTGAACAGTCACAATCTGAAATTGAGCTAACTGCCTTAGATTCAAAAGTATGTTGTAGTTTAGACAGCCTTAGCATATTAGGCTTAGCTGGCATGTTTTGTTTTATTTTATTTTAGTTACTTACTTGGATCTTACACTCACTTAAATCCTACTTTTTATACTTAATATAACACTTGGTTTATTATCAAACTCAAGGGTATATAATTGTTATGGGGGGATAAAAGCTGTGCATATCTTTCTTTCATTGATAAAGGGGGGCAAACCTTTTTATGAGCTTGTCCTGTGTAAAACTTTTACCCAAAGCAAGATGGATTTATTTGGGGTTTTGATCACATTTGGGGCTGTGCCCCTGGGTGCTGGCAAGTCCCATGTAACAGCCCTCCCAGAGCTGAGTTGTTCTCAGTACCTATGTTACTCTGCTGGAGGGGTTGTTACCTCAACTCTGTGCCGTTGTTGGGGAAGACCAGACCATCTGGTCCAATGAGCCAGAGAGGTGGGGTGCCCCAGAGGGTAGGTAGATGGCCTCAGTGGTATAATCAGCACACGAGGTAACAGTCTCAAGGTGACTTCTGTGAGCAAACACTTCACACATAGATACGCCTTATCCTTCTGAGGCCTCTGGTAGAAGCTGATTTGGACCACGTAGTTAACATGGGCATCCTGTCACTGGTTGCACACAGTGAGTGGACGATGCCTGTTTTACTAGTGATTGTGAATAAATGGGTCCATTCAAATTTGTGGAGGTTTCAAAGAGACACTGAGTCTAATTTTATCTGCAGACCAATATCTTCTACCTTGTATGGGAGATTTGTTTGCTGCTTTGAGTAGAGAACAGTGTTTTAGAAAATTAGCTTTGCTCAATGCATTTCTAAAAATGTAGATTGATTTCTCATCTCTAAAATGTCTCACAATCAATACTGAAAAAGGCTATTTTTGTTCTGACAGGTTACCTCTGGTATCATACCTGCCTTACTCCAGAAAGCTGTGGATGAGTCCTGAAGGGACTGAGTGGAGTTCAGTGCTATTTGAATAATATCCTAGTTACAGGAAAGAGTCAAGGGGATCACATTTGAAATTTGGACAGTGTTTTGCAACATTTAGAGTGCCGTGGATTAAGAGCACGCTGAAACAAATGTGACTTTTTCAAACTTCAGTTGAATACCTTGGATATGTCATTGATGCCACAGACTTCAGGAAATCACCAGAGAAAGAGAAAATTGTTCTTTAAGAACCAGTTCCAGAAAATGTGTCCTGGGGAGGGCTGGTGGCTGCCACTTCCTTCCTGGCTCTCTAGGTCTTTGGTGGAGCTGGGAGAAAGCCACCCCTCCCCACCATATCTCCCTGTCCCATATTTGGGACAGGGAGATATGGTCACCTTAGCTCTGGGAGGAGAGAAAGGAGCAAAGACAGAGCATGGAACAGGCAATTCACATGCTCCAAAAATGTGGGGAGTTGGGGGCGGAGGTGTAGGAAGTACAGGGCTCTGGTGCCCAGGTGCATGAGAGGCGAATGGGGGAAGGGGTAGCTGGGGGATCCACAGGCCACAGATGAAATCTCAACGGGCTGCAACCAGCTTGCAGGCAACAGGTTGCCATCACTGATGTAGTCTAACCTCTTGTCTAACACAGGCTTCAGAACTTCCCCAAAATAATTTGTAGAGAGTATCTCTTAGACAATCATCAAATCTTGATTTAAAGTTGCCAGCAGTGGAGAATCCACCAAAACATACGCTAAACTGTTCCAATGGTCAATTGTTCTCTATATTAAAACTTTATGCCTGAATTCCTGTCTGAGTGTATCTAACTTCAGCTTCCAGCCACTTCCATTACTTTAATGATGTTTTAATTAACTTCAAGGAGAACATCATCAACTCTCATATTAAATATGGAATGTAAGGTAGGGGTCCCATGCACTACTTTTCTGTCCCAATAAAGTCAGCAGGAGTTCTGCCTGATTCAGAGCAAACATGAGAAACCAAGTTCTTTAAGACTGTGGATTTACCACAAGCCTTGAATAAGCGATAGCTGTGCTGCTGCAGGAGCAGACCAGTCTGGTTCCCCTTCTTCCCCATGGAGAAGTAATCCCTAGCAGCCTTTTACCTGGTGTCTCTATGCTCCAGCTCAGTGGTGAAGGGTTGTGCTGGGACTGGGAGGTAAAAAGTAAAGGCTCTGCCCACTTCCTCTCCACTTCTTGCCCAGGTGTACAGATGAAGGGATATACTTTGTCTTCCTCCACACATTCTCTGTAGTTAGCTGTTGTAAAGGAGTAAGACACAATCTTTCAACTCCTGACATCCCATGTCTTGTGGGGCACAATTTAGCACTGTAAACCATGAGCAAGTAAGTTACTGGTGCTCTCTTTAGATAGAATTGTATCCTACTGACACTGTTACAGGGATGCCACCAGAACACATTAGGGTCTAATTGTGAGAGACATTGAGCATCCACAGTGGCTGTTAACTTGAGTTAAAGATTCTCCTATTCGATTCAGGCCACATACTGGTATCCAATATATTTTGTTTTTTGAGACTGAAAAAAACCATCATTGGTACAAAATGGAATTTTTTTTCTCTTTTCAAATCTTACTGCAATAAGGGTTACTACAGAATATACCAATTGATCACTAGCTATGATGCTCTCGTAAATACAATACTGCAGACTGGGCATTTTCACTTAGAGAACCATATAATGCCACAGGTCAGTCCCCACATGTTCTTGGATCATCGAAAATAGTCATGTGGGTCTTTACTAAACTTTTAAAAACAGTTCAGCTTTGAGGTGAAATCAAGCATTAGGTCGTGAAGGCCCAAATTGTACCATGCCATGTAAAAGATGTAAGTACCTGAAAAAAGGCTTTACAATTAGGGATTATGGTATAGTTGCTTAGTTTTCTTGTTTTTCAGATTTTTAGACACATCTACCATAGTACATTTTTAGGAGTAAAAATTGTGTTCCTTGATTTATTTTAAAAACTGGTCAATTCAAAGTCCCACTAGTCCTAGAGATTTGCTATCAGTGAGTTTGAGGGATCTTTAAAATCCATTAGCTCCATCTACACACAATTTTCAACACAGCACAAATCATAAGTTTTATAAAAGCCCAGTCTCTGATTTTTAGTTGCAGTGCTTTTTTAGCAGTTTTAATTTAAAACCAGAAAACATACATACTGTATTCTGAAGCTGCTTCCTTAACTGTAGACATAGGGCTGCTAGTGCAAAAATACAAACAGGGTTGTTGGGTTTTCTTAGGTAAAAGTTTATAAAAGGATTTAAACACTAGCTAATCATTTTTTCAACCTGGCCAGCCCACTAAATACCAACAAACACCTTCTCCGGGCAACATATCCTAAGACCAGTTACAATCCTATTACAGTGTAAATATTAATACATTAGTTGTGTCATATGTAGCTACTAAGCAGTAATTGCTTTCAGGGTCAAAACATCATATTAAGTGATGTATATAAGGCTTCCGTTCTCTGAATTAAATGCATTTTACTAAACCCAGGCGTAAAAAGGATTAATGTGCTGGCTGCTGTTTGTGCTGTGAACATTCCCAAATACTTAACTCAGGACTTCATAGTGAACAATCCTTTCCACAGAAATTTGAAATCCATTCAAGAGTTTGTATTTCTTCAAGTAAAAGATGATGCAGTTTAGTGTAACTTCATTGATCTGTCTAAATATCATTTTTTTCAATGGGGGAGAGACTGTGCCAGATAATGTCAGACCCTGTTTTACTAAGGTAAGGTTTTCAATTACGTTGATTTGATAAGATAGTTAATGCAACTGAACAGAGAGTGGTGCTTTTAAAATCTAGATTGCTTTACCCTAGAAAAGGACTATGAGTTATTTCTATAAAAAGTTAAGTGTGTTCAGATAAATTAAAAAAAATGTTAAAATTTCAGCAACAAAATTAGTTCATTAACAGTGGAACACAGAGACATTCCTCTAACTGTGTCATTTGAACATTGAATTGTTAGCCATTTTCTGATTTTATTTACATGAGGATAAATCTAGTGTAGCTCTATTTGCTTCAGTAGAATTAAACAGATTTATAGCTGTATATTTGAGATGAGAATCCTACCTTTTGATTTTTAATAACTGGTTGCATGTTTGTTTTTGTTTTTACATAAATACTGGTTAAAAATAATAGACTGGCTTTGTGTAATTGAACATGGATGCTGGCTAATACCAACAGCCTGGTTGGTAGCCAGGACTTTATTTCAAGTGGTCTGGTTTTAACTGTTACATAAAGTTTCTTGCTTTGCTTTGTGATTATTTTCAGCTAAGAGAATGGAATCTGCAGTCCAAGAAACACATTTATCTACCCCGGAGACACAAGATACTAATAGTAATTACAGAGATTTCTAAAATCTGTCAGTTCACAGTCTTGTTTAATTTTTCCTTCCACTTTTAAAAAATGATAAACAGATGCCAATGAAAAACGTATTCAATATTATACCATAGCTGTGCTAGTACCAGAAGGAGGAATTTGAAGGAGGAAGAAAGGACCAAAAATGCTGTTGAAATATTTGGAAATAAATTAGGTTTTCTTTTTAAAATCCTACTGCTTGTAAGGGTTATGCTTCTGTTTACACAACATAAGAGACTATCACAATGCTGTACGGTAACAAAACAATGACATTTTAAATACCACAGTCTTTAGAGACAAAAAAAGAAAGAAAATGGAAGACAACGTTTGAAAAGTCAGATGCATTTTTTTTATTGTTACAATTAACATCCATGGTTAACGTAGCCCAAAGGGATAGAGAAAATACATTTTCAGTTTGTTTACTTTGACAGAGCATTGTGAATAATGAGTCTCCCCTGTTGATAATGTGGATTTCACACAGCAACAGGGGAATGAAAAAAGTTTTAAAAGTGTGAAGATGTTGAAATACAACCACAAAACCTTATGGGGCACTGGCTTGAAACTGTTTTTGACCTCCTACTTTGTTTAGAATTTACTAGATTTCAAGTTATTAGTGTCCATTTAAACTTTCTGCTTCAAAGGGAATTAAAGATAGTTTGCTGATGTGGTGTTGGACTGTAAATATCAGCTTAGGTGGGTAAGGTTGATTGACTTCTTAGCTAAATAGTTGAGGGTGAGCCTACCTGATGAATTTAAATTTTACAGTAAACTCTTTCATATCCGGCAAGCCCAGGACCAAGAGGTTGCTGGATGTTCA
Organism: Carettochelys insculpta; assembly: GCF_033958435.1. Lineage (NCBI taxonomy): Eukaryota > Metazoa > Chordata > Testudines > Carettochelyidae > Carettochelys > Carettochelys insculpta. Next base: position 37,507,095 of record NC_134137.1, on the reverse strand, counting down.
AGTATTCCGGTTAATAGAGAGCAGCTGTGGGGAACACAGGCGGGGGTCAGTGACACCCCCATAACAAAGTTTAGCTCCCCCCACATTCCAGTGCCAGCTCCTGCTCAACTGCTGCCCCTATGTTGGTGGTGTGGATGGCGTGGAGCCATCTGAGGATGTAGATGGGAGCTTGAACGTGGCCGTGCCTCATGGGGAGCCGCTGTGGGCAGCGGACACTAGGCAGGAGAGCAGAAGAGCTGGCCAGTTGCACACACGTGCAGCATGGAGGAGTGCAGGGCAGGTGCTGAGTGGGCTGGCCCCTGAGGGGCAGGGAGTTGCTCACACACTCAGTTCTGCTCTCTGGCAGACTAAGAAGAGGAAGTGGTATCATGGCTCGGGGTTTGAGAGTTATGCCAGGTATTTGAAAGTTCCAGTTGATCAAGTACTGGATAAAACAGACTTTACTGTATGTAGTACTTAGAGTGGGACTACAATTATGAGAAATAAGGGATAATAAGCCTGATGCGCTGCTTCTTCATCTCAACATAAATGGTTTTGTTTAAATTTGAGGCTTGACTCTGCTGACAAGTGCTACTGGATGTGGTACTTGCAATATTGTGAGCAGTCTCATTAACTCATGGCACAAGCTGTAAGCCTAGCAGTATTTGCAAGTTCAAGACTTTGGTTTACAATGCCAGAAGGTGGAAGTAGCTCACCAATTCGTGCCAGTTCTTAGAAACCTTTTAAGATTGTTTTAAAAAGTGTAACGTACTTCAGGCTCAATCATCCGAGGGGCTGCTGAGCAGGAATACTCCGCAGATCCTTGCAGGACTGGTCTCAAACCTCTATAGCAGGGGTCAGCAACCCCTGGCATGAAATTTTCATTGGCATGTGAACTGGGAGCTCAGTCCCGCCCTTCCTCCCCCATGCAGCTGGGAGGTTGCTCAAAGCCATGCCGCCTGTGGACTAATAAAAGACTAGCTAATGCTACCAACCACCACCTAAACGGTAAAGGTCTGCATCTTAATTTAATCATTAGTGGAGCTGTTGTAAGTAGGACTATTATGATGTGTCTACCCAGCAAAGTTATTTTGGAATAACAGCCACTATTTCAAAATAACTTTGTTTAAGTGTCTTTACCAGTGGTTCCCAAAGTTTTCGGCATCACACACCCCCACTTTTAATTTCTGAGAAACCCTCACACCCCCCGTCTCTTTTTTACCATGATCCAATGCCCTTTTTAACAAAAGATTAAATTTATAATTTAAAATAAACACAAAAACTTGATATAAAATGTTATTTTAAATTAAAAATAAGCACAAATAGTTTTTCTTGGCCCCTTGTGGGTGTCTGGTGCAGCCCCAGCGGGTTGGGTGCCTGAGCCCTGTACCAACTCCCAGAGGTGTCCACACCAGCTGCCCACATGCCCGAGCCCTGTGCTGCCAGAGCCACCCACCCAAGCTGACTGACCCCCGCACTGCCGGGGCCAGCCGCGTGGCCGAGCCCTATGAGCTGCCCACCTGAGCCCCACTATCTGCCTGCCCAAGCCCCTCTCATCCCCCAAAACCAGTCACTGCTAGCGCTCTGTTCTTACCCTATGTCCCTCCCCGTAGCCAGGCAACCCCAGCTCCCCATCTAACCCCATCCTACTCCTTCTCCCCTCCCCCCACAACCCACACTCACTCACCTTTGCAGGAGGCAGCTAGCTCCACAAGAGCCTTCACTGGCTGTCTGCTTTTTGTAGCGGCTGCACCAGGTTGCCCACGTAAAATGGCAGAGGCTAAGAGCCAGAAGCAAGGGCTGGCTCTTTCTTGAAGTGGAGAAATGATGGAGTGGGAGGGGTCTGGGTCACCTCATGCCCCCCCAGGATTTCTTCATGCCCCCCCCCAGGGGGCCCATCCCACCAGTTTGGGAAACCATGGTCTACACAATGCAACCACTATTTTGAAATAATTTCAAAATTATTTCAAAATAGCAGTAGGTTTATTTTTAAATTGGTAAATCTTATTGTGTGAGGAATAGCATCTATATCAAAATAGATATTTCCAGTGCTTTTCTGGTGAAAATAAAAAAAGGAGGAGCGGGTACTCAGCTGGCTACCTGCCTCCCCTGACAATCCTGCAGCTGGGGCTACCAGACTGCTGGTACGCCATACAAGAAAATACTGGCCCATAAAAAAAGCACTGACTATTTCAAAATAGGATCTGTGTAGATAGGGAATAAAGCCTATTTCAAAATAAGCCATAGTGTGTCCAATGGCTCTATTTTGGAATAGGCTTGATTGTGTGTGGATGCTCTATTTTGAAATAGCTGAGTGCTATTTTGAAATGAATTTTGTGTGTAGATGCATTACTTCAAAATAAGGTATTCTGGAAAATCTCTTCCAGAATAGCTTATTCCAAAATAACACAGCTGTGTAGACATAGTCTTAGTGACTTTAAAAAGTATCACCGGCACTTGGACTGTAAATAGATGTCAAAGATCAAATTTCAGCACTCTGCCTTGGAAAGGTTACTGACCCCTGCTGTATGGTCTGCTTTCAGTTACTTACTGGCAGTTATTGTCTTTAATATTTAAGAAGAAGACACAAAGGCAAATTCAAAATATAATCTGTCTTCCATTATTCTGTGTAACAGGGTACTCCCATGGGCAGTGCAGTGGAAACACCACCCAAGACCATGGAGAAAAATACACCAAAAAATATTTCAAAACAAAAGGAACAATGCCTTGTGCCATGTGATGTTCAAGCTAAAATGTTACGAGGAGAAAAACATTACATGTGCCGTATGTATTCATTAAGATAAGTCTTTGGTTTGACAACAAATTCACTTATGTTCTGTGTATCTCTAATAAACTGTATTTTCTTGGATTCTTTCCAAGTATGTGGGCCAGCACCACACCTTGCTACTCAGATTGGGCACCAGGCAGAGGATTTACTGATGGGCATAAAAGTGCTGAGACAGTGGTTGTACTTTGTGTAGGTACCCAGGTAGAAGAGGACTCCTTGTGCTCTTTCCCCTGCCTCCTCAGACCCTGCTGCAATCTGCCACAAATTATTCTAGTGGGTCTCTTATCTTTTCCTGGCCTCTTTTAGCATGCCTTATCTATCTCTCTGTCTTACATTTTGGTCTAGTGGCATGTGAACAAAGCCCAGAAGCACAAGTGCTGGTAAATGAGCAAAAGATTTGAAGCTATGGTGACAAATCACTTTAGACACCTAGCTGTGTTTCATCATTTACCTATCTCATAGAACTGGAAGAGACCTTCAGAGGTCATAGAGTGCAGTCCCCTGCCCTCACAGCAGGACCCACCACCAACCCCAACAGATTTTTTTTTTTATCTATTTGTCCCAGATCTCTAAATGTCCCCCTCAGGGATTGAACTCACAATCCTTTAGCAGGTCAATGCTCAGATTTGCATTTGTATATCTAAGGGATCATTCCCACTGGTACCTCAGAATGGTGTAAGAAGATGAGATTCATCCTTGGACAGAGGGCCTTTCTGAGAGTCCAGATCTTCTGCTAAATGGGCGCAGCTCCACTGAAGTCAATGGGGCTCTACCAGTTCATGTCAGCAGAAGGCCTAATCCAGAGTTTATGTATCAGTGAAGTCTCATTTAAGCACTCTAAAATAATATATCTCCAGTGTTCATTAAACTTCATAAAATGAGTGTAACCCCAGAGGCACTGAGGCCACTGGCAAGGGAGAGCGAAGTGTCTCCTCTACAGCCTTTGCTGAGAGCCAGCTGGCTTTTAGCTCACACAGTAGAGCAGATGACTTTAGGCCCCTAAGATCGCGAGTTCATTTTAAGCTGCCTAAATTTAATGCTTACATTAGGCAACTTAAAATGGTTGTACAGTTTTTTATATTGTGTGACAACATCTTTTTTAGGAAATTTGCAGAACTCTCTTGTTGAATATGCAAGAAGTACAAAAAAACTGGTAAGAAATATGATGGATGACCAACAATCATCTTTGGATTACCTTTCTAATCAGGTACCAATTTTTATTTAGAACATGAATATTTCCTTTTCATTTAGGGCACACATTAATAGTTATTGTGTTACTGAGGTAAATCTAAGTATCTATGGCATGTAAAACACTACCATTCTGCTTTGATAGTGTCTTATAACCACTGTGCACTCACTTTACATAGATCTAAGGCCCCAGACCAAATCCCTCTGGAGTTCACTGAAAAATTTCTCATGACTTACGTGACAGTTGTATCAAGTTTGAAATGATTACTGAAATACAAGACAGTGGAAAACTAGGCAATCAGCATGGCCTGAAGCTATGTAACATGCAGAGAGCTGGTCCTAGGTGTGGGTGAGCCAAAGGTTGTCTGGGGCTGCCAATCTCAAGGGGCTGCCAAAATGGACTGGCTCATGTAGGGCTGGAGCCAGCAGGCGCTTAATGCAGGGGGACGGGAGAGGGGCAGGGCCGGAGCTGAGGGGCCTGGCAGCCAGGGCATGCTGCGAGTGGCTGGGGGTGCAGGAGGGTGCAGCAGCCAGGAGGGCACAACCCCCCTGCCTCCCCTGCCTGGTGGCCCCCATTTGCCCAGGGCCACCAATTAGTTAGGACTGGTCCTGTCCTGTGTTATGCTTAAAAGAAGCACATGGGATCTTTTTCAGGGGGAGAAGGCACTATGCCACATTTATTAAACAAGATAAGCAAAGCAGCATATGCTTACACACACACACACACACCCATCCTGCTGATGTTATAGTTACCAGTCTGTTGCCCACCCTGATCTACTGGCCAGATAAATCAGGAATGGGGGCGTTGAGCCAAATTGTTTCTGTCAGGACTAGTGCTCCACGTTGTACCAGGGCAGAGCCCAAAGACTCAGGCAAGACATCCCATTCTTTATAGGGTTATTCTCTCATACAAATCCATGGCTATGTCTACACTAGCCAAAAACTTCGAAATGGCCATGCAAATGGCCATTTCGAAATTTACTAATGAAGCGCTGAAATACATATTCAAAGCCTCATTAGCACGCGGGCGGCCGCAGCACTTCGAAATTGACGTGGCTTGCCGCTGTGCGGCTCGTCCAGATGGGGCTCCTTTTCGAAAGGACCCTGCCTACTTCAAAGTCCCCTTATTCCAGTAATATTTCAAAGTGCCACAGCCACCTGCATGCTAAAGAGGTGCTGAATATGTATTTCAGCGCTTCATTAGTAAACTTCGAAATGGCCATCTGCATGACCATTTTGAAGTTTTTGGGTAGTGTAGATACGGCCCATGTGTTTCACTTTATCAGGCCTTACTCAATCCCTCAGTGTTTCAAACAGCACCTAGCATTTCAAACAGTGAAACACTGCCCAGCATTTCCAGCAGTCCCTCTGGGTGCGACTTCATCTGGGTGTTGCCTTGCATGTGGATGGCTGGAAGGTGTTGGTCTCTTGGGAAAGTCCTTATCCATTCTTCATCAAAAGGGGTGTCTGCCTGCCACTATGAGGTAGTCAATCTGCCTTGTTTTGGTTTTCCCTGAGTCCTGGTCTCCACCTCTGATACTCTAGGTATTGAAGGTCCTTTCATGTCCATTCTCTCTCTCATTCACACACACAGGCACACATTTACATAATTTCAGCATGGCAAGAACAAAGAATGTGCTCTAATAGTATAACAAAATCTACAAAACTATAAGTCTACATTATCTATTACAAACAAGAAGTCTTGTGGCACCTTATAAACTAACAGATATTTTGAAGCATAAACTTGCGTGGGCAAAGACACTCTTCGTCTTTGCCCATGAAAGCTTATGCTCCAAAATATCTGTTAGTCTATAAGGTGCCACAGGACTTTGTGTTGTTTTTGAAGATACAGACTAACTCGGCTACCTCTCTGATAATTATCTATTATAATTGCATCACTATGCATCATAGAGATGAACTACAGAACATCTGTGTCTACACCTACCAAAAACTTTGAAATGGTCATGCTAATGGCCAGAAAAAGAATACTAATGAGACACTGAAATGCATATTCAGTGCCTCATTAGCATGCCGCCGGCCGTGGCACTTTGAAATTGCCGTGTTTCGCTCCCGCGCAGCTTGGCTACATGGGGGTCCTTCTCGAAAGGACCCCACCAACATCGAAATCCACTCATTCCTATGAGCTCATAGGAATGAGTGGATTTCAATGTTGGTGGGGTCCTTTCAAAAAGGAGCCCTGTATAGATGAGCCATGCAGGAGCGAAATGCAGCAATTTCGAAGTGTCACGGCCAGCGTCATGCTAATGAGGTGCTGAATATGCATTTTAGTGCCTCATTAGTATGCTTCAATCTGGCCATTAGCATGGCCATTTCAAAGTTTTGGTAAGTGTAGACGTAGCCAACATCAGTATGAGGGATGCAGCAAGTCTTAAGGAGTCAAAGCTTAGTATGCCATTGTGAGTGTATTCCACCTCTTGTTTGCTTCTAAACTTACAGGTGAGTGAACTTATGAACAGGGTCCTTCTTTTAAATGCAGAAGTTCTGAGAAAACATTTGGATCCACTTCCTTACAAAGCAGTTCAGTCTCATGGTAAGGGCTTTTTTTGTCTGATCTTCGTATTTTCTCCATTTATTTTTACAAGTGTCCTGATAAGGAAATGAGACAGGCAAAGTTAGAAAGGTATGGGATTTATAAAAGCTACTTAGAAATGTTTTGTACTGCACAAGCTTTGGAAAATTTGTGAATAGTTTTAAATTTTTAATTTTGCAAAAGTATTTGGATTCTTTGTGAAGAAAACTTATGCCAGATGGATAATATTTGTGCAAAATATAAGGTGTGTTGTCACATAGGGCCCAATCCTCTGAGGTGCTGACTCCTTTCTGAAATGGGAGTGCAGGGTTGTTCTGCCCATTGAAAAATGCTGCTTCCTTATTCACACTTGGTGAAATTCATGCCTGTGCATCTGGTCAAGCACAAGACTTGAGCTGCACTCAAGTCCTCCTTGTGTTGATACTTCCAAGGAGAGGAATTTCAGTTCTAAGCAGCCTCATTAGCTTTCATGAAGCTGCTTGCTTGAGTAAGTCAAGCTGGATTTGTCCCAGTACTTGCAAGTTAAATATTCTTGATTGATGGTAAGATTGAAATTTTTAAACTATAAATCTATAAATTTAAATCTTTGCAGGAGGTGGGTCAGAAGTCACTTTACATAAAGGAATTTATCTTAAAGTCATCACTCAGGCAAAGGTTCCATTGACTCATTGTGACCTTTGGTTGAGTAGCATCTGCAGAATCAGACCCATGGTGTGCAGTTACAGTGCTAGCTATAGTTAGAAAGATCAATGGCACCTAATTATTTTTGTGTGGAAAGTTCCTTTTTCTCTATCTCTATTCTCTGACTATTCCATAGAATTCACATTTTCAAAATAAATCTCTGATACAATAATTTTATATTTGTTTGATAAAAAAATTTGAGATTATTCATTCATTGACAGCTAAGTGCCCTCCTTTTGTACAATGTATATTTATTACAATGTTTAACCTATATTACACTGAGTAATTTGTTCTGTAGGACTGGATTGCACGGATATTAAAGATACCATTGGTTCTGTTTCAAAAACTCCAAGTGGTCTGTACATAATTCATCCAGAAGGATCAAATTACGCTTATGAGGTAATAAAATTATCTCACATATTGGGCAGACCTCTTGAAAATACATGTTCAGAATATGTTCAGAATTTTTAAAGTATTTTCCTTTGATATTTTTCACTGTGTAAATTAGAATTATATTCAAAGCCATCTGAATGGCTCTGCCACAATTACAATTTTGAAAATTTTCCCAGTCCTCCTTCCTGTCTTCCCCACTGAAAAGCCCCTCAAGATATAGGGCCATATTTTCTCTTGTCACATATTCTGTCTTCTCTTTTACACTGATGAGCACATGGAAGAAAACTTACTATCAAAGGTTATGTTTACACTACATGATAAAGTCAATTTTAAGGCAGTCAGTTCGATTTCACAATGTCACTGTCTTCACTGTGAATGCCATTAAGTTAATTTTAGGGAGGGCTAAATTCAATATTGTTACACCCACAAAGTGAGTTGGCATTTGAATTTAAAAGGTCAAATTAATGCTAGTTTGGAAACGCCATTTCTTTAAATCAACTTTATTAGCCTCCAGAGGTTTCCCATGTGTATTCCACAATGTCCGCTCTGGCAATGTCTGCACTGGATATAACAGGAGAGTTTGAGATTTTTTTCAGTGCTGGCACCAGCCCCTGCCCCCACTGCACCATGTGGTGGCTAAGCTCTGGGGGTCATGCTTATATTGGAGCCTGAGAACTTCTTTCTTTATTATCAGTGCAACGATCACATCTACCCATGAAAAAATAGCCCCAACATGGGGTGGTGGCTTCTTCCCAGCAAAAGATATAGTAGGAGAGGCTGAGATGTTTTTTTTCACTGCTGGCACCAGCCCATGCCCCACCACACCACATGGCGCCTGGGCTGTTGGGGTCATGCTTGTATAAGAGGTCGAAAAACTGCTTTTCTGCAGTTCACATTTGTACAGAGGCAGTGCCCCGCAACTTGCAGACACCATGAAGTCATGGTCTATCGACCGCACAACCACACCCCATGACTAGCACCCAACCTAATAAAAGCACATGCCTGTGGTGCGGTGCAGACCTTGCTGTCAGACTGCATTATGTCCTGGCTTGCACACAGTGAAGGCTCCAAAGGCAGGAAAGATTTTTGGGGGCTGCCTGTCACCGGAGGGAAGTCTCCCCCCACACAGCAAAGATTTCGGGGGCTGCCTGTCTCAGTGGAGGGAGGAGGGGTCCTATTGCTGTTAACATCCTTGCAGCTAAATGTGGTGGTGGGAAATATTTGAAAAATATCTTTAGTGTACACAAGCCCTGACAATGTGTGAATATGCCAATCTTTGAGCCAGGTTATACTGGGGTTCTAAAGGTTTTGAATAGCAGAAGAATGTGCATCACATGATGTGGTCTCCCCTACTGGGGGAATGTGATTTTACATATATTGGCTCAATCTCTATCATATCCAACAGCATCAGTTTTACTAAGGGTATGTCTTCACTATCTGGAAGATCGATCTGATCAGGGTTGATCTTGTGGGGTTCGATTTTGCGTGCCTTGTGGGAATGCTCGAAATCAAACTATCAGGGGTCGACAGTCAACCCGTGTACTCCTCAATATTGCAAGGAGTAAGGGAGGTCGATGGGAGAGTTTCAGTGAGGATGGCCAGGTAAGTCAAATGTAGATAAGTCGATTCCAGCTATGCAATTTTTGTAGCTGGAATTGCATAGCTACAGTCAACTTTAACGTCTAGTGTAGACCTGGCCTAAGGCTATTTACTTCCCATGCCTGGTGAGTCCTTCAGTTAAGAGTCCGTGATTCACAAGCATCATGAACAATACTGGAAAGGGAAAAAACTTAATGGCTGTGTCTAGGCTAGCTCCCTACTTCGAAGGGACCATGGTAAGTAAGGTGTTGGGAGATTATTAATGAAGTGCTGCACTGTGTATGCAGCACTTCATTAAGCTAATTCTTCCCCGCAGCAGCTTCGAAGTACTGGCTCCCATGTAGCTGCGGCTCACCTGCTGGTACTTTGAAGTGCCTGGGCAACTTTGAAGTCCCTTTACTCCTCAAAATTTTGAGTAAAGGGACTTCAAAGTTGCCCAGGCACTTCGAAGTGCCAGCGGGTTAGCCGCGACTAAATGCAAGTCAGCACTTCGAAGTTTGACACTTTGAAGTTGGCGCAGGGGAGAATTAGCTTAATGAAGTGCTGCATATGCAGTGCAGCACTTCAATTGTAATCTCCCGACACCCTACTTACCATGCTCCCTTCGAAGTAGGGAGCTACTGTAGACAAGTCCAAAAAGAAGTTCTTTGAAAAAAATAAATTAAGAGGATTGGTAAGAAGCAAGGAGGAAAATGTACAAAATATGGATGAAATATTTCTTGTTGCTTTTAATGTCTGTATTCAATTTTGTTTTGCTGAAGTAGAAATGTGTAACTATGGCTACGTCTACACTAGCACATTACATCTAAGTAGCCTGTTTCGACGTAAGGACATCGAAATAGGCTACTTTGACACGTATCGTCTACACGTTCTCCAGGGCTGGTGCCGTCGACGTTCAATGTTGAAGTAGCAATGGAGAACATTGAAAGGAGCTGCCCTGGAGGAAATGCAGAGCATCCACACACAAAAGTGGCTCCCAGTCGAAATAAGGGGCCAGCAAAGCCCCGAGCTGCTCCCTTAAAGGGCCCCTCCCAGACACACTCGGCCTGCACAGCACGAGATCCATGGAGCTGACAACTGGTTGCAGACCCTGTGCATGCAGCATGGACCCCCAGCTGCAGCAGCAGCAGCAGCAGCCAGAAGCCCTGAGCCAAGGGCTGCTGCGCACGGTGACCATAGAGCCCCGCAGGGGCTGGACAGAGCGTCTCTCAACCCCTCAGCTGATGGCTGCCATGGAGGACCCCGCTATTTTGAAGTAGCAGGACATGGATCATCTACACACGCCCTACTTCGACGTTCAACATCGAAGTAGGGCGCTATTCCCATCTTCGGATAGGAATAGCGATTTCGATGTCTAGCCACCAAACGTCGATTTCAATGTCGAAATAGCACATGGCGCGTGTAGACATGACGCGTGCTATTTCGACGTGCTGGCTACTTTGAAATAGCTGGCTAGTATAGACGCACCCTATATGTTCTTGTGCATATATGTAATTTTGAACATTATGAATACACACCTTTTGCAAGATATTTCCAATTCAAACTGAGATAAACACCAATGTAGCAGAATATTTCCACTAACACATATGATAGTATATTTGTTCATATATATGTGGGTCGCTTCTACTATTTCAGAATTCTCTGATCAAGACTTCCAATCACTTGACAGGTAGCACAGAAAAATCTTATAATATTATTGGTTCCAATTGTTTATCTTAGAGTACTTTAAAAGGATGTTATATTGTAAACTTTGAATGTCCTAGTTTTTAAAAGTTATTTTCCATGTTGCAGCTGCATTGGTAACTGATTCATCAGAGGCTATTCACTCGCCTTTCATATTTCTGTTTTAGGTTTTGTGTGATATGGATTTTAAAGGAGGTGGGTGGACTGTGATTCAGAAAAGAACGGATGGGGTAATTGACTTCCAAAGGAATTGGTCAGAATACCTAGATGGATTTGGCGATCTTTCAGGTATTAATTTAATATGTTCAGGAGATAAATGTTCTCAAATTTCCAGATGGTAAATGTACTTCAAGAGTAAAAAAGGGCTTTGGACCCAACCTGGCTGTCCTAATGCTGGTCACACTCCTGTGATGGGCTCCCCCAGGGTGCAGTCTGGAACTGTGGTACCACTGAGCTTTCTGTCTCACCAGCCTGGGCTCCCTCTGACACTGGGCTGCAGTGACACGTTGCAGACGGCTCCCAGTCCTGCACTCACACAAACCTTTACACATGCTGTGACCCACACAGCGGCAGTTACATGAAGGTGCCTCCGCAGTTTCCCAGTCTAGCACTGTCGAGCTGTACCATCTTGCCCTGGTCAAAAGCCTGACTGATATAAATTTATTATGCAGTCTGCCCTGGCCTCAATATGAAGAGTAATATACACAAGTCATTGTTAAATGAGCTGAGATTTTTCCCTAAGCAATTCAGTCATACTGCACTGTTTTTAGGTAAAATAGAAAATAGCTTTATTAACTATGGACAGATTAAGTGATTTATAAGTGACAGATATGCAGCCTAAAGAGTATTATCTAAGAAAAAGAATCTACTGTTTTTGTTCTTATTCCAGTTGTATTTTTTCCTGATGGAAAACCCAGTAAAATTTCACCCACCAGTTGCAAGTGTCTGAAAGTCATAAGCAAATGAAACATACCCAAAAATGGAAGAGGAAGATACTTCCTTCTTCACAGGATTACCAATAAAGATCACAAATTTTCAGCTTCAGAAAACAATCACAACCCTGCTAGCCAAGTTTTCATGGGCTGAAGCTCATAAATGCCTCAAATCTCAAACATGTCCTCATCAAGAGAATTTGAGATTTGATGTGCTACTATGAAGACTGACACTGGATTATGTGTGGCCATGCAGACAATCCACCCCATTTTTCAGATATCTGCAATGTATAGTGAAGACAGTTCTTGCTTCTTTGTATATCTACACAACTGGCTAACTGGCACCACCGCCCAGGCTAGTGTTGATTTAGTGGGTCTGGTGAAGACAAGTTAAGCTGTCGGGAAACGCTCTTCCATCAGCATCTGTACTGTACCCATACACACCGACTCTGAGTGCCGTGGGTCTGGAACACCCATGGAGAAAAATTAGTGGGTGCTGAGTACCCACCAACAGCCAGCTGCATCTCTATCCCTTTCCCCCCAGCCTCTGTCACATGCTGGTGGCCCCATTGACCAAATCCTCTCCTGCCCTCTCAGCTCTTCTAGAGTACCACAAACAGCTGATCTGCAGCATTCAGGAAGCTCTAGGAGGGAAGGGGAGGAGCAGGAAAGAGTTGTCCTCAGACGAGGAGACAGGGAAGAGGCAAGGCAGATGTTTGGGGAAAAGGGTGGAATGAGGGTGAGATGGGAGCAAAAGCTTGAGGGAAGGAGTGAAATAGCAGCGGGGTTGGGACAGAGGGTAAATTAGATCTACTCAGGCTACATCTACACTTACTGGGAATGTCAACAGCTGTTATGCAATTTTAGATACTCCAATTGTGTACCGAAAATCGATTTTGCAGCCATCAACATTGGCCCCTATCCTCACTGCAGAATGCTGATGGGAGCGCTGCTCCCACTGACATTCTTAATCCTTGCGGCTCGCAAGGAGATAAGGGGTCGACATTAACCCTGGAATGTGTTGTTTCGCTCATGTGCGAAACAGCGCCCTGGAAGATCAAATAAGTGTTCAGTCTTCCCCAGTAAGCGTAGATGTAGCCTGACAGTGTTAGAGTAGATCAGCCATGAGTAAGGGAATGTGTGCAAGAGAATCCAGTTCATGGATTTTCATGATGAACTAGAGAAACTTCCCTGTCAGACTAACCATTTTATTCATTAGGTAATGAGCTTTCATGGGAAAGACTCACTGCTTGCTTTTTTTTTGTGAAGATACAGACTAACCTGGCTACCTCTCTGAGACTTTTCTCCTCTTTCCTAAGCCTTTTAAGTTCCTTTCAACCAGTATAATAGCCATTACTTTTGGTCCAGGAGGGGAAATAGGGTGGAGAAAAATGGAAGATATATAAGTGTATGTGACTTATATTATCTTTCTTTTACAGGGGACTTTTGGCTAGGACTGAGGAAAGTTTTTCATATAATAAATCAGAAAACAACAAGTTTTATGCTTTACGTGGGCCTGGAGTCGGAAGATGACACATATGCCTATGCAGCTTATGACAACTTTTGGCTAGAGGATGAAGCATGTTCTTTTAAAATCCATTTAGGGCGTTATTCAGGAACTGCTGGTAAGACTCCTCTCTTATGTATTAAAAGAAGTCTGTCTAAATACACTGGAGATGATGAAACATTTAATTAGGATAATATGAAAAATGTCCATTTCTAATTTGTGTTTTTCTGTAAAATAACAAATTATTTCTCTTCACTTTGACTACATCTACACTTCAGAGATCTTTTGAAAGAAGCCATTCCAGAAGATCTCTTCCTAAGGAACTTTTTTCGAAAGAATGCATCCAAAAAAGCAGATTAAAAGAGTGATTTGCACTTTTGAAAGAGAGCGTCCACACAGCCCCCCGCTCTTTTGAAAGAATGCACCAGGGACAGAAAAATCAGGTGCCATGAGGACGGCTCTTTTCAAAGAAGGGCCCTGAGGTGTGTCTACTCACATTTGCTTTTGAAAGAAGCTTTCGAAAGAAGGTATTCTTCCTGAAACAGGAATGGAAGAGCAGTTTCGAAAGGAGTGATGCATTCTTTTGATTTACTTTTGAAAGAATGCTTTTGGTATGTAGATGCTCTGTGGGATCTTTCAAAAGAGCCCACTTCTTTTGAAAAATCTTTCAAAAGAACTTGCTAGTGTAGATGCAGCCTTTGTGTCTCTTGGTAGGCAGCAGCAGATAGCTCTTTGGTCTTTTTAACCCAATGTGCTTTTTGTGGGAAGTAGTAATCTTTATTGGTTAATGTACGGACTGGCAGTCAATAACTCCTGTCTTGTAGTGACTGTAGCTTACAACCTGACTGCCTTCACAGAATCACAGAATCACAGGGCTGGAAGGGACCTCAGGAGGTCATCTAGTCCAGCCCCCTGCTTCAAGCAGGATCAACCCCCACTAAGTCATCCCAGCGAGGACCTTGTCCAGCTGGGACTTAAAAACCCCAAGGGATGGAGAATCCACCACCTCTCTAGGCAACGCATTCCAATGCTTCACCACCCGCCTGGTGAAGTAGTTTTTCCTAATATCTAACCTACACCTTTCCTTCTTCAACTTCTGACCATTACTCCTTGTTCTGCCATCTGACACCACTGAGAACAGTTTCTTACCCTCCTTTTTAGAGCTCCCCTTCAGGAAGTTGAAGGCTGCTATTAAATCACCTCTAAGTCTTCTCTTCTGTAAACTAAACAAGCCCAAATCCCTCAGTCTATTGTCATAGGTCTTGTGCTCCAGACCCTTAATCATTTTTGTTGCCCTTTGCTGAACCTGCTCCAACAAATCCACATTCTTTTTATACTGGGGGGCCCAAAACTGGACACAATATTCCAGATGTGGCCTCACCAGTGCCGAATAAAGAAGAATAATTACTTCTCTAGATCTGCTCGAAATGCTCCTCCTAATGCACCCTAGTATGCCGTTAGCCTTCTTGGCTACAAGGGCACACTGTTTACTCATATCCAGCCTTTCATCCACCATAACCCCTAGGTCCCTTTCCATTGTACTGCTGCTGAGCCAGTCAGTCCCCAGCCTGTAACAATGTTTGGGATTCTTCTGCCCCAGGTGCAGGACTCTACACTTCTCCTTATTGAACCGCATCAGATTTCTTTTGGCCCAGTCCTCCAATTTATCGAGGTCCCTCTGGATTCTCTCTCTACCCTCCAACATATCTACCTCTCCCCCTAGTTTTGTGTCATCTGCAAACTTGCTGAGGGTGCAATCCAGTCCCTCATCCAGGTCATTAATAAAGATGTTGAATAACACCAGCCACAGAACTGAGCCTTGCAGCACTCCGCTTGAAACAGACCACCATCCAGATATTGAGCCATTGACCACTACCCATTGGGCCCGACCATCAAGCCAGCTTTCTATCCATCTTATAGTCCAAGGATCCAATCCATATTTCCTTAACTTATGGACAAGAATGTTGTGGGAGACCATATCAAAAGCCTTGCTGAAGTCAAGGTATGTCACATCCACTGACTTCCCCATGTCCACAGAGCTTGTTACCTCGTCACAGAAGCTAATCAGATTGGTCAGGCAGGACTTGCCCCTGGTGAATCCATGTTGGCTACTTTTGATCTTAGGGTCCAAAGCCACTCACAAAGGACCAGATTTTGAAAGTGACCTCATACGTTAGAAAAAAACAAGCAGTCCTTCAGCACCTTAAAGACTAACACATTTATTTATTAGGTAATGAGCATTCATGGGTAAGACCTGCTTCTTCAGTTTTTCAGAATGGAGTAGACAATTAGAATCCAGGGTTGATATAACTGGGAGAGGGGAAAGGAAGGAGGGAGAAAAAGTGCTGGAGGGGCAGTGATACTAATTGGTCTAGTGGGAGAAGTAAATTTAGTTAAGTGGGATGGGTGCCACTCCTGAATATCAAAGGTGGGGAAATTGCCCTTGTAATGTGTAAGATAAGTGAGATCTCTGTTAAACCCCAGGTTAATTGTGTCAAATTAGCAAATGAATTCCAATTCAGATGTCTCCCTCTGTAATCTCATGGTAAAATTCTTTTGTGGGAGAATGGCTACTTTCAAATCCTTTATTGAATGTCCAGGCAGGTTACAGTGTTCTGCTACAGGTTTATGCATATTCTAGCTCCTGATGTTGGATTTTTGTCTAATCATCCTTTGGCGCAGGGGCTGTCCAGTTTGTCTGCTGTACATGGTGGAGGGGCATTGCTGGCACAAGATGTCATATATCACATTAATGGATGTGCAGGTGTATGAGCTCCTCATGGTGTGGCTTATGTGGTCAGATCCAGTGATGGTGTCTCCAGTATAGATATGTGGACAGAGCTGGCAATGATGTTTGTTGCAGGGATAGGTTCCTGGGTCAGTGTTTCTGTGGTACGGTGTGTGGCTGCTCATGAGTAGTTTCTTGAGGTTGGGTGGCTGTCTGTAGGAAAGAACAGGCCTGTCTCCCCGGGCCTGTGAGAGTGATGGATAATGTTCCAGTAGAGGTTGTATATTGTTAATAATGCACTGGAGGGGTTTAAGTTGAGGGCTACCTGTGATAACAGGAGGTCTTCTGTTTACCTTCTTGGGCCTATCATGAAGTAGCTGGCTTCTGGGTATTCATCTGGCCCTGTCAATCTGTCTTTTTATTTTTCCCAGTGGGTAATTAAGTTTCACAGATGCTTGGTAGAGATCTTTTAGTTTTTTGTCTCTGTCGGTGGGATTGGAGCAGATAAGTTGTATCTTAAGGCTTGGTTATAGACAATGGATCATTTGAGGTTTCTTGGATGGAAGCTGAGGCATGTAGGTAAGAATAGTGGTCAGTGATTTCTGGTACAGAGTGGTATTAATTTGACCATCACTGATTTGTCCTGTAGTGTCCAGGGAATGGATCTCTTGTGTGAAATGATCAGTGCTGAGACTGATGGTGAAGTGCTAATTGTTGAAATTTCTGTGGAATTTTTCAACGGTCTTCCTATCATGGAGCCATAAGACGAAAATTTCATTGAGGTATCATAAGTAGAGGAGAGGTATTAGGGGATAGGAACTGGTGAAACATTGTTCTAGGTCAGCTATAAACATGTTGACAAATATCAGAGAGATATCGTGTTAGTCTGTATCTTTGAGAACAAGAAGTCCTGTGGCACCTTATAGACTAACAGATATTTTGGAGCATAAACTTTTGTGGGCAAAGACCCACTTCATCAGATGCATGTAATGGACAGTTCGAATAGGAGAGGCAGACCTCACAGAGAATGTATAGATACATAGTAGATTGGAGCAGAGCTAGTCTACAGAAACTAAGTCACTCTGCAATGGGCAGGGAAAGATGGAAGAAAATAGTGAGAGAGGCATCAGACACCAATGGGTGCTGAGCCCACAGTTATTGACGATGATGATCAGATGCATGAGTGGGGGGTGCTTTTCCAGAGGGGTATTTGAAGAGTGGTGTCCCAGTAAAAGCAAGGGCCAGACCTGACAAGGTCTATTCAGCAAGTTGGAAATGGCCCATTATCAGTAGTATGTATCAAAAGAGGAAAAAACAAGTCAGCTCAGACAGACCCATTGTCAGAGTCTAATAGGGAGATATTGACACCCAGGGCTGAGAAGCTGCTTTTGTAAGGGGAGAGCCACTCCCCGTCTCTGTTTAATCCCTGGTTGACAGAGTCAAATTTACAAATAAATTGCAAATGTCAGAGTTGTTTGTGAGGCTGTGGATAGCATTGTGTTCAGCACGGCTGAGGTTGTGTATCACATGGTGTTGTTTGTGCAACAATTCTAATTATCTACTCCAATCTGAAGAAGTGGGCCTTACCCAGGAAAGCTCATTACTTAATCAATAAATGTGTTAATCTTTAAGGTGCTAAAGGCCTGTTTTTTGTGAAGCTACAGACGAACACAGCTACCGCTCTGAGATCATATTTTAGATTCCAACTTGAAATAGCCCCCACTTGGGGGTGTGGCTGCTCAGCACCTCTGAAAGCCAGGCTTTAGGTGTCTGAAGATGGATGCCCAAAATTAGAGGCCACAATTGAAAATCTGAATCACCTCTCTTTTTTCTGTTTCCTCATCTGTTGTTTTTAGCTTTGAGGACAGAAAGCTTGACATCACATGTGTGCTAGGTGATTATTGTTAAAAAGCCACACTGAAGCTATGATCTTTTTCAAATTCTCCAGCACCTCTCAGTGTTTCCTTGCTTTCAGTAGTAACTATACCCTTCTCTCCTCTCGCAGCAGCACACAGCCATCTCTCTATCAGCTCTTTAAACTGTGGGATCATGCCCCAGTACATCACCCTGGGTGTTTACAGAAACAACTTTCTAACAAGTGAAAAAAAAATGCAATTTGCGCATTAAGTAGAGGGCTTTGTTAACGTACAGAAAATAATTATGTTAACATTTATGGCAGGTTCTTCTGATCTGTTTCACTTAGGTGATGCATTTCGAGGATACAGGAAGGAAGATAACCAGAATGCAATGCCCTTCAGCACATTTGATATCGATAACGATGGATGCAACCCAGTGTGTTATATCCAAGAGCAGCCTGTGAAAAGCTGCAGTAATGTCAGCGATAACACTGGCTGGTGGTTCAGTCAATGTGGCCTTGCAAATCTCAATGGCGTTCATCGGTTCACGGGAAAGTTTCTTGCCACGGGGATTCGTTGGGATACGTGGGCAGAGAATAATAAACCATTCAAAATTAAATCTGTTTCAATGAAAATTAGGAGAACCTATAATCCATATTTCAAATAGCAGCCTATTAATATAGAATTATAACACTTCTAGCAGTTGTGCTGGTTAATATGTCAGCATAATCTAAAAGCCTCACACTTGTAGTTAAATAATCCAGTCTTATTAAATATGTCATTTACATACAGCGCTAGCTTATTAATTGCACTTTTGAGCAATACTTAATCAATTTTATTTCCTATATGAAATTATGCCTGATGATATTATGTATATACCATATGTCAGTATAGCTCAGAGGGATAGCACCCTCACTGCTTAATGAGCAGGTCCTAGGTGTAATATTTATCATAGGAGCACAAGGCTTTTCCTATTCATTAATCACTGTTCAGATGTCTGTTACGAAATTTTCAGAAGTGTTGGCAGCATTTTAAAATGCACATCTTTGCATTTCATATTTTTAAAAAATAAAGTGACAGTAATGTTGACTTTTGAAATTAGTTTCTCTGCATAATTGAGTTGCCAAGAAGCAATCAGGAAATCTCTCATTTGCAAAATTAGCAAACCACATACATGTCATGAAGATAATTTAGAAAAATACACAATTTCCTTTATCCATCCGATTTAAATTCCCAGAGTCCTGCAACCTGTATTGAAGCAAGAGTCTCACTGACTTCAAGAGGCGCCTCATTAGAATGAAGTCAGTATGGTCAAGAATACTTTCAGGTCTGATTTGTAAACCAGGCACGCACTTCCCAGTCCCAAAATTATGGCACTGTTTAGCATTTACAGCTGCATGATTGATTTCTTTAATAATTGAACCCGTAATACGTAAAACAGACTTAGGGTTTTGTAACGGCCTAAATTACAAATTCACTAAAAATGCTTGTGTGCAGGACATGCATGCTCATCAACAGAAGTAGTAGGAATTTCAAAATATCTTTGAAACTATAATTTTTGGAACTATGGAGCTGATCTTGTATCTCTCACTCTGTACAGGTGGCTATTACATTAAATAATCCAGATGGTATTTTCTTCTGTCAGTAAAAATACAGGGCTGTCAATATTGTCAATGCAATTGTTGTTTCAGAGTTTGGCATCCTTAATGCACAAAATTTATGTCTCTGTTTTGTCTCTTTTGCTTCAGTTTAACTCAAGAGTAAATATTGTAAGCAATACTGTAAACCCAAGAAGGGTATCTGTGTGCCACATTCTCCACCACCTTGGAACTAGGGTTATCATTGACATTGGTAATAAGTGAGAGTAAAACATAATCAGTTCGGAAAGATCATGTTTTACATTTTCTTTTTGTACATGTAGCTAACTCTATAGGGGACAAGGTGTTAGGATCAGGCTCTGTAGGTATGGAGAATCAAGTCAAAATGCTAGTCATCTTCAGTACATTTTTAATTCAACCCTTACAATGGATTCTGATTTCAGTTATTCTAGACACCTGTCACACTGTATAAACACAAAACTGCACAATATTATACTTAGCTAAACAATTGCTGAAATATTATCCTAAAACACAACGTTTGTACAGATCAATTAGCAAATACATTTTGTCATGAAGAAGATTTGCTTTTTTAAAATTGATTTGGTTACAAATGGCACTAAGTTTCCCAATTATGCAATGCCGTCTTAAGTCTAATGTAATGCACAATTCATTATTAATTACATTGGTTATTATGAAAGTGGCACATGGGGTCCTGTTGTGCTATGCGCTATATACGTATATAGTAAGAGAAAACCCCTGCTCTGAAGACCTTGTAATGTAAACAGGGTTATAACAGAGGCCCAGAGGATGCCCCTCTGATTGTGTCAGGTGCAGATGAAAAATTATATTGAGAGAAACGTGATCCAAGATTTGTTTTCAGCTACTCCTGATATTTTCCTGCTTGCCTGACAATACCTTGACTCAAAAGCTAGAACTGAAGCAAAAGGAATTTCCCAACTGTATAATCCTGTCCACCCTCCATGCTACCGAGGAGACACAGGATGCAACATGGCTTAATAACACTTGGGGATAATGGTAAAATGGGTTTCCTGGGGGTTTGTAGTTAGCACACATTGAACTAATCCCTAGCAGAGTAGAGTAGGTGACCCAGGGACATACGCCCAAGGAGTCTGTTTCTCCTTCCCCCTTTCATTCTCTGCAGTAGACACAAGAACAGATGAAATCCTGCACTTCAGAAAAGTGAAGCGAATTGTAGAAATGGCCACACCTCTACCCATGGGCAAAAAACGGTGTGTTGGTGGGTGGGGTGGGGGGAGGGGAAACATGACACATGACACCATTCCAACTCAAAAAAAGCGAGAGGAGAAACTCCTTTGTCATAGTCATGAGGCGGGGACGTAAGTGGAGCGACAAAGAGTGAAAGAAAAACCCTCAGAACTCCACACTATTTGATTGAGGGAAGAAGCCCCTAATCTCCCTAGGAAGAGATAGAATGGGGATGTCTATCTACACCCTGGATCCATGACTGAAACATCTTTAATTTATATGAATGTCTACTTAGTGCCTGCCTCAGTAATAAGACAGGGATTCCCTGTAGATTTTCATTGACTCAGTTTTAAATACCCTGATATCAGGGCTCAGTGGACAGGAGCCACCCTCTGATTTCTACTGGACATTGGCCAAATAGCTTTCAGCCTTCTGTTTTCCGTTTTGGTGCTGTTTTTGTCAGTGCCCACTAGATGGTGTGAGTGTACAACCGACTTCTTTAACACTTGTTTTAGTCTGAGGGTTTAATTCATGTTGTAGTTTACTTCCCCTAAGTGGCAATTGTAATTCCTCTTTTTATACAATCTGTCAATATTCCAAAGTTATATCCTGGTTAGGTGATTATCTTTCAACATTCCTTTGTGTGCTATCCCACTCCTACCCTACCTCTTCTGTTTGTGACTGTTGCACTAGAGAAAACACAATCCCTTCTCGAGTTTCTCTAATGCAATGGACACATTCCACATTGTCCTTCATTATATCTTTATATATTAAAACTGACGCTCATCACATCTTCTCATGATAGACTGAGATGCTACTTTAAAGGAGCAAGACAATTCACACAGAGTTGTCTGATTTTTGGGGCGAACAAAATATGTACCTTATAAACAGAGATGACTGATATATGAAGACTTCTTGATATTTCAAAAATTTTTAGGTCACCAGCTCCTAATTGGTTTAAACTTACATTTGGTTTTTCCATGACCCTAGTTCTTAATTATCACAAAGCTAGAGTAAGGGATATGGAAACTTTGCTTGTAACTAAATTGTGGGAGTCTTAAGTTTGAGAAAATAACAACTGAAAAATTACTTGCAAAGCATCAGTGCTTTTGTAACTGTCAACACAAGAACTGAAGTTGGGACTTTTAGAGGTCAGTACACAGGACAGTGAACCACAACCAGGCACTATGTGGGTTATATTTGCTCTTCCTGCAGATTATGCATTTTAGCTTTAGCTTCATTAATGGTTCTGAGACAAGATGTCCCACTTTTTGGAATGGGTGTATTACCTCTGATTGTCTCTGGCTTCAAGAGGAAATTTAGGTTAGGAATATGGTTAAATGATTGTCACCAGATAGTTAAAAGAGTACAGAGCAAGAGCAAGACAGACACCTGCAGTTTTCAACAACAAATTTTCAGGTCATATTTTAATGTCTATAAATCCTACAAATCTCTTCCTCCCACTCCTGCAGCTCACAGTTGCTTTCCATTGTCCTTACCATCAGGCCCAGAGGATGTAGTCTTCCCAGCAGAAAGCCTGGCTTCAGTCTATACGAGCTTGTCTACACTTGCCCCCAACTTCGAAGGGGGCATGGTAATCAGGGTGATGGAAGATTACTAATGAAGTGCTGTGGTGAATACGCAGCACTTCATTAGGCTAATTCTCCCCCGCGGCAACTTGGAAGTGTCAAACTTGGAAGTGCCGGCGTGCATGTAGCCACAGGTACTTCGAAGTGCCTGTGCTACATCAAAGTGCCTTTACTCCTCAATATTTTGGGGAGTAAAGGCACTCTGAAGTAGCACAGGCACTTCAAAGTGCCCACGGCTACGCAGCATGCCAGCACTTCAAAGTTTGGCACTTCGAAGTTGCCGCAGGGGAGAATTAGCCTAATGAAGTGCTGCGTATACACCGCAGAACTCCATTAGTAATCTTCCATCACCCTGATTAACTTGCCCCCTCTGAAGTTGGAGGCAAGTGTAGACCCGGCCTACTAGGGGCAAAAATCAACCTAAGATACACAATTCCAGCTCCTGGAATAATGTAGCTAGAGTCAATGTTCCTTAGGCTGAATTTCTCCACTCTCCCCAACACTCCTGTTGACTTTCCATAGTCCTTGCAGTTGTGAGGAGTAGTGAGCTCAACAGGTGAGCCCTCTGCCTTCAATTTAGCAGGTTCAACTCAACCTACTAAATCTAACCCTGGAAGACTGACCTCCAGCTCATCGATCCAGTGGTGAGCGTGGACAAACAGTTATTGAAAACAATAGGAAATAGTGGGCATCTTAGCTAACGGCAGCTCTGCTTCCACATGGAAACGCTACAGGGGACAATATTAGCTTGAATGAAGGCAGTCTTTAGTTTCAGTCTGACTTTAATGGGAAGTGGCTGGCATATTTCATAAGGGAAGAATTTGAAAATTTAGTGGCAGAAATTGGGACAACCTTGAAGCAAAACCTCACCAATCCTCTCTTGTGATAAAAATCATACATGTGGGAGATAGGGGAGTCACAACAGTGCTATTGTGTCGGTCCGAACCTTATATTATGGACTAATTCTTAATATGAAGTCCACATACAAACCTCTGCGTGCAAGTTCACTTTGGTGCAAGTGATGAGAAGGAGGTGGAAAAACATCCTGGAAGTATCCTTATCTCAGAACAAATGCCTACACAGCTCACCTGCCACACACAACGAATACCCCATTTTTTTGAAAATCTGCATCATGTTCCTCTTAGGCTATGTGTACACGACAGCGATTCTTCAAGAGAAGTTCTTTCAGAAGAGCTCTTCCAAAAAAAGTTCTTTCAGAAGATCCCAGCCACACACAAAAAGTGATCAAAAGATCGCTCTGCTCTTTCTAAAGAGTGTGGCCACACAACCCCAGCTGCTCATTCAAAAGAACAGGTCAGGAAACACTGCAGACAGGGTTGTATGGCCAGCAAGCCCTTCCGGGAGCTCTGGCCAAGTGCTCCCTTAAAAGGCCCCTCCCAAACAGCTCCACCTTGCACATGCTGAGGACTGCCGACCTGACGAAAGCGAAGCAAAGAAAGTGAAAGTGCAGGGACCACAAGCCACTGAGTCAGATCCATGGACCCACAGCAGCTCCGACACCACACCCACAGTCATTGTGGCTACCCGTTAGCTCCTCTGGTGGGACAGACCTTCCACCAGGGCAGAGAACCCCAACCCACCATGGCATCAGCTGTGCCCCCTGCTCCCCACCGGGCAATCAGGTGCCTCTGGAGCTACCCAACCAGTTTGGACTGGTGGGACCAGCTTGTGATGGGCAAGTGGGAGGACATGCAGAGGCTCCAGAATTTCTGCATGCGGAAGGATAGATTCCTGGAGATCTGCACACAGCTCACCCCCCACCCTCCAATGCCAGGACGCCCGCATGCAGCCCATCCGGCCCCTTGAGAAGCGCCTAGTCATTGCTGTGTGGAAGCTGGCCACCCTGGACAGCTACTGATCTGTAGAGCAGCAGTTCAGGGTGGGCACGTTGACTGTCAGGGCTGTCCTTACGGAGGTAAGGCGTGCTCAGCTCACAGGCCTGGCATGTGCGCAGAGAGGGTCTCCCTGGCAATTGGGCCCCTTGGGGACTGGGGTCAGGGGTGTGAGGCGTTGGGGCAGGTAGACCTCTCTCCAGGGGACTGAGGCACCCCACCCCCCACAGGCCTGCTGCCAGAGAGATGGGGTAGAGGAGGCAGTCA
This sequence comes from Carettochelys insculpta, assembly GCF_033958435.1. Taxonomy (NCBI): domain Eukaryota; kingdom Metazoa; phylum Chordata; order Testudines; family Carettochelyidae; genus Carettochelys; species Carettochelys insculpta. The sequence continues at coordinate 37,482,676 of NC_134137.1, read as the reverse complement.
GGAGGGGTAGGAAGTCTGCTGCAGGCAGGGACACCCCTTCACACACCCACAAGTATATTTATTCTCCATCCCCTGCAGGTAGTAAGGGCAATCAATGCTGTCCTGCTCCAGAGGGTCATCTGCGTAGGGGACCTGGACGCGACCGTCACTGGGTTCACTGCCCTTGGCTTCGCACACTGCTTTGGTGCCATCGATGGCACACACATCGGCAGCCATGCCCGGACCACAGCGCGACCCCCTATATCAACTGCAAGGGCTACCTCTTGGTGGTGCTGCAGGCCCTGGTGGGCCATAGGGGGCGGTTCGTGGACACTTAGGTGGGCTGGTGTGGCTGGGCTCACAACGCGTGGGTCTTCCACAACTCCAGACACTGTTGGAGGATGGAGGCAGGGACCTACACCCCCAGCAGCAGCTCGTGGTCAGGGACATCACTATGCCCCTGGGCATGGTGGGGGATGCAGCCTAGTCCCTGAAGCCCTGGCTCATGCGGCCATACATAGGCCACCCAGATCCCACCCAGAAGCTGTTCAACAGCCACCTCGGCCGGGCACTCTACCTTAGAGGGGACAGAAGTGAGCACAGAACTGGATGCACCACTCCAGATGTGGCTTCACCAGTAATCAAAGCAAGCTGGGGCCAGATTTGGTCCATAAGCTCTGCCTGGCATGGGGGCATGGTTCTTGCATGCTGCAAAAAAGCTCTCCATGCAGTCACAACCACCCACCATGCTCATTGGCTCAGAATTGGCCAATGGGAACAGTGTGGGGGGGGGGAGGGGAGTGCTTGCACACAGCATTTCCCTGCAGCCTGCAGGAGTGGTGTGAAGACACCTATGGCCCCGCTTCTCCCTGGCGATGTGTCATATAGGTGCCTCCATTCACTGCCCTCTCCCACTCAAACACTACACCCCACTTGTACATTTCTCCTCCTGCCAAGACCCCCCACCCTCAGCTTGCTCCCACACCCTCCCTCACACTCATTCCCTGCACCATCAGATCAGACCACTGCTGCACCCCCTCACACCCAAATCTCCCACTCCAACCTATCCCCCATCCCACGCCTGGCAGTCCCCTCCTGCACCCTGAACCCCCCAGGTTTGGCCCTATCCAACAAAGCTACTAGCCCGAGGCTTCAGAAAAGTTAATGTGGCTCTGGGGGTTTGCCCTGAGCCTCAACACCTCCCATCTTTGCCCTCCCTGGGGGAAGTGAGGTGAGTGTCTTTTTTCCCCTTGCTTCTTAATCAGGGGTCACATCTGGGGACCTGGCTCAGTGAGAAGTTTTATTTTATTTTAGCTTCTCACTTATGTGTGGCCCCAGGCTGTGGATCAATGGACTCAATCCCAAAAAAGACCCAGCCGCCCATTCTAAGCCTAAGTAGGAATGTCAAAGCCTAGTAGAGAGGAGGGCGTTGGGCAGAGATGTTTGGGCTATGGGCTGTGGCTGCTGCTGAGAGTCCTGGACACCATTTGACCTTCTCCTCTCCAGAGTTTAAAGACAAAGATAATCAGGCTTAAGTTGAAAATAGTAGTTCTGTGACTACCAGAGCTGCATTGCTGATAAATAGGCCTAAGGGCTCTACTTTAGACTTGCTGTTGGGACAGTGTTAGAAGGCAAGACAATTCAGGTGCTGTGCTGGCACTGGCAGTGAGGTTCTTTGCTTCCCAGTGAACTCACAAAGATCTGGGTTAAGGGGGAGAATGGGGCACATGACATTATAGAAGTGGCAGTGAGCAGTCAGCAGCAGCAGTGAAAAACAGCCACAGCAGTGGCCAACATGCACTTGCAGAAGCGTATAGACACTGGCAACAAAGCCTGACACTTTCCCCACCCACTTATAAGCTGAGCGCTTGGGCGACCACCCAGGAGAGATTCCGGTGCCACCCCACTGATTAGTAGAGCACCCACAGCCACCCGCAATGGACAGCATGTTTTTCTGCTGGTGGTGCACATTTTCATGGACCTGGGTGCATAAAACAAAATTTATTTCATCCATGGATGGAAAAAAATTAGAGGGAACGTTGGTGGGAGGCAAATCCCTGAGAACACGCCTTTGAATTCTGAGTCTTTCATAAGGACAGCCAACTGAGAGTGGGGTGTTGTGTGGGGGAGAGGGAAGTGGTGTGTTAAAGAGACATTTGTGTATCAGAATTTCCCATCAATGGGCAGGTGCAACAAATTACGTTGCTCATCTCGTCATGGGGTTGCGTTTTTGCTTATGGTTGCATGCTTTTGAAGGTGGTTGTGGTGTTTTCCCATATCAATTCTTGGTTCCCTTTCCCTTTTATTAAAAGTTTTTAGAAAATATGCACTTAGAACTGAGTACTGACATGTCATAATATCTAAGGCCACTGTATAAAAATAAATCACACTATATTTTTACAATCTGCCAGAAGAGTTACAAATGAGAAGGGAAAAACAGCTTTTGAAATACAGTCAATGACTTATACTTAGGTTTAGCCATAAAGATCTATTATTATTCATCATGGGAAGTTCTTATTTTAGGGCACACAGTCATAAATCCTTTATATCACAAGAAAGCATCATTCAGTGCTGTATTTAAAGCATCAGATGTTTCCTAAAAATATAACAGCTGCTCCTTTGATAAAGAGAGTCTGTTCCATAGAGTCAAACTCCAGCAAAGACACTTCCTTGAAATGTTTGAAAATTGTTGTTCTTCAAACCTGAACAATCTGAATATTTATATTTAACTTAGATGTAGTTATTTCTTTCAAATGTGAGAAACAGAAAGCAGAAAAGCTATGTCTACACTAGCCCCTTCCTTTCAGAAGGGGCATGGTAATGAGGGAGATCGGAAGATGCTAGTGAGGCGCTGCCATGACTATTCAGCACCTCATTAGCATAATGGCAGCCACGCACAATTCGAAAGTGCTGTTTTTGGAATGCATGCTGCCTGTGTAGATGGGGAGGGGGGGCTTTCAAAAGGATTCCCATGGACTTTGAAAGTCCCTCCTTCCTTAAACCAAACAGGAAGAAGGGGCTTTCGAAGTCCGGAGGGTTCTTTCAAAAGGCCCCCGGTCTACATAGCTGGCATGTGTTCCAAAAATGGCACTTTGGAATTGTGTGTGGCTGCCATTATGCTAATGAGGTGCTGCATATTCTTGGCAGTGTCTCACGAGCATCTTCTGAACTCACTCATTAACACGCCTCTTCTGAAAGGAAGGGGCTAGTGTAGATGTAGCTAAAGAGAGTGAGAGAGATAGAAAACTTTTAGGCTATGGTTACATTGTGATTGCTATTTTGGGATACATTTGTATTGTATTTTGTATCCCAAAATAGAAACCCCAACAGGTAAATGCTACCGCTCGTTGTGAGTGGGGAGCAGGAATTTCGAAATAGGTGCTTGTTTTGAATGTTGGTGCCATTTGGATGGCCCAAGTTGAAAATAAGTTACCTCAAAATAACTTACACAATTTAAATTGTGTAAGTTATTTTGGGTTATGGCTACAGTGTAGCCTTAGCCATAAAGACCATACTAAAACTTAATTGTATGCTTATGTTTTCCATGTAATTTTCCCCTTTCCAAAGTTTTCCTGTTGGTTCACAAAGTTTGTAGATGTTGGTTTTATTTTTATAGAAAGCTGTGCTCAGCAGGTAGTTTGCATCAGAAAAAAGAGGAAAGCTCAGCACCAGATAGGCTCAGCTTGCTGGCCAAGATGGGTTTGCTATAAAGATCATTCTAAATTCAGCAATATTAGTTTGCAGAGGAGAAGGCAGAAATGTTTGAATGTACCTTAAAAACTCAAAGAGAAACAGCCAAAATGACTGAATTTCACCTGGTTTGAGGCTGAAATAATGTGATGCTGAGGAGCTCTGCATGGCTTCTACACAAATCAATAAGCCAGGACTATGGTGTGATGAGCCAAACTGGAAGAAGGGGATCAACTGTGAAGATAAACCTAGTCTGGTGTGGTTCCAGGATCCTAAGGAATGTAAATGCTCACTAAGACCAAGCGTCTTCCACTACCTCTTGATTTCTCTGTGGAGGGGCTGAGTAGATCACCCATTGCCATCATAACTTATCATAGGACCTAATTCATGCATGATAGTACAGTACATTTTGAAGCCCCACAATGCTCCCAGAGCAGCAGAACTCAGAAAGACTTTTAGGTCTTGCTGCTGCTGTCTAGTTGAAGGGAAAAAGAAGACTCTGCAGGCGGGCTGCACTAGCTCTAGGGAGTTTGGTGATGGTACAGAGGTCAGGAGTGGGTCAGCTAACTGCCTCTTAAAATGGCAGTGGAGCTGCAGGACATGGGACAGCAAAGAAGTCACCGAGAATGGGAGGAACTGGCAAGAGTGAGTAGACCACAGTTGAAATGTAAGTCCAGGTTTTCCCGAAGCTTGGAGAACCTGGAACCGTTTTTGATTGGCGACATGTTTCACTTGGTTTGCATCTTTTAATACAAAAATTTTGCCAAGCTCCTCTTACCATATACTATTCCACTGATACAATAGATGAACCAGAAGGTGGCAGCACAACCACACAAATCAATAAGGAGGTAGTCAGCTATGACCAAGCACAGGTTTAAGAGATTTAGGCTATGTCTACATCAGAGGGTTTTGCTGACAAAAACCAAGGGTGCATCCAGATTACCAAGCGCTTTTGTTGGCAGCTGTACCCTGCTCCCCATGAGGCAGATCGCCTCTGTCGACAGTGGTCTGTTGACAAAAGGCAGGCCTGGACATTCCGTGGGCCTTCTATTGACAGAAAAGGCCTCCAAGATGCCGCACGGGTGCCCTGGGGGACACTCTGTCTACAGCAATTGGGTCTCAATGGTTCCTGTCTCCAGCCCTTCTTAAAGCTGCAGGGAGCCCAGAAAACCCTGAGGCAGAAGTGGAGAGTCTGCAAACAGCAGATCAATGTGCTGCTTGTCCCCACACCCTCTGAGCTGCACCTGAGCACAGATGGATCAAGGACAGGCACCCTGACCCCCCCGGGCCCTTGAGGGACCAGCCCGAGGGGTCCCAGGAGCCACCCCAGGGCCTGAGGCAGCCCCCTTCCTGGACTGGGACCGAGGTCCAGGCTCTCTTGGACCTGTGGGTGAGGAGGACATGTTGCAGGACTCCAAGGCAAAGCACCGCAATGCCCCTGCCTATGCCCAGCTAGCCACTGCTCTGGCAGAATGGGGCTCCCTCCCCTCCCCAATTAATGGAGCAGGTCCAGGCTAAAGTAAAGGAGCTCGGGCCGGACTACGTCTGGGCCTGGGATGCTGCCTGACACTTTGGGGGCCCCTCTGTGTCTGGACTCCCCTGTTGGCCACTAGCTTGTCCGGAGGGGGTGGGGCCCACAATGGTCAGTCCAGTGTTGGAGGCACCACAGAGCCCCTGTGCAGCCGGCCCATTGTGCAAGCCACACATGGTTCTGCTCATGGGACATTCCTGTCCCCGGGCCCAGGGGGTGCGCATGGTGGGCAGCAAGGCCCTAGGGGCTGTATTATGCGAATGACTCACTCTCTCTCCTACGTGTCTTCATTACAGCTGCACCAACCTCATCTGAGGGCTGGGCCAGCCCCACCTCACCACTAGGGTGAGCCAGCCCTATGCCAGCACCACAGGCAAGCCTTGAGGGGGGTCCCAAGAGCCACCCCAGGGCTTGAAGCAGGCCCCTTCCTGGACCGAGGCCAAGGCCCAGGCTCTCTTGGACCTGTGGGATAAGGAGGACATATTGCAGGACCCCAAGGCAAGGACCCTGGAGGGGCTGACACTGTATGCCAAAGAACCTCCAGAGGGACTACAATGCTACCCTCTGGAGGATGAATGACCTCATGGAGCGGCAGACGCAGGACAATAGGGAGTGACGGTTGTGGGACACTTTATGCCTCCAAATGAGCTGCACTGCTGTGGGCACCCGCATGGCCCCACAGTATGCTATCACTTTCATGGCTGACTTAGAACATTGTCTCCTTAGCTCTCGTCCCCTATTAGCCTTCATTTACTTAGGTTGCATTGATGATATCTTTATTATTTGGGCCCATGGTAAGGAGACTCTTGAAGAATTCCATAGGCACTTCAACAACCTGTGTCCCACCATCAATCTCAGCCTTGACCACTCTACACAAGAGATCCATTTCCTGGACACCACAATACAAATCAATGATGATCAAATCATTATTACTCTCTACTGGAAACTTACTGACCACTACTCTTCCCTACATGCCTCCAGCTTCCATCCACACAGGACACATCACAAAATCCATCATTTATAGTCAAGCTCTTAGATACAATTGCATTGGCTCCAGTCTTACTGACAGAAACCAAAAACTTTAAGATCTCCACCGAGCATTCCTAAAACTTAATTACCCACTTGGAGAAATAATAATAATAATGAAAAAACCCACATTGACAGGGCCAGATGAAAACCCAGAAACCAGCTACTTCTATATACGCCCAAGAAGGGTGATAACCAAACACCACTTGTCATCACCTAGAGACCCCAACTCAAACCCCTCCAGCTCATTATCAACACTCTACACTGGAACATGATGTTTCATTCTCGCAGGCCCTAAGTGACAGACCTGTTCTTTCCTACAGACAACCACGCAACATCAAAAAAATTCTCACCAGCAACCACACACCACACCACAGAAATATTAACCCTGGAGCTTTTCCTTGAAACGACTTGATTGCCACCTCTCTCCACATATTTACACTGAAGACACCATCACTGGACCTAACCATGTCAGTTACACGATCAGGGGCTCATATTCCTGCACTTCCACCAACCTGATATATGCCATCATGTGCTAGCAATGCCCTTCTGCTATGTATCTGGGACAAACTGGACAGTCACTTTGCCAAAGAATGAATGGGCACAAATCAGACATTAGCAATCTGAATACACATAAACCTGTCAGTGAGCATTTCAATTTAGCAGGTCGTAGCATCAAAAATTTGAAAGTGTGCATGCTAAAACAAAGAGACTTTAATACCAGATTACAAAGAGAGATATCTGAAGTGGAGTTCATTCTCAAGTTTGACACTTTTCAAATCAAACTCAACAAAGTTCTCAATTATCTTATGCATTATAAGGACAGTTTCCCCTCCTTTGGTATTTGTAATGATCCCAGGCAGCCCTCTTAAAGTAATAGACACTTGGAGAAACTATTCATCTCCCCTGCCACCCTAGCTAGCTGCTTCGTCAGCTTTCATTTCATTTTCTTTCTGTCTCTCTGTTAAATTCTATTCCTCTCAGTTATCAGTTAATCATTCATCAGGATTTTCCAGCTCTGAAGAAGTAGGTCTGTTCCAAGATAGCGCATCACTTAATAAATTATATTGTCAGTCTTCAAAGTGCTCCAGATTTAAGAGAGGATTGGATGCATTTAGAGACAGAAAGCCGAGCAACTGTAATAAGTGGGGAAAAAGAGAGAAAAGGCTACATTAAAACCAATAAATTACCTTGCTAACATTTACGAGTAGCGATGATGGACTCTAACTTTTCAGACATGGGATTTGGAGTGTAGAGACATGGATTCTGCCAGAGACTTTGTTTGTGATCTTGGACTTAAACCCAGGGCAGCTCTAGGTGGGACCCACAGGGGCTACAGCCAACACAAAGTGGCCACCGATAGCCACCCTTCCCAGTACGTAGATCATATGCTAGGCAGAAGGAAGCTGGGCAAGTTATGGCATTGCTGCCCTTACTTTTCTGCTTCTTCTGGTAGACTGGGTGGCCAGAGTGTTGACTGCTGGCCAGGCACCCAGTTGTGAAGGCAGGGCCACTATCAGCAGAAGCAGCAGCGCAGAAGGAAGGACGGCATGGTATGGCATTGGAATTCTGCACTGCTGGTGGCAACAGTGCTGCCCTCAGACCTAGGCCGCCAGCTAACACCCACTACTCTCTGGCTGCCCAGTCCGGAAGGCATCAACACCACTGGCAGCAGTGAAGAGACAGAGAGCGGGAGCACACCTGACCTAATTCTACTGAGGAGGCATTGAGGGAGCTTTGGGAACAGCTGTGCGGTGAGCCCCATATGCCGAGCAGAACACAGAATCACACTCGTGGGACTGCAAAACTTCCTGGTGTCTGGAGACTGGTTGGCACCTTGCCTCTGCCACACAGTATCAGTGCCTAGGTGTGGGGGTTCCCAGATGCAGCCTGCTGGCTGGTTCACATAGAGGCACCTTGCTCAGGGATTTGCCAGCCACTCTGCAGCAGAAAGATTGACAAGGGACCTAGTGGGATGCTCAGGATAGAACATACAGCTGAGTCACACTCCTGGGGGTGAGAGGGACAGCTTGGTGGTGTGCACATTGACCTTATAAACCCAGGGTTGTGAGCTCAGACCTTGAGGAGGCCATTTAGGGAGCTGGGACAAACAGATTAAAATAATGTCAGGGATGGTGCTTGATCCTGCTGTGAGGAAAGGGGACTGGACTTGACAACCTCCCAAGGCCCCTTCCAGCTCTATGTCTGTCTCCATATAAATATAAAATCACACATTCAGGATTTGTGCTGTCACCAAAGGGCAGCCTGAGAAAACAGTTCTGGGTGCTGAGCTCTAACCCCTTCTGCTGCTCTCTGAGCTACCTCTCTAAACTTGTTCCATTCCTTCTCATAGCCTGCCACTTCTTCATGTTGCCTTTTCAAAAGGAAGCTGCAGATGCACCAGGTGTACGTATAACCAGATCCAAACTATCATCAACAACTTAACTAATTGCATCACTGTAGCACAGCCCCACCCCATTTTCTCTCCAGCCCACTTCAGCCCCACCCCAGAATGAGGCTGTTGCCACCTCTGACTTTAATCGAAATATCTAAAAGTGATTATTACTATGATGTGCTTAGATGTCTTGAGACATCTTAAATCTGAGTTCTAATAGCCATAGAATCAAAAATACTGTTATTTTCTTCTCTTAGTCCTGTTTGATATAAATACAACCATATGCTTAATTTGATTCATTCTCAATATTTATTATTCTCTTTATTAATGCATAAAGCTGCTATTTTACAGGATATCTGATGTTCTAAGGTCATTATATAGCATTTGTTTTGCAATACCCAAGCCTCAGTGCAAACATTTCTTTCAGATAATAAATGCTGTGGGGTAAGTCTCGATGGAGAGCCATCTAGAAATCCTAATGGAAGGTAAGTTAGCAGCAATAAATCTGACTGAAAACTGCAACGAATCTTCTATGTCTGTAGCTTCAGGGCCTCGTCGGGTTTTTTTGGCTATGCATCTTTATTGAAACTCAATAGCTGTGTCTACACGTGCACGCTACTTCGAAGTAGCGGCACTAACTTCGAAATAGCGCCCGTTGCGGCTACACGCGTCAGGCGCTATTTCGAAGTTAACTTCGACGTTAGGCGGCGAGACGTCGAAGTTGCTAACCTCATGAGGGGATCGGAATAGCGCCCTACTTCGACGTTCAACGTCGAAGTAGGCCCGTGTAGACGATCCGCGTCCCGCAACGTCAAAATTGTGGGGTCCTCCATGGCAGCCATCAGCTGGGGGGTTGAGAGACGCTGTCTCTCCAGCCCGTGTGGGGCTCTATGGTCACCGTGTGCAGCAGCCCTTAGCCCAGGGCTTCTGGCTGCTGCTGCTGCAGCGGGGGATTCATGCTGCATGCACAGGGTCTGCAACTCGTTGTCGGCTCTGTGTATCTTGTGCTGTTTAGTGCAAGTGTGTCTGGGAGGGGCCCTTTAAGGGAGCGGCTGGCTGTTGAGTCCGCCCTGTGACCCTGTCTGCAGCTGTGCCTGGCACCCTTATTTCGATGTGTGCTACTGTGGCGTGTAGACGTTCCCTCGCTGCGCCTATTTCGATGTGGTGCTGCACAACGTCGATGTTGAACATCGACGTTGGCAGCCCTGGAGGACGTGTAGACGTTATTCATCGAAACAGCCTATTTCGATGTCGCCACATTGAAATAGGCTACTTCGATGTAGGCTTCACGTGTAGACGTAGCCAATGTAGGCCAAACTGACTGTAGTTTTAGTTTTGCAGACCCCTTTCATTTGGTTATTGCCTTTGCACAGCTAGGTTTGGAACTGAGTTCCAATCTATCTCAAACACTGAAAATTGGCATTAAACAGTTCTGAATTCATTCCTTGTTTTGGCCCATTTCTATTTAGAACTCCATGTGGAGGATAACATTTTGATTAATGTATTGCTGGCAGAACACAGGTGTAAAATGTTTCTTGGTTCTCCTGGTTTTCGGAAAATTAGTTTCCAAGAAGTGGTTTTATTTTGTTTAAACATCAGATGGTGTTTGACACAAATTATCCTCCTGTATGCCTTGACATAGATTGTGTTTATGGACCACACATTGCATTGGCCTAACATACCTGGAAATTAATGTTTCCATAGAAACTAATGGCAACAAGAAGGGACAACCTGTTTCAGTCAGCTCAGTATTGTGTTCCTGTTATCATCCACTACTGAACATACCAGTTCTTGTGTTTCATCAGCAGGTGTATACGGAACAGAGTTACCACTAATGATTAGTTAATCAAAAGCCTCAATAGATTGTAGTTTGAATGTGTTTTAGAATTTTTATGGTCTGTATGGTATATTTTTATATTTATCCTGCACAGAACACTGGACATTCATACAAAGAGTGCTTGGGAAAGGTAGGTGTGGCTGTACATGCTGTTTAAGGATTAGGGTCCCATTCTGTAAACATTACACAAGTAATCTCATTGAGTTTTGCGGGAGTATAATATAGCACTGTGAACAGGGTTCCAGGGGAACTAACTCAGGTTACTCTGTTACGGTCAAATTGCAAAGAATGGGGCAGGCAACCCCCCCAAAACTGATGGTTATTCCAATACTTAGATTTACAAAGCCAGCCCACAAATGCTTCTGTAATACTTTACTGGATACCTGGAAACCAACAACGCTCTTTCATTAAAGAAATCCAGACATCCAAATCAAATATGATGAGGATCACTGAAGATCTTATTCATCAGATAAGAAAGTTCTACCAATCCCAAAGGACCAGACACATTACCTCCCAGGTTAATGAATATTTCAGATCTCACCCCAAATACATGATTATAGTCAATTTAACGAAAATGCATTAATAAAGGAGAAGAGAGTGTTGGTTGAAAGACCAGTATCCATATAGCCATGGAGTCAGTTCTTGAGGTTCATTCAGATTCATAGCAGAGAGGATGAGCTTTGTAGTTGCAAAGAGTTTTTCTAGAATTTAGGTTATAGTCCAACGTCCAACACCATATTCAGGGCGATCCAGTTAGGGCTGTGATCTCAATCTTTATGACTTAGGTTTCCCCAGCATGAAACCTGAAGCAGATCAGAGGCTGCATCTACACTATGAGATAAATTTGAATTTATTAATATCGATTTTGTAATTCTGCAATTCATAAGTTCGATTTTGACTGTCCTCACCTCCCCACATACTCCTCACAAAGTTGACTTTTTGCTGCCACACTCAATTGGCAAACATTGACTGTTGCAGTAGTGCATTGTGGGAAACCTATCCCACAGTTCCCTCATCCCCGTAGCATTCTGGGTGTGCTCGCTGGTCTTTGAGATCATCTTCCCACACTGCATTTACCTCATTCCCCTCCCATGGTAAGCAAACGTCCACTTTTCCAGTTGGAAGGAAGGGAAAGTAGGGCATCCACAGACATGGCAAAAAACGTTTACAGAAATGTCTTTCTTCTGGAGATGAATTCTCAACTGGCCATCCACTGAGTGTTCCTCCTCCCGTGATTGCATCCGATCCCTGAAAATAATACAGGAACCCCAAACAACTTGAAGAAAAAGAAGATAGGAAAGTTTTTCAGAAAAAGAGAGTTGCTGAGGGGAGAGTCTTTGGCTTTCCGGGGCACTATGAGGCTTCTGTGCACAGGTTGTGTTCTCAACTGGCCATCCACTGCTGTCCCTGCTCCTGTGACTGCATCCGATCTCTGCAAATAACACAGGGACCCTAACTGTATTCTCCAAGTTAGAAGAAAGAGGATAGAAAAGTCTAGGAAAAATGATCTTTGTCTTCCCTCTTCACTGCACAGACATTGGCAACAAGGGGGATGGCAGCGAAATCCCATACACTGAACTTATAGCAGAAACAGGTATCTCAACTAGCCACCCCCTGTGTTTTTGTGGGGTCAAAGCATGAAGACAGGTAAAAAATGTAGGAAAAAGATTTTGTAACAGACATATCAAACCAGCAGGTGTCTGCAATGGCCAGCAAGCCCCCCCAAATATTTTTGGCAGGCAGCGAGGGAGGTGCTGTGGTCTGCAGCTGGAGAGCTGCTTGGAATGTCGAAGTGTCCAAAGTAGTCCCCCTGACTATCTTAGCTGCCGGGGGGAGACTTCTCCCTGGTGGCAGCAAGCCCCAGAATATCAGAGTCGCCAGGGGAGACTTCCCCTCCAGTGGCAGCAAGCCCCAGAGCATCTTAGCTGCCAGGGGAGACTTCCCTCCGGTGGCTGCAAGCTCAACTGGTCCCTTGCTGGGGTGCGGGGGAATTCAGTGGGGGACCAATTGAAGTGGTCCACCCATCTTATCCACTGCGGGAGAATTCCCCCGGCAGCTGCAAGCCCCAGAATATCTTAGTTGCCAGGGGAGACTTCCCCCCGGCAGCTGCAAGTCCCTGAAATTCTTTCCCATCCTTGGGGCCCTAAACACACGCAAACTAGAACATGGCGCTACCTGGCTGCATGGTCAGCACCAAACAGCAGGCACATCCTTTTCTTGGGTCGAGGGCTACCCACGTGATGTGACTGAGCGTGGTGCCTATGGGGGAAGGAAGGGGGTTCACACACAAACATTAACAGCTGAAGAGAAGTTTCTTGGTGTCTTATGCAAATACAACCCCCCCACCCCGCAACAACCTTGCTGCCCCGTGGTGGACCAGAGCAGCAGCTGGCACCAGACAGTGCAGAAAAAAATACCAAGTGGAGAGGCAGAACTGTGGACTCCCTGCAGTGGATATTTGTAATGGGTAGATGCGCTCACAGCGCTAATAGCAAAGAAAGAAAGACGTTTCTCAGGCTCTCATACAAACATGAGCCCACAGTCACAGGCTTGCTGCTCCCGCGTGGCAATTAATGACTAGACTGTGCACTAATTCCAGTGCACCTGGAGAGCAGCGGCCAGAGCAGAGCACCGAGGGGCATTGTGGGTTACATACGGGACACCTCCGGAGGCTAATGAATTCGCTTTTAAGATGTGGTGCTTCCACACTGGCCTGTAATCGAACTTTTAAATTTGAGCTTGCCGCTATACCTGTCAGGAAATGACACTATTGTAATCTCAATATTGGCGCTCCCTAAATTGAGCTAATGATATTTAAAGTGAAGACAGTCATATGATAATATCAAGCTAACTGCCTTGAATTCGAAATTATCTCATAGTAGAGATGTAGCCTAAGATGAAATGGGTCTTTTCTGCATTGTTTTAGTGTCCACCTGACCAGGGTAAACAACAGCTTTTTTTTCACAGTTCAGAGTCTTCAGGTGAATTAACAGGCAATCCCAGGGGCTGCCAAACAGTTCTTTTTCCCATGTATCACCAAAATGTATTTATGTGGTTTAACATAAGGAAATTGTTTTCTATCATTCACAGATAATTTACTATACACTTCAAAGAGAGATTAATAGAGTATAGAAAAACTGTTGCTTACATTGTTAACTTCTGCCGATATATATGTAAACACACAAGACTGTAAACATTATCTACTAGTATATCCCTAAAAGTTGAATTTGGGTAATTTTTTCTGCAAGATGTTTAACCCTTTCTGGCCATGTCTCATAAAAGCATACATAGAAGGTTAAAGATTGAAATAGAGAAGATGTAAAAATATATTTTGATAAAACATTGTTACTATAGTAGAGGTGCTCAATAATAATAGTGACAAAGGCCAAATAAGTCCCTATATAAACTATACAGACCCAGAAAATTAAAAACAAACTAAAAAGCCGCCTACCATCAAAATATTTTCATCTCCAGTCTCGTTACCTTAGAAGAGGCCTCCAACTAGGGAAAGGAGAAGAAAACAAGAAGGTGACTAGTATTCCTCTATGCCAGTGCAGCTTATCTGCTAAATTCTTACATAGTATGGTAATGGGCACTTTAGAAAATCCTAAAATAGACATTCCTCAATGAGCTATTCACAAAATAGAAGAAAGAATCAGAGCAGGTACATTTTCCTTAATATACAGTCTTGGTTTAAGGCTTAAGCTCAGAATGACTAGATTGTGTTGACCTATGACTAGATTAGCTCAACCATCACAATGAATCTGAGACACACTTAGTTCCTGATTTAATTGACCAAGTATTTTCCCAACAGCTAACACAGAGACACACTTTGCTGAGACAAGAACCCTAAATCTGCATTGTTATAATATAGTATATGCTTAATTAGAAATCCTTTAAATTTTCACTGGCCATTAACTTTCCACTGAAGAGGCTATCACTGTCTTTGCAATTACAGGGCATCAGATAATGTCTATTTATAAATGTTTATGGACATATCTTACTTCACAAAGGAATCTCCCATTTCTCTCTTGATTTTCCCCTTTCCTCTTCTTTTTTCCCTTTCCCTCGCTTTATAATCTAGTTCCAAATTTTCTTTAAGCAGTCAGCTGACACCTTCTGCCAACTATATTGAACAGGTCAACTACAGCTAAAAGAGCAAATACAATAAAATGTATTTTTATAAGCATGTTATGCTCTAGTCCAGGGCTTCCGAACCTTTTTTATAAAGCACCCCGTTTTAAAAAATTATATGTACCCCCAGACTTGTCTCACATACCCCTAAGGGTAAACATACCAGGGTTGAGAAACATGGTCCCAAGATAATCTGAGGTTTTGAAACAAGTTCCACTCAACCTTTTCAAATTACTGTACCCTTTTCAGGAGTCAGATTTGTTTTGCATACCACCAAGTTACACCTCACTTAAAAACTACTTACTCACATGCAAAAATATCACAGGATTGCTACTGAAAACTTGCTGACCTTCTACTGTCTTATTATCAAATACATGAATGGGATTAGAAATATTGTACTTATATTTCAGTGCAAGGCATATGAAGCAATAGAAACAAGTCATTGTCTGGATGAATTTGTAGCTTGTATTGACTTTGGTAGTTTGTTTTTTTTTATGTAGCCTGTTGTAAAACTACACCAATATCTAGATGAGGTGATGTACCTGCTAAAAGACCTCAGTGTACCCCCAAGGGTGCACATGCCCCTGGCTGAGAAACACTGCTCTAGCCATCTTCTGACAGGGGGACTGTAGCTAGGAAAATTCATTATTTTCCGGAGTTAATTTTTTTCAGCTGTCAGATACAGAATATCAAAATCTAATAACTGTATGTTCTTCATAATCAGCAAGCAAAGATAAATACAAAGGACAACTATTGAAACCAACAGATTTTACTTAGAACAGACCACAAAATTATAAACATATGGACATAGAAGGCCTGGTTGGTTTTATACATTTCCTATTCTGCCTGATAATAAAGAACACAGTCAAATAATTTTTAAACTGCTTTGTTATTTGTTTTATATTCTGTTGGTTCTAAAACCTTCTAAGGAGATTGAAGAATCTTTTTGTTCCTCAGACTCCATCTATGATACTCTATGAGCAGTTTTTAACTGCTTCTGATATTTCTTCTGAAAAAAACAGAATGGTGGCTTGTCTGATTACACATCTCTATCCAGATCAGTCTCAAAGATCTTCTCAGATGCTGATTGAACAAATGACTGCTTTTGCCTTAATGCATACTGAAGAATCACTTTGACCACTCTTGAAACACAGCCAACCTTGACATGTGACAGTTGTTTAAGGGTCTGATCCTGACTCGTGAGCAGTTGTGGCAGTCAGTACTTTGCAAGATCAAAACCTGGATATGTAGAAATCACAACACAGCAATTTAGTACTGATAGTGAAGAATAGCAGATACAGAAAACCCCCGAAATACATGCAAATGAGTTACGCATGTCTCAGGCTGACTCCTGTCAAGGGCAGCAGCCTGGCTCCGCTCACATTGCTGGTCCATTTCCCGGGGCCTGCTGGCAGAGAGGAGCTGGGAGCCAGGCAAAACCAGTGAGTAATGGCATTTTGCCACAGTGGCTCACCTGGGTTAGATGACAAGGAAGACAAGGGAGAACCAGGAGGTGGACCTAGCAGTGGCCATCTTGGACTTTTGTCTTTTGTTCTTTGTCTGGTTTCTGCTCCAAGGATCCATGTTCTAGTATGCTGACTTGAGCTCACTAGATCTCCAGTTCTCCAGTAACTAAAGATATGTGACCTGGAATCGTACCCCTTTTGGGGTGGACTTTAAGAGACTTACAAGAATCAGCATAGAGCATCACTGGCCTGCATCAGTAACTGTAACTGATGTTTGTAAAGTATCGCTTTCGCAATTTTTCCTCTATAACTCGTTTCTTTCTTTTTTGTTAATAAACCTTTAGATATTTAGATCTGAAGGATTTGGCACGTGGTAATTTGAGTAAGATCCAAGTATATATTGACCAGGACTGTGGCTGGACCCTTTGGAGCCCAGACAAATCTGTGGATTGGGTGAAATAGGTTTAATAACCACTCACCTTAGTTTGGGGCTTGTTGGTCTGGGCTGGTATAGCAGCTGAGAAGTCTGTGGGTTTGCTTGTGTGGCTTCTGGCTGGCCAGTGTGGCTGGCAGAGGTACTTTTGTGCCTAATGGGATTTGTTTTAGTGAGAAGGAGATCCCAGACTGGGACTGTAGGTGGCCTAGATTTAAGCAAATGTACCCTGGATTGATTTCCTTGGCTGTGGCCAGAAACCCTGTCATATTACACTGCTTTCTTTGTTTTGTGAAGGGCTCTGTTCTAAGTCTGACTCCTCTTGCGTCAAAGTGCTGGGAAGTATAAAAAACAGAGCTGTCAATTAAGGCACATCAATGTGTGTTAATTTTTAACACGTTAAATCTGTCCTGCATCGATCACAGGTGTTAACACATGTTAATAGACAGCCCTAATTTAAGTGCAAAGTGTCTAGTATAATTTCCTAATATCGTTGCTATATAAAATGTGTTGTGTAGCAGCCAGAAATTTAATGACCTTGTGAGGCTGATTACTAATGTAAGAACCCATTTAGTTATCGAATATTTTTATATATTATTTTAATAGAATTTATTAGTTATTTGGCAAATTTACCCCACTCCACCCCAACTTTTCAGAAGAACAAAAATCACCTCATCAGAGATTGTTAAAGAAATCCTCATTCTTTTTCCTTAAAGGTTGTTTGGGTTTGAAGGTTCTCGTGGATAATTACTGAATTTGAGGGAATGTTCTGTGAGCTAAAACTTTTTGTATAAAAATCAATAACGTCTGGATTTAAAAAAAAATAGAATTTAATTTCCTTGTGAACCCCAGTGAAGAAATCTCAGATGATAGACTGATTCCTCCTTTCTAGGGAGGGCCTGCAAGAAGCAGAATGCAGCTTTCCCCAGAGATCTTCTCCTGACTCGTAGATATCACCCGTTCTGTTCTGAAAAATAAATAAATAATAGCAGGTAACTGACTCAGCAGGTCTTGCTGTCCACCCTCAGCCACTCCCTGCTTTATGTGACCGACATCTCCTCTCTTAAAACCCAGTTGGAGTAAGCTGATGAGTCATTGATGCACTGGCCCTTGTTTCCTTCGTAGGGCCGGTGTCACCCTCTGACAGACCCATTACGTAGTCACTCAAAAAAGAAACCCAGTGAAGGGCTAGATAAGGACACACACATGCCCTGCTGTTCCCTTGAGCCACCAGCGTGGCGCCCATCCACATACCCCCCATAAAGAAGGGAAGTCGAACTGTTTGTATAACTATGGGAGGGGTGGGATGAAAGTGTTTCACTCCGATTCACTCTCAGGATTTAAAAATCAGACCTCCAGAAATCTAACCACTAAGGTTATTGTGTCAAATCACCCCTTGGGGAAACCCCATTAAAGGATGAATTTGGCCTAATGAGTTTGATGAAAATAAAGTGTTTCTAAATCTTAGAGATATTAATATATTTTCAGAGTGCCCTTTGGATTACATGGAGGAGGTTCATGGAATAGAAATATTCAGGTTGTAACCCCTGTCAAGATCTTTCCTGCACAATACCAAGAAAGTATTAATTCTGTTTAGATTTTATCTCTGTTAATCTCTAGTTAATTCAGTCTTTAACAGTGAGGCCCTGCCAATATTTTAACAAAAGGTTCCCACAAAAGCGTACCCAATTAGCTTGCAATAAACCCTGTGTTATTTTTCCCCGTTAGTCTTGATAAAGCTCGCAGTGTGTGGCCTTTGTGTTCAGGCAGGGAATTCCTTAATTGGCTTTGGCACTTAAATAATAACTCTTACGCCTGTAATCAAAGAAGGAGGCAGCACAACTAGGCAAATAAGCTTATATAAAGATGCACTGTGCTAGAAAGGCTATTGTACTTTGTTCCTCAAATACACAGAGGGTACAGTTCAGTGTTTAACTTTTGTCACTGGAAGCAAGGGTGGAAACCGTGTAGGGAACAATGGGGCATCTGCCTGTCAAACTTTTTAAAAAAATATTATTTGGTGCAATATGCTCATCAGCAGCCTTGAGAGAGTCCCAGGAATTAATAATTGCTGTGAGGTAATTTTTAGTGGTATGCAGATAAGGAAAGAAGGAGATTAAAAACAAAAGAATCACCCATACACTCTTCAGTAGGGTGGTAGAGCGTTAGTGAGGGATTTACAGAAGTTATCCCCCACAGCATATCACTGCGTGTATGCATTTAGAAAAAGAGAATTATCCTTAACTGAAAATGCAGTGTTTCTGAAATAATCAAGTAACGGAAATGTGATGCTCAGTACTTGTAGCTTGTATTAATGGTGAAACTGGATGCACAAATACTAACTGTGCCTTGGCGAATTAGTGACAAATAAACAATCATACCCACAAAATTGTTGGCCTGAAACCTGTCTCTCTTTATACTTTCAGCTTAAATGCCAGTGGAGATGAAGTCATGTTACCACAGCCTGATTTCCTATGAAAAATGATTAAGACATATAGATGGGTCAAAGCCAAAGGCTGAATTGTTGAGCATACATCTCCATAATACACCTACAATACCTTGTAGAGGTTTATAAATATTAACTCTATATGCTGTGGTTATCCTAAGATATACTATAATGCCTGTGCATGCAGACAAGGCAATTTGAGTCATCCAGAGCTACTAAAAATTAGATGTTAGCTACTAATTTCTGTGAGTGAGGCTGTCTTTCTGCCTAACTTGTTTAACAAAGGCAAGAAAATGATGTGAATGAATTGTGTCTAAGAGTCTTTTTGCTTTATTACAGTTACAGTTCCAATATATCTGAATCAATTAGAAATATGACTGGAATAGACAGAGTAAACAGAACCAGTGGAAGGCCAGGTTTGTACAGTTAATTGGGAGAGTCAGGATGTAGATAGCTCCTAGTGCGTAGTTTCCCAGACGGGAGGGCATGCCGTCCTGGGGTGTGTGCAGAAATTCCAGGCGGGGATGAGGTGACCTTGCCCTGCCATGTCCCCCACCACAAGAAAGAGCAGGCCCTTGCTTCTGGCTCTCAGCCCTGCCATTTTACATTGGCAGCCAGGAGCAGCCACTATAAAAAGCAGGAGGCCAGCGAAGGCTCATGTGGAGCGAGGTGCCACCTGCAAAGGTGAGTGTGGGCTGGAGAGGGAGGATGGAGTCAGATGTGGGGCTGGCGGTGCCCGACTTTGGGGGAGTGGAGGGGCTCGGGCAGGAGGCTCGGGTGGCTGGCCGTGGCAGTGTGGGGGCTTGGGCAGCTTTCCACAGCAGTGTGGGCTCAGGCAGGCAGCTAGGGCAGCTGGTGGATGGCTCGGACAGCTGGCCTGTGGCTGGTGGGCTGGTGGCTGGCCCCGTAGCATGAGGACTCATGCGGCTGGCCCTGGCAGCGCAGGGCTCAGATGGGTGGCTAGGGCAGCCGGCCCCAGGAGCGCAGGGGCTCAGATGGGAGGCGAAGGTGGCTGGCCTGTGGGTCAGATGGCTGGCCCACAGCGGCTGGGTGGGCAGCTTGCCCTGGCAGCGCGGAGGCTTGGGCAGGTGGCTGGAGGGTTGTTGAGGCAGCTGGTGGGCAGGCTGCAGGCCCCTGGCAGCACAGGGGTGTGGGCGTCTGTCCTTGGTAATGCGGGGGCTTGGGCAGCTCAGGCGGGTGGCCCTGGCAGCGCGGGGTTGGACGAGCAAGTGCCTGGCAGGGGCTCAGGAGGCTGGCCAGCTTGGGCTGCAGCAGGCACCCATAAGGTGCTGCCTGTGCCGTTAGCCTGGATGGTCCATAGTTGGTCTTCTAGGATTTTCCAACTTGTGAAGAAAATGCAGCAGCGTCTTTCATAATAGATTAATTTGTTTCTGCAGTTTCTGATGTTAAACTATGTTTTTATTAAATTTTTGGGCCAAGAAAAACTATTTGGGCTGATTTTTAATTTTAAATAAAATCTTTATATCAAGATTTTGCATTTACTTTAACTTACAAATTTAATTATTTGTTAAAGGGGGGGTTGAATGAGGGTAAAGAAGAGGTGTGGGGCATGAGGGTTTCTCAAAAATCAAAAGGGGAGCGTGATGCTGAAAAGTTTGGGAACCACTGTACTAGTGGGATTTTTAGAAATGCTGGAAGGGAGTCGTACACTTCAGAAAAATCCACCAAGTGCCTCTCTGCATCCTCATAAGTCTGAATACCTTGACAAATCCAGCCCATAGTGATAATGGCTACTTTTTCAAACCTAGGAACCTAACGTTAACACCCAAAATCTTCATGAGGCACCTAAAATCCAACAGCAAGATGTTAAAAACAGATTCCTGAAACATAGAACTCGAGTCTATTCCATACTATCAAATATGTGTTTTTGGAATGCAATATTGAATTGTTCTAAAAGGTAACTTTGCTATGCTGTTCCTTAAAGTGCTTTGGAGCCCAACAACTTGTTTGACCTAGAGCATCTTCTGTGAATTCTGTAAGCTGTAAAAGATTTCATAATTTGGTTGGTTTTATTGGAGACGTGCAGCGAATCTTGATGTGCTAGAATTTTGCATATCTTTTTAAAGAGATTTATTTTGTATTGACTGCAGAGCAATAAAGAAGGGCTTGAGTTAATTTATTTCAAGAACAGCACATGAGAACCTGTATCAAAGGGGTGGGGTGGGGGCGGGAATTCAACACTGCATTAAAAGAACAGAAAACATTTACTGAGCATTTGGTACTATTCAGAGCCTGCCCTCTGGCCTTATCCACATCACTGTTTACAGAGTCACTACACCTAGCTTTTGTTGTATGTAATAACCAAGTTAATTGATCTAATTAATACAATTACCATAGATCTATCAGCAAAGCAAACAACTCCAATTACTCAAAACATTGCTGCCTTAAATAGTATTAGAAAGTATCCTTTCAAAATCCTATTTTCATTTTTAAAAAGGCACGGAACAGGAAGAGGAAGAAAAGAACACAAATTAAACTGTTAAATTAGTGTGAAAGGGATTAAAGTTCCTGTGACATGCGCCAATTCTGATTAGGATCACAGAAAAAATTTCTTTAATGGGAATGAAGCTACTATTCTTTGGAAACTATAAGGAGACCATGGAGAACTGTGACTGCTGTGTAAGAATTTTGCTAAGACTGTTGAAATTAAGGAGAAGTGTAGGCATTTGAGATTCTCTTTACTTATAAAACAGATTACAAAATATGCTTCTCTTTAAGGAGCAGGACCGAAATAATTAGTATCTTCTATGGTAGCAGAGAGAGCGTCTGCTTCAGAAATAATGTCTCCCCACCTGGGAGAGTGTCACAGACATCAGGAAGTCACAGAAATAAGTGTTTTCTCTGAACTGAGCAGGATGAGCTCAGTCCTTGGCTCTGCAGCTTGTCCTACAATCCAGGAAGCTACTGCACATCCTAAAGAGAAATACCTCCCCCTTGGAGGCTACACAGTGCTTATGTGTCCTCTCAGACCCTTCCTTTTCCTTCGTGGGGATACTCTGCATGATGTTGGAAAATGATATGTGGAAGGCACTATGCCTGCTGTGCAGAGCTTTGCTGGTGGCTGTGAGATCTTCCCTAGCCGGCTACTGGTGGAGGCTGGAGAGCTTTCTATGTGGTGGTTTCAAGTGGCAATTATGGTCTTGGTAGCCATCCCTGCTGTTCTATTCTACCAAGCTGTCAAACCCATGCCAGTTCTCTTCTGCCTGCCTCTGACCCCCTATATCCACACTTCTGCTCAAGGAAGCAGATAAATACCAGCAGCCCCAGAAGCTGCTCATGTGGGAAAGGCAGGCCTGCAGGGACCCTGTGATCCTGGCAGTGGGTCGACAAGTCAAGTTCAGACACTCCTCCCAAGAGTCTCATTCTGATACAACTCCGAGAAGTCGATTCTTCTCTTTCTTGTGTGATATTCCCCAGTGGTTCTGTCTGTGTCATATAAGCTGGCAAATTCTGAGATGATGTCTACTTGAGAAATATGGTCACAAATACATAATTAGTGAAAGTCCCTGCTCTGAGAAGATGATCTTCCTAGGACAGATACAACCCGTTAAAAGGGACTAATCCTGAAGATGGGAGCTGAGTTTCAGGGATATCAGTGATGGAAGGCAAGGTAGAAGGTTTCTAAAATGGGATTTGAAGGAGGAGAGGAAGTCAGTAAGTGCTGATTTACAGCAGGTGAAAAAAAGACACAAAAATGTGCTGGAGAAGAGGCTAGGAGAGCATTCAGGAGAGAAGATTGGGCAGTATGCAGGGCCTAAGTAGGGTGGAGGATGGCATGAAGACAGATGTGGAGACATGGACCGTGCTGTGTAGGCTTATAAAGGCAAGAGCAAGCAGCTTGAATCTAATGTGGCAATAGAGATGAAGCTGGGGAAGGTGTCAGAGGGCAAAACCTGTGGTCAAAGTAACGGCGGGGAGGTGAAAGCTAGGTTTCCTTCCATTTTCCATTCTGAACCTTTGATAAAACTAGAGGGAAGGAGTGAACTGAGAGCTCTGTCATATGTGTCATTTCTCTAAGCTAATAAGAATTAGCTCTCATAAAAGGAACTAAATTGCACTGTTTTATTTCAATGATGTTTAGCGTATATTTAAGGATACCCCATTCTATTTTATTTATTATTTCAGGGAATAATAAGCAAATTGCCATTTCTAAAATTATCCAGGCTGGGAAAATATTCCATGTGAGTTCTCATTTAGCTGTGCCCATAGAAAAGGATGTTTCCTGTTACTGTCTTCTTTTCCCAGGGGTTATTTTGTCCCTCTCCACCAGATTTCTGCCTGCTATGAATAAAAACTTTTATACACTCCCTCATTTTCTAGTACGTGCATGCACACACACGCACACTAAATAAAGAAACCCCTCTCCCACCACCTCCCAAGAAATAGGACTAATGAAACATTGTATAGCTGGATGCTGCCCCTCAGAAAGACTGACTTGTTGAGATGCCAGGGACAATTTTATTTGTGAAGATACCTGCACAAAGTGGACACGGGTGTGTTGGTTCCTAATATGAACAAATACAATGCTGATATTTAGGCTTAGCCGGCTCCTGAACTGAGCAACTAAAATTGTGGATTGATTTGAATATTGTACTTTAATTGCAATATACACATACTTGTGGTAAATTACACACACACACACACATGTACATGGTACTATCCATTGTGTTCAATGCAAAAATGCTTAATTTTGTGCTGTTTTTCATAAAATACTACCTTGTGGGTTTTTATAGCTTTAACAGTGAATTTACAAAGTTTCTTTCTCTCCATTCAGTTATGTAAGACCTATAGGGAAAAGAGAAAAGATCAGGTTCGAGATGAGATTTGGCAAGAGATGGAGATGATGTGGAGATACAGAAGGGCTGTTCTGTGTAACAGAAGCAGTGGAAAAAGAAGATTTTGAACTAACAGTACTGATTTTTATGCTAGCTGTCTGTGTATGGACCCCTCCAGAGGGAGTCCCCCTCTGTCCCGCCCATGCAGGGCCACTGGTCATCCGCAGCAGGGATTTTACAATGCAATACACCAATGAGATGCCTGGGCCCGGACAGGAGGGATGACGTGGCCACTTGGGGTGAGAGTTGATGTTATTTGCTTTGTGAGGGCACCTCCTCGACAGCTCTTGCACAGTGGGTGCGTCACCCGCCTTGTCGGACCATCAGAGTATTAACATGACTGTGTGATCTAGCTGGAAATAGCAATAAACTTTACTTTTGCTAAAACAAACAAACAAACAAACAAACCTCCCCTCCGCCAAACAAACAAACAAACAAAAAGCCCAGTACTGATGTAGTGGAGCAGGAAAGAGAGGATTTTTTTAATGCTGAACAACATTGCTGTAAGTGTCTAACCTTGTATAGTAATCAAATATATAATTAATTATATCCAAATCAAGACACCAGAGTTACAAAGTCCAGCACCTAAGTGTTAGGAAATGTACAAGGTTGCTTGCAACATTGTATGTATGCATTATGTTACTGTCTCTGCTTACATAATCATATACTATTTTCTTCCACATGGCCCTCACCTCAATCAGTGCACTGGATGAACTGTGCTCAGGAAATGGGTAATTATTAAATATTTTGTTTTACTCTCATTGGTCAAAGTGTGGCCCCCATTGTATTTTCTGCCTATTCTTCAAACTTTCCTCTTAGGGCAGAATTATAAGACTGGAAGGAACCTCAAGAAGTTATTATGTTCAGTTTCTTGCATTTGTGGCAAGACCAAGTACCATTTTAACCATCCCTGACAGATGTCTGTGTAACCTGTTCTTAAAAAAAACACTCCAGTGATGGAGATTAAACAGGCTGTATAGGCAATTTATCCCAGTGCTTAACCACCCTGACAAAAAGTTTTTTCTGATGTCCATCCTAAACCTCCCTTCCTGCAATTTAAGCTCATTGCTTCTTGTCCTGCCATCAGAGGAGAAGGAGAACCACCTTTTAGTTACATGGAAGGTGTTATCATGAAAGACTAATTTCCTCCTGGATATTTCTCTGACCCTTCTAGTTATGGTACCCAAGTGATTTACAAACACTTATTTATTTTCACAAAACCCATGAGAGATGAATCCTAGAAGATTGGGTTTGGAAGAGACCTCAGAAGGTCATTTAATCTAACTCTCTGCTCAGTCAAGGATAAACCTGGACTAGTATTATCTTCATTTTATGGATAGAGAACTGAGGCACAGAGGCTACATTTACATTAAAGGTTTTTGTTGTCAAAACAGGTGTTTTGTTGACAAAACCCATGATATACTGTTGACAGAATGCAGCACTTTTGTTGACAGACTTCTGCCTTTCCCTCATGAGGCAGAACGCCTTTCTCAACAGAATCTGTTTTAAAAAAGCCAGATGGATGCTCTGGGAGCCCTATGCCAACAGACAGGGCTTCTGGGTCACTGGTCAGTCCCCTTTGCTGTACTTCCGGTTGGCCGTTCTGGTGAGAGAGGGGCCGAGAAATCTGGCTGCTCTCTTTCAACAGAGCAGATCAACAGAGCGATCTACTTTCATGCCTGGCTATGATCTGTTAACAGAAGTTTTGTCAGATGAGCTCTTCTGAGGGCAACTTCTGTGAACAGATCACTGTAGTGTGGACATAGCCAGAGACTTTACGATATAAACTGTCCGTTAATTGTAAGTGCTCAAAGTGATCTGATTTTTCTGAGCACTTCATGCTTTATAGCTCTTTACATGTTCAAAGCACACCTCCCTTGGTCTTTAGCTGGAGCTGCGAGTGCTCAAGGTTTCTGCAAGTTACAGCCCAGCATTTCAGGTCAGATACCCAGAAAATGAGAAGCCCCTAATTAGTGCCCATCTGTGAATTGTTTGCTTTAGATGAGTTGATGCACATCACATAGGAACTCTCTGAAAAGGGCAGAGGACAGAATCTGTCCTCTCTCTCATTTACTACCCACCTTCCCATTTACACAGCAAATGAAGCAAAGGGTCCTAATTACAAAAACCTCTTATTCTACCTAACTCTGCTTCATCCCCAGCACGTGGTCCAGCCCGTGGACTGAAAGAGGCTGGGGTCCTGTGGAAAAAATGACATGTGATCATGTAATTAATGACTATCGTACCAGATAGGCACAATGCGGCAGGGCGAAGGAAGGTCGCAGAAGCACTTACACCTATGCAAACTAAATGTAAAATACTCCAGCTCTGATCCGAGCTCCCTTTGCACAGGTGACAAGGATGACACAAGGCACAAGGGGAAGAGAGTTGCTCAATATGCTCTGAATTCTGGAAGTGTTCACACTTTTGTACTGATAAGCATTTGTGACTTGATTCTGCAGCCCTTGCTCAAGATGAACCAAAGCTTATGAAGAGAACTTGTTAGTGCCTGCGTAAGCTTGTTCACATGTGATTTTACAGCGATTCCGAGAGGAACAGCCAGCCCCAATACGTATGCAAACAGAAACCTGTTGCAGCAACTGCTCATAAACAGCAAATAATAACAGGAATCAAAATGGTCCATCAACCATTCAGAATTCCAGTGAACATTCATGAACACTAGTTTTTCAGTACTCAGTTAGCCCTACCAGTTTCAGTATAAACCGCCGAGGTAGATTGTTTCAGCTATAGCAAGACTGCAAACATTCAAGCTGTATTAAAAGACATGTTGCAATTGCTCTCCAAGGAACTGTTGCAGCTCTGGTCAATGTGCCTGTGCTAGCTTTACCTATATAGCACAGACCAATCTAGCAGAGCAGTTGTAGTGGCACAGGCTTGAACATGGGCTATCCAAACACACCTGGAACCCTGCTTCCCCTTCTGTTGCTGAAGCACAGGTATGTACACTGCACATCCAGCCTTGGGCATTCACACAAATTGGCTACAATGAGAGAAGGAATATTTGCCAGGACATAGTAATTCATTTGCCAAGACAAAGCTCCCTGCATATGGTGCAGTTGTTAGTCCAACACTACTGTATGCATATGAAACCTGGACAACATACAAGCATCATTTGAAGGCAATATCATCAACTCTGCCACAGGAGAATCTTAAATATCTCTTGGGAGGATAGGCACACGGACACTAGTGTCCTGGAAGAGTCCAACATGACCAGCATTGAACCCATTATCATTCACTAACGGTTGTGTTGGACTGGTCACATAGTTTGGATATCTGATCAGCACCTCCCAAACAGGTCCTGTTTTCCAAATGGGAGGAAGGACAGAGAAGCATTGAGGGCCAGCGGAAGAAATATAAGGACATGCTGTAGGCACCCATGAAAAAGGGCAGCGTCATTGCCAACACTTGGGAGAACCTTGTCTAGGACCATCCTCAGTGGAGGGAGATAATACATGAGGGGGAGGCACAATTTAAGAGGTCCTGCCACAGTGCAGATGAAGAAAGGTAGAAAAGAAGAAAAGAGGGGCGACAACAGCCCCATGCCCCACCAACAGCTACCAACACCTGCCCCTTCTGTGATAAGACCTGCGGCTGCAGAATTGGGCTGATCAGCCATCAATGGTCTCAAAAATAGGAGGGTGTTGTGAAGAGGTTCTACTCATTATCAAGTGACCACCAAGAGAAGAGAGTAGTTTATTCCTTCCTTTTTTAGTAGCGTTTCTTGGTGTCCAACTGGACAGACCCCAGACACATTATTACTTAGGATTTCATTAACAGGTACGCCTGGTTCTGTACAGGCACTTTTTAAAAAAATTACTGTTCCTGGCCTCGAGTTCTGTGTTTAATTTCTTCCACTGCTCTTCAGTTAATGCTGCATCAGACAGCATTTTGAACACCTTGTGTTTATAAAAACAAATGGTAAATCACCGTTTGCTTTGGACTTTTAAAAAGTTATTGTCTTTTACAGTGCCCTTTTTGTAAAAAAAGAGGAGCCAGTAATCAGCCATATCCCCACCCTGCACCCTCATCCAGTCCCACGGCTGGGGCTGCTGAGGTGCCAGCACCCAGTACTGACAAGTACCGGCACAAAAAAAAAGGACTGGTCATTTAAGAAATGTAGACATTATGCTACAATAGGATCAAAAGCCACAATTTTTGACACCATTTTTGTAACAAAGTCCTTGTGATGGGAAACACAAAAGAAGACAGTAATGGCAAGGATTTAACTTAAGCACAAGGGCCATGCTTTATAGTTACTCTCCTATAAGGCTTCTGTTTCCACATGAACTCCTTTATCTAGTGATTGGCTGCTAGACTGGATTACCAGATGCATGTTTTAATGATAAACAAAATACATCTAATTCTCCATTGACTTGTATCCTGTCTGCACAGGCATAAATGACCAATGTGTCTGTAAAATGCTACCATATCAGAATCCCCCCCATTCATTTATAGTGGTGGCAATCTTTTATAGCCACTTTGCACATTTGTAGACTATACACGACGCAAAACAATAGTGAATCAGGCCACTGGGGCCATTTTCGACTTTTAAGGTAGGAGGGAATACTGAGAAAGTCAGCATAAAAAAAAGCTTCTCAGCAGAGCTTTGGTTTAATTTATGTTGAATTGTTTCTAATGCTGCAAATGTGTATTAAATGCAAGAAAGGAGATTGGAGGTGGTGCTTTCTCTGTAAATAACCCCAGAAACTTGTGACATGTTTATGTATTAAGGCTGCATCTCATTTTGGTGAAAACACTATTTCAAACAAAATGGCTAGAACACCAGGAGACAGCTATAAGAAACAAGTAAAATCACAGCCCCTCTAAGCTACGTCTTGGAATGGAAGCTTGACAGCCAGTCTCATGCCAAGCAAATGTCTGAAGTAGTAACAAAATCAATTAAAAGAAAAGAAAAAAGAAACAGAAAGCAGTGACACATCAATAACAAAGCATCAGCCATCTCCAGGTAAAGGAGAGAAACATATATCATTTCCCAGTACAGGCCAGCACGTAGAAAATAGATGTAATATTTGAACAACATGAACAACTACAGAAGCAGTTCAAACCCTAACCATTACTTTCAAAATAATCTGCTGCTATGTGCTTTAATAAATTATATACATCTTGTGTGTAATCTGGATGGACTGCAAATCAGGCATTTATTCAGTGGGGCAGGGGAGAAGCTGACGTGCATGGCTTTCAGCCCCAGAAAGGAGCCTTTAACATGAGCCTCACCATACAGAACTGAAGCCCTTGGGCTGTTAGCAGTGGCGATGGGACTTTGGTTCTGGCTCCAGGTCCCAGCAAATCTCAGTCAGCCCTGGCGACCCCATTAAAATGGGATCACAACCCATGTTGGGGCCACTTGAGAGCTACTGTCTTGGAAGACTGAGGTTAAATCGATGGCAATGAGGAGCCTTCTGAGGATTATATATAATATACTACATGTGTGACAAGGCCCCGAGCTTGTTCCCCTTGAGTCCTGTGCTTTGTGGAGGTTATGGTGATGCTTCAGGGGATTATCCTGTCCTTTTACTCTGCCTCTTGTTCTCCCAGAGGCCCAGGTTATGGCTTATTGAGCCACTCTCATCATTGGCACAGTCAATGTCACAGTTATTAGCGGAGGAGACCCTTCTGGTATGTCCGGTCTCCCCCTATCCCTTCGGGGTGCTCTCAGGGCTGTGGGCAATCTGGGGGAAAACCGGACCCCGCCCACGTGGTCCAAGTTCTGACCTAGGGACCCTATGTGGCTGCTGCTAGAGGGACTTACTCCCTGGTCTCCTTGGTGCAGCATTCTGCTCCTTGGGTCACTTCTACCAGACTTTTCCGAGAACACTTTTGGAAAAGCAGACGTATTCTGTCACCATCCCAGTAAACCTCATGCTACTAGGAAGAAGGGATGTCCTGCAAGAGGAGGTTTTTCCAAAATTTAGTGCCATGTAGATGGGACAGATTTTGGAAAAGCCTCTCTCAACGTGAAAGCAGAAAAAGATAGGCAAATTGTTGTCTAGACAAAGCAGTTTCACCAGCACACTCTAGCTGCACACTCTGAATCAGTCTGGTGTTGCAAAGCTGACCTCTTACCCTGCCAGTTCAACTGGGTTCATAGCTGGGTTTGCAAAGGGACCAAGGCACTGCAATGATCAGAATCAAGGTGCCTAACTTTTAGGCACCTATAAGAACACTGGAATCCAAAAAAAAAAACTGAATTAGGTGCGTAGACTTCTGGTACAATGCTTGAGGAGAGTTAGGTGCCTACAAAGGCAATCCACAAAAGCCAGCTTACACGATGGGGAGCCATATAAGCTAGTCTACAGGAGATGACAAAGACGGTGATAGAATCTAACCTCTGCTCCGTGAGCTGAGGTAGGTACTGAGGCCAGGCACCAGGGAGACACCTATCTGTGCACAGGTAGGAATCCTTTTCCTGGAGGCAGAAGGCTGAGGTCCTTAGGATGAATGAATTACAGGCTTGTCTTACTCCACGCAGAACAGCTAAAGGAGGAAATTCGGGTGGCAGCAGTGTTCACTTTGTGATTTTTAAGATCAGTGATTAAAGCACTGACCAGGGGTGTGGGAGACCCATGTTCAGTCCTCACCCCACTGTCTGATAGGGTGAAAGGCTTCTCACAGAGTTCTCTCACATCTGTTAGGAGAGGACTTTAGCTACAGAGCTATGGAATACGCTGCGGTTGGGGCCAGAGGGAGAGAAGGCCCAAACTGTGGAACTGAGGTGACTGGGCTGGAACTTAAAGATGAGGGTGGGCCTGGGTTCCCTTACCAGCCACTGGCTGAGTGGATTGAGTGGGGAGACTGCCTAGGAGCAGCGAGGAGCTAAATTCCCTTGGAAGGGAAGAACACACACAGCGACATGGCTCAAGGGCCAAGTCACGAAAAAGACACTGTCGTCCCTGAGGCTGTGAGAAGGGTTGCAGGTGACTGGAGTGATAGGGAGCAAACAATGGTTGGGAGAGTGTCAGTTCAGAGCTAGAATGTAGAGTGTAAGAGGAGGCGCCAGACTGTTGGTAAATGATGCGTCCTGTGACACACTGTCTTTCAATCAGTTTGTGTGAGTTTTGTTTTTGAAGAACAAAACTATGATCAGGGATGGATGTGAACGGAGTTTGGGGTGTAGTGTTAGTCCTTCCTGGGCTGGTGGAGACAGGCCAGTATCACTAAAAATCTCTCTGAGGAAAGATAAAGAGCTCCCAACATACTCCAAGTAACTTCTAAATATACATAAGAGAACTCAATTTAATTTACAGTGTATTCCTCTATGATTTGTCTTAGCCAGATGTTTGCCAACCCTCTTACTTTGGACATTAGCTTCACACAGGGTTAGAGGCTGTAGAAAGACCTTTGGCTTCCCCTGTATGAATGTTTCACAGAGAAACATTTCTTGAAAGGACTGTTCCATACAGAGAAATATCTTCAACTTGTTTATATTCATATCTTGATAGGCCCAAAAGACTGGAGTGTTGCAGCTTAAAAATAGCTCACCAATGCAGCGAGTCTTGGTGCTGTGAGTCGAAACCATTACACAATGCTGCATTGAAATGTACAAAACAAAGCTCTTAGCAGTATACCTATCATGCCTTTGAACTGCTGGCAGTATTTCTGTCGGCAAAATGAGAAAGAGTGTGATGTTAAAAGAACAAACACATCAGTCCTTAGTATTTTATTTTCCAGATTCTGCTCTGTTACCCTCTCAGGACAAATTAAAACAAAAATGCAGTGCAGTAAACCACAGGGCAACCCACTGGTGAGTCAGGTGTTATAGGTCTGCTCTGTACGAATTAGGTCTGCTCTGTACCAATCCAGAGTGAATATGAATCTTTTACTGTCCCCAGCCAGTGAGGGTTAGCTCGAGCTACAGCAGCTTGTCCTTTGAATCAAGGCCCTCCAGAGCTAAATCTATGGTATGTTGACATGATGGTGGTACCTCAGGCTCCTTCTGGTGAGTTACAAAACTAGCAAGCCCAACTACTGAATCCGTGTTCACAGTCGTGGGCTCCATTTGATGGTCATAAGTGCTTGCATGGCCCATATCACTATAGCATCTGAACTACTCACAGCATGCCTGTGATGCAAGGAAGTGAGGTTATACCCATTTTACAGATAAGGAAATTGAGGCAGAGAGAGGCTAGTGTATTTCTTCAATGCTCTGTAGTTTAGCATACAGAAGGTTCAAATAGTTGTATACAACTCACCTGTGTGGACACTGTAGGAACAAACTGAAAGGTTCTTATATGGCACTAATGTAGTCCTGATGGAAGAGGACTAAGTTAAAACAATCTAGGCGCATGCCCACAACATTCATATAGGGAAGCTACAGTGTAGCACTGCTATTCACACACCTTTACTTCAAACTGCAGACATGCTCTAAATTACATGTCCAGGATCACAGACGAAATAGGTGGCAGAGCAGGGATCTGAATGTAGTTTTCTTGTTTTGGGGTAATATCCCTAATCACCTGGCATCTTCTCCGTCTGTAAATCAAGTCCCATCTTCCTCAGGAACAGTGGAGGCATATGTAATTCAAACTGGATAGAATCCCAAGTTCCTTACTTAGCTTATGTTGAGGAATTGATCCTTACACAAGTTTCAAAGTACTTGATACATGTCACAGGTCTAACTAATTTTTCTGGCTATGTGGGATTTGTATAAACAAAATTTAATGTACTAAGATCTACAAACAAAGGAGGAGAAAAAACTGAACAGGGCAGTGTATTACGGGATTAAAAAAGAGGCTATCTCATTTAGAAAACTTAGCACATGGAAATGATGTCAAAATCCTGTGGACTTCTGGAGGTCCCATCCAGGTCTATGTATCTATTATAAATATAATTACCTGTTCTCTTTATTTATAAGTCTAAAACGGCTGTATTTTAAGTTTCTTTCTGACAGTTTAAATGCTGCTGGTAGCTGTGTGTAAAATAAGGCATGAGGGATAGGTGTTTGCTGAAGAAATGGAAGCTTTCCCTGTCGGATCGCAAATGGAAAAATCACTATGTGGACAAGTTATACTTAGGGTATGTCTATACTTACAAGAGGGTCGACACACCATGATCAATCTGCCAGGGATCGATTTTTCCGCATGTGTGGACACACAGCAAAATCGATCTCTCTGGGCTTGGCCATTGATCCTGGTACTCTACACTGCTACATGGAGTAAGGGAGGTTGGTGTGAGCCTGTACAGCCGTGAGCTACACCAGGGAACAAAGTCGATCCCGATACATTAATTCTAGCTATGCTAATGGTATGGCTAGAATTGTGTATCTGGGATCGACTTTGATTCCTAGGGTAGGCCATGTCTTAATATAGATCTTCTTCCCAGGCTCCTGCAGTGCTAACAATACATCTCATATCCTCAGTCTTTTGTAAAGCCTTGGTGCTGATGGACTTAAGCGTATCTTCACACTTGCTTCCAAATAATTACACATTTGGAGGCATTTCACAGTTATTAATCAGTTTATTGCAGTAGTACGCAGCGGACTGACCAAGACAAGTGTTCCATTATGCTAGCTAGTGTACAGACATGCAGCAGTAGACAGTCTCTGCCCCAAAGAGCTCACAGCCTCACTAGGGGAGATGGAAACATGATAGGAGACAGGCGTATAACATAAAAGCGGAGTGAAGAATGTATGATGGTAACTGTAGTGCAGTGCCCTATATTTGGCAATGTTTCTAAGCTGGAAGGGTGATTTAGTTAGGAGGGAAGACCTCAAACATGATGAAAAGGAAATGGGGAGGGTACACTGAAGGCAGGATTGGCCCTAGGGAAAAGGTACCGTGGGTGAATTTGCATTTTGGTGTCCCTGGCCCCATGGTCGTGGTGACCCCATTACTCCTGGTCCCCATAGGCTCCCTGAGCTCCCCACCATCTCTCCCTCCCTACCCCTGCACATCCCTCCTGTACCCCTAACCTCCTTGGCCCCTAATGCCTGCGTCTCCTTCCTGTGCTCCAGCGCCTGCACTGTGCCCCTTCTCTCCTACCACCTGCACCTCCTCTGCCCTTAACCTCTGCACTGTGCCACCTTCACATCTACCCCCAGCACCTCCTGGGTCCTTAATCCCCAACTTGCCTGTGCTCCATCCTGCTCTGTCCCCACTCCACCCCTTCCTCCAAGCCCCTGCTCCTCTCCACCTCGTCCCTTCCTGCCCTTGCTCTGCCTCCTTGCCTGAAGTCCCCCCCCCAAGTGAGCCAGGGGATTACCAGGACACCTGGCTCCGCTCCACCCTGCTGCCTCCCTGCCCCAGCCCGTTGCAGATCTGCTTAACTGCAGGGGGCAGCAGGAAGTGGAGTGTCTTGGGGCAGTGAAGTCGAGCACAGCAGGCCCGGAGAAGGGCAGTGGGGCAGAGTGAGGCAGACTGCCGGGTTGCTCCAGCTCCTGTCCCTGTGGTGTGTGCATGTGTGGGGGCAACCTCAGCCGCTGTTCCACACCTGGACCCAGGTAACACCCCTGGGCCCTGCACGTAGGATTGTTGACATGGTTGCTGTGGGGCCCCTCAAAGTCTGGGCCTGGGGTCGTTGCCCTGAACTGTCCTATAGCTAGAACAGCTCTAAGCTCAGGTGTCCTCGCCCTCCGCACTGCTGCACACCTGGCTGCCTGCCTGCTGCCTGTGTCAGCCCAGCTGCTCTTGGCAGGTCAGGTGGGAATCCAAATCATGCTCAAAGGTACCCCCTTTGGTAGGCTGCTCTGGGCAATGGCTCTCACAGTCCACTCCAAAGACCACCCTGGACTGATGTGTAGTGTGTGGTGATTGACGTATTTAAAACTATTGTTACATTGCAGCAAAGCAGTGGGAAAGATTCACTCTCTTTCTTTCTGTGCAACCACTAAAAGACACCTTTCCAGGAACCTTTCAATACTGTGGAGGTACCAACCTTCTTCAGTTAAAAGGCCACATTTAACTTCAATATCAAAGAACAGCCTTTCAACACTCACGCAGCGATGTATTTCCCCACACAAGAATAGATGGCTCTCTCTATAACCTGGCAAGACTCAAGGCCAAAACTAAGGTAAGAAAGTCCTCCTCAGGGAACTCCTCTTTGCAGAAGATGCAGCTCTTTTCACTCATAATGAAGACACACTACAGTCACTGATGGATTCTCTGTCCAGAGCCTGCAAGTTGTTTTCCCTTGACATAAGCATGAAAAAAACTTTTGTATTCACTCACGGTATACCTCAGTGACCCAATGTCATTCTGCATAACAGCCCATTATATGTAGTTCAACAATTCTGTTACCTTGGATCTACTTTCACCACAAACCTATCCATGGGTGAAGAATCGAAAATCAGAATTGGGAAGGCAGCTACTATTTTTGACAGACTTATTAAATGTGCATGGAACGATCCTAAGCTGACAGTGAAAAAGATACCAATCAACCATGAATGCATGTTGAGTATCCTGCTATATGGTTCTGAGGCATGGACCACCTACTCGAACCAGGAGAAGAGATTGAACAGCTTCCATCTTTGCTGCCTCTGCAGAATTATGAATATCAATGGGCAAGGTAAAGTTTCAAATGCAGATGTCCTGTCAAGATCTGGCATACCCAACCCCATAATGATCCTTGACAGCAGAAGACTACATTGGCTTGGTCATGTGAGAAGAATGGGTGACAAATGTCTTCTCAAAGAAATCCTCTTCGCTGACCTGTCATGTGGGCTGAGAACAAGAGAAAGACCAAAGCTAAGATTCAAGGATACATGGAAAAATGCCAAGAAAAAAGTTCAACATCGATCCAAAATCCTGAGAACCTACATCATCAGATTGAAATACCTGGCGAGGATTGCTACGACAGGGCACATCACCCTTCGATGGTGTATGTGCAAGCTGTGCAAAAGAACTTCGTCTTAGAAGGAAAAGCTCTCAGACTCAAGACTTTGGAAGCAGACGGACACACGGTTATGGCAATTGCCTGTGCAAATCCAATATTGGATGGATACGCCATGAGAGAAGCTGCTGACTCAAACTCTGCCCACAGATCCTCACTGCCACTGCTAGCCACTGTCTCTTGAGACAAAAAGGGGCCATATATCAAAGAACACCAATAGATATGTTCCAGGCTCCTGCTCTTCTGAACAGAGTTGGGCCCTGCTGCACTATTACCGCACTACTAACACCCTCGATTTAACAGACCCAGCTTTAACCGACTTCAGAAATAACAGACGCTGCCCACCAGCTCCCTCCGTCCCACAAATAAATGTTGCCATCTCAGTAGAGCCACTAGAGCCACCACTGGAAGTGCTGGGGCTGGAGGGACCACCAGAGCGGCTGGAGCCCCCAGGGCTGGAGGAGCCACAGTGCTGAGCATGCAGAGAGTCGTGGGAGGTGGAAGGAACCAGGCTGGAATGCAGCTCTTCTTCTGGTAATTGGGAGAGGGAGACGGAGGGGAAGGATGGGGGAAGGGAGAGGAGGCAGACGACAGGAGTGAATGATGGGCCAGGAAGTCAGTGCCTCGTCATACAGTATAACCATTCAGACGTAATGGACTTTTGGCACTAACAGACGCCCCTTCCCCTGTGTTAGTTCGTTAAATCGAAGGTTACTGGGTTTCTGTTCCAAAACGAGCCCCGTGTGTCACGCAAATGGGAGAGGTGAGTGAAGAGACACCGCGGGGCTGCTTCCTCACTCCCTTGAACACGGTCTCGTCGGGTGTGTCTCTGTGAAGTGGATGTAAAACTCTAGTGTTCTCATTTGGTAACATTTTATGTCCACTTTGCACAGAGGTGCAAAGGGTGAAGGAGAATGGAAAAATCAGGCCCAGAGAAGATGGACACTGATAAGAATGTAACGCGTGATGGAGGGTTGATTTCCAAGTGTGATAATGGCACCATTGATGCCGATTAGAGAATGTGATTCGTATTGACCACTGCCTTACTCCACCTTTATGCTGGTGATTTTCCATCCATTTCAGTGGAAAAAATATTGGTGTAAAACTGGTGCATCTCAGTGGTGAGTCAGGCTCAGGTTTCCCATTGATGTGGTAACAATGTCAGTTGTGTGAATGAAAGCAGTAGGTGTTAGTGATGGAAGTACTGTAATTATTCATTTTACATGCAAAAGAAAAGACTTAGATCAAGTATAAACATTCAGAATGATCCTGGAGCTGGAATAAAAAACAGGGGATGCATGTTGAATTTTCATATTTCATATAACTAGGAAAGAATGGATGAAGGAAGCTGAGCTCAGAGTCTGACATATCAAAGTCAGATGATGTACTTTGCTACATGTTTTCTAGTGCTGTGAAAATAAGGAATTTGCTTTCTTCTGACATGAAGCCATATGAGAGGAACTTCAAAAGAAAACACAATGTTTAGATTGTTTGTAAATTGAAACATTCTTGCTCCAGCAATTAATGCTGCCTGTATAGAATATCTTCACACGGGCGTACTTCTCTTGACAATAAACTAAAAACATAAGCATGTATCTTTCTCTAGAATCTATTTAAGGAGTTTCTCTGTGTTTAAGGTCACTGGTTTTCAAACAGGAAGTACAGATAAAGTGTGGGAAGAATTTGTAATGTAAATATTTGAAGAATATTGATGTAGTATAAAAATCAACCAAATGTAGAAGGAGCAAAAAGTAAACTCAAATTTTACACTGACACAAATCCAGGAGCCATTTTAGATTATTCACATGATTTAATTGAGGGAAATGTAGTCAGTATTATACATATTTGATTTCTATGAAGTACCGAGAGAGTAATTCTCAGTTTATTGCGCCACATAAATATCAAATGTACAAGGCAACTGAATAAATAGCAAAATTGCAGCGAGGGAAAAAACACAATCGGTATAAGAAATCACTGGATGAACAAGAAACATTGAAATCTTACTGAGGATGGCATGTTTGTATTCTGCAATAGCACCCCAAATGTGTGTGAATGTGTGAATAAAAGCAGCATAGAGGTCAGAGACATAAGGATACATTAAGAAGTCCTGAGGCATGACCAGAAAGAGATCTTTAGAGGGTTTGGTAAGGGGGAATCTCAGTGCTGTGATGAAGATGAACTGCTAAGTCTAGAGTTGCAGGGTCTCAGCCATGGCAAACCCTTGCACAAACGAACCCATGAGGAGACCCCCTGATTCAGGCACACTAAGTATAGTTCTGCTGTACTTTATGTACACAATAAGGATAGCAACATTTCATGACCCCCACATTTCAGATTAACTGACTTGTAACTCAAACACCAGCCAAAACTGATCACTTGGGCATCACAGTTCTGTCTGCGCAATATGGTGGCAGAGTAGCTCATGCAAATTCCTGAAGCCTTTCCACCCCACCTGGCCCATCGCTAGCTGTCAGGGAAGAGCTCATCCCAGCCTGGCTTACCAATAACAATTTGTAATGATTAGGTTAGGTTTATATCACTGAAACAAAATGTGCCAACCTTGTCATAAATAACAGCTGTATGAGTATGTTAGTCTTGGCTCATAGTTTTCAAACCCATTATGCTTTTTCAGGTACAAGTACTTCCTCAAATACGCTATATGCTTGTAAAGTATGGGATAATGTTTGGATTTCCCTTTAGATTTCCAACAGATGATTAACTGGCAGCACAGGAAATGGGGTGTGCGTATACCCTCCATGGGGCAGGGGATGGTACACCCTCCCTGTTTGGCAGGCCTGGCCCTGCGGGGGGCAGGGTGGGTGTGGAGGTCCATCTGGTGTGTGTGTAGGGAAATCCCTGATGCTCAATGAATCTGAAGATGAAGGAAACAGGAGAGAGGGAAGGGAGCTGAGGGACAGCTTTCCAGACCAGGGAGCCCTGCGGAGGTTTGTATAGTGAAGTAAAGAGTGAAGGACAATGAAAGGCAAAAAAGGGGTGAGAGTGATGGTCAGAGAGGAGCATGGGGGTGAGGGACTAGGGGATGAGAATGTGTTAGGGAGAGAGAAAGGGAAACAGAGAATCTCACAGGTCTCTGAGGAATGTGTCAAGATCCTGTGTGGAGAGGGAGGAAGAGTGACTGTCCCAGCAGGGACTATACGATTGCATACAAAGTGGCAGGAGCCAAGAGGAATATGATAGATGGGAAGGAGAGGTGCACTTTGCAGTGAAGTAAGTACATGTGGTCAGAAGTGTGAGCTACTACAGGGGGCAACATTGGACACAGAGGTAATGTTATTGTGGTAGGCGAAGGTGTATATTTAACTGTCATCAGATTTACTGAGGGCACCCAAAATTGGTAGAGCAGCACTCACACAGGACTGAACAGCAGTATCCTGGAACTGTGGCTGTGTCAAAAGATGTGAAGTGATTTTCTGAGGAATCTCTTGGGGCAGGTGAATGTAATTCTCCCTCCCCTCCCCCGTCCTGCAAAACCACAGCTTTTGGAAACTCCATGATGAGAAGTGAGCAATCTGATGTTGTACATGATCAAAGGCCCAAGGTGTAGAAAGGGAAGATTGACCTACAGTTTGCACCTCTGAAATCCGGTACTTTCTCGTTCAGCAACATCCGTGATCAGGCATGACCATGGATAGTGCCAGATGAGAGAGAAGTGGCTTGTACAAAAGCCCCCCTCTGGGCTAGGAGCCACAGTCCCTGCCTGCCCTGTTGCAGTGGGTGGGGGCTAGTTCGGAGCCTCTGCCGGTCTGCAGCAGTGTGGTGGTTGGGGGGCTGGAGACCCAGCCGGTGCCACAGCAGAGTGGGGCTGGGATCCAGGAGCTCCTGCCTGCCCCATGGCAGCAGTGGCCAGGAGGCTGCTATGGGGCTGGGAGCTGGAGCCCCCTTCTGCTCCATGGCAACTAGGCGGACAGCATGTGGCTGGGCTGTGGAAAGATGCTGCAGGCTGGAGCTGCAGCAGCCCCTGATCACAGGGCTTTCTGCCTGCAGAAGCCCTATCTCCCCTCTTCCAGCAAATTCTCTTGCATGCTGGGTCAGGGAGGTGCAACCTGTATTCATGATTGTTCTGGTTCTAAATCCGAGGAAACTATGAATTTATAACCATTGGGAAAACCCAGCTTGTAGCTTTGAAGGAAAGACTGACACTTACCAGTGCTTTTAGAAATGGTTCTTTTAGTACATTTAGGGTGCGCCTACACTACTGGCTACTTCGAAGTAGCTGGCACAACGTCGAAATAGTACATGTCACGTCTACACACACCGGCTACGTCTACACGTGCCCCAAACTTCGAAATGGCCATGCAAATGGCCATTTCGAAGTTTACTGATGAAGCGCTGAAATGCATATTCAGCGCTTCATTAGCATGCGGGCAGCAGCTGCGCTTCGAAATTGATGAGCCTTGCCGCCGCGCGGCGCGTCCAGACGGGGCTCCTTTTCGAAAGGATGCTGCCTACTTCGAAGTTCCCTTATTCCCATGAGCTCATGGGAATAAGGGGACTTCGAAGAAGGCGGCGTCCTTTCGAAAAGGAGCCCCGTCTGGACGCGCCGCGCGGCGGCAAGGCTCGTCAATTTCGAAGCGCCGCTGCCGCCCACATGCTAATGAAGCGCTGAATATGCATTTCAGCGCTTCATTACTAAACTTCGAAATGGCCATTTGCATGGCCATTTCGAAGTTTGGGGCACGTGTAGACACAGCCACCGTGTGCTATTTCGATGTTGAAATCGACGTTAGGTGGTGAGACGTTGAAATCGCTATTCCCATCCGAAGATGGGAATAGCACCCTACTTCGATATTCAACGTCGAAGTAGGGCACGTGTAGACGATCCGCGTCCCGCTACTTCGAAATAGCGGGGTCCTCCATGGCGGCCATCAGCTGAGGGGTTGAGAGACGCTCTGTCCAGCCCCTGCGGGGCTCTATGGTCACCGTGTGCAGCAGCCTTTAGCCCAGGGCTTTGGGCTGCTGCTGCTGCAGCTGGGGGTCCATGCTGCGTGCATGGGGTCTGCAACCGGTTGTCAGCTCTGTGGATCTTGTGCTGTGCAGGCTGAGTGTGTCT
Source organism: Carettochelys insculpta (assembly GCF_033958435.1). Classification (NCBI taxonomy): domain Eukaryota; kingdom Metazoa; phylum Chordata; order Testudines; family Carettochelyidae; genus Carettochelys; species Carettochelys insculpta. Next base: position 37,441,947 of record NC_134137.1, on the reverse strand, counting down.
GGGAGGGGCCCTTTAAGGGAGCGGCTTGGGGCTTTGCTGGCCCCTTATTTCGATGGGGAGCACTTGTGTGTGTGGATGCTCTGCATTTCCTTCCGGGGCGGCTCCTTTCGACGTTCTCCATCGCTACTTCGACATTGAATGTCGATGGCACCAGCCCTGGAGAACGTGTAGACGATATGCATCAAAGTAGCCTATTTCGATGTTCTTACATCAAAATAGGCTACTTTGACGTAGTGTGCTAGTGTAGATGTAGCCTTAGTGTTTTCTCTGTAAGGTGTTTGCCCTAAGACTAGATGTGCTTCAGCAAAGCGATCTACCCAAGAGAAGTCAGAGATAGGGAGCTAGTAGCCTAGAGAGGGTGCTATTGTTCACTGAGGGAGCAGTTGCCCTGAACTGTGTCAATACATATACTGGTGTTAACTAACAGGTCATGCCTCAAGTACAAGATAGTGTATCTACACTGAAGAACATACATTAATAATGCCCAGATAGATTACTGTGATTTCAAAATCATATGAGGAATTTGAAAAATATTGCAAATTCATAGAAAATGACTTGTCCATTGCTCTATGGCATGACTTGCAGATGCTAAAAGTCTTGGAGGAGTCATACTGACTCTGCATTTCTGCATTGACTATCACTTCAGCATCCCCAAGTTTTAACATACATAATACCTTCACGTATCTAAAATATTGATCAAGGGCTTAATCATTCACCATCAATCTTTCATAGAATCATAGAATCCTAGGGCTGGAAGGGACCTCAGGAGGTCTTCAAGTCCAGTCCCCTGCCAAAAGCAGGATCAACCCCAACTAAATCGTCCCAGTCAAGATGTTGTCAAGCTGGGACTTAAAAACCTCTAGGGATGGAGATTCCACCACCTCCCTCAGTAGTGTGTCCCAGTACTTCACCACTCTCTTGGTGAAATAGTTTTTTCTAATATCCAACCTACACCTCCCCCTCTGTAACTTTAGGCAATTACTCCTTTTTCTGCCATCTGTCACTACTAAGAACAGCCTTTCTCCATCTTCTTTAGAGTCCCCCATTCAGGAAGTTCAAAGTTGCCACCAAATCACCCCTCACTCTTCTCTTCTGCAAACTAAGTCCAGATCCCTCAGCCTCTCCTCATAAGTCATGTGCTTCAGTCCCCTACTCATTTTCATAGCTCTCTGCTGAACCTGCTCCAATGCATCCACATCCTTTCTATACTGGGGGACCCAGAACTGGATGCAATACTCCAGGTGTGGCCTCACCAGTGCCGAAGAGAGGGGAATAATAACTTCTCTAGATCTGCTGAAAATGCTTCTCCTAAGGCACCCCAATATGTCATTAGCCTTCTTGGCTACAAGGACACACTCTTGACTCACATCCAGCCTCTCATCCACTGTAATCCCCAGGTCCTTTTCTGCTGCACTGCCATTTAACCAGTTGGTCCCCAGCCTGTAACAATGCTTGGGATTTTTCCGTCCCAAGTCCAGGACTCTACACTTGTCCTTGCTGAACCTCATTAGATTATTTTGGCTCAATCCTCCAATTTATCTAGGCTCTCTGGACTCTATCCCTACCCTCCAACATATCTACCTGTCCTACTAGCTTAGTGTCATCCACAAATTTGCTGAGGGTGCAATCCATCCCCACATACAGGTCACTAATAAAGATATTGAACAATATCAGCCCTAGAATCGATTCTTGAAGCACTGCACTTGAAATCAACAGACAACCAGATATTGAGCCATTGATCACTACCCATTGGTCCTGACCATATAGCCATCCTTCTATCCACCTTACTGTTCATGTATCCAATCCATACTTCCTTAACTGTGGGCAAGAATATTGTAGGAGACTGTAGCAAAAGCTTTGCTAAAATCCATTAACTCCCCCATGTCCACAGAGCTAGTTGCCTCATTATAGAAACTAATCACATTGGTCATTAATCTGCTCAAAATACTTTACTCCTTTTCCTGATTGTTTTTACTATAATAAAAATTTTGTTGTTTTAGAAACAACATACACTGTTATTCTCAATAAGAACAATTACAGGAAGTAATCTCCACTGACCTACAGCGATGAGATGTAGAGTTGACTTATTAGCCTATTAATTTCAGCTGTGCAAACCTCTGGAGGCATAGTGACTCACAAAATTAGCAACAAACAGCTGTGTGCCAGCTCTCTGCGGCTAGCCTGTGTTGTAAGTTTCATTCCCAGCATCAAGTAGTTCATCTGGAACTCATGTGACAGTTTGAGGCAATTGTTGGCAGAGGGAAAGAACCCAAATTTCATTTTCTTAATGAGAAATGATTCACCTACCAGAACTTGCAAAGAGGATGTGTACATTGCATTGTCATTGTTTGAATAGAATTTTGCACCTCTGCAAACACTGCATCTGAACTTTTTTCAATATATACTGCTAGGGTGCATCTACCCTAGCAAGTGCATTCGAAATTCAGATCGGAAGACCGAGCTCTTTCAAAAGAACCTGCGGAGCATCTACACTGACACGGCACTCTTTCGAAATTAACTTTGAAAGAACTCCCCTGTTCTTTCAAAGTCAGTCCTCCGTTCCTGGGATGGGAAAAGCGCCCTCCTTTGAAAGATTATTTCAAAAGAGTGCATGTGTAGATGCTCCACGGCCTGCTCTTTCGAAAGAGCGGGTCCTCCATGGCCGCGATCAGCTGGCAGGCGGTGGCGCCACTCCCAGCACCAGCGGAGCTCTATGGCTCCTGCGTCCGGCCACATTTCAGGACACAGGCTCCCAGAAGCCCTCAGGCAGGAAGCTGAGAGCATTCAGGAAGCAGGGAGCCCAAGCTGCTGCCCAGCCATCCAGCAAGGGTGACGCTCCAGCCCGCCCATCACCCTCCTCAGCACCATGGCCAGCACCCGAACCCTCACACACCCCACGGGCCCACCAAGGACACCGGGGAGCCCCCCCAGGAGGGAAGCCATCCCCTCAAGCACCAGGCCTCCTCCTGGACCGATGCTGAGCTGCAGGACCACCCCCCACCTAAGGTCCAAAGTGAAGGAGCTCCAGCAGGGCTACTGCCAGGCATGGGACATGGCTGGGCGGTCAGGGGCAGCGCCCACCAGCTACTCCTACTTTAAAGAACTCAATCACCTCCTTGGGTCCAAGGAGGTGGGGCCCCCGGCTGCGTTCCATGACACAGCAGATCCCCTGATGGAGCTGGAGCTGGAGCTGGAGGGGATGGGAACCGAGGGGGAGGACTGACCCAGACCACCGGCCACCTGCAGGCACCCACCACAGATCCCAGACACCAGTGATGGTGGGGGCTCGCGCGAGGGGGCCCTAGTCATCGACGTTCCCTGGGGCCCATCCAGCCTGGACCCTTGGATCACGCCTTGCCTGAGTTCCTAGAGGGACCCACAGGTATGTACCGTGCACACAGGCAGCCGTGGGGCCAGGGGAGGCATCGCACAGTCCTGCTCGGGGTGGCCACAGCCCATGCACAGGGACATCAGCCCCAGGGCATGGGTGGGCCAGACGGCCCCAGTGCCACAGCCTCACAGGGCTGACGTGTGGCACTCAGCACCATGCAGCCTGGACAGTACCATGGGCCGCCAGGCCGCAGAGTGACCGAGGGAGGCAGAGGAGAGCCAGCGCTCCTGCAACCCAGATGGGGAACCCCGGATGCGGTCCCTGCAGGACCGCTGGGATGGGGTGTCTGGGGTGGGGGTTTCGGGGGGGGGGTTGCTCACCAGGACTAATGGCCTGTTCCTCTCCCCTTATGTCTCCACAGCTCCAGCAGGCAGCAGCTGGACCAGCCCTGTGACAGGCCCCGGGATCCCGATGACCGAGGGCAAGGAAGAGTGGGCCAGGCCTCAGATGGGGACAGTGCGGGGCCGCCACCAGTCCCTCCGTCGGTGCCACCAGGCCGGGGAGGAGGAAGTAGGGGACACGACCCACACGGCCGCCCGAAGGGAGCTGATGGGCGTTGTGCGGGTGTGGCTTGCCATGGAGTGGCAGGCATGGGACCGGGTGGCCCATCCAACCTGGATGCCCTCACCCAGGCTGTGGTTGGCCACCTGGCCCCTGCTACTGCTTCATTGTGGGTCACTCCTGCACCCATGACCCCCGGCACCCCCCCACTGTCCCCCACGTCCCCATCACCCATGTGTCCCCTCCTCTCCCACCCCGCATTCCCCCCCGGCCCCATGCCCCCATCCCCCTGCCTCACCCACAACGGCCCCCCTTGCAAGGAGGCCCTGTGCCCTCCCCACCTCTTCCCGGCCAGCCTCATCCACCTAGCCTACACCCTGCTGGCTAGGGCTGAACAGCTGGAGGCTGAGCTCCTGCCCCCCACCCCCATGCCAAGACCGGCACAGGAGTGGGGACTGCGCCCAAGCCATGCCCCTACCTCCCTGTGCTACCAGCCCTGGCTGGCCCCAGCAGGGCCCCTGGACATAGGGAGGAAGGGGCGGGCGTGGACGATGGGGATCCCGGCTGTTGAGCCCTGTGAAGGGGTGAGGCCACCCACCCTGGCTCCCCATTCACCCTCTCCCCCACATGTAAATAGTTCCCCCAAGGAAATGAGGGACACAGTTCTGTGAGTAAATAGTTTATTTTTATGGTGTCCCCTGTGTCCCCAGTGCATGTGTGCTGGTGGGTGTGCGTGTATGTGCAGGGTGTGGGTTGGGAGGGGGAGTGTGCAGGGTGGGGGGTTCACCATAGCCGCCGCTCAAAGGCCTGGTACGGGGACTCCCGTACACGCACCCCCATCCTGCTGAGCCTAGTGGCAAGAGGTGGTAGGGGGCTGTTCGCAACCACACCCCTCTTCAGCAGCCCATCCCTGCAAAAAGGGCTTGTGTTTTGCCTCCGCCAGGTTATGGAAGGTGCAGCAGGACCCAACCACTACCGGGACGTTTGGGGAGGCCCACCTCCAGCCTGGTGTACAGGCATCTAAAACGCCCCTTGAGACAGCCAAATGCCTACTTGACGGTGTTCAGGGCACGGTTCAGCCACTTATTAAAAAGGTCCTGGCTTGGCTGGGTGTGCCTGGTACACGGCCACATCAGCCAGGCCTGCAGGGGGTAGGCCACGTCCGCCATGATGCAGGGTGGCATGGTAGTGTCCCCGATGGGGAGCTCACACTGCAGGATGAAGTTCCCCTCGGTCATATAACGTCCCAGCCCTGAGTTCCTGAAGACACGTGTTGTGTGCGCAGCCAGACCAGCCCACAAAGATGTCCTGGAACTGGCCGTTGGCGTCAACCAGGGCCTGCAGGACCACCAAGTGGTGGCCCTTGCGATTCACATTGGCCCCGTGTCTGTGCTCCAGGGACCAGATGGCAATGTGGGTGCCATCCAGGGCTCCGAAGCAGTTGGGGAAGCCCAGCTCCTGGAATCCCCAGATGGCATTGCCCAGGTCCCTGAGATGAACAAGCTGCCTCAGGAGCACCTTGCTGATCGCTTGGACGACCTGTAGAGCATAGAAGGGCCACGCTCATGAGTGTGGGGTGGGGTGCGGCTTCCCTGCCTGTGCCCATCCCTATCCCCACCCCTGTCCCCAGGGCGCCTGCCCTTCTCCCAGCAGTGCCCGTCACCAGGCTGCCCCCCGCATGCAGTCTAGGTGTGAGCTGGGCGCGGCTTACCTTGATGAGGACGACCCCAACAGTGGCTTAGCCCACCCTGAACTGGTGGCCGATGGATAGGTAACTGTCCGGGGTGGCCAGCTTCCACAGGGTGATGGCCACCCTTTTGTGCAGGGGGGGGCAGCGCCGGCCTCAGGTGTGTGTCCTGGTGCTAGAGGACTTGGGGGAGCCACTGGCACAGCTCCAGGAATGCCCCCTTGGTCATCCTAAAGTTATGTAGCCACTGGTCATTGCCTCTGTCCTCCAGCACCAGACGGTCCCACCGGTTGCTGCTTGTGGGGAAGCTCCACAGGCAGTGGATAACGTGCAGAACCAGCTGGGGACGTTGCACCCTAAGGATGGCATCCAGGAGGGTGGCTATTGTGGTGGCCACCTGGAGCCGCTGCAGCACAGCGGCCAGGACTGCGGCGAGTGCACTGGCCATGGCTGTGATGGAGGGGGAGTGCTGCTCAGGGTCCATGGGGGCCCAGGATGCCTCTTCTGTTGTCTCTCTCTCTCTCTCTCTCTCTCTCTCACTCGCTCTCTCTCTGCCTGGTGACAGGGTTTCTGTCCCTTGGAGTTTGCAGGCTGAGGCATCTGGGGAGGGGGCCCTTTAAGGGAACAACAGGCAGTGGCCCTGGAAGGGCTCGTCCGCCATGCGACCCTGCCTGTGACGCTTCCTGCCCCTGCTGGTGTGTGTGGATGCTCTGTTTCGAAAGACCATCTTTCGACGTTCTTTTTTGAAAGACATTCTTTTGAAACAGAACTGTAGTGTAGACGCAAGATTAACTTCACAGAATCACAGGGCTGGAAGGGACCTCAGGAGGTCATCTAGTCCAGCCCCCTGCTTCAAGCAGGACTTAAATGAAGCCAGTGGAGTTACACTGATGAAAGAAGTGAAATAGGGTCATTTTATGTATGTTTAAAACTTTAGGAAAGCACAATTATTATTTTTAATAAGCTGTCCTCATTTCCTTTTAAGGGTCATTGCAGGATATTCAGCATCTGCATGAGAAGTTCTGTTTTAAGAAATTTAGAACTCAGCCACAAAAGTGGTTACAGTTCATTACAGCTTGATATATGAATTATCTGAGAGCACATTTAGGAAAAACCATAACATTCAAATGAGCCAGTCCATCTATTTATGTCTATGGTATAAGGAGGGCAATTACACTTTGTATACAATTAGTTCACTGTGCTGACTAATCATTTTTGGTATTTGAAATATGAGAGGCCTGAGACAGTAGAATTTAGAACCTACCAGAACTATTTACACAGAGCTGTATGCAGTACAGCTGATATGTTTATTTTGGCAAAACAGTTTCTCCTAAAAAAACCAGTATTTCCACCTGAAGAATGTTCTCATTTGGTGGCTGCTGAAAATTCAAACTTTTTGAAGTTCTTATTTTTTTGATGAAATCCCAAAACTTGTAGTAGGCAACCAAATATTCCTGGATCTTCTCGTGTCCCTTACCGGTTTGCTGTTGTGGACAGGAAAGCTGCACTGGGCATGATCCCACAAAAATTCCTATGATGAATTTTGCAGAGCCATAAGTGTTTCCATAATTGAGATAATTAAAACATAAAGCAAACATATAATCCTCTGAGATCAGCACAACTTTCTAAGCATTGATATTATACAATACAAGAGCCATGTCTACAGTAGGCGGCTATTTCAAAATAGCTGGCCCAACGTTGAAATAATGCCCGGTGCATCTACACGCGCCGGGTGCTATTTCGAAGTTGAAATCGACATAAGATGGTGAGATGTCAAAATCGCTAACCCCATCAGAAGATGGGAATAGCGCCCTACTTTGACATCCATCATCAAAGTAGGGCGTGTGTAGACGATCCGCATCCTGCTACGTCGAAATAGTGGGGTCCTCCATGGCAGCCATCAGCTGAGGGGTTGAGAGATGCTCTGTCCAGCCCCTGGGCTCTATGGTCGCCGCGTGCAGCAGCCCCTTAAAGCTCCACACCCCCTGATTTCCTGTGGTAGGAAGCTGAGAGTGTGCAGGCAGCAGCACAGACACGCGCATAGACTGCATGTCTTCCAGACGCACCGATCCCCCACCCAGCACCCATGGCAGCCAGCCAGCTCCCTGAGCACCCCCAGGGCACCACCGCAAGGGGACCCAGGGCTCCCAGCCCTCCAGCCGGGGGGAAGAGGTGGCAGGGCCCCTCCTGGTCAGACGCTGAAATCTGGGACCTGCTGGGGCTTTGGGGCGAGGAGAAGGTGCTCCAGGTAATGGGGAGCAAGCGGCAGAACACAGGTGCATTCACCTGGCTGGCCCAGGGCCTGGCTGCCTGGGGTCACCCTGTCTGCACTCCTGACCATGTCAGGAGTAAGGTCAAGCAGCTGCGGCAGGGTTACACCCAGGTCCAGGACACAGGCAGCCGATCTGGGGACCCCTCGCCACTTGCCCCTTTTACAGGGAACTCAAGGAGATCTTGGGCCCCCAGTACATCTCCTCCGCCTGGGCTACCCTTGACACCTCAGCCAATGAGCCCCAGCAGGCCCCGGAGCCGCTGTCCAGCCTGGAGGTCAGCCCTGCACCCCAGGGGTCCCCAGAGGAGCCCACCCTGGGACAGTGGAGGAGGAGGAGGAGGGCTCTAGCGACGGGGTGCTCCTGATTGACCTCCCCTCCCACAGCTCCAGTAGGGCATCCGCCCACTGGGTGCCCCCCGACTGTGGGAGCAGACGGTCAGGTATGTACCCCAGGTGCACACCGCCGGGTTAAGGAGCGGGGGCAAGGGACATGACCAGAGCCCTCCACACACCCAGCTGACCCCAGCCCACCATGGCCCAGCCAGACCATGGCCCTTGGACAGCAGTGGCACGTCCCTCAAAGCCCATCAGCACCTGCCCCCCCAGGACAGCGCCACGTCACATCCCGGGGGATAAGGGGGAGCAGAACCTCTGAAGGGGGTCACCCATTGGGGGGACACACCACACCCATCATCATCCCTGGGGGGGCAGGGGATGGGGACCCAGCAGCGGAGGGGAGGGGGGACGTGGGCCATGGGTCAGAGCCCAGATTAACGGCTGTCTCTGCTCTTCCCCGCTCGATTCCGCAGCCGCACCATCTGTGGGCCACTACAGCACGGGTGCTGCATCCGTCGTGCCGGACAGCCCAGCGGGGATGTCGCACCATGGCAGCCAGGTGGCAGAGCAGGGACTGGCCCCAGGACGAACCTGCCATCGCCAGAGCCATCCGCGGGTGGCCACTGACCCCCAGCTTCTTGTCACCCTCTGGCGTCAGATGGAGGTGTCAGAGCGCTGCCTGCAACTGGAGGAGCGCCGGCTCCACTTGCAGGAGAGAGCACTGGCCTGGCTCCAGGAGGCTTGGGGTTCCTTCATGAGGACATTCAAGCACATCGCTGAGCAGATGGCGCCCCTCGCCGCTCTGGCCACCGTCCCTTCCAGCTGTCCTCCACTTGCCCTGGACCCTGCCAACGAGGAGGACCATGGGGCTCAGGCGCCAGCCCAGCCGTACCTACCAGTCCTCCTGGCTCCCACCTGGCCTTGACGGGGGGTCTCTGGCCCAGACATGGGTAGCACCCCCCCCACGCCAAGCGCTGGACAGTAGGGAGAGAAGGGGGGCTAGGACTGGGCCCCCCCCAGGTCCGCCCTTTGTAGTTAGTTCCCCCCATTCTTATAAATAGTTGCCTTGTCCCACCCCCCCTTTAGTAGTTGTCTACCCCCCCAATGTACATAGTTCCCCATTCATGTTCAGAAAATTGATCATTTTTCTTGGGTTTCAAGAATGTTTGGTTTATTTAAAACAAAACAAATGTGTGTCGTGTGCTCTCAGGGCGCATAGTGTAGGCATGGGGCAGTGTAGTGTGTTGTGGGTGGTGGGTGGCCCACCAAGCTGGTCCCGCCAATGCTCACCCCGCAGCCTAGTCAAAATGGGCCTGCAGGGCTTCCTGGATGCAGATCCCCCCGTGGTCGGCTTGGAGGCTCGGGGTGGTGGCTGGCTGGGGGGGTTGGCTGTGCCAGCCTCCACAGCCCAGCCCTGCACAAAGGCTTCCCCCTTGCTCTCCACCAGGTTGTGGAGTGTGCAGCTTGAGCCCACAACCTGGGGGATGCTGGGGAGCCCCGTGTCCAGGCAGGTGAGGAGGCACCTCCAGAGGCCTTTGAGGTGGCTGAAAGTCCGCTCGACTACCTGGTGTGCATGGTTCAGGTGCGTGTTGAACCGCTCCTGGCTGGCGCTGAGATGGCCCATGTAGGGGCACAGGAGCCAGGGCTGGAGGGGGTAGGCTGCATCTGCCATGAGGCAGAGGGGCACAGTGGTGTCCCCCAGAGGGATCTCCCTCTGGGGGATGTAGGTCCCTGCCTCCAGCCGGCAGCCCAGGCCCAAGTTCCTAAAAACCCAGGTGTCGTGGGTGCTGCCAGGCCAGCCAATATATATATCCAGGAAACGGCCCCGGCTGTCCACCATGGCCTGGAGGACCACCAAGTGGTAGCCCTTCCTGTTCAGGAAGCGTCCTCTGCTGTGCTCCGAGGCGTGGATGGGGATGTGGGTCCCATCCAGTGCCTGAAGCAGTTAGGGAACCCCATGTCGGCAAACCCCGAGATGGCCGCATCCAGGTCCCTGAGGCTGTGGAGCAGCAGAGCGTTCAGCGCGCAGACTGCCTGTGGAGGGGGGAGGACATGAGCACCCGTGCAGGGTGTGCCTGTCCCTCCCCCGGGGTCCCCCCTTCCCTCGGGCTCCACCTCCCCCCATGGACTCCCCCTCTTCCCCTGGGGGCCCCTTACCTCCATGATGACAGCCCCGATGGTGGCTTGCCCACACCGAACTGCTGTCCTATGGCCAGCTTCCAGACAGCGATGCCGACCCGTTTCTCGATGGTGAGGGCACACCGCATGGGGGTTCCTGGTGCCGCAGGGCAAGGGTGAGCCACTGGCAGAGATCGAGGAACATCTGCCAGCTCATCCGGAAATTCCGGAGCCAGCGGTCGTCGTCCCACTCCCCAAGCACCAGCTGCTCCCACCACTCTATGCTGGTGGGGTACCTCCATAGCTGGCAGCACGCCTGGTGAGGGGGAGGCCAGGAGGGCTACCTGGTGGTCTGGGGTGGCTCCTTCATCCCTCGAGGAGGACAGCTCATCTTCCAGGAGGAGCTAGGTGGCCTCGTCCACGGCACCGAGCAGGGCAGCCACTGCCTCGGAGGTGGCTGTGTGGGCTTCTTGCTGCTGCTGCTGGGGCTCCATGCTGCTTGCACGGGGTCTGCAAGTGGTTGTCAGCTCTGCGGACCTGTGCTGTGCAGGCCGAGTGTGCCTGGGAGGGGTCGGGTCCTTTAAGGGGGTGGCATGCTGTTGCTCCAGAAGGGCTAGTCTGCCCTGTGACCCTGTGCGCAGGCTTTCCTAGCCCCCTTATTCCGATTGGGGCTGCTTTTATGTGTAGATGCTCCCCTGCGGGGCCCATTTCGATTTAGTGCTTTCCTACGTTGACGCAGAATGTTGACAGCACCAGCCCTGGAGGATGTGTGGACGCTACGCATCAAAATAGCTTATTTCGATTTTGCTACGTCGAAATAAGCTATTTCAATGTACCATCCCACTGTAGACATAGCCCAGATGTTTAAGTTAGGTAAATGTAAATAATTCCCTTTACAGGAGGTCCTGTGCAAAATAGAAACAAATGTCATGTTAATACCATAATTTCCCCCATGCCCCCATTTTTGTTTGCCTCTTCCTAATGTAATTTAGCAAAGTCAAAGGCAAATTCAGCACAATTTCTTTGAAGCTGAAGCTGCACAAAACCCTCTCACCCCTGGCCAAATGTCACACTATCACAATCCAAACAAAGGGGGCAAAATAGCTTTTTTTTTATCCTTTGAGGGGAATTTTTTGTTGTTGTTTTTAATAAAGAGACGAACTTTCCACAGGCAAAACCTCCAGTCATGTAGTTCATTTGTGCTCTTTGTAGTTACTCGTGTAGTTCAAAATCTCAGAGCCCAGTTGTGAGCCCCAAACTCTCATTAGCAAGCAATTCCTCATGAGATTTGATATCACACTTCAACAGCTGTCATGTCGACCTACCACTTCTTTACCAGATCTGCCACTGGTGAGACCGGGATTTCATGCACTGACTTCACGTTACATATCTGATTTACAATGTAATATGCAAATGCATAAATACTTATGATTTCCTTTATGTGATGTCTGTATATTACATATTGCTCATAAGAGTAATTGCTCAGTAACTTAAGTTTATATTAGTTTGACCAGTCTTATGCATATTCCCCATTGTGTGTGTACACAAGAAGTAGCCTTCAAGTGGGATCTTTCAAACAGGAATTTTTATGCAATATTTTATGTTCTAATACAATCATTCATTATTTTACATGTTAATTTGTAACTTGTTTTGGGTTGAGTAGTGTGAAAAGATATACGCCAACAGCACATTTGTCTATTATCCTCAAAAGTCACTTGGTGTCTTCCCTCCTCTGTGGCTGTCTCTCCACACACTATGACTATATCTAGATAACAGCGATTTGTCAGCTGAAGCTTTTGTTGAAAGATCTGACAAAACTTCTGTCAACAGATTGCAGACAAATTGCCAAGCAGATCCCAAGAGTGACCTGTTTTGTCAACAGAGGAGGCTGGACTGCCTGGCTGCTCCCTTGACAAAATGTTCAACCAGAAGCACAGCATTCAGGGATGCCCTCAATGTCCTGGAAGCCCTGTCTGTTGACAGAGGGCCCCCCCGGAACGTCCAGATTGGCTTTCTGTTGACGGGTCTCTGTTGATAGAGGCATTATGCCTCATGGGGAGTGGGGTAAGACTGTCAACAAAAGTGCTGCATTCTTTCGATTTACTGTCGACAGAACATGTTGGGAATCTGGACACTCCCTGGATTTTGTCAAGAAAATGCCAGTTTTGATGACAAAACCCTCTAGTGTAGACATAGCCTAAGGAAAAAAAGGTACTGGATTTCCTACATAATGGCCGTGTCTACACTAGCCAAAAACTTCGAAATGGCCGTGCAAATGGCCATTTCAAAGTTTACTAATGAAGTGCTGAAATACATATTCAGCACCTCATTAGCATGCGGGCGGCCACGGCACTTTGAAATTGACGCGGCTCGCCATCATGTGGCTCATCCAGACGGGGCTCCTTTTCAAAAGAACCCCGCCTACTTTGAAGTCCCCTTATTCCTATGTGCAGATGAGAATAAGGGGACTTCGAAGTAGGCGGGGTCCTTTAGAAAAGGAGCCCCGTCTGGATGAGGCGCACGGCGGTGAGCCACATCAATTTTGAAGTGCTGCGGCCGCCTGCATGCTAATGAGGCGCTGAATATGTATTTCAGCGCTTCTTTAGTAAACTTCAAAATGGCCATTTGCATGACCATTTCGATTTTTTTGGCTAGTGTAGACGTAGCCAATGTGTATGGGTCTCTATAGCCTGAGACTGAACAAGGGACTTGCATCACTGTAGCTCTAGTCAGTAAGAAAGGAGCTTGTGTCATTTCCCTGGAATGATAATAAATTCCCACTGGAAAAAGTTTGTAACTAATTGTCTCTCAAGAACCCAGTCCTTAAATGAGCAAGCAGGCAATGGTTTAAGAAACCAGGGAAATTAATGCACCAAAATCTAGGAAATGGGCTTTTAAATGATTCTCCAAACGAAACTGTGACTGTGCTCTAAAGTCATTCGCTGCCAGAAAAAAACATATTTGAAAATAATTCATATTTGGATATGAGGGGAAATTTTATAAATGGATACCTATTCTCTACTGAGTTTTACAAATCTAATCACTGTAGGTTTGGAGATATTAATTGATATGACTCGCATAGATACATGATTAATATCAAACTTCATCATAACTTTAATTAGTGTTTTTCACTACAGTAATAACAGTAAGAGCTGGAAGGAGGCTATCTTGCTGTTACGTGTACTGTACTGCAATCAGTGATGGATCCAAATTGTCCCTAAGTGCTCAGATATTGGTAGTGGAGTTCCAGAATCAAGCCAGAATTTCAGAATGGAATCCATCATGAGCTGACCCTGACAATGTAACTGAACAGCCATGAACTTTGGGAGTGGGTGAGTAAATTCAGGTGTGAGTATAGATGTGAATTTATCAAGCTTGGGTCAACCTCTAATTTCAAGGTATTAGATAGGAAAGCATCCTTCAGCCCTAACTTATGAGAAGCGATGGTTTATGAGGAGACGCTGAGGGATTCGGGTTTGTTTAGTCTACAGAAGAGAAGAGTGAGGAGGGATACGGTAGCAGCCTTCAACTGCTGTCATGTTGACTTACCACATCTTTACCAGACCCACTAACTTGATGCGGCTGCATCAATTTGTTGCAGCACCAATGTAGTGTGGTAGTAAACACAACCCCAAAGAGATACTTGAGGAACCAGAGGGGCAGCCTGGGGAAGTCATCCTACCACCTCCAGTCTTGGCTTCCGCCTCATCCTGGATGGGCAAGGCAGTTTCCTCCGAGACAACTTCATCCCCTCCTGTTGGCTACATGTGTTACAATGTGTGGCTTCAGATCTGGGAAAGCAGTCTGAGGAGGGCAATCCTGTCAATTGCTGATAGACGTTTTACAAAGACATGTCCATCTAGAGTGGCACTGCCAATCAGTGAGGTGGTATTAGAGCCTATATAGACACTATGGCAGACCCCATCTGTATTGCCTCCCACCTCAAAGTAGGCAGAACACAAGCACTATCTGCCATCCTCAGGGCTGGATTATTTTTGATCCCCACCACCTCCAGGATTGTGAGTTGTTAGAGCAGCTGATGAGAGAGACCTTCTGGTCTATCAGTCTGCCACCCCCTCAATAGGCCCTGTCAAAAGAGAAGTACAGGGGCTATCAGCACAGTCCATGCCCTCCTGCTGCTTCAGCCCCAGGCTCTCCAAGATACATGGCAGGTCCCAAGCAATCATTTTGATGAGCCTGTGGAGGATGCAATGCAAGTTTCTATGCTTTCTGTTTCCAGATGTCACTCTAGATGGACATGTGGTTTGCAAATGTCCCACTTCTTCACTCCTTGGCCTGAAATACTTTGGACCACTGGATGCTGGGCACTGCAAAAGTGGCAATTTGTTTCTGTTCCTCCCTCCCTGTCTCTCTTCAGGGACCTCTCTCCTGAGCAGCTCTTTCCCCAGGAGGTATAATCTGTCCTTTAGTTCGGGGTTATAAAGGAGGTTCCACACAGTCACAGAGGGAAGGGATTTTATTCTGGCAATTTCTTAATCCTGAAAGTGGGATGTGTATCTGTCTCAGATCAGATTTAGACCAGCATCAACTCAACATGATATTCTTATGATATTCAATATTCTTAAGAAGATGAAGTTTTGCACGGTCATCCTCACTTCTCTTATCCACTCCCTGCAGACTGGTATGCCCCCCTCAACTTAAAAGGTTCTGACTTCCGTTGTGACAGTCCACCGAACTCTCAGAAAGGACCTCAGATTTCTGGTAAATCAAAGTTATTTATAGCTCACTGTATTATCATTTGGGGCCTGTCAGCAGCTCTCAGGGTTTTTACAAACATTACAGCAGGAGTAACTGCCTTCGTCAGATCAGGAGTCCAAGTGTAGGCTTGTCTACGGTGGTTCTCCACTCTCCTGTCACTATTCAATCTAACCTCCACTAGGCTCAGACCTACTTTCCCTATATTATGGTCATCTACTCCACCTAAGCCTCTTCATTACGGCTGTATGTTACAGAGTAGTTCTGCTCAAAAGAAGTTCAAGAGATCCAGTTAAACAACAAAAAGCTCTTTACCTTTTTACCCTATTTAGGGCTATTTACTTTTCTATGTAGAGAAGTTTTTGCATATGCTCTCACTATTACAAGGTAACTCTGTCTCATTCTTCAGTTCAATACATATTAGATTACTTAGTGTATCTGAAACACCAAGAGTTGGCTGTCAGTTGGATTAAAGTACATCTGGTGGCAATTTCAGCATCCACCCTAAAGTGGATAATTGCTTTATTTTCTCTAACAGGCTTTTGAAAGGCCTAGTCAAACTGTATCCTCAGGTGCAAGACCCCATTCCACTTTGAGATCTAAACTTAGCGTTCTTGAGTGCTACATCTACACTAGAAGCATCTTTCGACAGAAGTGTCTGTCAGAAGAGATGTTCCGACTCAACTGCTGTCAACAGATCGCACCTACGCATAAAAACAGATCAAGCTTTTGATCTGCCCTGTCGAGAAGAGGGCCTCCCAGAGCGTCTACACGGCTTTTATGTAGACAGCTTTTGTCAACAAAATGCATTTTGTGTGTAGACGCTCAGTGGGTTTTGTGGACAAAACTCCAGTTTTGTAGACACAGCTCTCTAGTGTAGATGTAGCCAAGATGTATGGGTTTGAGCATGTAGCTACATTTATCAGTGACCATGAAATATTTGATGATCACCACTTTGGGCAGAAATGTAAGAGAGCTGCATGCCTTCATGTCTCAGCCTCCTTATATGACTTTTTTTTGGACGAGCTTTCACTCCTCATCCAAGGTACATACTAAATGTGCTCTCCTCTTTCCACATCCTTCAGCTTGAGGGTTCTGAATACAGATACTGCAGCAATGGCTGATTAGTCATGCCTGATACAAAATGGAAATAAGGTGGTTAAGGACCTTCCACTTACACCATGCACAAGCAGGCAGATAGCTAACCATAATTTTCAGCAGTCAGCAAATAAAGCAGGACTCACACCCGATCTAGGTAGGTTTCATGTTGGCTAGAACTCTTGGATATTGTGGCTGTAACCTTGGACAGGCATTTCATTTCCCTTTTCCAGTGACTTAAAAAATATAAACCCCAATTCCCATAGAAAGGTAACTGGAGACCCAATGCTTAGTCTCCAAGGATTTTCAGCATGGGTTGTACAGGGTCAGCCTCCTCACATTCAAGTTCCAAAAGAAACTAAAGAAATTAATGTAATCAAATAACTTTATAAAATCTATGATGAAGGAACAAATCATCTAACTTTTACAACATACCATAACTATTTTATAAATCCACAGACAAGTCTTGACAGTTACCATAAATATAAACAAAGAGAAACAAAAGTAAAACGTGAACAGTTCAGTCTACATGAACAACAGGAAGCAGAAACAGAGCTCCCAAAAGCTTGGGTTTAGTTCACCTAAGTCTCAGTTAGTGTGTCTGAGCACCAAGTCTGTACAATTTGTTGAGTCTGAACCATCTTCCCTCCACTTGCTTGTATGAATATTCAGTTGAGATCCCTGTAGATTTGCCTCCACTGTGGATCACTGCTAGACAGCCAGCTAACAGATCTAAGGCTGGGTCTACACTAGATTGTTTTGTTGACAGAAGGGGCCTTCTGTTGACATAACTCAGGGAGCAGATATACACGTGAAGCATTCTTTTGACAGATTCTCGACAGAACTCGGCATTTGCCTGGACAGTACCATCCCTCAAATATTTGAGGCACAGCAATCTGTTGACAGAAAGTGCAGTGTAGACATGTATGTCGACAGAAAGGGTGTCTGGTTGCTGGGCAGCCCTCTTTGCAGAGCTGACAATCCACTTTCTGGCACCAGAGGGCAGTGCAGCCTGGCAGTTTTCTGTCAACAGAGCAAGTTTTGTGTAGATGCAAGCTGTTGACAGAGGTTCTGTCGAGATTTCCCTGTCGACAGTAACTTCTGTTGACAGATGCTTCTAGTGTAGACATAGCGTAAGTGTCTCACCAAAAAAGCAGTCTAGTAGCACTTTAAAGACTAACAAAATAATTTATTAGGTGGTGAGCTTTTGTGGGACAGACCCACTTCTTCAGACCATAGCCATACCAGAACAGACTCAATATTTAAGGCAGAGAGAACCAAAAATAGTAATCAAGGTTGACAAATCAGAAAAATTTTAATCAAGGTGACCAAAGCAGAAGAGCAGAGGGGAAGTAGGGGCGGTGCGGAAGTCAGGAGTCAGACAAAACGATGTATGTAAAAGAGTCCATATAATGACCCAGGTATTTGGTGTTCCCTGGCAGAGGGTTAACACCATCACTACCTGCTGCAAAATGCTTCAGAGTGAAGAATAAGCCTGTTTTCTGCTCCTGCAGCTTCTCCCTGTCTGCTGTCCCTCATGGACTCTGGCTCCAGCAAAACACAGTGCCTATTGGAGCAGACCCCCACAACAACCACACTCAATTCCAGAACCTTCTGAGTGTGTAGTGCTAACTCTGCCTGGTAACAATGACACAGATACAACTCACTCCTACTCCCCTGCAGGGGTCCCTTAAAGAGATTTAGCAACATGGGTTACATGACCATCTTACAAAGACAACACCTAAAGTCAAACACACAACTGTTTGGAAAACCGTCCGGCACAATATGGAGTGCCAATGCCCAAATGCTGTGAGAGAGTTTCTCCCATCAACCTCTTGCTGTGTGAATGGTGGCAAAAATTAATTTTAGATAAGTTGACTCCAGCTATGCAGTTCTTGGAGCTGGATTTGCATATATAAAATCAATATTTCCTTCTAGTGTAGACCAGGCCTGAGTCAGATGAAACCAGAAGAAAGTTGATTTTCTTTTTTGGTAGTTCAGATTGTGTCTTTTCTGCTTGGAAAGTGTTTCTCTGTTAAGATTTCTAAAAGAATGCTCTACACCTCATTGCTCTCAGGTTCTGGAAGGCATTCCAGAGTCTTAAATCTTAGGCTGAGCGCTATAGCTATTTTTAGAAATCACACATTAGTAACCCTCTTTACGTTTGTCAAATCTGCAGTGAAAACGTTCCTAACATGAACAATACGTGCTGGGTCACCACCTGACATTGCTGTAACGTGAAACATATGGCAGAATGTTGATAAAACAGAGCAGGAGACATTCAGTCACAATTTTAATTCACACCTTTTTTTAATGAGCATCATCTGCACGGAACCATGCTCTCTAGAATGGTGACTGAAGCATGAAGCGGCACACAAAAGTTTAGCAAGTCTGGCACACAAATTGCTTGTGATACTGGCTACAAAAGTGCCATGTGAACGTTCTTGCATTCAGATGACTTCATAAATAAGAAGTGGACAGCATTATGTAAATGTAAACAAACTTGTTTGAGAAATTGGCTGAACAAGAAGTAGGACTGAGTAGACTTGTAGTCTCTAAGGTTTTACAAATGTAAATTTTTCTGTTACATAACCTGCACTCCAAACTACAACGTAAGTTCATTTTCAGGAAAAAGAGATTGCACTACAGTACTTGTCTGAGGGGGCATGGTAATGAGGGAGTTTGGAAGATGCTAATTAGGGGTGGCCATGAATATGCAGTGCCTCATTAGCATAATTGCAGCCATGAGTGATTTGAAAGTGTCGCTTTTGGAATGCATGCCACCCATGTAGACAGGGGCCCTTTGGTTTTAGGAAGAACGGGCTTTTGAAGTCGGGGGGGGGTGTCCTTTTGAAAGCCCCCCCCATCTACACGGCTGGTGTGCATTCCAAAAGCAGCACTTTCGAATTGCGCGTGGCTGCCATTATGCTAATGAAGCCCTGCATATTCCTGGAAGCACCTCATTAGCATCTTCCGAGCTCCCTCTTTACCATGACCCTTCTTAAACGAAGGGACTAGTGTAAACATAGCTTAGAAGTGAGTTTGCCTATAACTCAAGTGCAATGCAGTTTGCTTCTGCAGATATCCTCGACACTTGATATAAATCTGTAGGTTTAAAAAGCTTCCTATTGGAGCTAGTCAGAAATCTTCTGACACAGCTAAGTTTTGTCTGAAAATGGTAATTATTTAAAGTGACAAGTTTAATCAAATCTATTATAGATGGGAGGGCTGCCTCAGAACCACAGACGTAGGAGCTCATCCTAAGACATCTAATGTCTCAGTTCCACAGAAGGAACCCTGGAAGTGCTGAGAACCCCAGCATGAATGTGGAATACTGGCTACAGCTGAGAACCTGAGAGCAATAAGGTTCTCTGCCTGAGAGTAGTTGAGTGAAATTGATGTTTTTTGTCGGTTTCACAGTTACTATTCAGTGGCAGCATTGAACCAGACAAGAACCTTAGCTTCCACATTATTTAGTTTGGGAAGCACCATATTTTGGTGTTTTCTAAACAAAATTCTGATGGGATCTTGGGATCACTTGAAAATTTCTGGTAAATGTGACTTTGATGTAAATAGGAAGCAAAGCATGTTCTGAAATATTGCAACTTATTGCAAACCAACTGTCCCCTTGTTTTGGCCAGCTCTACCTCCCACAGCCATGGAATGCCTGCCTGGCCCTTGTTTGGGCCAGCAGATAGAGTATGAGAATAGGGATTAGGAGACTTAACTTTTTGTTTGTGACTCCGGTTTTGATTTGCTATGTGACAATGAAGAAATCACTTAACATCTCTGTGCCTCTGTTTCTCATGTGTAAAATAAGGATAATAATGTTTACTCACCTTTGGAGAGCACTTAGAGGTCTAATGCTGATAATACAATGAAAGTGTTTGCGTTTTTAGTCATAGAAGTTTTTTTTTTCTCTTTAATTCTTGACACTATCACAAACACTGTTACGAATTTCTCTTCCTATTTATGATACACTTGTAAGTTGTGACTCTATCTGGATTCTGACTTTGATCCAGTGATCCACTCCTTTGTGATCTCCAGTTTAGATTATGGCAATGCAGTTCCAAGGAACGCATCTGCAGGAGGGTTCAAAACTTCTGTTCTCAAGGGTAAGGATATCCAGACCTTGTTAACCTCATTCCTTTTCTCGGAAAGGGCTCATCAGGAGTTTCCTTATAGACTTCAACACCTTCAATAACATTGGACCGATTTATCTGGGGAAACATCTGTTGTTCTTTTTCTCCTGTGGGAGCCATTGAAACCTGCAAGGCTGGACCTTCTGATGCCCTATAGTCTAATATGGAGAAGGAAGCAGTTAAGGCTCACTGGGTGCGTCTATGCTACAAAATAACTTCAAAGTTAACTTCAAAGAAAGGGGCTACTTCGACAAGCCGGAAGGGCTTGTCGGCCATGTGACCCCATGCCTTCATCATTTCCTGTTCCCTTACTTTGAAGTAGGGACTAATTGTGTGTAGACATTTAACTTTGAAATAGGGGATAGCTTACTTCGAAGTAAGGGAGAGTGCATTTTGTGTATGGACGCTCTACTTCGACGTTGCTTACTTCAAAGTTATTTTGTAGTGCAGACACAGCCACTTTGTTGATAGCCCTTGACTTTGGAATGCTCTCTTCTTTCAGCACTACTAACTGCTCCCCGACTTTCGTGTGAGGTGGCAGTCATCAGTGTCTGTGGCTTCTTCTTCTGCTTGTGGTGTTTCTTTTGGAGACTGTTACAGAAATGAGGGTGGTGGAAGCCTGATCAATTATTTTCCCTTCATAATCTAATCTACAAAGGGAGATTCCATAGCACAGAGGGGTCCCATGAAAACTTTACACAGCCTTGGAAGAGCTTCTGTACCTCAATACAAATACCACATCAATTCCTACTCATGGCCTGTCCCTGCTTTCTCTCTCACAGAGCACTGTCTTTAGGTTATGTTGCCAGGGTGACAGGTGCCATGGAGATGTCTACCTCACACTTTTCTTCTGGATTTGAGAAGCTGACAGAAAATTTAGTGGATAAAACCTTCTTTAATGCAGGAATTCCCAACCTATGGGTCAGGACCCAAACATGGGTCATGATTAGATTTGTTAAGGGTCGGCAGCAGTTCAGAGCTGCATGTGGCTCTTAAAGGAGCCATTTGCAGCTCCTTAACACTGCCACATCCTGCAGCTATCTCTATCAATAGAGAAGCAATTATGCATTACAAAGACAGCTTCTCCACCTTTGATATTTGTAGCCACCCCAGGCAAACCACTTAATAGACTCTTGCAGTAAGTAATTTCTGTCCCCTCTCCACCCTTCCCCCTTTTTGCCCCCCTCTGTTCTATGTAGCTGATTTGTCAGTTTTCATTTTTTGTTTGTGTGTCTCCCCAGCCTCTGAGTGTGACCCTCCCACCCCCCCAGCCTGTGTGTGATTCCCCCAGCCTGAGTGTGTACCTCAGCCTCTGAGTGTGACCCTCCCAGCCCTCTGACCTCGAAGTGTGGCCTTCCAGCTCCTGACTGTGACTCCCCCAGCCCACCAACCCCTGAGAGTGACTCCCCCAACTGTGTGACCCCTCCAACCGCCCAGCCCTCTGAGTGTGAACAGTCCAGCTGCCCAAACCCTCTAGCTCCCCAGCCCCTGAGTGTGAACTCCCAGCCCCTGAGTGTGACTCCCCCAACCCCCAGCCCTTGAGTGTACCCCCAGCCCCTGAGTGTGGTCCTCCAGACCCCCAACCCCAGTCTGTGAGTGTGACTCCCCCCAGCTCCCCAAGCCCTCAGACTTTGCATATGCCCCCAGCCCCTGAGTTTGGCCCCCTGCTCCCCAACCCCTTCAGCCCTTGCGTGTGACTCTTCCCTAGCCCCTCCAGCCTCTGAGTGTGGGGTTTAAGCTGGGGAAATGGGTGTGTGTGTGGAGCAGTTTGGGTCTTTCTCCCACCACAACTCAGGTCAACTATAATAATAAAATAATAATTAACTATAATAAATGTAGTGTTACTTTATTTTTATTAATGTATTTTCCCCTTTTTCTGTGAAATAACTACTATGAATATATAAACATCAGAGGGCACACTTTTATATTCCTGCATCAGGTGCAAAATTAGCTAGCTATGGGCCCTGTTCCCCCCACTTTTGAATTGCTTTGGGTCATCAGGTCTTCCTGAATTGTCAAAATGGGCCCCCTTCTGGAAAATGATGGCAACTGTTGCCCTAATGGGTACCTCCTGGTGTTACTGAGGTGCACGGCTGGCTCAGTGGTAAGAAATTTGCTCCTGCTCCAGCAGTACTTAGCATGCAGGTAAATAGAGACTTTTGGCTTGCATTGGCAAGAAAAGAATGCAATAAAAGATGAATATACAAGGCCACACACGGTAAATGGTCTCAGAGAGGTAGCTGTGTTACTCTGTAGCTTCCCAACTAACAAGCAGTCCTGTAGCACCTTGGAGACTAACAGATTTATTAGGTCATGAGGTTTTGTGGGTAAAACCCACTTGATTTTACCCATGAAAGCTTAAGTCCTAATAAATTTGTTCGGCTTTAAGGTGCTACAGGACAGATTGTTATTTGTAAACGCTGTGCAGGATGAGTTGGGGTAAAGAATTGGCTTAGTCATTCCAAAACAGGAATCTTGTGAGAGAACATTTTGGGACAGAAGGATCTGTCTAATAGCTGGAAACAGTTTGGTTCATAATTTATATAAATGGCATGGTTAAAACAAGACCAGCCAAATCATTAAAAATGTACAGTAACAATCCCCTTTCAGCAGGGAAATTTGTTTAGTTCCCCAAAAGTTATTTATCATCCCTACTTTCTGGCATTCTGTGACCTGGAAGAAAGAAAGTGTAAGAAGGAGATACAATGTTATGACACTAGAAAATTAGGTCAGTGTAGAGTAAACAGTCTACTTTAACTGTTCCCTCTAACTCTAAATCGTTAGCTCTGTTCCCTCGTAGGGGGGAAGAAACAACCTGTTTCATAGTCCAGCAACAAAGGGAGATGATGGAGTGTTGGCCCCCTAAAATAAGTATTCTAAGTTTCACAGTATGTACAAAACCACCAAAGATTTCATTGGTGTTACTATTAATGCCAAGATTTAAAATTAGTCATTCATTTTTCTAAACCAAGTATGTTGATATCTTATCAACATTTTCCCCATTCACCTCATTATGGGTGCAAAATCATGGCTATGTTTAATTACAGAAACAAAACACAGGTCATACATATTAGATTCATTTATAAGCAGATGATGAGTGTAAAAGAGAAGAAAATCTGATTAACCATCATCATTTTCTGCCACTTTTAGTTTTTGCTTTGCGATACAGTGTCAGTCTGCCACAGGCAAAATCTATGTAACATCATGACTGGCTGGTTCTTACAAACTAGCTCCAGTGCAAACTTCATCTCCCATAGGAAAACAAAAAAGCAGTCAAGTAGCACTTTAAAGCACTTTATAAATGATTTTGTTAGTCTTTAAAGTGCTACTTGACTTCTTTTTTGATTTGATAGTATATAGACTAGTATATAGACTAGCACGGCTCCCTCTCTGTTACTATTCCCATAGGAAATTGTTTTCAGCATTCCTTTCTGGAGTCAACCCTTTAAATTTGCTAGAACCATGGTGTTGGAGCCTTAAAATAGCCTTTGGTCATTGACTACTGCATCCTTCTTTTGCAAAAGGTAAATATGCTTTGATATGTTATATTCTCCTAATTTCCTTTTTCGAGTCCTGAAGTGGGCAATACATTTTGACAGTGCTTGGCATAAATAAATGGACAGGAAGGAAAATGCACTTCTTTCCTCATGAAATATTCAGGGATTGCTGCTGTTTTTGATGAATAACTAACAAATTGATAGTTTAGGGGAAAACACTGATAAACTGAGGAAAGTAGCCAGCAAAATCTGAGTGGAAAGCAACAAAAAGTCACAGAAATCCATTGTGAGATTGAAGAACCTCCAACTTCTAAACGCTCCTTTCCACTCTGATACATGCCGTGGTATTTCATCACATGACAGAGGCGAAATATGCAGGAGAGTTGATAATGCTTTGTTTATAGTCCACTCCAGACATATCCCAGTTGAGAAGAGCAGAAATCAGTATTTGGATGCAGATATAATTAAGGCACAATAATGTTTTGTATTTATACATTACTTTTATTTTAATCTTAAAGTGTTTTCAAACACACAGAACCACTGACACGTGGCATGCTCTGGGATACAGGATGGTAGCCAGGCAGAAAAAGACAGGATCTCTACTTTCAAGAGCTTATGCAAAAATGCATCTTGAGAGATGCAAGCACATGTAGCTCCTACTGGTAGTACCCCTGGTAACTCTACTAAAACAACTGGGTGCTTAACACCTTCCAGGAGTTGAACCCTGCATAATAAGCTATGTGCTCTCCTATTTATCTACTTCAGAAGAACTGAGTTAGGGTCTCTGCTGTTTGTATGTGCAGGTGTAAGAACTCAAGGCATTTCAAACTTGATACTTAAGAATAGTCACTAAACACTTCTTAGAGTATTAGTTACCTCAGAGGGGGCACCTTCCTTTCGGAGGGCTGTTGAGAGGAGAAAGACAGGTATTAAATAAGGCAGAGTAGGACTTCATGTTCAGATGCTCAGTGTTTCATTTGCAGAGTGGATAATGGGGAAGGAAGACAGAGAGCAAGAACAAAGAGAGCTCCTTGTTCTAGGATGTTGAATTCTCTTACTGCATGAGGTCTCCTAATTCCCTCCTCATGCCTGGCTGTGCATCCAGGTAAGGACCATGCAGCATCTTGTCCCTTCCAGAATGGCAGGGCAATGGGAATGAAGGTTCTTAGATTCCATTCTAATCTCTGCCACTAACTAGCTATGGGCACATCACCTGACCTTTCTGCATTCCAGTTGGTCTATCTATAAACATTTCATAGAAGCCTGTGATATTTAATTAATTCATTTCTAAAAGTGCTTTGGGGTCTTCAGCGGAATAATTTTGTGAACTTTCTTATTTTATAAATTAAGGGTGTCTCAGCTTCCTAAGGATTAAATCAAAGAGTTAGAAGGGCCCACAAAGGTCATCTAGTCTAACCCCTCCCAAGGTGCAGAATCTGTTGTGTCTAAACCATCCAAGAGACATAGCTATTCAGCCTCTTTTTGAAAACCTCTGAAGGAGTCTGTGACGTCCTTCTAACATGGAACATTTCTGCTAATAATTGACAGTAAAAGCGAGGTGAAACCACATTCATCTGAGGGAGCAGGAAATTTGTGGCTGCAATTAGATGTAATTTAGAGGTAAATGTCTGGTTATTATGCATGAACTTTGCACCTGACGGTTGCTCTGTTTTGTTACAGAAGTACGGTTTCTGAAGGGCACGCCACACTGGAAATCCTATGCGCGTAGGGTGTAGCATTTGGAATTCTCAGACATGTAGGCCACGTCTACACTACAGCGATCTTTCGAAAAAAGTTCTTCTGGAAGAGCTCTTCTGAAAAAACTTCTTTCGAAAGATTGCATCCACACACAAAAAAGCAAATTGAAAGACCAGTCTGCTCTTTGGATACAGAGCGTCCATGCAGCCCCCACTCTTTGGAAAGAATGGGCCAGGGATTGAAAAATCCGGTGCCGTGAGGACTGTTCTTTCGAAAAAAGAGCCCAAGGAGCATCTACACATGTGGGTTTTTTTTGTTTTTTTTTCGAAAGAAGCTTTCAAAAGTAGGTGCTCTTCCTGAGCCGGGAGTGGATGAGGGCTTCCGGAAGAGGAGTCCCTTTTGATTCTGGTTGATTTTGGATCGAAAGAACTCATTTTGTGTTTAGATACTCACCTGTTCTGTTGAAAAAGAGCCAGATTTTCTGAAAGAACTTGCTAGCGTAGATGCAGCCATACTGTTTATCTGAAGAAGGCAGAAAGAGCTGGTGACTAAGGGCTCATCTGTATGCAAAAATTACCCCTCTTTAACTATTTCGGTAAAAATCCATACTCCATCTGAAACAGTCATACCAGTACAAAATCTGAGAGTAGATTAAAGCCTTACTTGTTTGAATGGGATCCTCTTACACTGCATATTGCAAGCAATTAGATCAGCTCTGTAATTAAAAGTGAATTGGCATAATGTAGTGTCAGATGAAACCCAGCGGAGCACCATTTAAAACTCTTCAGTATTGACTCAGAACTTAATTTTTTTGAGTTACCTTCATCATAAGCCTGAGTATCTGAACTCAGCCTGATCAAAGTAAACCAAAATTATATTTATCTGGGTTCCCCAAGGAAAAATTTTCTCCATGCAATTTATTTTTTGTTATTTAGTTTTCATTATTTCCATTGTGTGTTTCTATTTTCTGTTTAAGTGAACAGAATCAACCACTATGTGACTGAGAATTCTGAACACTTGTATGCAGCAGATCTATACATCTGCATAAATAAGCAAAGATCAAATGTAACTGTATAGCAGATTTGTTTAAAATAACAAGACTGAAATAATGGCTGGTTATACTCAGCTGGTGTTTTTTTACATTCATTTTCAGGACTAGTGCTTAGACGGGCATTCCAGTTTTTTAGCTGTACTGATGGATGATGTGTGGGTAAATAGATTATCTCCATACTTTCTGTCACTGTGTCAAATGAGAATTGTGGGGGGTGCATGCAATCTAATTGCTTCTAATGAGGGAAGTAACGCTTTGTGTAATTTGTGCATCCCACAGGGCTGTTTGTATAGTTGTAAATGCTATTGTATTGCTAGTGCTTGAGTATTAGTAAAAGCTCTCTGTACTTTAGCAATTGCATTAGTTCCCTGCTATATTGTTTCCCTCCACTTTTCTCTTATATGGAACCTGAATCTGCCTCCGTTCAATTAATTACTTAAAGTAGGAGCAGGGCCAGCCCCTTAAAGAATGCATTCATATATGTAAGTGTCTAATGCATACGGGGAAGTATGATAGCAAAAAGGGACTAAGTGGGCAGCTAGAGGATTCCATTTTTATAGGGAAATACCTGCTGGGTATAGGACCAGCACAGCTAACTCACTTGGACCTTTTCCTGAGCCCTCTGGTATAGGGGAGGTGATGGGAGTTTGAGGGAGAACAGCTGCTGTTCATTAAATTTCAATGATTCTCGCCTGTAAACCAGCTCCTGAGACACTGTTGCATTCTGATGCAATTTAGAACAGCCAGCAGGTTGCTCAAACTTGTGCCAGGGACTGAGCTAGGTCTAGGATGCTTCCCAGGTTTGTAGTAAGGAAGCAAGATATAAGAAAATCACCTGTATTTCATTCCCCCCAAATCCCATGCACTGAAGATTGCTTTGTTGCACATGGGTATTCGGCTGTACGTGTGTCTGGATCTGGCTTTTAAAACTTATGGTGTTTTCATCCTGTTCATAGTGCTGCAGAGCTGAGAAGCCAAAAGTGTCTGAAGCTGTTAGTTGGGGAGATGAGGTATTTATTCTCTCATAGGCCCTGAATGGCTTATTGTGGACCAGTGGGGCTATCTGGCTGCACCTGGAGGGAGAGACAAGCTTCTCTGAAAAAGCGGCTCAGCCAGTGTTCCCTCTTCTTTTTTCCACTCATAGTTGAAATAAATTTTGTTATGTGCACCAAGGCATGTGCAGATGTAGACCATCAGTAGAAACACATGCTGCCAGCTGTGAGCAGATGTGGGTGCTCTGCTAATTAGCTGGGCGGCACCTGAATCTCTCCTGGGTGGCTGTCCAAGTGCTCAGCGTACAGAGAATACTGCTCTCAACTCATCATGAGCGGGTGGTGGCTACTATAACTGAGCATTCCTTGAAAAACAGCTTCCAAAGGAGGGCCAGGGAAGGCTACAGAAAGGCACTGAGTATAGAGTTATGTGACTTTCATCCAGTTACTAGCCAGTTATTTATGCTAAAAGCTATTGACTACCTATCTGAGGAACAGAATGCTAAACTATTTTTGGTCACTTTGCTGTGTATCAGCCAAAAGGATTTTGTTTTTACAATAAACAGTGTAATTACAGGTTGAACCTCTGTAGTCTGGCACTTCCTCATCCAGCAACATCCATAATCCAGCATGATTTTAGTTAGCTGGATGACCACTTATCATAGGTGCAGCCAAATTTCTCATGATTCCAAAAAGTTTGTTTACAGCCACCAGTCCTGGCTTTCAGTGTTCTGTGCTGTTATTTAGCTGTAATTTACCCCAAAAGTCTTCTAAGAGCCCAGCAAGCAGCAGAAGTGTTGGTAATGTCGCTAGACAACATTTACTTCCTATGGTCCAGCAAATTCTCTCATTTGGCAACAGTCAGGTCCCGAGGCTGCTGCACTAGAGAGGTTCAACCTATATGTAAAAGCACCAGTCTAGAGATTTGAACTAAATGTGTACATACACATGCACCCTCCTCCAACCAAAAAAAATATATATAAAACAGCAAGGAGAACAAAAATACAACCATAGCTAAATGACAAAGTAGAAGATGCAAAAAACTCTTTCACAATTGGAAGTCAACTCCTACTGAGAAATATAGAAGGATTGTCAAGTCTGGCAAGTGACCCATCACAGCTTATGTACGTAGGCCAAAAAAGGACAGGATGAGCAACTAGCAAAACACAAAAAGTTTAACAGCAAGACAATTTTTAAATGTACAGAAATCGGTAGAATAAAAGAGGAAGAATTGTCTGTAGAATGTGAAAATGGGAGTGGGAAGGGACTCATGTGAGGAACTTACCCCAATATTTTAGATATTTCTTTGCTCTATTTTACATGTTCCTAATTGTCTAAAGATAAAATTGGATGAGGAGCACATTCCATTCCTCCAACAGGAAATAGATGGACAATTTATTTCACGTTTGTATTTGAACAGCTTACCAATGGCTGCCCTGGATTCCCCACCATTGGAAACATTTAAATTAATACTTGATGTTTTTCCAAAAGACATGCTCCAGTTCAAAAATAGCTCTTAGACATAAAGCAGGAATTAGTTAATGGAAATCGTATTGTTACCGGAAGATTGGATTCAGCTGTTCAGATTACTTGTTCAATATCTACTCTTTCCCTGTATTGAAAGTAATAGCCAAACCTATGCACTTTTCAGCAAAAAGCTGCTAAGGGCCAGCTAGCCTTCCCCTAGAAGGACATGGATACAGCCCTCCAATCAAGAACAGACAGCAAGCAGTAAGTTCACCAAAAAACAAATACAATATTCATTTAGAAGTGAGATTTCAACAAAAAGAGAAGAGATAGAGGAAAAATAATCAAGTAAATCAATACATATTACAGAAACAGTCTAAAGACACTAACGGCAAACAGAGACTCAACACAACAGTAACAATTTCACTTCACACTGTCACCTATATCAATTTGACAATACTCTCATTTCCTTAATACTCCATAACAGTGTTTCCCAAACTTAAAATATTTGTGTACCCCTTTCGGGACTTTGGCCTTATCGACATACCCCCCTCTCCAATGCCAATGCAGTGCTTATCTCCTGATTTTTAGTAATTTGTTTTCTGCTGTGTACCCCTTGAAATCCTTTTGCATGCCACCAGTCATATGCAGACTACACTTTGGGAAACACTGCTCTATAACAAATATCCTTAACTAACAAGCATATAGCTTACCTATTACATCTATAAATATAACAATTAAAATATGTAACAATAACATTTAATATTAATCTAGAATCTGTACATTTAGTAGCCAAACAGATACCAAATAGTTGGAGAGATCTTACGCAAACTGAAAAGTATCCAGGTTTATTGACACTTGAAACCTATACACTTCAGGTAGTTAGAAGAGATTTTAATTTACAGAGGCTCCTTATAAGCTTCCCTCTGAACCATCTAGGGGAGTGTTTCTCAATCAGCATTATGGGTACCCTTGGGGGTACACAAAGGTCTTCTGGGGGTACATCAACTCATCTAGATATTTAGCTAGCTTTACAACAGGCTACATAAAAAATCTCCAGTAAAGTCCGTACAATCTGAAAGTTCATTCATAGAGTAACTTATTTCTACTGCTTCATATGCCTTACACTGAAATGCAAGCACAATATATCTATTCCAATTCATTTATTTGACAATAAGATGGTAGAAAGTCAGCGGCCGTTTCTACACAGGCCACTTCCGAAGAAAGTGGCATCCTAATACAGGGAGCGAAAGATGCTAATGAGGCACAGATGCAAATTCCCCGCGCCTCATTAGCATGACATCATGTGATTTGGAGTCCGAAGAGCGTTGTTCTGGACTCCTAAATGCCATGTAGAAGTGCAGCCACCGGGGTGGGGGGGAGCTTCTGGAAGGAAGTCCTTCTTCTGGAGGCCCCTTCTTCCCAAAAATTTTTGGGACTGCACTTCTACATGGCGTTTTGGAGTCCAGAAGAACACTCTTCTGCACTCCAAATCATGTGACGTTATGTTAATGAGGTGCGGGAAATTTGCATCCATGCCTCATTAGCATCTTTGGCTCCTTGTATTAGCATGCCACTTCCAAAGGAAGTGGACTGTGTAGAAACGGCCAGCAAGTATTCAGCAGTAGTCTTCTGTGATATTTTTGCACGTTTTTTGTAAGTAAGTAGTTTTTAAGTGAGATGTAACTTGGTCACAGTAAAACCCAAGTTCAAGCTCAAGACGTACACCAAAAAAGTCACCAAACTGGGATTGAGATTCAACGTGGAGCAGCTGAAAAATTTATACACAAGAGCCGCTTTACAAGTGGAGCTGTCCAACAGATATGCACTTTTGGTCAACCTCATCCTGAAAAATGTTACTGTGGAACAAATTTGGGAAGACAACAAAAGCACCTGGAAAGAAACCTGTAATAAAACATTGAGAAAAAGGACAAATGGATCACAGAAGAAACGCTGAGAAAAATGAAGGAACAAAAGGATGGAAAAGCGCAGTCAACAAGAGCAAAACAAGAGCAGCTAAGGTGGATTCAGAAGCCAACAAAGAAATTAAAAAGGCTGTAAAACTGGACAAGGAGAACTTTGTGGAAAACCTTGCACAACAAGCCAAACAAACTCCAGGATACAGAAACGTGAAAGAGCTCCGTAACATCACACAGAAGCTAGCTGGGCCACAGTGTACAGTGGATCAGTCAGTACAGGATAAAGTAGCAGCATGTGCTAATAACCCAAGTGAGCAGCTCAGTAGATGAAAAGAACATTTTGAAGAGATACTGAACCGCCCTGTTCACATGGATCCTCCCGAGTTACCACCTGCAAATGCACCTCTGCAAATTAACAGCAGCAGACCTACAAAAGAAGAAATCAGAAAAGCCATTGCCCATCTGAAAAGCAGAAAAGCACCTGGTCTAGACAACATCCCTTCAGAAGCAATCAAGGCAGGTAGTGAGACATCCGTCAACATGAAATATAATCTATTGGGAAAATTTGGGACACCAACGAGATCCTGCAACACTAGAAACATGGCTACCTTATCAAGCTTCCAAAGAAAGGCAACCTGAAGGAATGCAAGAACTGGAGGGGCATCATATTACTGTCTATTCCAGGCAAAGTGTTCAACAGGATTCTCTCGGAGAGAATGAAGACAGAAATTGATAGACAGCTCAGGGAAGAACAGGCCAGCTTCCTAAGTGAGAAATCCTGTACTGACCAAATAGCAACTCCCAGAGTGATCATAGCATTTTAAAGACTAACAAAATGATTTATTCAATGATAAGCTTTCATGGGACAGACCCACTTCTTCAGATCCAGTTTCTTGGATCTGAAGAAGTGGGTCTGTCCCACAAATGCTCATCACCAAATAAATCATTTTGTTCATCTTTCAAGTGCTACATTTCTTCTGCTTTGTTTTGTTGGAGTACAGACTAACACTGTTACCTCTCTGTTACTAGTGATCCTGGAACAGTTGCTTGAGTGGAACTCCCCTCTGCACATAACCTTCATAGACTTTGAAAAAGCATTTGACACCATTGATAGAGACACTTTGTGGACAATGCACTGGGACATCCCATCCATAATTACTAACTTGATTCGTTCAACCTGTGAACCCTCAACATGCCAAGTTGTTCACAATAGTGTCTTAACAGAATCCTTCAGCACGCTGTTGGGAGTGTGACAAGGGTGCCTATTGTCACCTTTCCTGTTCTTGATCACAATGGACTGGTTTATGAACAGGATGACAGGTGGCCATCAGCAAGGCATTCAGTGGATGCTTTTCAGACAGTTAGAGGACATTGATTTAGCTGATGATGTTGCCCTCCTTTCACACCAACATGGAAGCATGACACTGTTGACATTTTTGAGAGATAACACTGTTGAGACAAATGAAGAGTTCTGTCAAGACTCTGTCGACAGAACGCTTTATGTGTGTAGACGCTCCCCGAGTTATGTGACAGAAGGCTCCTTCTGTTGATGAAACTCTCTAGTGTAGACACAGCCGATGGCACTTTATTATGGAAAATCCCCTTGAAATGGATGAGGTACTTGTGACAGATTTCATTGCAACTTGACTTAGTATGAATAACATTTTATAATACTGTATAAAACCCTCTCATGTAACAGAAAGGAAACAGCTGTTGGTGTCTCATATTCATCAATTTGGGAACAGGTGAGACAAGAATTTCTGTTCGGGTATTGCCAGTCACTCTTAATTTTTTCCACACAAGTGACGGCTGGTGAATAAGATGAACTCCCAACTTTTTTGACATCCTGAGTTGCTTAGCCATCTGATGCTAATGTTCACCTGCAATCATTTAAAACATGGCTTTTAAAAATCATTATATTGTAATCTTTCTAATCCTTATTGGACACTTCACAAATAGCAAGTGGTGAGGGGAAAAGCACACAAAGTCTTGTGAGTTCCTGGCCCCACTTAATTCAACTTAAGTTGTACAGTTGCCTTCGGGTGGGGCAAGATTTCATCCCTGGTGCTAAAACAGGCTTAGACTCAGGCCTGGTGTTTGGCTCATTTTGGTTCAGATTAGAAGGTCTATACATGCCATATTGGTATTCATCCAGTCATTGATGGAATCATATAAATTTGGAGAACACAGAAGTGAAAATACAGAAGACCTACTAATGTTGGAGATACGAGTTGCACTCATCTCCACAATGGTTACACCTATGGATTTTCACTGTTACTTTCAGAGATATCTGTTCTTCTGCGTTAGTACTGACATATTTATATATTATCAGTATTATAATGCAAGAGTTTATAAATTAAATTAAATTAAATTAAATTAAATGATTAAATTAATTAAATGCACAGACAGACCAAATCTGGAACCTGTTTTCCAATAAAAACCAGGAGTAGTTCCAGTTTTGCAAACTTTACCCTTGACGACAGAGTAGGAGACATTCTGTGCATTTAGATAAACTTTGTAGAAAACTGGGCCTGGATAAAATGTGATAGGGTGGGGCATGGAATTCATTACATGTAATTTCTTCTTTTCTTTATTAATAAACCATTAGAATTTAATTATTAAAGGGTTGGCAGCAGCATGATTATTGGGTATGATCTGAATTATATATTGATGTGGCTAAGTGGCTGTTCTCTTGAGATTAGAAGGACCTTACACGTAATGAAATCAGCTTTCAATATCACTCACTGTAGTGTCTGGGCTCTAGGGGATGACATAAGGACTAAGGAGACAGCATTTTTTGCTTTTTGTTAACCAGAGTGGTGAGATGGAATTTTTTGCTACTGTCTTGGTATAATCTAATGATACAGTATCCACCAGTTTAGGTGACTCTGCTCTATTTTTCAGCAGTTTGCCCTGAATATGGCATTCTCGGCTGTGACCCACTGAGGTGCCCCAACACTCAGACTCACACTCAGAATCTACACGTAGTGTAGGACACCCAAGAGATAGGCCACATGACCCCTGTAGCACCTTTTTTTTTTGTGAAGGTCAGCTGTACCGAG
Source organism: Carettochelys insculpta (assembly GCF_033958435.1). NCBI lineage: Eukaryota > Metazoa > Chordata > Testudines > Carettochelyidae > Carettochelys > Carettochelys insculpta. The sequence goes on along the minus strand of NC_134137.1, from coordinate 37,408,000 downwards.
CTCTCACTGTACACTCAAAGAATCTGTTCCCCCAGAACAATCCCACCCCTTCACCATACACACAGGGTTCTATCATAACACAGACACCTCTCACAACCCACCTTACTGCTGACAACCCCCTGGCAAGAAGCCAACACACCGAAATGAGTCAAATCGAACCCCTCAGAGTACATATGCAACTGTTTCCTTTCATTACCCTCTCCCTGGTGATTCCCTTCCTTCTAGCCCCCGCCATCTCACCTTTGGCCTGAGTCCCCCAAACCTCTGCTTTTCCCTGTCCCTCACTGCCATTTTCCCCATCCTCTTCATTGCAGCTCCAAACTGCTCTGCCTCCTTTCCCAGCATGCACTCACATGCATCATTCTTCTTCCACTGGAGAATAGCTTGACCCGCTTTTCTATTATCTGCTGTCTTCAGATTACATTTCCCAAAACGTTGGAGGACACTGTTGTTTGGGTGTGGGCTGTAACTTCTTGTTCAAATGACCCAAATTTGGGTCACTAACCTGCGCCCACACACTCATGGGACACAGCAAATTTCAAAGACTGTGAATTTCACAGTGCTTAGAGGTAACCTTTAAACAAAAATTGGATTTTCCATGTCAACTGTAGCAGAGGTAGTGCTCTGCCATAGGATCTATATTTTTACGATAATGTATGGCTTTATGAAAGCGGAAGTGGTAACATGTTTCATATGGGAAATAAAGGTGCAGTAAGACAGACTAAGGTTCACAACAAGTCCTGGAAGCAAATATGGTGTGACCCAGGACAGCAGCTCTGTTCTGGCTCAGAATCTCAATCTGCAAATGTCAAGTGGTCAGGACGTCAAAGGTTCTCATTTTAGGATGATTTGACATGATTTAGAGTTCAGAGCACTTGTCTGTGGCTTCTTTTGAAAATAAATGATGAATGTTACAATTGCAGATGCATTTGCTGGTCTCTGGAAGTTGTTTTGATTCTCAGAATGGAACCAGAGCGCACATACAATACTTCTGCCTCTACAAATAAACAAGCTATCTGCTCTACCCTGCATTTGTGATGCAAGTGGTATGATGTGGCAGCAGAATTAGTGAGGTTCCACTGCACAAGGAAGCAGGCAAACTTTTGGGGCTGTTGAGAGAGAGATGCATTTATTGATAGGAAAGCAGACTTGATTTTTGGGTTCATGTTTAAGGGTCTTGAGATGGTTTCTCTGAAAGACAAATGGGTCAGATCTCTCTTTTTCTCCAATACTAGATGGACTTGCCGCACCTAGAGTCCAAATGTCATGAAACAAGTCTTGCAAATGGGCTTTTTTACCTAAAGGGTGAACTCATGAAATGGTACATGATAGACTGGCTTGGTAACTGAAGAATGGAATGAGCCTCTTGAGAGTGTCTTGAGTTACAAGTATTACAGATGATGGAAGGAAAAGCTTTGCTTTCACTTTTGCTTCCAAATGGTGAAGCCTGCAAGGAAAAGGGAGGAGCCTGAGGCCCAAATGTTCAAAAATAGACTCTGGAACTCAAAAATCAAGACTGGCTAAAAATGAGATTTTTTTAAAAAAGATACATTTTGCGTCACTTTTTCAAGTTTTTCTCAGCAATCATGAAGGCTAGAGATGTTTTTTTAATGAAAGATGAGATTCTAAAGCACAGTCCTGATTCCAGAACCTGGAGCTTTAAGAAAAGCCTCTGAATGCTGCAAAACTCACGATAATATTGTGAGTTGGCAACTCTGTCTATTCTGACAATGCGTGTTGCTTTGCACTTCGGGAGGCTGTGTCCTTGGTGTAATAAATCCCTTGAAATTAGGAAGGAAAAGTATTTCCATCTCTGTTTTATCCAAATTTTTTTATGCACGGCAGCTAAGACTTCAAATGTTAGCTGAAAAGAAAATGTGGTTGTCCAGTCCCCAGGCTGTGGTCACATTTGTCAAAGTAAATTAAAATGGAACACTCTTGCTGTGCTTGCCTAGAAACATTTTTTGCTCTGTGTTTTGGACTAGTCTGCTGAGCTTTCTCATATTTATTTTCTGTTCTTAGTTTGTCAGGCTTTCACTTGATCTTCTATATTTAGTTTTTATCCTTATTTACTTTTCTTATCACTTTGCTATATTTCATTTACAGGGATCATGCTGTCATTCTTTATTCATTTTTATTCCCCTTTTTGGGGCAGATTGTATGAGAGACTTTACACAGAATAAAATTGTATTATAGTAAAACGTCTCTGCTGGGTGAGATAACCAACCTCAGAGTGGTAACTGTGAGAATCTTTTATAGTTGTCCATTGACCCCATGGGTGAATCCAAAATAGCAACTCCGCTTAGTCAATAAACATGGTACAAGCCAAAAACAGCAAAGCAAGCAACACAGTATTGGGCTGAAGGGAAGATGTTTGAGGGAAAAAGGAAATAATAGAGTGATCTCAGTGCTCAATCAATGTCACTTCCCACCTTCTTCTCAATGTCTGACCCCCCCTCCATGTTTGAATTGGGAGCTGTCTTCCTCATATTTTAAATTAAAGAAATCCAGGCCCAAACCAATGTTATCTGCCACTTAGTGGAGTAGAGATGACACAGATATAAGGAAGGATAGATTGACATGAAGTGGATATGAGGCATGGAGTCTATGGAGTCCATGCATCTTACAAAGTGGTCTTTACCTATCAAAGCTTATGCCCAAAAAAATCTGTTAGCCTTTAAGGTGCCATAGGATTCCTCATTGTTTCTGTTTAGGGAGGAGTACTGCAGAAGGGTTTCTAGGGGTCATGGTGGATCACAAACTAAATATGAGTCAGAAGTTTGATACTGTTGCAAAAGGAACAAACATTCTTGCATATATCAACAAGAGTGTTGTAAACACGAAATGAAAAATAATTCTTGTGCTCTTTTATGCACTGATAAGGCCTCCTCTGGAGTATTGTGTCCAGTAATGTATGCCATGTTTCAGGAAAGATGTGGACAAACTGGAGAAGGTCGAGAGAACAACAAAAATTATGAAAGTTCTAGAAAACCTGACCTATGAGGGAAGATTGAAAGAATTGGGGTTGTTTATTTTGGAAAAGAGAAGACTGAGAAGGGGAATGATAACAGATTTCAAATACCTAAAAGATTGTTACAAGGAGGAGGGAGAAAAACTATTCTTTCTCCTATGATATTTGTACTTGCTTCATTGGCAAAAGGACTGTGCTTTGTAATTAAACTCTTTAATTGTTATGCACCATTTTCTTCATGTGCCCCACTGCATAAAGGTTTCCCACCTTTATTATTACAATAATCTCATAATTAAAAATCACTGAGCAAATATCTGTAGCTCTTTTCTCCATATGGGGAGCAGTTTGATATTTATTATTCTCTAGTCTTCTTTTAAGGACTATGAGTCTGTAAACCCTTCTTATACCTCAGGAGTAAATCATGGTATTCTCCTATCATTGTTCAGCTCATCTCTCCTTTTTAATGTTGTCATGTGAAGCCTGATGCAGAAGTTCACATCAAGAGCTTGTATTTGGACTCCCTATTAAATAGACCTTGACTTTCCCTGGTAGTTGATTTCTGGATATGACTCCTATAGAGAAGAAACTGACAGTTCAGCTTCCTCAGCAATGACCCCCACCGATCCTAGCCCTTGCTTCCTTGGCAGTGGGTTTGCACATAGTCTTAGATACTAATGTTGTGTCCACCAGACCTCTCAAATCACTGACTTCTATCTCAGGAATGTAGTAGGCAGGGTGGTCCCAAAGTATCTTCTCCAACCCAGCTTCTCTAACACTTTCTCTGCCCTGTAAGGCCTGAGCCCTTTACTTTTCCTTTTCACCTCTGGGCTCTGTTCCACGTACAAGTCCAACCTGCTCAGATATTCATCATATCAGATTGGCTCTGACAATGCATAGTGCATGCTAAATGTGACTTAGCCTGGCTCCTGAAGACAGTCCTAGCTAAGCTTCTACAATGTGTCAGATGTGATATCCCTCTATAGAATATTCACAGAACCTGTAGAATGTAATGATGAATTATGTCCATGTGCTAGATTTCTATAGATGGCTTGACAATTCTAAAGATGAACAGTTACTTTTTATGAATTTCTATGGCTACGTCTACACGTGCCCCAAACTTCGAAATGGCCATGCAAATGGCCATTTCGAAGTTTACTAATGAAGCGCTGAAATGCATATTCAGTGCTTCATTAGCATGCGGGCGGCAGCGACGCTTCGAAATTGACATACGTTGCCGCTGCGCGGCGCGTCCAGACGGGGCTCCTTTTCGAAAGGGAATAAGGGGACTTCGAAGTAGGTGGCATGCTTTCGAAAAGGAGCCCCGTCTGGACGCGCCGTGCGGCGGCAAGGAGCGTCAATTTTGAAGCGCGGCTGCCGCCCGCATGCTAATGAAGCGCTGAATATGCATTTCAGCGCTTCATTAGTAAACTTCGAAATGGCCATTTGCATGGCCATTTCGAAGTTTGGGGCACATGTAGACACAGCCTGTAGGATTTTTCTGCAAGGGTGTTATGGCTTCTCTTCTATTTCAGATCTCCCTATTTGGAGCTCTTTGTGCCCCACAAGTGCGTTCAGTGCATCCATCTCCATGGATGTGCCCAATTGCGAATTAGCACCACAGCTGGCAAGTTATTAATCCATTCTTTGCAAGGTTGACCATACTCATATTCATTTTAAAATGCATTGTTTGAGGCAAATGCCATGAAAATTATCTATTATGCACCATTTAGGAAATAATTATCCATACCCATGCAGACTATTTATGCCCTGAATGATCAAGGTTTCTAGTAGGGGGTGAGGAGGACAGACTTTTTGGATGAAAAACCATGAGCCTGCTAAGCATGTATATTGGAAACACAAAGCACACAAATTTCCTCCCTGGATAACTACAAATTTCTTGAACATCAGGAAGTCTTGTGGCATCTTATAAACTAACAGATATTTTGGAGCACAAGCTTTTGTGGGCAAAAACCCACTTCATCAGATGCATGAGCGAGGGGGTGGTTTCAGAGGGGTATTTAAAGAGTGGGGTCCCAGAAAATGGGAGGGCCTGAGCTGACAAGGTCTATTCAGCAAGGTGGAAATGGCCCATTATCAATAGTAGATATCAAAAGAGGAAAAAACAAGTCATATCAGACAGGGGGATATGAGCCATTGTCAGAGTTTAATTTCTTGTCTTCCTTCATACTGTCATCTTTCCTCTCAGAGCCTTGTCCCTCCTCTCCTCAATATGGTAACAGTCTTTACCTTGAAGATCTTACAATCTAAACAGCAAGACAAGCTAAGGGGAGGGTGAGGGAGAGAGAGAGCACATATATGATCAAATTTAGCAAGAGATCGGCAGCTGTAAATTCTATGATGGTTTTGCTTCCCTTCTCAATTACTTCTCAGATTCCACAAACTCACTGGCAAGAAAGTCTTTACCTGAAACACATTATGTTAAAAGTTTCCTTTGAGGCTGCAGTTTGCTGAGAGAATTGCTCAGCATTATTCGTGTTCCCTGGAACCAGATGGAAGTCTTCTACACTGATACAGGGATTTCTGATTTTGACAAAGTACAATTTACTAATAACAAGTGGCAGAGTTCAGGATGAAATATTCCAAGTAAATCAGTTCAGATTGCATTGAATGGGCAGCAATGACACTCTTTAATGTGGATTTAAATTACAATGAGAAGCTGATTGCTGCATAAAGGGAAATGGTCACAAAAGATGTTTCTCTTGTTTTCTACCAGCGGCACAGAACAGGAAATCACATGTACCATGCAGCAGAGTGCTGGTCTCCAGGATTAAATGGGAATAAAACACAAGACCCAGAAAGACCGGAATCCTAGAAGAGTGAAATGATTGCTAATACAGATTTTCTTTTGTTTTAGCTTTTTTTGTTTATTTTTGAACACGTTCTATAATAGAATGTAATATGAATTCAGGTGTAATTGGCACAAAAGCAGTACGAAGTCATATGATCTCTACATTTTTCATAAATTGTTACGTGCTCCCAACAGTCCCTAAACATGATATAAATAGTTCCTCTGAGCAGTGATAAACTGTCACGAAGAAAATTACTTCAATATTAGCATTGTGTGACATTTTGGCAGTTGAAAAATCATCTTTGCATTCCAGAAAAGTGAGATTATCAAATGTGTCCAAGGGAATGTGTCCTGTCTGTAGGTTTTCTATGTCAGTGCATCGAGGGTGTTGCAGTAGACGGCATTACTTTTGTCTATAAAACTGATTTTTATTTCCAATAACTGTTTCCTCCGTGGATAATATGTTTTTCATAGGCATTAAGCTGTAGCATGCCTGTTAGTAAATGGCAGGCAGTCCTGTTGCTCCTCAAAGGCTAACAAATTTACTAGGTCATAAGCTATTGTGGGGAAGACCCACATATAGAAATAGCAACTTAATTCTGATTTTGTTACTTAAATTTGTCAGTCACCAGGCACCTGAACAGCCACTCAGCTGTAACTCACGCCTCTTTGGTGTGGTGCTCTGTCCCCCTCTAGCAGGATCTAGTCCAGTTAGAGCTTGAGGAGTGTGCTACTGCCTTGGCAAATTGCCACACAACTTTTAATTCATGCAGTAGAAGTTCATAGAGAGCCTAGTACCAATCCCCATCTACTAACAGACAGAGTCAGTCAGTGTTACACAGCTATCTGAGGTATCTCTGATAATCTAACTGCTATAATACTAAGTTTCCCACAAAAAAGGCTACATACTGGGAGAGCTTTCTCTTTGTAAAAGTTTCCCAGTGTGCTATTTCTCTATAATCATAAGAATCAAACACTGTCAATTCCTGAGCAAATATGACCATGGCCATTGGAAGATTCATCTAACACAGGAGCATGGAAAGCATTTCAAAAACTCTGATACATTTTTCCTTTATTATCTGTGACAACTCAGTTTCATTTGTATAGATCTGATCAGCTCATTGCTTTAAACAGGAAGTTAGAACATAAGAACATAAGAACAGCCATACTGGGTCAGACCAAAGGTCCATCTAGCTCAGTATCCTGTCTGCCGATAGTAGACAATGCCAGGTGCCCCAGAGGAGGTGAACCAAAGACAATGATCAAGTGATTTGTCTCCTGCCATCCATCTCCCGCCTTTGACAAAAGGCTAGGCACATACCTTACCTCATGCTAACAGCCATCTATGGACCAAACCTCCAAATATTTATCGAGCTCTTTTTTAAACTCTGTTAGAGTCCTGGCCTTCACAGCATCCTCTGGTAAGGAGTTCCACACGTTGAGTGTGTGCTGTGTGAAGAAAAAATTTCTTTTATTAGTTTTGAACCTGCTACCCATTAATTTCCTTTGGTGTCCTCCAGTTCTTATATTATGGGAACAAGTAAATAACTTTTCTGTATTCACTTTCTCCACACTATTCATGATTTTATATACCTCTATCATAGTTCCCCTCAGTCTCCTCTTTTCTAGACTGAAAAGTCCCAGTCTGTCTAGCCTCTCCTCATATGGGACCTGTTCCAAACCCTTAATCATTTTAGTTGCCCTTTTCTGAACCTTTTCTAACACCAATATATCTTTTTTGAGGTGAGGTGACCACATCTGCACGCAGTACTCAAGATGTGGGCATACTATAGTTTTATATAGGGGAAGTAAGATATTCTTCATCTTATTTTCTATCCCTTTTTTAATTATTCCTAACATCCTATTTGCTTTACTGACTGCCGCTGCACACTGCGTGGATGTCTTCAGAGAACTATCCACTATAACTCCAAGATCCCTTTCCTGATCTGTTGTTGCTAAATTTGCCCCCATCATATTGTATGTATAATTGGGGTTATTTTAACCAGTGTGCATTACCTTACACTTACCGACATTAAATTTCATTTGCCATTCTGCTGCCCAGTCACTCAGTTTGCTGAGATCTTTTTGAAGTTCTTCACAGTTTGCTTTGGTTTTGACTCTGCTGAACAGTTTGGTGTCATCTGCAAACTTTGCCACCTCACTTCTTACCCCTTTCTCTAGATCATTGACAAAAAAGTTGAACATGATTGGTTCCAGGACTTGGTTCCCCTCGGGGAACACCAATAGTTACCCCCTTCCATTGTGAAAATTTACCATTTATTCCTACCCTTTGTTTCCTGTCTTTTAACCAGTTCCCAATCCATGAAAGGATCTTTCTTCTTATCCCATGACAACCTAATTTACATAAGAGCCTTTGGTGAGGGACCGTGTTGAAGGCTTTCTGGAAATCTAAGTATACTATGTCTACTGGATCCCCCCATCCGCATGCTTGTTAACCACTTCGAAGAGCTCTAATAGATTAGTAAGACATGACTTCCCTTTACAGAAACCATGTTGACTTTTGCTCAACAAATCATGTTCTTCTACATGTCTGACAATTTTATTCTTTACTATTGTTTCTACTAATTTGCCCGGTACTGACGTTAGACTTACCGGTCTGTAATTGCTAGTATCTCCTTTAGAGCCCTTTTTAAATATTGGTGTTATATTAAGTTAGACAGCTCCTGTATACAGTAGACAGCTCCTGTTTCATTGGTACATTGAATAATACATCTAGCTAGAAATATAGAATCACAGTCTATCTTAAATGGGAGGTATTGATTAAACAAAACTACTATAACCACAAACATAACTAGGATTCCACACAATTTGAGTTCCAGCTTTAATTCTCTTAATTACCAGGACCACCTCCTGTCTGGAAAGCCAGATAATACAGTGTGGTATGCAGTGTTGCAGCCATGTAAGTCCCATGAAAAAGAGTTTGCATAGCTCGAAAGCTTCTCTCTCTCCCCAACAGAAGTTGGTCGAATAAAATATGTTCTTATACAGTACATTGGCTTCTAGTAAAGAATAACTTACTGGAAGTAAACACATTAAACTGTGTATTTTTGGAGGAGGTTGCAAAATTTTAGAAAATAGAATTATATGGCCCCTTTTGTTTCGAGAGATGGTGGTTAGCAGTGGCGCTGAGGATCTGTGGGCAGTGTTTGAGTCTACAGCTTCTTTTGTGGCTTATCCATCCAATATTTGATTTGCATGGTTGATTGTGAGGTTAAATAATGAGTCGCTGAAGATATGTAGTTTAGTTAGTAGGATTGGTTATATGTTCTGTCCAAAAGGGTGTTTGCTGTCTTATCTGGAAAATTTTATACTTTCTCTCTTGTTGGGGGGGGGGAGGGAGGGCTCCAGCTAGCAATTTTCATGTACACATGTATGTTAATTACTCTTATATTGTAATCTCATCCAGGCAGCGACAGTCTGTCTGGTGAGAAGTATCAGAGAGGTAGCCATGTTAGTCTGTATCTTCGAGAACAACAAGAAGTCCTGTGGCACCTTATAGACTAACAGATATTTTGGGGCAAAAGTTTTCAGGGGCAAAGACCTGCTTCATCAGATGCATGTGTTTAAACCATGTGTTTAAATCGTGATGGGAACTTTCTGAGTCACTATAGGGGCTTGTCTGCATACTTGGCTCAATCTAATTCTTGACCTTCACCCCCACCCCTCCACTCTCTGATTTGCTCACCTTGATTATCTTTTCCTGATTTGTCCTCCTTGCTTACTGTTTTTGGTTCTCTGTGCCTTAAATATTGAGTCTGTTCTGGTCTGGCTATGGTCTGAAGAAGTGGGTCTGTCCCACGAAAGCTCACCTAATAAACCATTTTGCTAGTCTTTAAAGTGCTACTTGACTGCTTTTTGTTTTGATGGTGTTTTTGTAAGTGCCTTGTAAGGGAGTAAGAGGAAGACTGGGCAAGGCAGGGATTAAACAGAGCCTGTTTTCCCTATTAGCCCCACCCCGGTTCACCTGCAGCCCATGTCAGGCTTGGAGGCAGGGGAGAAGCCAACTCAGTTCGAGGCTGACCAGCCAAGAAGCAGGAGCAGGCTCTGGTGTATGCAGAGCCTGAGCCAGAGCTGCCACCAGGTCAGCTGCCAGAGGAAGAAGCCTCCAAACCCTTCCTCAGGCAGAGAGTGGGGAGAACCCCAGAGAAACACCCCCTCCCCCACTGCAGAGGGCAAACTAGATTCTCAGGGCCACACCCCAAACTAAGACTACAGCCTTCAGGGGTGGGCTGCATCCTTGCTGCAATTTAAACTCATTGCTTTTCTCCTGTCCTCATGAGTTAAGAACATTTTTTTCTCCCTCCTCTTTGTAACAACTTTTATATACTGGGAAATTGTTATCATGTCCTGCCTTGGTCTTCTATTCTCCTGACTAAACAACCTCATTTTTTTCAATCTTCTCTCATAGGTAATGTTTTTTAGACATTTAATCATTTTTGTTGCTCTTCTCTGACTTCCTCCAATTTGTCCATATCGTGCCTGAAATATGGCAACCAGACTGGACACAATACTGGTATGTAATTAGCCAAATTCCCCACTGACATAAATGCTGTGAAATTATATCAGCTTTTTGTGGGTTTGCTCTTAGTTGTAGTGAAAAACTTTGCACAAAATAATGTATTTTTAACAGAAAACATCACAAAGGAAATTCTTTAAAAAAATAAAATGGACCATCTAACCCTTTAGAAAATACTTTAAAAATCCTGTTAGAGATCAACAGTCTTCTGTTAAAAAATGATTGGATCCAGGTGCACTTCAGGTGCCACTGTTTTGTGTTTTTTCTAGTGAAATTATAATACTGATGTCATAGGTACATTACAGTGCAGAGGTCATGTGAATGTGACTTACAAAGATGTATTTTTAGCTGAATCAATATGTATTTACGAGAAGAGCGTCCCTTCACAAAAGGGCTTGTAAATGATGTGAAACTTATTTTTTCCCACAGGCTGATACACATATGTTGCAAACATCAAGGACAAGAAAGGTCTCTAATTCCAGCAGCTATAGACAGTTGGATAAATTAAAACACAGAATTCTTGAAATCCATTGACAGTTGGCTTTGCCGATAGTTGTGTCAGTTGTTTTGCTCTGATATCTACTGAGACCTGTGTAAGTTGAAGAATGATATTTGAATACATTATATTGTCCACTCTCCTGTATAGTGGCCTGAAGCAACTTGTATCCCATCCAAATCTGTTCCTCCCAGGAGAGAAAGTGAACTGCAGCTTAGCATACATTGCTTTTGGTTTATATCCTTTCCTTTTTCTTTTGGAATGTAGTTCACATTAGTAGTAGTAGGCATCCTTCAGTCTGCATAGACTATGGATCGTGCCCTTTATAGTTTCAACCGAGGACTTCATTTACAGCATCTACTGTGACTATGAAGACCCACACGAGAGTGACAGTCCTTGCTGCATCTCTTGCAGATGTAGTGGGTGTCTGGCAAGTCCTTAGTGTGCTTTCTGTGCGCTCGCTTCTCCTCTGCTAGCTGTCTGATCCTCATCTCGCCCTTCTGAAGGCCCTTGTATAACCCCTGCCTCCATCTGCTGCGGTTGTCTGCTAGTTCTTCCCAGTTGTCCAGCTCGATGTCTACCTCTCTGAGGTCTCTCTTGCACACATCTTTGTAGCACAACTGGGGGTGTCCAGGAGGTCTTCTGCCAGAGGCTAGCTCACCATACAGGATGTCTTTTGGAATCCTTCCATCATTCATCCTGTGGACGTGGCCAAGCCAGCAGAGCCGACACTGCCTGAGGAGGGTGTGCATGGTTGGGATTCCAGCTTGCTCGAGGATGGCAGTGTTGGTCACTCTGTCCTTCCACGATATTCCAAGGATGCGCCTGAGGCAGCGCACGTGGAAGACGTTCAGCCTCTTTTCCTGGCGGGCATACAGGGTCCAAGTCTCGCTGCCATAAAGGAGGGTGCTGAGGATGCAGGCTCTGTAGACTTGCATTTTGGTGTGAGTGTACAGCTTGTTGTTATTCCACACTCTCTTGCTGAGTCTGGACAGAGTGGTGGCCGCTTTTCCGATCCTCCTATTTAGCTCAGTGTCCAACGACAGGGTGTCAGTGATGGTGGACCCAAGGTAAACGAACTCGTGGACGACCTCTAACGTATAGTTGTCAATGCTGATTGATGGGGATTCAGCAACATCCTGACAGAGTACGTTTGTCTTCTTTAGGCTGAAGGTAAGCCCAAAGTCCTTGCACGCTTTGGAGAACTGATCCAGTTCACATTAATGTTATGTAAAAGACACATCGGATTGCCTCAGTGATTCTCTAGGAATTTCAAGGGCCATTGTGAGGCTTCACAGATAACTACTTTTGTGAGTGGTTATTCCAGACACACGAATAAAGGAGACACAAGTCCACAGAAATATTCACAGTTCTAGGGCTTGTATCTCTCATCACATAAGTCACTCCCTGGGTGTGCCTGAAGGGGAACACACAACAGGATTTCTTCTAGATTGTCTTTTTAAACCAACATCTTTCTTCTTCCTTGGGTGCATCCGTACTGGAGTTTATGAGATGCTGTGTCCTGGTAGAGTAGGTCAAGGCTGCTTGGTGGGAGAAAAAGGAAAGATAATTAGATGTCTTCAAGTTCCCTCACACCAGAGCTGGTCCAGTGAGGCCCAGCCAGTGGGCAGTGGATGCAGAAATGAACTGGAGAGAAGGGCCCTGAAGGCATGCTTGCTTTGCCCTAAGGTGAGGCCTGTCTCATTGCTGTTATCTTTTACTGAGTTTCCTGGTTTTAACGTTAGGCTAAGACCCAAATCTGCATTTCTTCATCTAAGTCACAATATAAGCCTCTTTTTAACAAAGCTAAGAACCATTTGGTACTGCCTGTGGTGACTCTGTAGTCTGCCACTCAGACTCTGAGTTGCCTCAGATCAAAGCTTTATTGGTAAAGCTAATAGGAATTTACTCAATGATACTTTACGCCAACCTGTGATCTCTGATGTGCCACTTGTACATCCTCTATAGTTAAACACGACAGCAGTCAGAAAGTCATTGCACACTTTGCACAGGTCTGGGATTCAGATGCAAATACAGAGGCTGCCTGCAGTACTAGCAAACTAGATACACCCAATGTCAGTGGGGGTAATATTAAAGCTAAAATGTTGTTACTGTTTGTTATATTATGGTGTCCCTCACTCTCCAGATCATCACCTTGTCGTGGCGAGTGGTCTTGTGTTTTCCAGTGAACCCGAGAGTGAAGCCACGACACCAGCAGGGTCACCCATGGCAGCAAGGTCAAGGGAGATGGTCCAGACAAAGAATGATCCTAAAAGTCCTCAATGGCAGAACAGGCGGAGGATAGAAAAGGTAATGCTACAATGGCTGTGAAGGCGGATAAAAGTTGCAGCAGACTGGAGACCCCCAGTTGTCATGAAGCCCGTGCCATTGGACCTGAGCCTTCCATCTCTCAAGAACCATGTGGTGACTGCAGTGCAACATCCCCCCACATTAAAAGAAGTCATGCACAGGCATCTTCCTCTGCATGCTACTCTCCTAAACTCAAGCCCTACGGTGACTGGCAAATGGTGACAGGATCAGGATTGAGAAACCTGGAAGTTTTTGGTCATGGACCAGAGTGTAGGCAGTGGATGTTGCCAGTATGTATCAGTTGCTCTGCTCACCCCACATGGGTAGAGGGCTAGAAAAGGTGTCCTAAATGTAGTCTATCTCAATGCCCCGACTGGATAACTGTGTCCAGTTGGTTCACTTCTATGTGGTCAAAAGTGAACAATAAACTTTGGAACATGGAATATTCAGATTCTAATGGTCAACCCAGACAGTGAGCAACCCAAAAGATGCATGTGAATTATCGCCCATGAGCTGTGACAATTTAACATTGATATAGCTGCCTTGGCAGAAACGCATACACCAGAAGGAGGACAGCTAAGAGAAGAAGGTAGAGGGCACACATTTTTCTGGAAAGGAACCCCACAGGAAGAAAAATGATTTCATGGAGTAAGATTTGCCATCAAAAATGAACTGCCAAAGATCCTACCTGAAGTTCTTGTTGGCATCAATGAGCATCTCATGACTTACTGCTTGAAGCTTGCCAAAAACCAACAGGCAACTGTCATCAGTGCTTATGCACCAACTCTAGACACTGAAGATGACATGAAGGAGAAGTTCTACATCCAACTGGACACAGTCCTGAAAGACATCCCCAGGTTGGAAGAAACGCAGACCTTGGTAAACTACCATTGGGAAAGAAGGAGTTTGAAATAGCAACTCCAAGGCTATGGCCACACTCCCTCTCCCTTTCGGAAGGGACATATTAATGAGGGATTTCAGAAGATGCTAATGTAGTGCTGACATGAATATGCAGTGCCTCATTATTATAATGGCAGCCACGAGTGATTTGAAAGTGCCGCTTTTGAAACGCACGCTGCCCTTGTAGATGGGGACTTTTTGAAAGGACTCCCTGATTTCGAAAACCCCTTCTTCCTATGTGATGTTAGACAGACGGGGCTTTTGAAATCAGGGGGTCCTTTCGAAAGGCCCCCCGGCTTCACAGGCAGTGTGTGTTTTGAAAGTGGCACTTTTGAATCTCATGTGGCCAACATTATGATAATGAGGTGCTGCATATTCATATCAGCATCTCATTAGCATCTTCCAAAATCCCTGAGTAACACTCCCCTTCCAAAAGAGAGGGGTAGTGTGGCCACAGCCCAATGGAGTGCTCCTCCTTGTGAAATGTGTGGAACATTAGCTTGTCATTACAAACACCCTCTTCTACCAGAAAAACAAATATAAGACCTCATGGCAACATCATGGATCAAAGCACTGGCACCTCATAGACTATGTCATCGTCCACGCTCGGGACCGATGTGATGTCCTTCTGACATGGGCAATGACTACTGCTGATGACTGCTGGATCAATCACCGGCCTTATTTGATCCACAGTGGCGATTAGGATTGTCACCAAACAGAGAAGTCAAAAGAAACAAGATCAACATACAAGGCTTGAAGGACCCCATCAGATGAAGTGAGTTCCAGACAGCTCTCTCAAGCAAGCTGCCAACAATACACCCTGAAGATGTGGAAGAACAATGGGGTAGACTGAAAAATGCCATCATTGGCACTTGTGGAGAAACCATTGGCTACCAGTCAAGAAAGCATCAGAACTGGTTCGATGAGAACGATGTGGAAATTGAATGCCTGACTGAGGCAAAAAGGAAAGACTTTAGTACCTGACAAAGCGACATCAACTACACAACAAATAAAGAAGCGCATGCCAAGGCCAAGGCATAAGTCCAATGTAAAACGAGGACTCTGAAAAAACAGTGTTGGACTGAGAAGGCACAAGAACTCCAGCATCTTGCAGACATAGATGATGCAAGAGGTTTCTTCAATGTTACTGAAGCTGTTTATGGACCAAGGAACTATAGAATCAATCCCCTGAGATCAAAGGATGGTACTCAACTCTTGAAAGACCATGAAGCCCTTGCTTCTCACTGGAGGGAGCACTATAGTGAGCTCTTGAACTGCCCTTCCACCATGGTCTTAGAATTCTTTGACCAAATCCTTCAGCAACTGCCTAGGGATGATCTTGCAATACACCCTACCCTGAGTTAAGTCCAAGCTACCATCAAACCAATTAAGTGTAACGAGGCAACCGGACTAGATGGAATCCCTGCCAGAGTCTTCAAAGAAGGTGGGACAGAGCTTCACAAACAACTACAACTCTTGATTCTCAGCATCTGCTCCCTATCCCAGATGTTGCAAGATTTCAGACACACTGATCATGAGTCTCTTCAAGAAGGGCAACAAGTCAGAGTGTGGAAACTATTGTGGCATCTCCCTCTAGGCCATGGGTGTCCAACCTTTTGCCTTGCCTGGGCCTCATTGAGTGAAGAGGAATTGTCTTGGGCCACATATAAAATATATAATATAGTTAATGTATACAAATCACATAATAATGTTAAAAGTTTACAATCTTGTGGGGCCGCATTACTAGCTGTCCAGGGCTGCATGCAGCCCGCGGGCTGCGGGTTGGACACGCCTGCTCTAGGCAATGACAGGGAAAATCTTAAGGCAAATCCTTGCAAACTGACTACTGGCACTCTCAGAAGAAATTTTGCCAGAATCCCAGTCTGGCTTCCAACCATTCCAAGAAAGAGTGGACATGATCTTCATTGCCCAGCAACTGCAAGAAAAATGTCATGAACAAAACTAAGTGTTATACACAAATTTCATCGAATTTGAGCAAAGCATTCAACTCAGTCAATCGTAGCGCCCTGTGGACCATACTCTAAGAGACTGGCTGCCCCAAAAATTCATTAGCATCTTGAGGCTGCTTCATGACATCATGACCGCAACAGTATTGAGCAACAACAGATCCCAAAGTGATTCATTTGAAGTTAAAACAGGAGTCAAACAAGGCTGTGTCATTGTCCCATCACTGTTCTGCATCTTGAGTGCCATAACTCTTCACCTCATTCATGGCAAGCTTTCAGATGGCGTAAAGATTGTCCATAGAATGAATGGGAAGCTTTTCAGTCTCAGGAGACTGAAGGCTAAAAGCAAGACTTCCATGACCTCAATCATGGAGCTCCAGTACATGGATGCCAACATGGTTACTGTTGTTTTTCCTGCAGCACTTCAGACCATCTTAAGTGTCTTCACTGAAGCATATGAGAATCTTGGCCTCACACTGAACATCAAAAAGACCAAGATGCTCCACCAGCCCTTGCCGATGGGACAATCTTCTATTGAAGTCAGTGGAAAGCTGCTGGAAAATGTGGAATATTTCTCATACCTTGGAAGTCATCTTTCTGCTAAAGTTGACATTGATGTGGAAATCCAGCATCATCTGAGCTGGGCAAGCTCTGCTTCTGCCAGCCTGAGACAAAGGGACTTTGAGAAGCAGGACCTCTATCATAAGACAAAGTTCCTTGTATATTGTGCAGTGGTTGTTCCAATGCTACTGTATGCATGTGAAATCTGGACAACATGTAAGCATCATATGAAGGCACTTGAACAATATCATCAATGGTGCCTCAGGAGAAGTGTAAATATCTCTTGGGAGGATAGGTACGCTAACACCAGCATCCTGGAAAAGGTAAACATGACCAGTATTGAAGCCATTATCATTCGTCAACTACTTCGTTGGATAGGTTACATGGTTCAAATGTCTGATCAGCGCCTCCCAAAACAGATTCTGTTTTCCAAGTTGAAGAAAGGACAGAGGATCATTGGAGGCCAGCAGAAGTAATATAGGGACCTTCTGAAGGCACACAAGAAAAAGTGCAGCATTGTCAGTGCTTTTTTGGTGCCGGTACTTTGGCGGCAATCATAGGATTGGCTGCTGGGGTCGGGGTCAGAGTGGGGGCGGGGAGCTGACTGAGTACTGGCACCTCCTTTTTTACCAAAAAAGCACAGAGCATCGGTGTTGACACTTGGGAGAACCTTGCCCAAGACTGTCCCCATTGGAGAATGGTAGTCCATGAGGGGGTTGTGCAGTCTGAGAGGGCCTGTTTTACTGCAGATGAAGAGAGGAGGACGGAAAGAAAAGAGTGTCAAAAACTGCCCTGCACTCCCCCAACATGTGAATGCCTGCCCCTTCTGTGATAAGACCTGTGGCTCTTGAATCGGGCTGATCAGCCATCCACAGATGCACAAATAGAAGGGTGACATGAAGATGTCCTACTCATTATTGACTGACCATCAAGAGAGATTATGGTGTCCAAAAGTGTGCTAGGTATTTCTCAGGACAAAGAAAGATAAAATTCCAGCCCCTCAGATCTTACAGTCCCAGTTTATATCAGAGGTGAGCAATAATTTTTGATAGGGACCACTCCAACACTTTGGTAAGTGGTCAAGGGCTATGCTTTTCTATGGAGGAGGTACAGAGTCCAGGATGGAGGTTGGGTGTACTAGGAAGCTGGAGGTAGAGCACTTGGGTGCAGGAGATGGTGTTGGGTCTGACAGCGAGTTTGGGTGAAGCAGGAAGTTGTGACCTCAGACAGAGTATTGGGGTACAAGGTCTGGGTGAAGGAGCGGATTCTGGCATGGGGGAGGATGTAGGAGAAGGTGCAGAGTCTGAGAAAGAGCTGTGAACTGGAATTGGGGAGGAGGATGCGAAGGGCTTGGGTTAGGACCTGGGGCAAGGGATTGGGGTGCAAGGTCCAGGAGGGGGTATACATGTGGGAGAGGCTTCTGGCCTGAGGGAGGGGTGGAGGATGGGGTGCAGGGTCTCGGAGGAAGTTGGGATGAGGTCCCAGACACAGGCACTAATCTGCAGGCACTTACTTAAGCAGTTCCCAGCCAGCAGCACTCTCAGGCAGGCTTCCCTGCCTGCCAGTAGTTCCATTGGAACTGGGAGGCCATCTATGTGCGAGAAGTTGGCATACAAGTGTGCAGACTGGGTGGAAGAATCAGACAAAAAAAAACCACTGAAAGCTAGTACGGTTACTCTGCCAGGGGTCTGATTTAACAGGAGGCTGAATATATAGGGAGGGGTGTAAGGCAAGGACCAGGAGTTTAAACTTGAGACAAATGTCCAGGAAAAAGTTTTGCAGGGACAAAAGTTTAAGCCTGAAATGGAGAAGAATGCATGTCAAAAAATAGAATGAATTCCCGGCATTACACCCTGGTAACAACACTGTGGCTATATCTACACTAGCATTCCTCTTTCAAAAGAGGCATGCAAATGAAGGAAATCAAAAATGCAATTGAGGCACAGATTTACATATCTGGAACCTCATTTGCATATTCTTTCAAAAGAGCTTCTTTCAAAAGAAGAAAAGCAGTGTAGGCGTGGTTGTTTTAAAGTAATCCCCATCTTTGAAAGAAACCCTTCTTCCTAAAAAAAAAAAAAAGGGAAGAAGGGTTTTCTTTCGAAGATGGGGATTACTTTAAAACAACCACGCCTACACTGCTTTTCTTCTTTCGAAAGAAGAATGTGAAAATGAGGCGCTAGATATGTAAATCTGTGCCTTATTTGCATTTTCAATTTCCTTCATTTGCATGCCTCTTTCAAAAGAGGAATGCTAGTGTAGACATAGCCTGTATGTTCCATTGAGGCCCTCAGGTTCTATATTACTGATCAGACTCACGTATAACAACATGATGATACTGATTCAGTAATCCAGTTACAGACTAAATCAGGACAGACTAAATCTGCTGTCAGTTAGAATAATCTCATGTGACTCAACACATCCTGGTCTTCACCAATAGACACATTAATGACCTCTGTGTCAGTTCTTTCAGCTTCACACAGTAGCAAGTCTGTGACTTACATCTTGCAACTTCAGCCTTGGAAGTAGTGTTTACTCCCAGAATATAGGAACTGCCATGCCAGAAAAATCTTGTGGCTTGTCTCCAGGACTGGCCAATGACAAATGCTTCAGAGGAAGGTATAATGCTCACTTAATACAGCTCATTATGAAAAGTTCTACCTGTGACTAGGAGGTAGCTGCTCAGGTGCACCTGTGAAGAGCATGGCATAAGAGCCAAAGTGAAGGCTGCTGTGGGAAGCTTTCCTCAAAACAACCAGTGATCCTCCAAGGAGGTGAGCATCTGAGGTGCTGAGCCACTCCCACAAGGAACTCCTGCTACAGACAACTGGAGATGATGATAATGCTCATCATCATATTGCAGATCTGGGCCCTTAAGTCACTTCCCTAACAAAATTTCCAAATACCACACCCCTTTCCGTGACAGACATCTCCTGTAACAGACAACAGTGGGCAACCGGTTATTACAAATGTGTGCAGATACCTGGCAGGACTATCTACAGCTCTAACAATGTAATTTGAAAAGAGTCCAGAATACCAGAGGATGCGAAGTTAAGTTGATTCAATCGTGTAAATACAGCATTTGATTGCTTATGTTCTCACATAGTACACAAACGTCACGGATATGCTGTAAAAAAAGACGTTAGAAAATTCAGAGATGGCTCAAACACAGCAGACCCATCTCTTCAGGATATTTTACCAAAGGGCCCTGGAAGCCAACGAACAATCAGCAAAGCTGAGACTCATTGTCTTTAATAAAACACATCACACTAAAATAGACAAGCGCTTTCTCCACAGAAAGTGAAATGTAAAAAACTGTACTTATGACGGTTGTTATACAGCACTGCCCTCCTATTTTTCTCTCCCCTAACTTAGAAATCAGTTGAAAACATTTTTTCCTAAATTACCTTTTTGGAAACCCCATAAGACCCAAGATGTATTACTTGTCTCCTCCATGGCAGACCCTCCAAATGTGTTTGCAGTTTAATTATGGTAGTTTTATTATAATACTAGCAGATATGCCTGATGGTGCTCAGGTCCTTAACTGAAGATTTTTTTCTGATCCCAGCCCCCTACCCTCCACCTGTCCCCAGAGAGAGGGTGGGTCCAGCTACAGATCCCAGCTCCCCATGCCTGTACTGAGAGGGTTGGGGGGGAGCAGTTTGGGCTGTGGCTCCCAGTCCCCATCTGTCCTGGGGAGGAGGCAGTTTGGGCTACGGCTCTAGGTCCCCGTCAACCGTCTTCAGGTTGGTGAGGAGGGGGACAGGTCAGGCTACGTCTCCTGCTCCACTACTTGTCTTTGGGGCAGGGGGCTTGTTCGGGCCAAAGCTCCTGGCCTCCCCACCCCTTTCTCTGGGTTTGGGGACTTGTTTGGGCTGCAGCTCCCAGTCCCCTGCCTATCTTAGTTCCCCACCCTCGCCTAAGCTTTGAGGGTGGTAAGCATGGGGACCCTGGGGCTAGAACCATGCTGTGGTACTCAGCCTGTGATATTCATATGATCTGCCTATATTTTAGAGTAGAGGCTTAGACAGTCAAGGGTTTTCCTGTGTGTAACTTGAAAAGACTTTGGATGTCTATCTATAAATTTCACTTCAGGCAGATAGCTCTCTGCAGTGGCTACTTAATACACTGCACAGAGATACAGAAATGTAAAGAATCTATTTTCTCTTGCTATTACTGTACCCTGACTGTTCTCCTTTCTTTCTGCATGGCATGTCTTGGTTTTTGTCAGACTTTTTTAGCCTGGTTCTGGCTTTGCTAAGCCAAACACAGGGATGAATCTTGCAATTCAGATTCCCTTTTATTCAGATTACCAGAGGATACCCCATTCTCAATTGGTCAGTCCTTAGCTTTTACATACCAATATATGTTGAGGAAGATGCTGGAGATGATTCGGGACTTTGAGTGCTGGTATCTTGGAAATGTTTGTTTCCACAGGTTTTTTTTTTTTTTTTGTAATATTTTAAATGACAGTTTCTTGCCTTCCCAGAATAACTAGGGAAATAAACTGAACCCGGTCTGGAGAGTTGTCTGTTTCAGGATTAATGCTTTCTTCAGAGTCATTCCTGGCTTTTGTACTTCTAGTGAGTGAAAAAGCTCAGAAGATGTAAGGAGACTGTATTAGTTCTTTTAAGCTTAAGGTCAAATTCTGACATGCTTACTCAGAGGCAAAGTCCAGTACTGTTGCCAGCTAATGAAGGAGTCCTTTAGGTCAAATGTTCCATCCATAGTTCCTACTTCATTCCACTCAGCTTCTGCTAAGTGGTGCTATGCACATTATTACTAAATCTTACTTCTCCCAGGCCCCCTACTGTGGACTTCCACAGGTTACTCAGTAGCTGGGAACTTTCATGACACTGGAGATGGGAGTGGGCTTTGATTCTTTATTCAAAAACTTAAATGCTGTTTCTATATCATATCAGTTCTGTCACCCACTGTGAAGAAAAACATCCAAATTCAGTTCCCAGATGCCTGATTATTAAAAGAATATTGGCTGGCATTACCAATAAACTAAATGGCTTATTGTCAGAAGGGAAGAGATAGCACAGGAAATCAGATCAACACCTAGAGCCTGGAAGTTGGGGGTGACACGGGTTATGCCTATTTTTGAGCTGAAGGTGTGATTTCCCAGTTGCGTAGATATAGCTCCTGTGATGCTCCCCAGGGGACCTGGGTTGTGAGGCACTTCATCGCGACCTTCCCTTAGCATGAGAAAGTCTTGTTTGTGTCTGTTTGTGAATCAGCTCCCTGAAACCACCATCCCTTGGCAACACAAGCACTGCTTTCCAGGCCTCTGCAGGCCTCACTCTGTTCAAATAGTGACAGGCAGGGGTGCCCACAGAATTGCTGGCCCCCTGGGCAAGGTGGAGGTTTGGGTGAAAGGGATATTTTGGGGGACTAGTGCTATGCAGCCTGTACCACTGGGCTCTATCGGCAATGTAAAGGGCCCAGGATGGTGGCTGCTGCTCCTGCCATGGTGGTGACAGCCAGGAGCCCTAGGTCCTTTTAAATCACCAGGCCCCAGAGCAGCTGCCCTCTGTGGCCCCGCCCCCCAGTGACAGACACACACCACTCCATGAGTCCTCAGAGCATTCCTTGACAAGCGCTTTCAGAATTACTAGGCCTGTGGTGCCTAAAATAACAGTTTACCCACCAGCTGGTAAGATTCA
The DNA here is from genome assembly GCF_033958435.1 of Carettochelys insculpta. NCBI lineage: Eukaryota > Metazoa > Chordata > Testudines > Carettochelyidae > Carettochelys > Carettochelys insculpta. The sequence continues at coordinate 37,385,780 of NC_134137.1, read as the reverse complement.
ACTAAGGACACCACTTGACTTAACATCACAACATTAAAATAGAATAAAAAAAAGCTAGTGTCAGATACCTCTTGGTCCTGCCAAGAGGGCAGGGGACGGGACTCGATGACCTCCTGAGGTCCCTTCCAGTTCTAGGAGATGTGATGCGTACGAGGGATTTGGGTAACAGTGAGTAAAATCTTCGTAACAAAGGGTTGCGTATAAAACATACTTATAATGTGCTTTCCAGAAACTAGAGGTCCTGTGGCACCTTATAGACTAACTTCTGTTAGTCTATATGGTACCACAGGACTTCTTGTTGTTCTCGAAGACTCAGACGAACACGGCTACCTCTCTGATACTTGTTTCCAGAAACTAATTGACCCAACAAAGTTATCCTCCTGTCTAAACAAGCGTCTCACCCAACGTTCACTCCAGCATTTTCAACCCAAGACTGGCTAACACCCCTCTTTCAAGAAGCTAACACCTCACCCATTTACTTCCTCGGTGAAAGGTGACTGGGTGTTTTCCTTGTTCTCCATAATTTATAAAGCAAATCTTCGTGCCTCTCCAGATAGGAGTCTTCTTCCCCCCTGCAGTTTCTTTCTGCCTGTTACTTTTCTCCCTTTGAAGCATTTACAGTCCTTTTTTAACATTCAGTGCAGATTAGCGATAAGAGGCTCACTGTAAACTATACGACCAGAGCCTCTCTTAGTAAAACATATTGGGGTAACACCCTGGGCCTCACACTCTGGGGACCCCATGCCGTGAGGCTGGAGCACCCACTGGCAGTGCCCCTACCTGAACCTTCCCCACTCTCTCCTCCCTCAGTGCCTCCTGCCTGCTGGTGGGTCCTGCAGATCAACACCTCTCTCCTCCTTCCCAGCACCTACTGTCTAGGGTCAGGAGGTGCTGGGCAGAGGGAAGAAAGGAGCGAGGGTGTAGTGTGCTTGTGGGGTGGGGGGTGGGGGTGGAACTGCATGGGGAAGGGGTTGGAAGAAGCCGGGTGAAGGTGAGGCCTAGGTGGAGCTGAGTCGAGGTAGACATACATATAGGCCTTTTGTTGTAATAAAATCCTTTCTATTAAGTTGTTCTTTATTCTTATTGCTAAGATTAAGCAATACGTCGGTTTAAAAAGTCTAGCTGCTCACTGTATTCATCACAGGTCTTGATCTCGCAAAGGGAAGAACTGAATCCACTTGGAACTGCAGAGTAAGCAGTTGATACACAGGGTTCTGTAAACCAGGGCCCAAATCTAAAAGTGTGAGAATTGTGTGAGTTTACCCCTCATGAGATGAAGGTATTAGACCTGCAACTACACTGGAAGCCTATGTTTACACTGTACCCTTAACTTGAAATAAGATATGCAAATTGTGCTATGCAAATTGCATATCCTACTTTTGAAATAGGCTATTTCAGCATTTGGTGCTGTCTATACAGCGGCAAATGTCAAAATACTGTTCTATTTCGAGGCATCCCTTACTCCTCCCGCAACGAGGTATAGAGGGATGCCACAGTAGCATGCCCAATCTTTCAAAAAATATTTTGAAATACTGGGTATATGTCATAGACATGGAGTACCTTAGTATCCTGAAATAGGTCTGCAGTGTAAATCTAGCCAAAGAGATCAGGGAGGGGTCAGAGGTGCAGCTGTTCCTATAACTGTGACTGATTACCATTATGGGAATCGAAAGAGGTGAAAGCCTCACACAGAATCAAACTGAGGAAATTCTGAATTTTACTCCCTTTGGCTATGTTTACACTGCAAAGCTATTTCAGGATACCAAGGTGTCCCAAAATAGCTGGTCCACGTCTATCACATGTGCCCAATATTTCAAAATATTTTTCAAAATACCAGGTGTGTGTTATTCCGCATCCCACTACACTTGGTTGAAGAAGGAGTAAGGGATGTCTTGAAACAGGCTATTTCGAAATTATCTCGAACTAGGATATACAATTGGCATAGCACAAATTGTGTATCTTATTTCGAGTTAAGGGTGCACTGTAAATGTAGCCTAACAAACACAACTACCAAAAAAGGGGAAGGAAGAGGTGACAATTTTTTATCGGTGTTCCTTATTAAATGGATCTACCCTATTTATGCTTTTCAAAACATGAACTTCTGTTTATTTTTGCAGGCATCTAAAAGGTAGAGGATTAAAGGAACAGGCCAAAACTATGATAATGTGTGGAACTACCTGCTTCCTTTTCCATCCTTAGAGAAGAGCGGCGTTCCTGGAATCTCCAAGACTAGAGAAAGGTATTAACATTTACAGAAGATATTAATTTAACAAGAATGGAATGTTGAATTTGCTGGGCCATGTGTGATGTGGCACTTCCTGTTTTAACTCTGTTGTTGCTTTCATTACTCAGTGGCTATTTTCTCCATGATGTATCTATATGATTTCCATTAGTATGAATTAAAATTACATTTTCACATCAGATGGAGTCTAAATCGCAGAGATTTGGAATGACAACTTTAATGTTCCCTGCAAAGTAGTCTGGGGGAGGCTGAGCTGAGTCCCAGTAACTACTCTCTTCCCGTCCCCTTCTCCTGCGATCCAAGTACTTAATCTCTTAGTACAAATTGTTATTTTTAGAACAACAGTATTTAGAGGGGGAAATGCATTACATTTTACATTGCATGTGATTTAACCAACACTAGGACTTAGACAATTATTAAAATACGAAGTAATATACAATTCCATCTTGGGCAGCCTTTAAATTTTTTCTTTGAATGAGGGAGAATAATTCTGGAAACACTTTCTGTTCATCCGAGTGCAGAGGACAAGGAAACATCAGTAAACAGATTTGGTCACATTTTGAAATAATTAGCCATCCTATTAAAATGTCTGTACTTAATTAAGTACTGAAATCATTTCTATTTTCATGTTGCTTTTCATGGAGGCGTACTTAAAACTACGGTACAGATGGGAGTACTTTCAACATTCTGTAGAATGTGTGCAATTTGATTATCAATCCATTTATATTTAGTTATAAGTAGAGACATGTTATGTTTGCCTTATGTTTATCGTTTATGATCTAATTTCAAATAGTATTAATGACTTACGTAAACATAGATGACAATATCCACTTCCTCAAAGAGGTAGCACCACTACCTGTATTACACAGAGCAGTGTTTCTTAAATGTTCACATATTATGGCCCACTTAACATTAGAATCTCTGCTAGGTCAACCTTTTCCAACCTAATGAGTCAATTTTCCCTATGGCAAATATAGTATTTGGTTTAATGGAAAAATATTAGGACCTCATTATGAAGATAAGGTCAACATAACTTCTAATGCAATGTATGCTTCTCTTCAGTTCCATTCATTTGGTCTTTGTTTTCTTTATACTCACTCTGGGAAATTGCATTTATTAGGACCAAGTCTCTCCTAGCCTAATAAACAACTAACCCACTGCTCCCGTCCCTCCAACTCTCTTTGCAGTTTTGTAGGGTCTTCTGTATATGTCACTCTTTCAACTTTGATCATCACAGTTGAATTGACATTTACCCTCCCAAAACTAAAACACTGAATGGCCAATAAACCCCAACAAAACAGCCAACCAAAAACTGTTGGAGAAAGGTATGGACCAGTGCTGCAGAGTTTAGGAGTTTTAGATGTTTTTTGGTCAATCAGAAATAATCCAGAAATTATTGAAAACTGAAACATATTCTGCCACTTGGACAGAAACAGCACTGGTCTATCACTGGCCCATGGATTACATACCAGTTTCAGAAGCATCATGTTTTAGAACATGGTTTCCCAAACTGAGGGGAGCGTCCCACTGGAGGTATGTGAAGAAAGACCCAGCCTCCCCCCAACATTCCTCCCAACAAAAGGAAGAGCTGGCCTTTGCTTCCAGATCAGCCCCTGCCGTTTTACATGGGTGACCTGGCGCAGCTGTTGTAAAAAACAGGCAGCCGGCAAAGACCCACATAGAGCTAGCCGCCTCCTGCAAAGGTGACTGAGAGTAGGTTTGGTGGGGGTGGGTAGGAGGAGGAGGATGGGGTTAGATGGGGCCTGGGGGTGCCTGGCTTGGGGGATGGGGATGGGGTAAGAGCAGGGGCTGGTGGTACTTGGCTTTGTGGGAGGGAAAGGGCTCAGGCAGGCAGCTCACAGCGCTTGTGGGGCTCAGGCAGCCAGCTGCCTTGCAGGACTCCTGGGGGTTGGGCAGCTGGCCCTGGCATAATAGGGCTCAGGAGGCTTGGGGCTTGGGCAAATGGCCCCAGCAGCACAGATGGCTGGTCCCAGCAGCATGGGGCTTAGGCTGGCAGGTGGATGGCTTGCCCCAGCAGCATGGGGCTCGGGTGGCTCAGGACGGTAGGCAGGCGGCTGGCCCTGGCAGCATGGGGCTTGGGAGGGTGGCTGGCCCACAGCTGGGGCAGGTGGCTGGTCCTGGCAGCATGGGGCTTGGGTGACTGGCGGGCGGGCAGGCTGCAGACCCCAGCAGCTGGTGAGCAGCTGGCTGACCACGGTGGCATGGGGCTGAGGCAGGTGTCTTTGGCACTGCAGATCTCAGGCGGGCGGGTGGCTGGCACAGGCAGCTCTGGCAGCTGGCATAGGGCTCAGGCACAAGGCCGGCTGGGGCTGCACCAGGCACCTGCAAGGGTCCAGGAAAAATATTTGTGCTAATTTTTAATTTGAAATAACATTTTTATATAAAGTTTTTTGTTTATTTTAAATTATGAATTGAATTTTTGTTAAAAGGGGGGTTGGATGATAGTAAAGAAGAGGCGGAGAACGTGAGGGTTTCTCAAAAAATCAAAAGGGGAGAGTGATGCCAAAAAGTTTGTGAAACACTGATTTAGAGGTTAGAATATTGGAATGGGAAGAAAGGGAAGACTCTTCCTGGTTTGACCTGTTTTGGACAAATTTTGGACAAATCATTCCACCTCTGTGCCTCTTTTCCCATATATGTTTAAAAACAAAACAAATACTCCCCCACCCCAGATAATGATGTCTTCCCTTGGTGAAGCTGCCTGAGATCTACACATGAGACATGTTATACAAAAGAGAACAACAAGAAGTCCTGTGGCACCTTATAGATTAACAGATATTTTGGAGCATTTTGGAGTTGTACAAAAGGCTATTATTAATAATTTGTTTCAGACAGTTTGAGACATTAATGACAAATGAGGAATCTTGAATTCAGATCTTGCTGAGTAAGTCTAGGAGGAGATTATTTTCAATTTACCATTATTTTGTTTAGGCTCTCCTTAAAGTCTCTACATGCATTCTGTGAATAGGGAGGGATGTTACCTTAATATTACATATGTAACCTGAATACTAATAGACCACCCTAGGATTACACTCATACATTTTATTAAATATCACTATTGGATTAAAGGAAAAATTGGAACTACCTTTCAAGCATGTGCGTGCACGCACGCACACACACACACACACACACACAGGTGAACTCATGCAGGTGGAGAGTTGCACATGGACAGTGGAAGAAGCCAAGACATAGTGGATCCAGTGTGTCTGCCTGCAGTCATGAATCCAGGGCAGTGAGCTGATTGTATGACCTCCTTGTCAGCTTGTTCCCTTGTCAGCTTTGTACACAGGAGCACTCAGTGCTATCCATTCTGGGGAGATGAGGAGGAGCCTGGGGCCAGGGTCCTGGACCATCTCCTGCGTCCTGCATCTCCCCTGCTTCCTCCCACCCAGCTAATACTAACTCCTGAACAAGGGGATGGCAATAAGCAAAACTCCTACAGCTTTTCACTTATCTTTTATAAATTTCAGTCCAACAGCAACTGTCCTGTCCCTCTGTCCTAGGACTGTGTATGACCATAAGTCATCAGCTAATAGCAGATGGGACTTCCATCTTCTCTTGATGGGGACTCTTTCTGTTTCTTGGGTGGTTTCTTTTGCAGGGCTCAGCTCCTATTATTCTTTGACCATCAAGGTACTGCAGGCAGCTGGTTCCATTGCACCGCCCCGCCCCCCACATTCACACTTTCTTTATTCATACAAAGGAAAGCTCACTTCAGAAAGGAAAAAAATTATTTCACAAATGCTGTGTCTACACTTGCATTCCTCTTTTGAAAGAGGCATCAAAATGAGGGAAATTGAAAATGCAAATGAGGAGCAGATTTACATATCTGGCCCCTCATTTGCATATTCTTCTTAAGAAATAGCTTCTTTTGAAAGAAGAAAACCAGTGTAGACACTGCTCTTTCGAAATTAAACCCCATCTTCGAAAGAATCCTTCTTCCCATAAAAAAAGAGAGTTTGTCTGTCTGTGAGTCTGTTTGTCTCTCTGTCTTGTTTGTTCAAGAACTTCTGAGTTCAAGAGGGGTTCAGCTATAGTTATTTTGGTCTGATGGCTGCATGGTGGAAATCATGGGAAACTAATTCCCCCTCCCGCCTCTTTTCTCCCTTTCAGGGGAGTGGGATAGCTCAGTGGTTTGAGTATTGGCTTGTTAAGCCCATGGTTGTGAGCCCAATCCTTAAGGGGGAGAATAGATCAAAAAAGGGATGGTGCTTGGCCTTGCCAAGAGAGAAGGGGACTGGACTTGATGACTCCTGAGTCCTTTCCAACTCCGTGAGATGTGATGCATATCTCCTCCTAAATGGTAAAACCACCAAATTCAGTATCTAGCTTCCTCTTATCGTAACTTAAAGCAAGATAAAGCTTTGGCTGTGCCAGGAAAACAGCTTAGGCCTGAAATCTGATTGTGCCTCAGAAAACCACACAGAGAATAGAAAATCACTAGGGGAAATGACACAGCCACAGCCCTGAGCCTCCTACCCTGGTGGTGCCCTTTATGGAGTGGGAGGGGATAGGGGGTCAGCTGAAGCTTCCCTCCTCCAATTCATTTGGGAACGTTGCTGGCTGTTCCCTTTCATCAGGGAGCCAGGGAAGATGCAGTCTGCCATATTCCTCACTCTGGCTGGGGAGTGCAGGGAGCAGACGAACAAGGGCCTGCCAGAATCCCTGCCAGCCCTGCAGCTGTGCAGACTGGGAGCCAGAGCCCCTGTTGGCTCTGCAGCAGTGTGGGGGCCAGCAGGCTGCCATGGGGCTGGGAGCTGGAGCCCCTGCTGACCCCACAGCAGCTCAGGGGCCAGAGCTCTTGCTTGCCCTGCAGCAGCAGGGGCTGGGAGCTGGAGCACCGACTGGGCCTTTGGCGGCCCCAGCTGTAGGAACCTAGTGGAGGAGGTGAGGAGGGAGGCAAAGAGCCATACTGGCTCCTTTCCTTTTAACCAAAAAAGCTCTGCTCCCGCCTTCTCTGACTGAGCACATTTTCTACAGGTCTAGCGGCGGTAAAATGCCATGAGTGCTCTTTTGAAATGTTTTCATTGCTCCCTTAAAAACATGCTAATAACATTTACATTAATGGACACGAGACGAGATTGGATTGACCTGGAAGCATAAGATATTTCGGATTTACAACTTCTTGGCTGTGTCTGCACTAGCACTGTACTTTCAAAAGAGGCATGCAAGTGAAGAAATCAAACATGCAAATGAGGTGCAGATTTACATATCTGGCACCTCATTTGCATAGTCTTCTTTTGAAAGAAGAAAAGCCACAGAGACACGGCTCTTTCTAGAGTAAACCCCATCTTTGAAAGAACCCTTCTTCCCATTTTTTGAGGGGCGAAGAAGGGTTCTTTCAAAGGTGGGGTTGACTTTTGAAAGAGCCACGTCGACACTGCTTTTCTTCTCTCGAAAGAAGCTCTTGTGAAAGAATTCGCAAATGAGGTGCACCTCATTTACATTTCTGATTTCCTCATTTGCATGCCTCTTTTGAAAGTTCAATGCTAGCGTAGACACAACCTGTATGAGCATACCTGGATCTTATGCAGCTTACTGTTGGATGTCTTTCAAAACAGATTTTAAGAAGTTCAGCTTTTCACTAGCTTGCACTGAAATTATAATTCTGGATAGTTTTTTGGTAAGAGATGATGTCTACAGTCATGCTCGTGGTCAGAATTTCCTGTTCCAGAATTGTGCAATGTCTTCTGCATTGGTTATACTCTTAGCTGTTACATTCTTTGCAAGGGCAGTTGCATTTCCAAGGTGATGGTACTCATGTATGTAGGTTTCAATGTACACCAGATTCCGTTGGAATGGAAAACTAGGCTGAAATCTACTATGAAGAGTATTCATCAAAAGTAGATTAGATTCCTAAAAGCTACGTCTACACGTGAAGCCTACTTCGAAGTAGCTTATGTCGATGTAGCAACATCGAAATAGGCTATTTCGATGAATAACGTCTACACGTCCTCCAGGGCTGGCAACGTCGATGTTCAACTTCGACGTTGGGCAGCACCACATCGAAATAGGCGCTGCGAGGGAACGTCTACACGCCAAAGTAGCACACATCGAAATAGGGGTGCCAGGCACAGCTGCAGACAGGATCACAGGGCGGACTAGCACTTCCGGGGCAACAGCTAGCCGCTCCCTTAAAGGGCCCCTCCCAGACACACTCAGCCTGCACAGCACGCGGTCTGAGGAGCCATAGGCATGCAGACCTTGGGCGACGCAGTCATGATGGACCCCCAGCAGGAGCAGCAGCAGCAGCAGCAGCAGCAGCAGCAGCCAGAGGTCCACCCAGCCCTCCCGGCAGGAGCAGGGCTCGACCTGATCCATGCCATGCGGGAGGCAGCTGAGCACCTCCTTGCCACACCGGAGGAGGAGCAGCCCCCAGGGGAGCAGGGCTCAACCCCCAACCCTGCAGCACCCCGACCCCTCCCCGCCTCACACGCCGCCGCCTGTGGAGCTACCCCACCAGCACTGACTGGTGGGAGCGGCTGGTGCTTGAGGAGTGGGATGACGACCGCTGGCTCAGGAACTTCAGGATGAGCCGGCAGACATTTATGGAGCTGTGCCAGTGGCTCACCCCCGCACTCAGGCACCAGGACACTGCCATGCGGCGTGCCCTCCCAGTAGAGAAACGGGTCGGCATCGCTGTCTGGAAGCCGGCCACTCCAGACAGCTACCGATCCGTGGGACAGCAGTTTGGCGTCGGCAAGGCCACCGTCGGGGCTGTCCTTATGGAGGTAAGAGGACCCACGGGGGGGGGAGGGCAGGTGAGCCCTGGCAGGGCAGGGCAGGGGAGGGGAGGGGAGGGGAGGGCAGGGCAGGGCAGGGCAGGGGAGGGGAGGGGAGGGCAGGGCAGGGCAGGGCAGGGCAGGGCCACGCACACCCTGCTCACCCCTCATTGGTGCTCTCCCATGTGCTTTCCCTGCAGGTCGTGCGTGCCATCAACGCCATGCTCCTCCACAGGCTCGTGAGGCTGGGGGACCCAGATGCCACCATCGTGGGCTTTGCCACGCTGGGCTTCCCCAATTGCTTCGGGGCTCTGGATGGGACTCACATCCCCATCCGCGCCCCGCAACACAGTGGAGGACGCTACATCAACCGCAAGGGCTACCACTCAGTGGTCCTCCAGGCCTTGGTGGACAGCCGGGGCTGTTTCCAGGACGTTTATGTGGGCTGGGCTGGCCTGGCAGCACCCATGATGCCCGGGTTTTCCGGAACTCGGGCCTGTGCTGCCGGCTGGAGGTGGGGACCTACATCCCCCAGCGGGAGATCCCTGTGGGGGACACCGCCATGCCCCTCTGCGTCATCGCAGATGCGGCATACCCGCTCCGGCCCTGGCTCATGCACCCATACATGGGCCATCTCTCTGCCAGCCACGAGCGCTTCTACCAGCACCTGAACCACACACGCCAGGTGGTGGAGCGCTCATTTGGCCACCTCAAAGGGTGCTGGAGATGTCTCCTGACCCGCCTGGATGCAGGCCCCAACAACATCCCCCAGATTGTGGGTGCCTGCTGCGCCCTGCACAATTTGGTGGAGAGAAAGGGGGAGGCCTTTTTTCAGGGCTGGGCTGTGGAAGCCAGCAGAGGCGACGTGCAGCCACCCGCTGCCCCCAGTCGTCAGGTGGACCCCGAAGGGACCCGGGTCCGGGAGGCCCTGCGGGCCCACTTCGAGGAAGCCACGGGGTGAACTCTGCCAGGCCCCCACTGCCCCCCACCTTCCTCCATTACACTCCCTGCCCCATGCCCACACCACGGAGCTCCCAACAGCACACCCACCCCCACTTCTCCTGGACAAATAAAAGCATGCACTTGTTGGTAAAATGAAACTGGTTTTCTTTTTTTAACTGGTCTTTGAACTAATAACGACAAAACTATGTACAAGACCTACTAACTAAACCATAACATAAGAGTGAATAATAAAAAAGTTTCCATATATATTTACATGTAACAAAAAAGAGAAAACCAGGGATTGCAAGGACGGGGAGAACTATTTACATGGGGGGGGACTGGGCAAACGGGGGGCACAAATACATAAGTCCAACTATATACAAGGGGGGGGGCATGTCCTGGGCCCCACACCCCTATAGTCTGGCACTGGGGGTGGGCGGCCGGGAGCCCCGCCTCGGCCGCAGCCCTGTCCGGGGCTGGCTGGGGGCCGGGCGGACCGGAAGATACATCCAGCGAGTCTCAGCTGGCCCCAGGTGTCCCTCGGCGGTGCGGCCCTCGGTGGTGGGTGGCGGGGTGACGGCAGACGGCGTGGCGACGAGCAGAGCAGTGGGTGGAGCGGGCAGGGCGGGCACTGCGGTGGCCGGCGTGGCACGGGGGGCCAGGTAGTCCACGAGACGGTTGAATGTCTCCATGTAGGCCCCCCATGCCTCTTGGCGCCAGGCCAGCGCCCGCTCCTGCAGGTGGAGGCGGCGTTGCTCCACCCGCAGACGCTGCTCCGCGACCTCCAGCTGCTGGTGATGGATGGCCAGCAGCTGGGGGTCCGTAGCCACCGTGTGGTGTTGCGGGGTCCGCCTTCTTGCCTGCCGTGGGGCCGGTCGGTCCTCCGCCGAGGGGCTTGCCTGGAGCGATGGCCCCGGAGGGGTTTCCGGGACCACTGAAGCCTCGCCGGTGCTCTCCGGTCCTTCCGATGGTGCAGCTGCGGAACACAGGAGGGGGGGAAGAAGAGTGGAGACAGCCGTTAGTGTGGGCCCCGAGCCGTGGCCCTTGTCCCCCAACCCCTGTGCTGCAGGTTCCCCATCCCCGTCCCCGGGAGATGCTGCTGTGATGGATGGGGTTCAGGGGTTCCCCTGCACTGCACCCCGTCCCCTGGTGGGAGTGACTCTCACTTCACTCAGCAGGGTCTGACAGGAGATGTTTCTTAGGCCACAGATGCCCAGTTTCTCCCAGGAGTGACAGAACAGCAGTCAGAGACAGTCCTTCCAACCCGTTCTGGGGAGAAGACCCCAAGAGGTGCCCCTCTGGGGTGTAGCTTTCCCCCTCCTCAGGCTGGCTGCCTTCCAGCTCTCCCTTCCCCTAGCCTCTACCTGCAGCCCCCGCCCCGATTCAAAGCCAGCTCGGCTCCTCCCTCCTCTTTGTTCAGGGCAGAGGTGTCACCTGCCAGCTGTAGCCCCAGGATCATCCTTTGCCCCTGGGAGCTATTCAGCTTGTTGCTCATATCTAGCCTGAGTCTCCCTTTTGCACTCCCCCCACTCCATCACATGCTGCTGCTGCTGCTGCTGCTGCTGCTGCTGCGGGGTGTCCCACCCCCTCCTCCCGGGGGACCCTCGAGGTTCCGCTCCCCCCTGCCCTGGGGATGGGGCATGGCACTGTCGTGCCGGCGGGGGGGCAGGGGCTGATGCACTCCTGTGAGGGACATGGCCCTGCTGTCCTTGGGGCCATGGCCATGTGGGGGGCCCTGGGCACATATCTATTACCCCCGCCCCTCAACCCCGGGGGTGTACACCAGAGGGTGGTACATACCTGTCAGTCCACTCCCACGGTCCGGAGATCCCCGGGGGGCAGACGCCCAGCTGCTGCTCCGGGAGGGCAGGAGGAGGATCTGCAGCCCGGACTCTGCAGAGGAGGAGCCCCCCTCCTCCTCCTCCTCCTCCTGCTGCGATGGCCCAGGGGTGGGCTCCAGGGGGGGCCCCCGGGGTGCGGGGCTTACCTCTGGGGCGGACTCCGGCTGCAGGGCCTGCTGGGGCTCGTCGGCCGAGGTATCAAGGGTGGCCGGAGGGGAGGAGGTATGCCGGGGGCCCAGGATGTCCCTGAGCTCCCTGTAAAAGGGGCAAGTGACGGGGGCGGCCCCAGATCGGCCGGCCGCATCCCGGGCCCGGGCGTAACCCTGCCGCAGCTCCTTAACCTTAGTCCTGATGTGGTCAGGAGTGCGGGCAGGGTGACCCCGGGCGGCCAGGCCCTCGGCCAGCCGAGCGAACGCATCCGCGTTCCGCCTCTTGCTCCCCATTACCTGGAGCACCTCCTCCTCGCTCCAGAGCCCCAGCAGTTCCCGCAGCTCGGCCTCTGTCCAGGAGGGGCCCCGCTGCCGCTTCCCAGCCTGGCTGCCCGCCTGGCTGGCCTGGCTGCTCTGGCTCCCCTTGGGGGGGGTCCTCTGGGGGCACTGGGGGGGCTGCCGGTCAGCCATGGCAGGTGCTGGCCCTGTTCTGGGTGGCTGAGGGACGTGCAGGCTGGCCGCGTGTCTGGGCTGCCGCCTGCACGTTCCCTCAGCTTCCTGCACAGGAAGGGAGGGGGAGGGGACCTTTAAGGGGCCGCTCCACGCGGCCACCATTGAGCTGAGGGACTGGAGAGAGCGTCTCTCAACCCCTCAGCTGATGGCTGCCATGGAGGACCCCGCTATTTCGATGTTGCGGGATGCGCAACGACTACACGGTCCCTACTTCGACGTTGAACGTCGAAGGAGGGCGCTACTCCCATCCCCTCATGGGGTTAGCGGCTTCGACGTCTCGCCGCCTAATGTCAATGTTAACTTCGAAATAGTGCCTGACACGTGTAGCCGTGACGGGCGCTATTTCGAAGTTAGTGCCGCTACTTCGAAGTAGCGTGCACGTGTAGACACGGCTAAATACTGACAAAGTAAAGCATAGCTAAACTTGAGTAAGATTCAGGGGTAACACTTATTTCCAGAGATGAAAAAAGAGCACCATAGATGGGTATAGCCTCATGATACTGGTATATTTCCAAATATTTTATCAATGATCTTCTAGAAAATGAGTAAACACAGGCTTATGTTTTGGGAAAACACATGATCTTGGGTTGGAAGACACTTTGGACACATTACCAAGCTCACTGAATTCTTTCAATTGACTTGGTGTTTTTTAGTACCTTCAATAAGTTAATACTGTAGCTCTTGCTACACTTAGCTGTGTTATGTTACTTCTGAGCTATTCCTAAAAAGTACTTATCTCTGTTACAACCACACACCTCTCTGTTCTCTGTGCTCTTGACTTTGTGACACAGTAATACAACCCCAACAAAGCTATTATAGCAGGCACTAGAAGCCTTGATTTTCAATAGTGGCAGCTATCATACTGTTTTTTACAATTGTTTTGCTTTTTGCCACACAGAGTTGCTTTGAACTTGTCACTTGATTTCTTTAGCATGTTGGCATTCTAAAATTAACATAATGATGCTTTTTATATAAAGTAGTCGTTATTACTGTTCACTTTCCTTTTGGCTTTATACTTACACTCATCCTTTGTTAAACAAGTACTTTACTTACGAGTACTCACTAAAACGAGGGACACATGTACCTACCTTTGTTCACTAGACAAGTGACCTTCCCCCTGCTAATATGAGCCTTACCCCGCACCCCACAGAACCAACCCACTGTAGCCTGAACCCCCAGTGGGCCCCAAAGACCCAACCCACTGCAGCCTGACCCCCGCCGCTGGCCCCACAGACCCAACTTGCCACAGCCTGAAGCCCCCATGGGCCCCATAGACCCAAGCCACTGCAGTCTGTCCCCCCCTTGGCCCTGCAGACCCAACCTACTGCAGCTTGAATGCTCTGCTGACCCCACAGACACAACCCGCCACAGCCTTAACTCCCCCGCCTGCCCAACCTGCTGCAGCCTGAAACCCTGCCAGCTTCACAGACTCAACCTGCCACAGCCTTAACCGCTCCACCCACTCCATGGACCCAATCTGCAGCAGCCTTAACCCCCCCGCCCCACAGACCCAACCCACCACAGCCCTGTGGACCCAACTCACCGCAGATTTAACCCCTCCGCCCGCTCCACAGATCCAACCCACCACCAGGTTTTAACCCTCCCTCCCACTCATGGGGCCAAGCAGCCCGCAACCTTTAACCTTCGCCACCTCTTCCAAACCCAAAGTTCACTTACCTTTCAAAAGCAGTGCCACATGCTGCCATTCCTTCGCCGAATTATGAGCACTTGGAATGAATCAGAGACTTTTACGTGTATTTCAAGGGGACTTTCGGGTCCTTCTTATGAGTTTTTGCCTACGAGCAGAATGTTGGGAACCAATTGTGCTCATAGAGTGAGGGAGGAGTGTATTTACCATTGTTCCATAGTGAAATGTTTTCTTCCTGTAGTCTGCTAGAAAATGTTGACCCATCACCTTAATAACACTAATTAATTTGAGAGTACAACTCCAATTTAAATAAGCCTGAGTTAAATCGGCTAGAAATTGGTTTTAGTAAAGTTTTTTTCCAAACCAGTAATAGATTTGCTCTTTGCTAGTACGTGCTAAGCAAAGGAGATACTTACTGGTTGTCCACAACACCACACCTTATTTACTGATTTTTTTTTCCACTGGCATTGTTCTATGGAATTTGTGGAAATATTGGTCAATTTGAGTTCCAGAGCTCCTAAAATGAACCCAAACTTACAGTTTTACTTCAGCCCCGATCAGTGTGCAATGCCTTTTAGGCCATGGAAATCCTTTTCTGATCCAAAGACATTTGATACAAAGAGATAAGAGCAAAGATAATGTCTGACCAATTACCCTGCATAGTGCATAAACATTAGTTTCTTTATATTTTTTTAATCTCATGTCAGAGTATCTTTTTAAGGTATCGAATGGAGCTGAAAGCACGAGACATGTAATATAGATAATTCCAAATAATGGAAGCATGTTGGAAAATGTCTCTTGAGACTAATTTCAACCAAAAACCAGAAATATGTTTTCACAAAAAATCTGTGAAAATTGTTTTCTGTTCTCTGACCACTTTATCTTATGACTGTTATCCCCATATATCTATGCTGCAAAGGTGGTCAATGCAAGTTCTGTTGGCGTACAGGTACTGCAATTTATATACTGGTCAGGTGCATTCACACTTAGGTATTTGCATTGGTGCTGTGAATAATAATCACCAGGAGTGATGCAGTGCATCAACAGTGGCTATCCCAGTGTGGCCTGCAGTGCCCTCTGATAATGCTTCATTGGGTATAATCAGTGTTTTTTGTAGGATGCCAGAGATTTGCCTCTGGATTTCTGGGAACTGCCCCTTTCCCCATCCCATATTTTTAATGTCCCATATTATTTCTGCTTTTTAAAACTCTTCTACAGTCCCATGTGATTCTCTTGATTCTTCACCAGCTCTGAAGAAAACATGGCCCCTGCAGAGCGCAGCTCTTGTGAAAGTTGCTAGTACAGGACATATGGTACTCCGTATCTAAAGGGTCCAATGAGTACTGCTACTACTGGGATTTTGATGAGGAAGCTGCAGAGATGTTTGAGCATAATGGGATACTTATGGGCATAATCAAAAATGCCAGATTGCTGCTGGCATTTACTGAACGGCTTCACTCAGAGCGTTGCTGCTTCTGAGTCCTAGAACTGAGCATTGATTGGTGGAATCGCATCATACGGCACACTTGGGATCACCAGAAATGCCTGCAGAATATTTGGATGTGAAAGGCTACATTCCCAGATCTGTGTGCTGAGTTAACCTTAGACTTCCAGTGCCAGGACACTAACATGAGCTGCATTGACAACTGAGAAACAAGTAGCAATCATACTCTGGAAGCTCGCAACACTGCATTGACGTAGTCTAGTGGGGAATCAGTTTTGTAGTTGCACAAAATCCTGTGGTGAGATATGAATGGGGGAGAAGACAGGAGCAGCGCTCTCTGGGAGCCTTTACTCACAAATCTGCACAGTGGTGGCAGAAAATCTACAGGAAACAGACCAGCGATCCGTCGGTCAATCCCATACTTTGCAATCCCAAGTAAAAGTGAACATCTATCTCCACGTATCTTAAAAGATACTACAATGTAGTTTGTGGTCAGGTATACACCAGACAGTAGTTTGCACAGGCTGCTGTATGAATTGCTATTGTTTTTGTTGTCTGGTGTGGAGCGCGCTATTCTGGAACCTGCTATATTATGTGAGTATGAGGCAGGAATAGGGAGTTCTTCAAGGACTGGAAAGATGCTGAGTCAAGCATATGGGTCAATAATAATCTGTGCCATCTGAGTTTGTCACCTCAACAAGCCCATTATGTCCTGGTTCATTTTCCAATGTACCTCTTCGATCTTTACCCTCTTTTGTAACAACCACTCTTTCCATTCTCACATCCTCTCCATGGTGTTGTTTAATCGGACCCTCAAATCCCTGGGTTAGAGGTCCAAGGCTGTGGAGGACTGCAGTGTTTTGCAGAACACTTCCTCCCTAGTTCTCTGTTTAATCCTTCTTAGCTGGATCAGGCCTGCAGAAGATACTTCTCGAGGCTGCCATTCCAGAGGCTTTTGATTAAAACAGACAGCTACGCCATTATATTTACAGTCCCACAGCAAGGGAAAGATATGTCTCAGAAATCCTTTATTTTATCCCCATGGATATGTTTAAAAATACCAGCTGTCACTTTAGCTTTGGTGTGCCTCACTAGAGCACCACTCTGCAACGCCAACCATAGTGAACGGGAAAGAAGTGGGGATGCTATCACACAGAAACTACTGCTGCTGTCCCTCTCCATATAGGTGCATGGAATATGCACTAAATGTTGGTGCAGTTTGAACCTCTCTAACCCGGCACCCTTAGGTTCTGACCAGTGCCAGGTGAGAGAATTTGCTGGACCATGGGAGGTCAATACTTTCCCTGCTTACTGGGCTCTTAGAAGACTTTCAGGGGTAAACTAAAGCTACATAACAGCACAGAACACTGAGAGCCAGGACTGGTTGCTGGAAACAAACTTTGTGGGATCATGGGAAACTTGGCCACAACCACAAAAAGTGATCATCCACAGCTAACTAAAATCATGCCAGATTATGGATGTTGCTGGATGAGAGAGTTCCAGATAATAAAGGTTCAACCTGTTCTGTTTGCATTGACTGTAGTGATTGTAGCTGATATTTGACCCTTGATGGACAAAAGGACAGTGAATGTGCTATTTCTGGTGACGTGAAGATACCTGGGTTTGGATGCTGTAAGCCTGTTTTCTGTAGTGGTGCCAACTGAACTTCTCACAGAGTGTCATAGGAAAATCACCTATTGCAGTGCTGGAAATGAGCCTGTCCTCCCTAGAAATCTCCAGGAGAGGGTTTCAGAAATCTCAAGAGAACAAAAGGGACATCCCTGTTCAGATACTGTAATACCCCTGGCCTCCAGCCTAGCCCAACTGCCAAAGAAATGAAAAACAGCTGTTAACTGCACCTCTATTTGTTCTACCTCTTCCCAAGCACAGGGTGCTGATCTGTTGTGGATTGTGTAATTAGATTGCCATACTACTATTCTGGAATTTATTCTCATGCTTTTATTTTCTGACTTTCGGTAAAATAATCAATAGTCAATATTCTTGTTCTCTAAACAAGATAGGATAGGAAAAGTGACATTCTTAAATGGGAAGAAAGGGCAGGAGGAGGAAGATGAATGTTCCAGTGAAATGGAATGGGGAAAAAACCCAGTTATGAGGAACAGTGTGTACATGCTTGCCTGGGCTCCCTTCCCCTTCATCACCAGGCTCGTCTGCATTCAGTGTCAGGACTGACATTGTCAAATTTGTCAAATTAGTATATGTGAAAGCAGAATCAGGGTAAAAGATATTCATATACACTAGCAAAACATTCCTCAGAACAATATGGTATTTGTAAAACATGACCAAAACCTGGGGAAAAATTATAAAGCTAGCTAGCTAGGTTAATGATTTCTTGTCTCTAACATTTTATAAATGCAAACAACTGTAACTCATCAAATAACTTCAGAAGGACCATGTTCTCTTCTCACATAGTTTAGTTGTTGAATACAAATTTTCTGTGCCTCAGTAAGAACTACACAGTATTTCTTCTTGATTTCAGTTTGGGTAAGTAATAGTTGACAGAGTCAGGCTATTTTCTGGGTATTATTTGTTCATAAGATACACTCAAATCCTCTTTCCGTCAGTAGCACTACAAACAAACTGCCTGCAGGCAGGCATCTATTACAGAAATCCTACCTAAGTCATTGCTACTCTGTACTGAGAAGAATTTGTCCTCTTGCCTCAGCTTCTCCTATGGACCCTCGGCTAACTGGACACGGTATCCTTCCAGAGGCTGCACAGAACTCAGTCTTGCTCACAGCCTAGCACACAGCCTTCTCTTATTCATCAGCCCTGGAAGTTGGAACCTAGGAAATTCTGTTGGCTACATAATCTCCATCTGTCATATGGGCTGGTCAGGTGGCTTGAGCCTTAGCTCCTTTTTTATGTTCACCTGTTCTTCATTAGTATAGTGCATCAGCTGAGTACTTTAACATTCTCTTTTCCCGTAGTGAAATCCTGAATACCTTCTATCAGTGACCTCAGAGTGCGGTAACTTTCCAGGGAATTCCAGGACTCAAATATCTTTGTAAGTTGTAAAACAGTTTTATTTTCTTTCTGGCTGAATAGGTGATTAAAATGTCCATAAGCAACATTTCCGTCAAACACGCATTCAGACAGACCAATGTAGTGGTTTAATAACCTGTAAACCAGAACCAAAATAGTTCAGACACACCCTGCCTCTCTGAGATTAACTCACGAACAGCCCTCCTCACATTTCTTGGAGTTGGTCATTCCCAGTTTATAGATGACTCCTTCCCAAATTTCTGCAATTGCTGAGCAGCAACTGAATCATGCCTATAAATAGCCATTGCCTCTCCCAAAGGAATGTTTGTTTATGAGAACTAGGGAGCAGTAAGTAGCCTGTTAAGTCAGTGTTTTATGGGGGGTTGGTACTGACTGCTTTACATTCAAATGTTAGTGTATGTGTCATATGTGGACTATACAGAAGAGTCACTAGGAACCCAAAGTTCAGAGAAGCAAATGTTTCTATCTTGCCTTGTTGAATGCATAACTGGGTTATTAGTGAGATGCTGGTCCAGCCAGTCTGGCTGATCTCCATAACTGTGAAGACTGGGATATAGATGAGGGCTAATGCACTGAGGCTCAATCTGTATATGGCTTATACAGATCAGTATATGAGAGAGGTTTATCCAGGTGTAGCAAGGAATAACATCTGCTTCTTTGAGAGGATGAACCTGGCTTTTGTCATTCAACCTACTGTTCCCACAGAATCATAGAAACAAGGCACTGGAAGATAATCCTGTTCAGTTCCCTGCACTCAAACAGAACTAGATAGTATCTAGATCAGCAGTTCCCAACCTTTTCAAGATGGCAACCCATTCTGACAATTCTGTAAGACTTTGTGATCCAAGACAATTCAAAATAGGGGGTTAGGGGAGTGGAGGAGGTTCTCCCCTAAGAATTTTTTTTTTTTTTATAAAACTTGATTCCCTGCCGCCACCCCCAGTCTTAAATCCCTTGCAGCCTCAAACTGCTCCCCCCAACCCTAGGCTTAAACCCCTCACAGCCTCAAACCACCCCCCGAACCCCCAGGTTTAAACCTCTTGCAGCTCCAAGATGCCCCCCACCCCCAGGTTTAAACCCCTTGCAGCCCCAAAATGCCCCCCACCTACCTCACACGAGCACCGCTGCTGCCCCTTGCTACTCATTCGCTGGGCCGCCACAGCCACCTCCTGTGAGTGGCTCCACCCCAGCCATCCTACTACCTTCTCCCACCTGCAGCATGGCAGTTCCCCGCCCTGCCGCACTGCAAAGGGACTCAGTTTAATTGGTTTAGCAGCTGGATCCCTCCGGCTGGCTGTTAAAACAATTAAATTCAGTTCCATTTCAGTGCAGCAGGGCAGGGATGGGGAGCCGAAGGAGAGAGCAGTGGGAGCTGCAGATGGCACCTTAAAGAGCCACATGTGGCTCGGAGCTGCCCAGCTGGCGACCTTTAGAAAATCTAATGTTTGGGTCCCACCCCATAGGTTAGAAATCCTTGATCTAGACCATCTCTGACAAGTTTGTCTAATCTGTTATGGAAAAATAAATCTAGTGACACACCCAACTGTTACTAGTATTAGGTAGAAGCGTTGGACAGAATGGCCTTCTTTCATTCAGGTAACTGGAGCCAAGGCTTTTCATATGTTGAGCTTGCTACTGGCTTCCTTGCCTGTGTCAAATCCACATTAGATTGTAAGTGGAGGGTATGTTTTAAAGTAACCCAGTAACTGAAGCTGGTGCAGAATTTAGCAGCCAGATTGTAGTCACCATATTTTGAACACAGTAGAACTGGTTGAAAAAAGGAGGAAATTTTTTGGGAAAGTTTGTCCCGTTAACTTGGAAAAAATTCACCCTGGACTGCTTGTGGACATATTCCACCAACACTCTGTTACCAGCCACCATCTGGTTTGGCTTTAAGGTATCTGTTTGCAACCATAAAGCCATAAGGTCTCTCACCCTGTTGCCATACTGGTGGGCCAGAAGGCCCTTGAGTTGGACTCCTTTTATATAAGAGGAAGCTGGCTCCTGTTGTTCATAGGGGGCCCTGTACTTTGCCATTCAAATACTCAGGTCCCAAGGAGCCTAAGTTTGATTAAAATCTGTTCCAATGTGGGAGAAGGAAAGAATCTTAGGGAGGTGCATGATAGCAGGGTGGAATACAGATATGAGTTTAAATGAGTCTATATTTTTCTCTGCCCATTGCTTAGAGAAGTAAATGATAATTTTATTTTTAATTTATGTCCAAGACACCTGGCACCAAAGACAAGGGCTCGTTTACCTATTTACATTTATAAATCGGAATGAAAAAAAATCACATGGAGTTGAATTTGGTTGCTTTTCTGTTGATTGGCATAACTTAGTTGGTGAGTTGTCCCACTGACATACGTGGATTCTCTGGGAAGTGACATACAATTCAGTGTGAATCAGTGCAGCAGAACCTGGCCCACCGTTATTGCTATGTGGTTTTGGCAACTAACACAGTAGAATATTCTTCACCTCCTTCTTCCTTTGATTGCTCTTGGATGGTCCACATCATTATAACCATGTAGACATCACAACTATCATGGGGATCCACTCACCAAGGGGTCACCTCCTTGTGGCTCAAATGGGGATTAGATTTTCATTGGTCTGATGTGCCCTCCTTCTGTTGCTCTCCCTATGGGCTCTCTCTCTCTGGATTCAGGTGGTTCTCTGTCATGACTCAGCCCCCTGGTTAGTCACTATACTCCTCTCCTTGCAGAATATTGAAGTCTTTCCAGACCAGCCAGTGTCTGCTCAATCTCCGGCCTTCCTGATTTTTCCCTAGGCTGCTTCCTATGCCACCTCCCACAAGCTCTCTGGTCCATCCTTCCAGGTAAACCCTTCCCCCAGGGTCAGGATCCCAGGGCTTCTCCCTGTCTTTGAACTTCCTCCCTTTTCTTTCCTAAACCCAGAGATTAGCTCCTGGTTTCCACATTGCAGCCCAGTTCTGCTACAAACTTCCTGGCCTTTTACCTTAGCTAGCTTCTCTCCCAGCAGGACTTTATGAGCCACTAGTCATTTTCAGTCAAGCCAGACTCTTTATCATGTGCAGTATATAAAGATGATGTCCCATATCTTTCCCACCTAAACCCTTTCCAGGCTGCTGTGGGAGGAAGTTCCCATTGCTACCATGAGGGTCAAATGTCTGTCTCAGATGGATAAAACTAATCTTATGTTTACACTGCAATTAAACACTTGCAGCTGGCCCATGCCTGCTGACTTGGGTTCAGGGGGCTGTTCCACCCTAGTGTATATGTTCAGGCTTGGGCTTGAGTCTTGGCTCTGGGCTTTGGAGCTCTTTACCTTTTCAGGGTCCCACAGATCCCAAGTCCAAATATCTACCCTGTAATTAAATTGATCCAGACACAAGGAGCCTCAGCCAGCTGACATATCCTTACACAGTGTCTGTGTCTAGATACTTGTGGCTTTAAGTCAATTGTCCCACTCCCAGAACCAAAGGAGAAAGGATCTTACAGTTACAGTTTCAGTAAGCCAGCAAATAAGATAATGCACATTTATGGAGAACTTTGTCTCATCCAACTGAGCAAATCACAACCTATTTATAATATGGGTACAGTAATTACCTAACTTTCAAGTGTTCTGTTAAGCTTAAAGTCTGTAAATTGCTTTGACCTGCTCAAATTAAAGGTCCTAATTAAACGTATTTCATATGTGTGCTCTACTTCCTTTTAAATTCTCCCTACATTTCCTATTTACTCCTAGTTTTCCATTTGGAAAAAGGTCCCAACTTTGTATGATGATCCCAGGCTTTTGAACTTTGTTTTGATGTAAAAGTAATCTATTAATTTACAGAGTTTTTAAATACGTTTGAAAATATCTGATCACCACAAAAATCAATTTATTTTCCCCCAATAAGAACAAAAAAGCATATTCCTCAACTTTTCTTATAGTTGTAAAATAATTCTCTGTAGTTACGCAGAGTCCTGCCCATCTAGTGTGCGATCTCTGGTCATTGGAGATATTTGCTAATAATAGTCACAGATGGATCATATGTCATTGTAGGCACCTCATCATGCCAGCCCCTCCATAAATTTACCAAGCCTGGTCTTAAAGTAAGGTAGGAGTTGTGCCTCCACTACTTCAGGATTGTTCTAAAACTTTACTGCTCTAGAAGCCTTCATCTAATTTTAAGTCCAAACTTATTGATGGCTTATTTATATCCCTTTGTTCTGGTCCCAACCATTGGTCCTTAATTTAAACAACATCTCTCCTTCCTTGATATTTATCCTTCTGGTCTGTTCAGAGAGAAGAATCATATCACCCCGCAGCCTTTGTTTTGTTAGCTTAAACAAGCAAAACTCTTTAAGTTTTGTTTCATATGATAGGTTCTCCATACCTCTGATCATCATGAAAGCCATCATACAGCACTTTAAAGATTAACAAAATAGTTTTTTTTTGTTTTGCTAGCATACAGACTAACACGGCTACCTCTCTGTTACTATTCTGATCATAGTGCCAGTATTTAGCTTTTGAACTTATTCTGATCAGAGTAGCCCTTCTCTGAGCCTGCTCCTGATGGAACCTATCTTTCTTAAATAGCCCTGACACTTATCTGCTCCATGAATAACAAGCAGTCTTGTAGCACTTTAGAGACTAACAAATTTATTAAATCACGAGTTTTTGTGGGTAAAACCCACTTCTTCAGATAATTAACGTAGACAAATAGAACCCAGGGTTTGTTTATCTGCTATGAAGTATTGCACAGAAAAAGCTTGCTTTTTTTTCTGTTTGTTTTTTTAAGCATCTACAGTTTGCTTTTTGTAAATTAAGAAGGAATGTCTAAGGCTTGGTCTGCACTAGGGATCAAATTCGATCCCAGATACACAATTTTAGCTACATTATTTGCATAGCTGGAATTGATGTATCAGGATCAACTTTCTTCCCTGGTGTATATTGGGTCTCTTTGGGGTCATGTCGACATCCCTTACTCTATGTGTCTCAGCCCAGAGAGATCAATTTTGCCATGTCTTTACACACATGGCAAAACTGATCCCCAGAAGATCAGTTACAGCGCACCAATACCCCCAGTACGTATAGACATACCCCCAGCCATTTATTTTTCATTTAGGTGAGCAAACAGTGAAATGATTTAATAAACCCATTAGTGTTCATCTAATGGTGAAAATGTACATTTTCTTCTATAAGAAAAGTTTGGGTTTTTTTTCCACTGGTGTCTAATGTGCATTGCTGAGTTGAAACAAATGAGAAGGAAAATCATGATTGTGTTGAAACAGCCTGTAAGAGTCTGGAAGAAAAGAATATTTCTGCCCTGCTGCTATTCAAGAGATGCTTATCTACATGCCAGGATGTCTGATCACAATTATCAAAAAAGGTCACTAAATGCATATGCCAAGGAGTTTACATAAAATATTTTGCAGTTGAGTTTTAGGCAGTGTTTATCTGAAGATCTCAAAATACTTTTCTGATTGTTGGGTAAACAATATCTTATTTTACTGATGGGGAGGCTAGGCCATACAGACATGAAGTCTTGTCTAAGGACACACAGTAGGTCAGTGACTTAATTGAGATGGAATAGAATCAAAATGCCCTGCATTCTATTTCCGGGACTCAACTAGTATATTTTGCTGCTTTTCTCGTGTGCTAGGTCAGGCACATATTCAGGTGCAATTGAATACAAGCCTCTGGTGCACTGTTGAGTTGTGATGAGAAAAACTTAGTTGAGAGTCAATAACTGCTAATTTGAGCAAACTAACTCAGAATTACATGGGCTCAGCAGAACTTTACTCTTGCTTTCACGACTATCTGCCTGCTAGAATTCAAAGTCCTGGTGTAACCCATGCAGCTGGTAAAGATTTACAGATGAAAGCAAGGGGGATTTTTAACAGTGAACAGCATTTAGCAACCTCAAGATGGCGGGTGCTGCTGCTGCTGCTCACTGTAATAGTGCAATCAAATGTATATAGGAGACTTTGTTGTGGGAAGAAAAATGTAATATGCGCATAAGGAAAACGATCTCTATTAAAGCTCTATTTGTCCCTGAAACAGTTTCCTTAAGGTAGTTGTGGAAATAGAAGCACCAGTGTCTGAGCTATATGAAGCCAGCATTATAGATATGTAGGGCTGGAAAGAACTTTGAGAGAACATCTAGTACAGTCCCCTATCCCCCAGTCGAGGCAGGACCAAGTCTACCTAGACAATCCCTGAAAGGTGTTATAAATTTCCAAGGACAAGGAAGCCACACACTCTGAAGGTAACCTATTCTAGTGCTTAACTGTCTTTACAGTTAAAAAGCTTTTCCTAATATCCAACCTCAATCCCCCCGCTGCTAAGTCCATTACTATTTGTGCTGCTTTTGGTAAATGTGGGGCACCGCTGTCAACAATTAAACATCATCATCTTTATGACAATCGTGCACATATTTGGGGACTGTTATCAGGACCCCCACTTAGCTTTCTCTTCTGTAGCCTAAAGATGCCTAATTCACTCCAGTTTGTTCACATCTTTCTTAACACAAAGTGCCCCAAACTGGACACAGTACTGCAGCTGTGGCGTCTCCAGTGCCAAATAGAATGGAGCATTTATTTCTTGGATCTTATATATGACATGTAGGTTGACACACCCAGGATGACATTACCCTTGTTTGTAACAGCATCACACTATTGACTTATTCAGTCTGTGATTCACTATAAACTCCAGATCCTTTTCCACAGTACTACCACAAAGCCAGTTATTCCACATTTTCTAGGTGTACATTTGATTTTTTCTTAAGTGTAGTACTTTGTCCTTGTCTTTATTAATTATTCTTGTCTTTATTAAATATCTTTTTGATTTCAAACCAATTTTCCAGTTTATCAAGGTCTTTATGAATTCTAATCCTATCCTGGAAAGTGCTTGGAACCCTTCTCATCCTGGGTCATCTGAAAGGTTTATATGCATACTCTACTGTCCAATAGCCACGTCATTAATGGAGCAGTAGTGGACCAAGGACAGACTTCTGTGGGGCCCCCCTTGATGTGTTTCTCCTAGTCTGACAGGAAATCATTGGCATCTGCTCCTTGAGAATGGCTTTTCAGCCAGTTTTGCACCAGTTTATAGTAATTTAATCTGGATAATATTTCCCTAGATTACTTATGCAGTCATTATGTGGGACCTTGTCAAAATGGTTACAAAAGTCAATGTTCTTGATTCTCCTTTCAGCTGTAAGCTGAATCTATCTTAAATATTTTATAAGCAACAGATAAAACATTCCTTTTGAAAATAAGGACTTAAATGTGATTCACAGGCTATAAAGGCAGTTTTAAAATAAAAAATGAGCAATTAACGAAATGCCATTTATCAGTTTAATCTGATGGTTCTATACTACTACTCATGTTTTATATGACAGATCAATTACCATCTTGCCACAGTCATTGCTCATCAAATGACAGACAATTATTTTTTAGTTATATGCTAAGTTAGTAGTGGAAATAGTATAGGCTTCTGCTACCTTAGACAAAGAAGGGCCAGATGCCAATGGTGTTCTGTTGATTTACACCAATTCAGCATCTACTTCGCTGTTGTCCAGACATCTAAGAAGTTGATCCTATGGCTGGTTATGGCTCTAGAGAGCTGGAGTGACCTTCCACTGAGCCAGAGAAGAAGGGAAGACACTCTGAACCCAGGTGGGCAGAGCCAAGCTGTGCTTGCCCCTACCACCGAAAGTCAGGAAGCAGAACAGGAAGTGGAACTGGGAGATCCTGGAGCTCAGCCGGGCTGCAGACCAAAGGAGACAGATATCTCCTGCCCACTCCTGATCTGGAGGATGGCACTGAACTACAGCTGAGATGAGGATTGGCTAGAGCTGCTGGTGCCACCTACTGGCGAAGGCACTGAGGAGATTTTTTGGGACTACCACTGGCCTGATACCCTGACAAACCAGAGGATCTCCCATGGTTCTGGTAAATCTTGAGGGGAGGCTAGGAAGTGGCCTAATTCTTCTGTGACCTTCAGCAGTTACTTAATCTGTCACCATTTCATATCTGTAAATACCAACAGTAATATTTCCATTCTCCCACACTCCAGCTGCTATGTCTGTTTACTGCATGTTTGTACAGCACCTAATACAATTAGGCTCAGATTTTGGCCAAGGCTTTTAGACACCGATACAAATAGGTAACCAAGCTGTGCAAAAGACAAAATGAGTCTCTGCCCTGTGGAGGCTAAAGTTGACCCATGTGCTCCACGTGAGAGGTGAAGAGTAAGAAAGGGTCGAAGGGAGAAACTCTCTAGTTGACTTTCTCCCATTAAGAGAGACAAGTTAGTCGAGCGTAGATATGTTGATTTTAGCTGCACAATTGGTGTAGCTAAAATTGCATATCTATGGTCAACTTCCATGTCTAGTATAGACATAGCCTAACAAACAGACACAAAGAAGAAACTTAGAGGCAGGAGTAGCCTTAATAAAAGAAACTAGTACTGCAGTTCACACCTTCTGAGCATTGCAAATGCAGGGAGGTGTTAGTAGGGACCAGAATGAGGACAGAGAAGTGGCTTGGCAGGTTGGGATTGAGTTTATTATCATGATGTGTGGCATGGAAGAAGAGCCCAGAGATGGGAGTGTGACAAAGAGTGAAACAAGGTGCAGAACTCCTCTGTTGATTAATCTTGTTAAGTTGTAATTTAAATGTGTTAAATTTGCAAATGAATTCCAATTCAGCTGTCTCCCTCTGTAATCTTATGGCAAAATTCTTTTGTGGAAGAAAGGTTACTTTAAAATCCATTATTGAATGTCCAGGGAGGTTAAAATATTCCCCTACAGGTATGTGTATTCCAATTCCTAATGTCAGATTTATGTCCATTCATTCTTTGGAGCAGAAACTGTCCGGTTTGCCCAATGTACATGGCAGATGGGCATTGGTGACACATGGTAACCACGTCAATGGACTCAAACTATGATTTATTTATTTATTACAACTGAGACTAAGGATCAAGTGTCTTAATAGGGTCCTTCCAAGTTCATGACCATGAAAAACATGTCAAGGGCCATGACATCTCATCTTTCCCATGAAATCTGGTCTTTGGTGTACTTTTAGCCACACTATATAGATGTAATGGGACAGACCAGTGTTTCTCAGATTGGGATCAACTAAATTTGGGACCCCACCGTATTAGGCAAACATTAGCAGCTAATCTCTTAGACAAACCAGATTGAGTCATTTGAAATTCCTACATTCAAATGTTCCCTATAATTTTAACACTAACCAAAGCTGTCACAACCTGAAAAGAAATATTCCACCTCTTGTCAGACTCAGATTTGGCATTCAGAGAACAGTCATCATCAAATAGAAGATCATGAACAGTCATTTCTTGTGTCTTCATCTTCACCTGTAGTCTTCTCAAATTAAAGAGTTTACTACCAGTCTGGTATCTGTTGCAAATCCTGATGTCATAATCACAAAAGGCATGTGTAAGCATGGCAGAAAACCTCCTACTGAAGAAGTTTCCCATCCCTCAACAGTGTTCAAAATGTGGAGATTATCAGCATCTTTCTCCTCCCCTCCTCCGTTACAGCAGTTTCTATTTTTGCCCTTTTGGTCGGTGCACAATAAGTTTTGCCCTGTTAAGTGCCACCTGTAGAAAATATTAAACAGTTCCCAAGTGCACTTGTGCTTCTGATTGAGTACACAGCTGCATATAAGACTTGCATAACTCACAGGAATCTTTCTTGTGAACTTCCTTCTCGGAGTCTTAACTAACAGCAGATAATGGTCCTATGAACAAGACTTTTTGCTCTTAATTAGTGTACAATCATGTTTCTTCAGCATAACTGTTAATTTTAGCACTCAGCGGAACCAAGTATTAACAACCCTGCTGCAACAGCTGTGAAATTTATTTTGCATTGAGAATAAAATTCATGAACCATGGTTGAAACAAGCCATTTGCTTCTTATATTTTTGCCTCTCCAGGCAAATAGTTGGCAAAGTTATTGTTTAGACAGCCAAAGATAAAGACTGAATGATCATAAATAATAAGAGTAAGCAAATAAACAAGGTTAAATAGCTAATCTAAAACCACTTTTGCTAAAAGGTAAACAATTAAAAGCACAGTCATATATGAAAGAATCTGCTCTCTGATTTATGAACTTTCAAAAATATCACAGACTTACTCCATGCAGCACAAATAGTGATTGTGTGCAGGGATGGGACATGACTCTCTTGGTAAGTCAGTACCATTACATTCAAACCGTAAACTACTCTGGACAACAATCATGCTCTCATTTGTATCTTAACAGAGAGGAAGCCCTGCTAGTCTATACACTATCAAAACAAAAAGCAGTCAAGTAGCACTTTGAAGACTAGCAAAATAGTTTATTAGGTGAGCTTTCGTGGGACAGACCCACTTCTTCAGACCATAGCCAGACCAGAACAGACTCAATATTTTAAGGCACAGAGAACCAAAAACAGTAAGCAAGGAGGACAAATCAGAAAAAGATAATCAAGGTGAGCAAATCCACTCTCTGATCTGCTCACCTTGATTATCTTTTTCTGATTTGTCCTCCTTGCTTACTGTTTTTGGTTCTCTGTGCCCTAAATATTGAGTCTGTTCTGGTCTGGCTATGGTCTGAAGAAGTGGGTCTGTCCCACGAAAGCTCACCTAATAAACTATTTTGCTAGTCTTTAAAGTGCTGCTTGACTGCTTTTTGTTTTCATTTGTATCTTGTTGTTGAGAGGTGCCTTACCCATCCCCTGCCGAGGGCAGTGTCAGGCCCTCTGCAGCCCCGCACCCACTGTTTGGCCCCTTTCCTCTCAGGGTCATGCAGACCATCGGTCAGAGTCAGTGACCTTGCCCCCAGCCTGCTGGGTAGTGTGGCCCAATGGCCAGAGTGAGTCAACTCAGCCCCAGTCTGCAGGGTAGTGCAGCCCAATGGCCAGACTCAGTCAGTACAATTCCCTGTGTGGTCTTGGGGTAGTATGGATTAGTGGCCAACAACCAAGCAACAGGCATAAATCCCCATATGGCTTCGGTGAGGTGAGGGTGGGGGAACATGGGCCCTCCCTCTCCACCAGGTCCCAGCCCAGGGCCCTGTCAGCACTGTAACAGTCCACTACTAGCTGAGCAGGAATTCCCACCGCAACATGCTGAGCTCCCAGAATTACAATTCCCCATGATGGGCTGCTTCCTAACAATCTTTTGGGGTACTCCTCTCCCACTCTTCACTCACAGGGTTTCTCCTGCAGTCTCTCATGCCATGGGTTGGCCCATCAGCACTTCCTCCCCTGGAACTCCCAAAGCACCCACCTCCTTCCTTTTGTGGCAGCCAGCCTCTACTGAGCAGCTCCACAGGCCTTCATAGCCAGCCTCCAGGTGTGAGCATGCCAAGCAACGTGTGTGGGTGGAGTGTCATGAGACAGGTTAACCCCTGCAGGTCCAGTGTGGGGTTGATACACCCCAACACACTAGTTTAGCACTGAAGCTAGCACTGTATCTTGCCAAATACAGAAGATATGGGTCTTCAAGCTGCTACAAGGGACAAACTTCCTTTTGCAGCCACATTTGAATAATTCTACACTCATATTGTCTGAGCCAAACAATCTCTACATTTGTTTCAGTTGATATTTATGAAAATGAGGAACCTAATACCAATAGTTTGAGCCAGCATAGTACAGAAAGGTGCCGTGCATGCTGCTTCATTCAGATCTGTAAATCATCTTCCCTGGTCCTAGGCCTGTGGATATTAGTTTGTCAGTTGCTAGGTTTTATAATGAGTGCAGATGGTTGCTAGATGAAGCTAAAGTTGGTTACATATTCCCAGTTCCTTATTCCTGGTTCCAGCTCCTTATTCAAAATGTTTAAAAATGCATCAGTATAAGATTAACTTTATGGAAATGTCATCAAATTAATATAATGGAATATGATACAAGTTTAATAAGTAACTGCATAAGTAATAATTTAAATCCAATAAGAGCTAAGATTTTACTGGCTGCACATGAAAAAGTGTATTTCAGGTCATCACAAGTGACATATGCCTGTGACCACTAGACTGTTCTGAAGGAGCCCGGAGACACCATGTGCTAGTCCAGGGCTTTGCTTATTGTGAGATATACTGCCATATATCATACTTCCATCCCATGCCACTTTATAAATGGTGATAAAGAATTGGAATTTGATTGGCGATATGTGACAAAACGTGTCTCAGGCCACGCTAAGTGCCCCACCCCCATGACCTCCAGACTGTTCTGAAGAAGCTTGGTCCAACCACTCGCTGACTTGAAGGTTCATTACTGAGCAATATTCTCTATATGTCACTCTGCTATTCCACATCAATATTATACACAGGGCTTGAATAACAGTAATCCACATGCTCAATATAGGGTGACATCTTTAAGAGATAGGATAGTAGGAATGAGTTGGGTCTTCTTCATTGTTCACAGGCACATGCACAATTAGCTCTCCACACACAGAAGTTTCTGGAATTGAATATGGCATGCTCAGTTGGTTCTTGGTTGCTGAATTAAGACTTTGTGAGGCAAGTAGTCAGGGCAGCTGCATTACAAAAGGCTGTGGAGGCTGAGAGAAGCTGAACTTGGGGGCAGATAGCAGGCTTTTTTTTTCCTAACACTGAAGTATTTTGCAGCAGGTTTCTAAAAAATCTATATACTTGACAGGTCAGTTAATTGGTTAGATTATTAGCTCACTATGATATCAGAACAGGAAGAGTCTGCATGGATTCCAGCTGAAAATTTCTACCAGCAAGTGCAAGGAAGATGCTTGCTTGTGATCACCAAACTGTATAGATTTAGTGAACAAAATTCTGAAAAAGTCTCTGTTGAACTCAGTCAAAGTTTTTGGAAGCTCCAAGTTTCTTCTCCCTGTTTTTCTGTGGGGACCAACCTGGTTAGATTGATTTTTTTTTTTCTTTCTTGATGTTTATGTACAACCATGAAGTTAATGTATGATGGCTATAAAATAGGTAAGTTGTGTAGTAAAAATGAAGTTATCATTAGTATATGTTTATCATAAGATTTTATAAAGTTGGTATTTAAGAATTAAGCTAATTCCTTTTGTTTTTTCGGACTTCAATGTGCGGATGCTGACCCAGTGCAATCTTTGCTGAAATCCCCAATGTCTGAGTCTCCTGGTGGATTGGTTTTTAAGCCCTGGAGAAGACCAATGAACTAAATTCTAGCCTGACCACAAGTTAAATAAGAACCTGGGTTTTGACTTATTTAAGTGTCAAAATAAGTTTCTAATGACCTCAAATGTCATGTCCCCATGAACATCTAATTGGTTTTAAGGGACTAGGCCATGCTGCTCACAAACTAGAAGTTATGTTTTTCAAGTAATATGCTGCCAGGTCATAGTCACTTCCCTGCTGTAATTGTCATGTCCCAGAGCAAGGAGCTGGCATTTGACATACTATATATGGCAAATTGTCTTGTGTGACCACAACTGGCATGTTTCCGTGGCATTGTTCTCGAGACGGGATGTATCATTTACTGACTCCTGAAGCTTCATGTCTGTGCAATATGTTTCTTTGCATCACCTCTCTCCCCCATTCAATATGGAACATTGGACTTAAACAAAGAGTGGAAGTTTGATTGGGTATTCAAGACAAAGTGTGTTTTAGTCCACCCAAACAGACACATCCCTGTAACTGTCAGGCTGTTCTGAAGAAGTCGGAATCATAGGACTGGAAGGGATCCCAGGAGGTCAAAAAGTGCAGTCTGCTGCACTCATAAGCTGTGTCTACACGTGCATGATACTTCGAAGTAGCGGCACTAACTTCGAAATAGCGCCCGTCGTGGCTACACGCGTCGGGTGCTATTTCGAAGTTAACTTCGACGTTAGGCGGCGAGACGTCGAAGTCGCTAACCTCATGAGGGGATCGGAATAGAGCCCTATTTCGACGTTCAACGTCGAAGTAGGGACCGTGTAGACGATCCGCGTCCCGCAATGTCGAAATTGTGGGGTCTTCCATGGCGGCCATCAGCTGGGGGGTTGAGAGACGCTGTCTCTCCAGCCCGTGCGGGGCTCTATGGTCACCGTGTGCAGCAGCCCTTAGCCCAGGGCTTCTGGCTGCTGCTGCTGCAGCGGGGGATTCATGCTGCATGCACAGGGTCTGCAACTCGTTGTCGGCTCTGTGGATCTTGTGGTGTTTAGTGCAAGTGTGTCTGGGAGGGGCCCTTTAAGGGAGCAGCTGGCTGTTGAGTCTGCTGTGTGACCCTGTCTGCAGCTGTGCCTGGCACCCTTATTTCGATGTGTGCTACTGTGGCGTGTAGACGTTCCCTCGCTGCGCCTATTTCAATGTGGTGCTGCGCAACGTCGATGTTGAACATCGATGTTGCCAGCCCTGGAGGACGTGTAGACGTTATTAATCGAAATAGCCTATTTCGATGTCGCCACATCGAAATAGGCTACTTCGATGTAGGCTTCACGTGTAGACGTAGCCATACAGGACCAAGCACCATTTAGACCGTTCCTGACAGATGTTTGCTCTTTACAGTCTCCAGTGATGCAGATTCCACAGCCTCCATTGTGACCCTTTGAAACATTCTGGCAACCCAGTTTTGGGTTGTAGCCTGCAAGTTTCAAAACCTTGATATAAATAGTTTCATGTGCAACACAAGGAATTTGCTTCTTGGTTTATGGAACAGCTGTGCTATTTATTTTAATGCAAAATACAAGCTTTATAAATTAAGCATCTGCTAAATTTTGCACAGTGACAAATACTTTTAAATTTAATTAAACTGAATCAGTTTAATAGAACTGAAATTAGGTTGCCTAACTACAGATACGATAGCTAAAATATCTACAAGATATTCTGTTAAAAATTACTGACTATGAAACAATCCTCACACAATTACTAGCCATAAACAGTCCACAGGAATATTCTGGATAAACTTCCAATCCAGAAAAGGACTTAATCACATGCTTAACTTTACGCATGAGAGCATTCCTTATGTCTGCAATGAAACTACCTATATTTGTGTACTGTCATGGTCCAGTACCTAAGTGATACGGACCAAATCCCAATATGTACTCTTGAGAATCTCAAATTCTGTGACTCTTACTTAGCCTGACACAATATTTGCATTGATTCCTGGCCATTCAAGCTGCTTCAAGTTTCATTAACCTCAATGTTTCTATCAAAACAAAAAAGCAGTCAAGTAGCACTTTAAAGACTAACAAAATAATTTCTTAGGTGAGCTTTTGTGGGACAGATCCACTTCTTCAGACCATAGCCATACCAGAACAGACACAATATTTAAGGCATGGAGAAACAAAAAACAGTAATCAAGGTGGACAAATCAGAAAAAAAATTATCAAGGTGAGCAAATCAGACAGCAGAGGGGAACAAGGGGCGGGGGAAAGGGGCAGTCAAGAATTAGATTAAGCCACGTATGCAAACAAGCCCCTATAGTGACCCAGAAAATTCCCATCCTGGTTGAAACCACGTGCTAATGTGTCGAATTTGAATATAAAAGAGAGTTCAGAAGCCTCTCTTTTGAGAGTGTTGTGAAAATTCCTCTTCAGTAACATGCAAACTCTTAAGTCATTAATGTTGAACTAGGGTCTGCATTTGGCCTGGCCCTGCTCATGAGGCAGGCATTGCCACACACTCGGCCTGGGCCTCCTTACCACTTCCTGTTTTGACAGAAGAGCTAGAGATCTTGGCACCAAAAAAAGGAGAGCTGTGCACCTGCAAGCAGTCTCTAGGGTCTTGAAGCAAAACCACAGCACGTCACCCAAATCGCTTCCCCTCATTGGCACGCTTCCATCACCCCATCCCTGGTGGGAGGGGGAGGGCACCTCAGGGGTACATAAGACCCAGCCCAACCGGCACTTAGAGAGGTAGAGCGCACACATTTCCCTGCGCTGGTTGACGGACTGATCACCTGATTAACCACCTCTCCTGGTCCACCAGGCGTAACAAAGGCCTTCGCATTTGTATCCACTGCATATAATATGTTACTTCTCACATTCATAGCAACTGTAAGTATTCAACTGTAAGTATAAGCAAACATAGATTACTCTGTAAAAGGTATAGTTTATTAAATAAGCTAAAACAGTTCAATAAAGTTACCTTGTTTAATCATTAAGAAATACTAAGAATTTTATTACCTCAAAAATTAATTTATAAGGGTTTAATGAATAACACAAACCCCAGTCCCTGGGTCATTTTAACAAATTATTGGGACCTGGAAACCCCTCAGGGAGTAGTGGTTTTTCTAGTGGGTGTGATTTTATTCATTCTATTAATCATTTGTTGCAAACCTCGATTATAAGATACAGGCCCCTCCCATACCGGCTTCCTCCTGAGGACCGTCCGAACCCTAGGGGGAGCTACAATTAACAGACTGGTCCACTCCATTAAAATGCTGGCTAACAGGTTTGTGGGATCAGGAGAGTTTTTATGTCTGTTTTGTGCCCATTAACTCTTTGTCTAACAGAGTTTGAAGTCTGCTCAATATACAAAGCATCTGGGCATTGTTGGCACAAGATGGCATATATAATGTTAGTTGAGGAACATGAGAATGTGCCCGTGATTCTGTGAATAACCTGGTTAGGTCCAGTGATGGTGTTTCCAGAAAGATATGTGGTCAAAGCTGGCAGCAGGCTTTGTTGCATGGAAAAGTCCCAGGACTGGTGTTCCTGTGGTACAGACTGGGGTTGTTGGTGAGAATCCTCATGAGGTTGGGAGGTTGTCTGTGGAAGAGAACAGGCCTGTCACCTAGGGCCTTCTGGAGTGTGACATCCTGATTAAGGATAGATTGTTGGTCTTTAATAATTCGTTGCAGTGGTTTGAGTTGGGGGCTGTAGGTGATGACCAGTGGTGTTCTGTTCTTAGCTTTTTTGGGCCTATTGTGGAGCAGCTGGTCTCTGGGTATTCATCTAGCCCTGTTGATTTGCTTTTTTATTTCTCCTGGTGGGTAATTCAGGCTTATGAATATTTGGTAAAGATTTTGTAGTTTTTGGTCTTGTCAGTAGGATCAGAGCAAATGTGATTGTACCTAAGGGCTTGACTGTAAACAATCGATCTAATTATGTGTGCAGGATGAAAGCTAGAAGCATGTAGGTAAGTATAGCAATCAGTGGGTTTCCTTGATCAAGTTGCCTTGATCAACTTATGCCTTGATTACTCCACGCAAGAGATACATTTCCTGGACACTACGGTACATATCAAGGATGGCCTGATTGGTACCACACTGTACTGGAAACCCACTGATCTCTATACTTACCTACATGCTTCTAGATTCCATCCTGCACACATAACTAGATCCATTGTTTACAGTCAAGCCCTTAGGTGCAATCGCATTTGCTCTGAACCTACTGACAAGACCAAAAACTACAAAATCTTTACCAAATATTCATAAACCTCAATTACGCACCAGGAGAAATAAAAAAGCAAATCAACAGGGCCAGACGAATACCCAGAGACCAGCTACTCCAAGACAGGCCCAGAAAAGCCAAGAACAGAACACCACTGGTCATCACCTACAGACCCCAACTCAAACCACTGCAATGAATTACTAACGACCTACAATTTGTCCTTAATCAGGATGTCACACGCCAGAAGGCCCTAGGTGACAGGCCTGTTCTCTCCAATAGACAACCTCTCAACGTTATGAGGATTCTCACCAATAGCCACAGCTTGTATTACAGGAACACCAGTCCTGCGACTTTTCCTTGCAACAAAGCCTGCTGCCAGCTTTGTCCACATATCTTTTCTGGAGATATTATCACCAGACCTAACCAGGTTATTCACAGGTTATTCTCATGTTCCTCAACTAACATCATATATGCCATCATGTGCCAACAATGCCCAGATGCTTTGTATATTGAGCAGACTTCAAACTCTGTTAAACAAAGAGTTAATGGGCACAAAACAGACATAAAAACACTCCTGATCCACAAACCTGTCAGTCAGCACTTTAATGGAGTGGGCCATTCTGTTAATGACTTAAAAGTTTGCGTGTTATTGAAGAGGAATTTTCACAACACTCTCAAAAGAGAGGCTTCTGAACTCTCTTTTATATTCAAATTCAACACATTAACATGTGGTTTGAACTGGGATGGGAATTTTCTGGGTCACCATAGGGCTCGTTTGCATACCTGGCTTAATCTAATTCTTGACTTCCCCCTGCCTTCTGCCCCTCTACTGTCTGATTTGCTCACCTTGATAATTTTTTTTCTGATTTGTCCACCTTGATTACAGTTTTCTGTTTCTCTGTGCCTTAAATATTGAGTCTGTTCTGGTATGGCTATGGTCTGAAGAAGTGGGTCTGTCCCACGAAAGCTCACCTAATAAATTATTTTGTTAGCCTTTAAAGTACTACTTGACTGCTTTTTTGTTTTGATAGTATATAGACTAGCACAGCTTTCTCTCTGTTACTTCTCATTCTTTCTGTATTTCAAATTTAAACAATCAGCTTTCATATGCACACTGAAAAAGTTCATACATATTGGCCAAGACAACAGCAGAGGAGATAAGATTAGGTACTGTAGCTTGATCATTCTGTTAAAGCTATCTGAATATAAAAAGCTTCATTTTCTCCAAAGCTGTTTGGACTAACCATGCACACTTTATAAAATGAATTCATCCTTTTTGGCATTACTGGATTGTATGTAATAGTAAATACCCAATGACAATTCCTCAGTAACTGCCAAAAATGCATCTGATGAAGTGGGTCTTTGCTCATGAAAGCTTACGCCCCAATAAATCTGTTAGTCTATAAAGTGCCACAGGACTCCCCATTGTTTTTGCAGATACAGACTACCACAGCTACCCCTCCGATGCTTGCCAAAATTGGAATGACCGTAATTTTTATTAAGTAATTCAGTCTTCTGAATCTGTATGGAATGAAAGTTACCTCCACATCACTGCACTGGCTTTTGTTTCCCCATGGCACCATAAAATGCTTGGCACAGAAAATTTACTTTCTCAACTGATATGCTTGGATATTCTGTGGGAGAATGTATACTATGTAGCTATATACTGTATGTGTGACATAAACTAACTTTCTATCCAAATGTCTCAGTTTTTGTAGACCCCCTGAACAGTGAAATGTGTGTGGCTGGTGGAGTAATGGAAAAACATGAAAATTAATCATAGTTTACAAATGATATATTCAATGTTCTCCTACTCTTCTTGAGGGAAGCTTCCAAACAGCAGGAAACGCAAAGCAGAGCTTAAAATAGCTGCTTCCCAAAGCTATTCCCAAATATACCACACACATTCATTTTCTCAGAGGCATCAGCAATATTTCATGATATGCTGGTTCTGGTTCTTCAACTGCCCCCTAAGGGGACAAGTTGACCAAAACATCAACTGATGTAAATCGGTATAGCTACATTGATCTGTAGGGTAATTTGCTAATTTTATACCAGCTGAAGAGCTGGAATATTAAATGTATCTCTAAATTGTACAGAAATGTAGGCCATACAAAAAGTTGGAAATGATGGCACAGCCCTGTTCTCTCCAATACATTTGCATGTATTCTAACCAGCTCCCTCGTTTTGCAGTGAAATTGCTCTAGGTTTCTATTTTTAGAAAAATCAGGCATATAAATGTTACATTTTTCAGCCTAGAACGGGGGTCAGCAACTTTTCTGAGGCAGAGTGCAGAAATTTGACCTTTGACTTCTATGTACGGTTCAAGTGCCGGTGGTACTTTTTAAAGTCACTAACAGTACTACTTAAAACAGCTTCATTAATAAATAAAGTAGCAGATCAACATACCGGATAATATGCCCTTCAAAAAAAAATCAGGATACTCTCCGGGAACCTAAAATAAGGTTAAAAACAGTACAGATGGTTGATCATGCTGAAGGAGAAGGCACAGGACACAGAGGCATCACCAGAACCTGAAGCAAGGCCAGAGCAATCATTCTGGGAGCTGCTGAGCAACCTGAATCCAATTGTGCAGCCTCCTGCAAGCTCACCCACAAGCTCTACAAGTGCATCAGGAAAGCCCCAAAACAGAAGTGGATCTGGCAGGGTGTGAAAAAAGTTCAGAAATTCATCAACAAGAGCGAGAAAGGGATCAGCATCCTGGCTGGAGACACATTGACAGTTGAAATTTATTGCCACATCCCCATCATGTGTGAAGACAGGAGCCTCTCCCTATGCTTATATCCTCTCCAGATCAGATCTGGGAGCAGCTAGAGGCTCAGAGTGCCCGACCTGTGTGATAATGATCAAGCCACATGAGGAGTACCAGGAGGTACTAGGAGAAGTGTTTGGAGGACGTGCTCACCCTTCCTGCCTGTCTGTGAAGGATGTGTGGAGGATCTGCAGTGGAGCTTCCAGCTATCTGGGCCTGCACTACCCCAGCAAAGTCCACTCCCTTGAAAACATGAAATGAGCTGGTCCTTCAACTACTTGCTGTGCCGCCGTGAGGGAAGCAGGCTGCATGGATCCTGGGCTTTTTACCTTTCATCAAACAAAACTGGTCTGCAATACTGTAGTGGCTGTTGAGGATGGGGGAAGACTAATTGCCCCCCTTGAAGGGAGTGGGAGAGCAAGCTACCTGGCCCAGGCAGCGCTCCCCTGAGAGAAGACCCCCAAGGCACGAGCTGCAGAACTGACCTGTTCTGTAGTGTATGGAATGCATTTGTGCAGTTAAAAAAATTACCTCCACTCAGATGCCTTTTTTTCTTTTGTTCCTTATTCTGACTTCCTTATGTCTAATAAAGCCCCATTTTCTGTTTTGTTACTTGGGGTTTGTGATAGCTGTTTTATTATTTGTGCTCTGACACTCCTCTTTAAGAATGCTGAGATTGGGTGAAATATCTTCCCCTGGGACAAGCCTTCTGTGTTCTCTGAACCAGAAGGGCTCTCTTTGGGTGAAGGCATGTTGCACTGGTATAGGTGAAACCAGGACCCACATCCTGAAGAGGTAGGGGAGAAGGCAGCCGCCATGCCTCAGAGCTGGTTTACATAAAATATCTATTATTCATGTCTGTATCATGTACTAGGTACACCAATTACCAGCCATCCTTCACAAAGCAAAATATGTTATTCTTAGGGCAAAAGCATTGTAGAGAAAACATACCAAGAAAATGTTACTCCGTATTTATGAAGCAGCAGAACTCACTCAACAACGTAGAAGTCTTTCAACCCTTTCAGAAAGTGTTGGAATACTTCTGGATTCCAAGATCCTGTCCTCATTCAATCATAAGGAAGAACCCAAGTCTCCCAAAGTCAGCTATTATATAATAAAGTCCTTTTCTTTGTCTCCTCCTGCCTGCAAAACCCCGTCTACAATAGTATACACAAACCAGCCTGGGGGCTGGTATTCCCCTGTAGTGGTTTACAGTCTCAGGAGGTATTAGTAATGACTCTCAATTGTTTTAGTTCCTGGAGGAGTTGTGGTAACCCTCCCCCATGGAGTTTCATACAATCCCTTGCCCACAAAGATATGTAAAACATTTATGTACTTAATACAATAAGATCTCCTAAGGTACTGCATGTGGTTGCAATATCTGTCACAAATATCATCCACTATCTTTTTAAAGAGTTGCAACTTGCTATCTGTCAAGTCTGAGCTAGTAGTATTTGGCATTAGCTGGCTTTAAATTCCACCTATTGATTAAAACTTGACAGAATGAAAAATGGACATGAACTATTTTAAGGGCAGCACTAGCCCCTGAACAGTAAAGACCCGTGGAAGCCAGTCTGATAGGACCATTATGATTCTTGAGAACAGCCTAGTTTCCCAAATATTGCAATACAGAAGGCTTATTTTGTGTATGCTTGCAAATTGCTGAAATGC
Organism: Carettochelys insculpta; assembly: GCF_033958435.1. NCBI lineage: Eukaryota > Metazoa > Chordata > Testudines > Carettochelyidae > Carettochelys > Carettochelys insculpta. The sequence continues at coordinate 37,345,495 of NC_134137.1, read as the reverse complement.
AGGCCCAGGCCTCTAGAGCTAGAATTGTACTGTGCTTTCACCATGACAACTCTTGCTGACCTCATTCAGACAGCAGTATCGCCTCCTGTTGGCTGCCCAGTACTAAGTTTTTACAGTATACAGTATTAGAAAGTGATGAAGTACATTTGAGTAACTGTCTCTAGAGGGATTAGCTAGGTTAGTTCATGTCACTCTCTGTTAATCTGTTGTGAAAGGAATAGCAGATGACATGGGTACAGTCCTGGTGGATTTAAAAAGAGAGCTGTTTATGTTACAAAGCAGGGGGCTCAAACTGCTCAGTTCAGCTCTGGGGCCAAAATTCTTTAAAGCCCAGGGTGTTTGGTTCCAGAGTTTTCATCTGGGAATGTCTGTGTCCCTTATGGCCGCATCACTGTGGTCTCTCACTATCACTTGCACTTATGGATTTATTCTCTAATTATTATTCTGCCTAGTGCAGATGGTGCATGGAGGCCCAGAGAGCCTGTGACTTGTTGAGAGTGGTACAAGAGGACTTTGGCAGGCAGGAAAAGCAATTGAACTTAGATCTCTGGAGGCCCAGGCATGTGTCTCAACCATCTGCCCTCCTCCTTTCTCTAGTAATAGCTGAGAGCTGGAGAGAATGGTTTAAAGACTTAACAGAAGTTGGAAAATACTAGCTGAAAGATGAGTCTCCTTTAAAAATCAAATGAAATCTGAATCTTACAATAGCTGTTGGCTTACTTTGATTTAAGCCCTTGCACTCCAAGTGGAGCATAGGTTATCTACAAATCTCTTCCACTTCACTCTGTCTTGGGAAAAGCTTGCATCTGACTCCGGAAGTATCCCAGTTGTTGACCTTCAATCTCAGTAGATCTTCCCCACATTGTCCAAGGTCTTCCTCTTTTGCATTTTCCTTGTGGGTTCCACATGAGAGCTTAACAGACGATGCTGGATGAACAGTAGCTATTAGTATCCTTTTAATTTGATAGCAAGAAATTGTTAGGAACTTTGTTTTCTCTGCGGAGTTTAGGTAAGCTCACAGTTGCTTTGTGTGTTTGGAATGTTTGTGAAGGGTATTGACAAGCTTTCTCTTTCAGCATTGTTTGTCACAGGTCTCCCACCTATAAAATGACAAGAGTGATGTTCCTGTTGTAAAATGTGCAACGTGTGCTAGAAAATTTCCTTTATTTTAAGCTGTAATGTATTTGGTTATAGGAGAAACAGGGCGAGAAAACTGATCTTGGCACCCCTTAAAATTGACCTAATTGTATTTGCAGGGAAGACAGTCACATTTTAAAATCAAGCTAAGCGCCTTAAAATCAACTTTATGCTTTAGTGTAGACAAAGCCTGAGCTACAATTTTGCAAAGATAAAGGCTGAGATGCTTCACTGGCATGCCGCCAGCTGCAGGACTTTGAAAGCGCCACATTTTGCTTGCATGTGGTTCATCTACACAGGGGTCCTTTTCGAAAGGCTGATAGGAATAAGGGGATTTTGATGTTTGCAGGGTCCTTTTGAAAAGGACCCCCATGTAGATGAGCTGCGCACGAGCGAAATGCAGCACTTTCGAAGTGCCACAGCCAGCGGCATGCTAATGAGGTGATGAATATTCATTTCAGCACCTTATTAGCATTCTCTGATTTGGCCATTAGCATGGCCATTTTCAAGTTTTTCCCAGTGTAGACGTAGCCTGCATGTCAGAGCAGGGGATGGTCATTTATTTTTGCCATCTCCCACAAAAATGTTAGATCCAGCTTTGCATAAGAGTCCCACAGGCATGAGGCTCTGGTATGTGGAAGGGAGTAAGATCAGTGGGAGAAGTGCTCTAAAACATTGTCATCTTCCCTCCACAAGACTTGAAAGTATAGTTTAATGCCGAATCTGAGCCCTCTCTGTTCGCCGGCACTAAGGAGCTGTTATTGAGATCAAGAGAGGTGTTATCAAGAGTGTAGGAGAGCCAGCGATGAGGCAGAGAACCTCTGTGAGAAGAAGCATTTCCTTGGCAGGTCTCCCAGTAATGCTGATTTTGAAACCCAAACCTACTTAAAAAGATTGTACAAGACATACAGTGTACACTTCTCTTACTCCCACCTAAGAACAAACCCTAGAAGTGAAGCAAGTGCAGATTCATGGAGCTTCTTATCCCGAATGTGAGAGAAACCCATGGGTGGGAAGAGAGATGGCCTGTTGAGAGTAATTTTAAACTGAATCCTTAAATGAAGAGCCAGTGGAAATATGTTGCACAACTCCTTGTTTATCCATGTGAGCAGCAACATTCTGCACATAATGGAATACGGAGAACTCAGGTTTGGGTAAGTCCTAGAGAGACATTTGCAATAATCCAGGGAAGAAGAGACAAACGTGGTTGAGGCTTTCAGCAGAGATATAGCTGAGTCATTAAGCACAGCTTAAGTTGTATTTCTCACCCCAGTGGGTCTCTATATTTGTTCAATGGGATGTAATCCGTAAATGTTGCCAGGGAGGCTGACAGCCTTGCCAGATCGCTTGGCAAGGGGGAAGGAGATGGCTCCACACTCCCAGAAGGGGCGGGGCTTCATGAAGAAGGGGCAGGGCTGAGACAGCCAACCCTTGGTGCTGCTCACCCTCCCAGCCCTCAGCACTGCCTGGAGCACGTGGTGCAGTGCTGCGCCAGTGATTTAAGGGCCTGACCCTTTGGAATTGCCAGGCCCCAGGGAAGTTGCCCTCTCCCTTCCCTCCGTAGTCGGCAGGTCCTGAATGCTGCATTTCCAAATGGGATGAGATTGGCCACTGAAAGGTCAGGTCTCACTTACATGCACGTTGCAGCAGATTTTGCAAGAACACAATAAACTGATGTATACAAAATAAAATGAGTGCTTGAAAGATTCACTGTCGTACACACTGTTCTGTTCCCTGCACACACAACCCCCCAATGATCAGAGCATGAAAGGATGATATTCCTGATTTCACATTTAACGTTTTTTAAAGAGTCCAGTGCCTCGGTGTCCAATAAGAATTCAAAGATCACCACACTTGTGGTTGTCACCCTCCCGTATTCACCACGTGCCCTGCCCTCCCACACTCTGACTGAATGCCCTCCCCCAGAAGCAGGCTCCCCCAGAGCCAGGCACTTCCAGCCCCCCACAAATAAATGCCATACTTCAGAGCCAGGCATCCCCAGCCCCCTAGTCTAAATCAATGCCTTTGAGTCACTGGAGCCACCGCTGCTGGAACCACCACTATTGAAGCCACTGGAACTGCCAGAGCCACTGGGGCCGCCAGCGCCACCAGAGCTACCAGGGCCACCAGAGGTGCCGGGGCTGGGGCCGTCAGCACCACTGGAGTCTCTGGGGCCACTGAAGCAGCCGGAGTGGTCAGAGCCACTGCCACTGGGGCCACCAGAGTAGTTGGGTGGCTGGGCTTCTGGGGTGGCTAGAGTCACTGATGCTGCTGTGGACTCTGGGACCACCAGAGCGGCTGCCACGGGGGCTACCACCACACGTTTCTCCCACCAAGCAGTGGGGCACGTGCGCAGAGCAGCAGATGGCAGTCCCCAAGTGTGGCTGTAGAAAGAGCCATATTTAAATACTCCAGGAGCCACAGGCATCTCTGCAGTGTCCTGTTTGTGACGTGGGGCAAGTGGCGAATGTCTACACAGCCAGCTTCAATCCTGCTTCAAGTGAGGCTGAATGAGAATGGCTTTGAAGCAGTACAAGATTTTTTTCTACATTGGGCCTGATTTTATTCTCCTATCTATGTAAATAAGGGATAACTCTGTTGAAGTCAGTGAAATTACACTGCTACATGACCAAGTAGCCATCCAGTACTGAAGGTCACCTGTGCAAATTTTGTACTAGGCCCACAATTTGCTTTTGACCTAAGCAGGGACTTGTTCATTTGTCTGACATGGTGTCATGCCAGAGAAGAATTGTAAAGTCTGGGGAGAATAAAGCCTTCTTTTCCAAACTGCTGAAAAGATATTTGATAGAGATTCAACACACATAGGCTGTGTGGTATAGGGCAAACAAAATCCCTCAAGTAGATTCTCTCAGCGAGGCTGAAAATATTTCAATCCCTTTCCATACTCCACATTATGAATTTGTTGGCAAAGCAGAGCTCTCATCTATTGTTTTCCACAACTTGGGCCATTTCTTATTTTACTTAACGGCCATCTCTAAAAACTGATCCTTCTGTTCCATATATCTCATGTCTTGTCCCTAGTGTAATATCCTACAGGCTATTCTTTCAGTTTATTTTTAATCTACAAAATGTGATATTTGTAGTTCTGGGCTTTGAGGATCTGATTTACGCTCTCAATTCAAGATGCCAGAAGTCTTTCACGTTTCCCTCTTGACTTTCATGCATGCAATGCTATTAAAACTTCAGCACAATGTAAAGTGTGTGCTGATCCTACACTCAGGTCCCAGAGCAAGAATGGAGGCCTAAATAGATACTTAAGTAAATTTTTAACATTCAGATGTGGGTGAGGGGAGGGAATGGCAGGAGGGAAAACCTCATTGTCAGAACTGCTGCCTTTCAGTTGAGGAACTAACATACTGGCACAATTTTTTAAAAACATGTTGTTTCCAAGAGTGACTATTTAACCTAATGGTAACAATAACAACTCCCCAGATATGTGTGTGCCTTTTATATATTTACCTAATTTTTAAACTAAAAAGCACACCATGCTGGTGGTTTCACTGACACATTTTTAATAAAAATGATGCATGTTTGATGTTTGAGTTCATTTGCAAAGAAACCCAACAATCTTGCACGAAATAAATTTCTGGTCTCTGTACAGTTACATGGAAGATGGAGGTTTTAATACAAAAAATTATGAAAATTTTCCAATTTTTCAGCCAGGTGTGCATATAATGTTTGATAAATTCTGCTTTAGGCTTTGGTTCAGGAAAACACTCAGATTCAAGGAGGGGCACGTGCTTACGTGTTTGCTTGGATTGGGAGCTATATGCAAAGTATCCATAAGGCCAGAAAGCTACAGAAATATGAATAGAACTTGGACTCTCTGACTTCAAGTTTTGTACTTAATTCAGGAGTCATATGTCTTTCCTTCAAACTTCACAAGACTTCCTATAGAAGAATCATAGACTCCTAGGTCTGATTGTGACCTTCAGAGATCCTCTAATCCAATCCCCTGCAGTCAAAGCAGGACACTACTTTATTTTAAATAATGTTCAGTTTCACAAAAATCTGAAAATTCAGAGGAGGCACTTACAAAATATTCTAAATTAATTCTTGTACAAAATATTTTGCCAGTAAAGACAAGTTAGCCTGGATTGCTTTTACACATAAGAATGCATAGCTGGAAATGCTATTAATGGTCATGAAATTATCCAGTGCTTTAAAGATTCAATCATGATATTTCTCTAAATGACTTAATGTGGTAGTGAATTCCACGCTTGATTATAATCTGCAAAAGGCAATATTTCTATTCTCAGTTTTTACTGGTGTTTTGCGTCATTTACATTCTGCTTCCTGGAAAAGATTTATTATAGTTCTTTAAATCAGCTCACTCTTTTAATCCCTTTTCTACCCCACTGAAACTTGAGACCATTGTTCCTTGTTCTGCTATCCTCCACTACTGAGACCCAGCCTTTCTCCATCCTCTTTAGAGCCTCCCTTCAGGTAGTTGAAGGCTGCTATCAAATCACCCCTCACTCTTCTCTTCTGCAAGTTAAATAAGCCCAGATCCCGCAGCCTCTCCTCATAGATCATGTGCTCCAGCCCCCTAGTCATTTTTTTTGCCTTCCACTAGACCTGCTCCAATGCATCCACATCCTTTCTATACTGGGTGGCCCAGAACTGGATGCAATACTCCAGGTGTGGCCTCACCAGCGCCGAAGAGAGGGGAATAATAACTTCTCTAGATCTGCTGGAAATGCTTTTCCTAATGCACCCCAATATGCCTTTAGCCTTCTTGGCTACAAGGGCACACTGTTGACTAATACCTAGCCTCTCATCCACTGTAATCCCCAGGTCCTTTTTTTCTGTGCTGCTACTTAACCAGTTGGTCCTCATCCTGTAACAATGCTTGGGATTCTTCCATCCCAAGTGCAGGACTCTGCACATGTCCTTGTTGAACTTCATCAGATTACTATGGCCCAATCCTCCAATTTAGCTACGTCACTCTGGACCCTACCCCTACCCTCCAAGTAGTGTCATCAAAATATGCTGAGGGTGCAATCTACCCCCTCATCCAGGTCATTAAGAAAGATGTTGAACAATACTGGATCTAGAACTAATTCCTGGGGCACTCCAATTGAAACTGATCGCCATCCAGACATTGAGCCCTAATTGCTTCCTGCTGGGCTTGACCATATAGCCAGCTTTCTATCCACGTTACAGTCCATTTATCCAATCCATACTTCCTTAACTTATGGGCAAGAATATTATTGGAAACTGTATCAAAAGTTTCACTAAAGTCAAGTTATATCACATCCATTGACTTCCCCACCTCCATAGAGCTAGTTACCTCATTAAGAAGCTAATCAGATTGGTCAGACATGACTTGCCCTTGGTGAATCCATGTTGACTACTCTTGATCGCTTTCCCTGCTTCCAAATTCTTCAAAATAGACTCCTTGAGGATCCCCTCCATGATTTTTCTGGGAACTGAGGTAAGGCTGACCAGTCTATAGTTCCCTGGATTGTCTTTCTTTCCTTTGTTAAATATGGGCACTACATTTGCCTTTTTCCAGTCTGAAGCTCAGTCACAAGTAAACTGGGCTTAATGCAGAAATTACTGGATGAAATTGTATGACTTGGGCTTATGCAGGAGGTCAGACTAGATTATTATAGCAGTCCTTTCTGCCCTTAAGTTAAACGCATGCAGACAATATCCACGTGACCTGTGAAGAATCCCAACTGATCAACACAGCTTGAATTTCCATTACTGAAATTTCAGGATTAATGGTGAAGGAGTATTTGTTGTATTCATTCATCCACCCATTAAATGCACAAAAGCAACAAACATAAAAGGAACTTCTTTTTTTCTCTTTTCTTAGTATTCAGTGAGCCATTCCTATGGACTGTTAAATGCAACAATAAACATTCTTTTAACATGAAAATTTTTACTCCAAATCACTGTTTGACTGTATCCATTATTTCATCTTTGGTTGTTTTATTTGATGGTAACTGATAGCATTCCACAACAGTTAATCTGAGAATAATTTACATTTTTAATATTTCACAAACCTTTTCTTATTGAAATGTTTGAGGAAGCATTGTTTTGGACATGGGAGAAAAAAGAAAAAAAAAACCTTCTCAAAGATCTGGGCCTGTAGTCAGAAATATTCCTGTTCAATACTAATATTGTTTGGACTATGATTTCTTATGGTTCCCTATCCAGCTAGCTGAGTGTAATAGTGCCAAAACTACCAGTGGTTTGAGCATTGGCCTGATAAACCTGAAGTTGTGAGTTCAGTCAATGAGGGGACCATTTAGGGATCTGGGGTAAATAACTTAAAAACATAAAAAGAGATGGTGTTTAGCTCTGCCGAAAGGGCAGGGGACTGGACTTAATGCCCTCCTGAGGTCCCTTCCAGTTCTATGAGATGTGTATCTCCTTATATTATTCTAGATCTTTTTATATAAAGCTGATGGTCCAAAATTTACTCTCATTTAAGCCCTAAAACTGGAGTACTTCTACTGACTTTTCTTCAAGAGAGAACAGCAACAGAAGCACATGAAGTTCCTAGCATTTCTCAGCCATAACATTCATGTAATTGAAAACAGCCTTTACTAACATTTTTCTTGGGGGGTGGGACATGGAGGGGGGCTTCCAAAGCATCTCCTTGACTTAGGAGTACGAGCCCCTCAACACTTAGGTGCATTTGAAAATCTCACCCTTCATGCCTGCATAAAGCATCACTTGTTATTTTTGCTATAGACTGTTGGTAAATTGTTAGTACCTCTGCTGAATATGGAATTAATGTTAATATTTTAACTACAGCGATTGTGGACTGCTGCTAACTGCAGCTTGTTGAAATAGAGCTTTAGAAATGCAAAGTGGTGTTTGGAAGAATTCCAGTTGAGGGCTTTCATCAATTTTTATCTTGCTTTGCATTTCTATTATTTCCATGCTGCAGAAGATGTTGATTAAGGGTCCAAATATGTGACCCTTATTCTTGTTCAATAGTAGTTTATTTCATGGTAATCCCGAAAAACAAAGGTGGCAGAATCAAGTCCTAAATGGCCACATAAATTAAAAGAGAAACAATTCCCTTTTATAATGCTAAGATGTCTATAACACCTTCCATCCATGGAAAGCAAAACACTTGAGAAAGCCTAATGAATTTAACCAAACAACACATTGGTAGGTAAGTGTCTTGTATCACCATTCCACAGACGAAGAATGGGAAGCAAGGAAACTGTGACCTGCTCATAGGAAGTATAAAGCTGAAAAGGGTATAGAATCAAAGGGCCCAACTCTCAACTATTCTGTTCCTGTACTTTGAGCTACTTTTGTTCTCTCTGCATTCTGGGTGGGAATAAAAGGTAGCAGTATCAGGGCTGCTCTGATTTACCTGTGCTTCTCCTAACTCCCTATTTACCTTAGCAAGAATAACCATAGTATACAGCATTCTAGCCAGGCCTATAATCCACCTTCCATTCTGGTGGGCAGGGAATGGTGTGGAGCAGAACCCTTACACCAGCTCTACAGGATAGGAGTAGCAGTAGCAGTAGCAGTAGCAGATGCACATGGCTATAATGTAGCCATACAGCTGTGTGGAATGGATTTCCATCTTAAGGGTCCCTTTCAAGTCTTCTTCCTTCAATAAGCATCATTTGGGGAAATTGTATCTTCCAACCTCATTTGTGGTCAGCCTCATGCTTTGCTTCCTTCTTTTAAAATGTATATTCTTCTGCATTTGGACATGACCCCATCATTGCAGTTGCATCTTTCTCTGTCAAAAGACTGCTAGAATCATCTAAGTGTCTCTTTCATGACAAAACCACACCAAATGGATGCTAAGATTATACTACAGTACTGCAGTTTTTGACATTGAAAACTGTTTCGTTTCTTCTCAGCTACTTTTAATGGCCATGTTTCTGCTCCATAGAACAAGAGTTGCCATCACTAATGCATTGAACACTCATATATTCCACACAGCCAATCCACCATCTAGAGGCCTTTGAACATGATGAAATGTAAACATCTAAACATACTGTGTTTTGGTTCTCCCCCTAGGCACACTGAGTCCCCATCCTGGCACAGGAGTAGCCACAGCGTAGATGGATGCAGCTGCAAAGTCTCCTAATGTGATGTTTACCCCTGTTGTGACTCTCGTTTTTCAATAACATTCTACAAAACTTATATAGATGGGTTGTAAATTGACCGGTACAGAAACTACACTGGTTCTCTCTAATTTTTGGATTGAGACAGTATTTCAATTGGCTTGGATGTATGATCGTAAATACTTTCCAGTGTTATTTCCCTATAATTTGGGGAATCTTCATGGAGATATCTTAGGAGGCTCCGTCCACCCCCATTAATATTGTCGGATTGTCTATTTGCATCACTTCCAAATGTATTTGAAAATCAATCTGTCTGGATACTTTTTTGGAATAAAGTAATTACAGTTCCAGCAAGAGGAACTCAGTACAATGGCATTTGCCTTCTTGTGTAATGATGATGATGATAATGAGAAATGCCTTCTTTTTTCAATGTGAAGAAAAATAAACACTCCAGTTCCTTGCCTTTCCTCTTACAAATTCGTCACCATATACAGAATTTATTCCATTGCCAAAGGGATAAGGTATCCCTTGCACTGCCTCCCACCTGCCTGCAAACACACAAATGCTGCCACAAATCTAGCTATCTGAGACAGGAGTGGGAAAGGTCAGCTAAACAATTTCTTCTCTGCTCTAGGAACCAGTATTAGACCAGTAGAAGGTAGAATCTTCCAACATCATCCAGGCAAGCCATACAGTATTTTGAAAGAGACTTAATTTGTTACAGCTGAGATCATTTAGTCCTTGTAGATGGCTGACCACTTACATCAATAAACTATAGAAGCAATACATATAAAAAGAGTAAAAAAAAATTTTGGGATTGGGTTTGTATACCTAAAATTACTGCTGATGAGAAGTATCCCTAGAGCACACTTGGACTTTTTCCTATGATATTTATGCAGAATTGGCAGACTCCAACCCTGGCATTATAAAGGCATTTCTCACAGCAATGGACCAAATTTCAAACGTTGGTGATTCTAACAAAGTACAGTACGTCATGCTTCAGGAAAAACTATTAATTTTTAGTACATTCCTTAAAATTAGCAAATCTTTCAATTCATAAGAAATCAGATGAAAAGACACTGTAAGATCTCCCACAAAAATACGTAACTTATTGAATCAAAAATTCACGCTTGGTGGCCCTGTTGTCCTGCTCAGAATCCAGCACAAAAATAGCACCCCCACTTCACCCTTTCCCTTAAGCACTCCCCACTCTGGTCCACCCTAACTCCACCTTCTTTCCACCCAGTTCCAGCCCTTCCTCAAGTGAACCTCACCCTCACTCCTCACCTTCCCCCCCAGCGCCTTATGCATACTGCAGAACAGTTGATCTGCAATGAGCAGGAGGTGCTGGGAAGGAGGGAGAGGTGCTGATCAACAGGACCACCAGCAGGAAGGACGCACTGGTGGGGAAGTTGGCTGCCGGCATGTGCTAAGCACCCACCATTTTTTCTCATTGGTGTTCCAGCACTGGAGCAGCCACAGATTCAGACTCAGAACCTATGGTAAGTGATGAGCAGACAGACTCAGAACCTATGGTAAGTGATGAGACAGTGCAGTGCTTGTTGACATTGACTAAGGGAGGTATCCCGTCTTCTGTGCTTGTTAGCCTTACATTGTACTCCCATGGTGAAGAGACAAGAGGTGTGCAGGTGGTGTGGAGAGCGGAGATCTAGAGTCAATCAAACTATCACCAGCAGTCACATTCCATTCTCTTGCAATAAAGCCACAGGAAAGAAAGAAGTTCTCATTAGTAGTGAGAGTCATAGAATTTAAGGCTAGAAGGGACCAAAAGATTCTGTCATGGAGAAGCATGCATGAGTCATGGTGATACAAGCCCCAGGGAGTCATAGCTACATGCCTTTCTCGGTTAATGGCTCACCACCTCTTTTTGGCAGCACAGCTCATTCAAGAGGTTCATTTGTCTCCGCTGCCTGGACAACTCCACCCCCTCTGAGAGGTGGCAGGAAAGGAACAGGAATAAATACTGTTCGTATTTGCTCCCATGAGACCAGCCATAGACTTGGAAAGGAACATGGCACAAAAATCAGCTCTACTCTGGCTCCAAACCCCTCCTAATCTTGACAGCCTCTGCTCTACAGTGGCTCTGAAGGAGCTCCTGCAAGAGTGAAAAATGGTGAAAGAGAGGCATGCTGTAAAGTTTCTGCTTCTTTTTATGTACTCTGCATCCCATTCCCTGTGGCTTTTCTTCTCTTCCACTGCTACAGAGGCATAAATCAGCTTCTTTTTCTACTTGAACGGTCATGCACCAGTCTTCAATTTTATTTCATTGGCTTTGTCCAAGTAAATATTGACCCCAGTTACATGGGGTTCTTCGGAAACAATAGATTTATCCAAAAGAAATGGCTCCCCTTTAGTCAATAGCTTTCTCAAATGCTGCCTGGCTGCTGGTTTGCTAGATGGCTGCACAGCTGCTGTCTGTGAGATTAAAAGTAGTTAACAGAGAAAATATTACACAGACTTGCCTTGATGTATATTCCAGGCACTCATTATGCTTGACATGCCCTGCATTGATACACAGATTTTCATCTAGAGTGGTTTGCTGGTAAAAAGTTGACATTTACCATATTGGTAGTTGAGGTACTGTAAGAGTCTCAACAAATAAAATACCAAATAACTGCAGATGAGACGGAAGGCTCCTCTAACATGTTTTGCAAAAAAGTGTATGGTATGGGTCTGGGAAAACACAGAAGGCTATAATTAAATACACATTCAGACCAGAGCTACACTACATGCCTATATCAGTATAACTACATTGCTCAGGAACAACCCTTGAGTGATACATTTATACCAATCTGCCTTCCTGTGTAGACAGCGCTATGTTGACAGAGCTTCTCCTGCTGACATAGTTACCACCTCTCAGGAAGGTGGATTAACTATGCCCAATTGGACACTCTTCAATGAGTCTGTAGAACTCCTTGCTGAAGGATGTTGTGAAGGCCAAGACTATTCCAGGGTTCAAAAAAGAGCTAGATAAATGCATGGAGATCTGAAACATAAACCTATATATCACAGATCTGATGTGAAGCCTGCAACCTAGACCACACTGTCAGCAAAGCAAAGCGAGGCTGTGAGCAAGAGGCAGACCCTGCTCACAGCACTTGGCATGAACAGGGGTGATACTATAGGAACACACACACTTAATTGGCACTAGACATGGGCTGGAAAGTGCATTCCAGAGGGATTGTAGCAGACCAGCTCGTGAAGAAATACCTTGGTACCAAGACACTCTCCATAAATAACAGGCATAGAGACCCAGGTTTAGGACAGGGTCTAACATGACAGCATGATGGAGAATGCTGCTTTGATGAAACAGCTGTGTATAAGGTAGATTTAGGTATGTCCGGAGTGCTGTGTAATTTGTTTGACTTGTGTATAAAAGTGAACCCCAAAGAGTTGTCTTTGTCCAGCCTAGAGGGAAACAAGCTACCCTGTTGCTGACTGAGCTGAGTCCATTGTTACAGGGTATATAGGCATAGCGGTTTGGTAGAGTTTGCTGACAATTATTACTATACTTCATTTAACAATATACCTGGCTCAGGTGCCATCAATCCTAATCTGATGCTGTGGTCTTTGGAGGCTCCTTTGGAGTCTACCATATCAGCCATATGCGCAAGGCTGATGTGATATACAGAGGGGGCATATGCATGTGACTGAATTATTATCATCACCAATGGAGTAGGAGACCTGTCAGGACACCACCCCAGTAACTTCTGACTACTATAGGAGGATAGGTCCATCAGAGGCTATTAGCCAGGATGGGCAGGCATGGTGTCCCTAGCCTCTGTTTTCCAAAAGTTGGGAATAAATGATGGGATGACCACTTGATAATTACATGTTCTGTTCATTTCCTCTTGTGAATGTGGCATTGGCTACTTTCAGAAGACAGGCTACTGGCTCGATGGACCTTTGCTCTGATCCAGTATGGCTGTTCTTATGAGAAGCAATCCTGTTAGTGTATTAGTGTCTCTGCTAAAGCACTACTGCAGAGTAGCACTGTATGTGAAGACAAGCCCTTAGTCAGAGATTGTCAAAAGCGCATCTGATGAACCAGGTCTTTGCCCACAAAAGCTTATACTCCAAAAATATCTATAAGGTGCCACGGGACTTCTTGTTGTTTTTGAAGATACAGACTAACTCGGCTACCTCTCTGATACCAAAATGGCTAGTCATTTTGAGGTTCTTCAGTTTTGGGATGCTGTAATGGGGTGTCTGTCCCACCCTGGCTAGCAAAGGGTTAATGGAGCCCTGGGGAGGAGGTACAAAAATCATACAGTAGAAAGGGGTTGTGAGGAGTAGCCAGTCAAGGCTGGGGTGGCCCATATCAGAAGGGTGGTAAAGAAGAGCCACTGAAATCTCTCCTTGGAGCTTCAGGAGGACTGGTTGCCTTGCAGGCTGAAGGCAGCAAGCACCCTGGAGAGAGCAGTGTGAAGGCAGAGATCTGGAGAGGTAAAGGCAGCTGCTGGCGGGCTTTAGGGATCTGCGGGCTGAGGTCCCAAGGCAAGGGTAATGAGTATGCTAAAGCCATAGGGAAGAAGCCCCAGCAAATCTGCTGAGGAGTTGGAGGGGATGCAGCAAGTGGCAGCCAGCTACAGGGTCCATGGTCAGGAACCCAAAGCAGGACTCCCAGGTCTCCTGCCCCCCACTCATTATGAAGGAATGGCCAAAACCTGGATTGCCATTGCCACTGAGGGAAGCGGCTGGACAATGGACTGCAGCTCCCCCCGAAGGAGTGGAGCACCGAGTGTGGCTGTGTCCTACAAAGGATGTTGTGGTCCTTGGAGTGACATGGGTCCAGGTTCAGAAGCCCTGGCAGCTAGACGTGATGAGAAAAAGGCTCACTGACTAGCATCTAATAAGATGGGTGAACTGGAGTACCTCATATCAAAGGAGGAAGTTGACATAATAGGCATCTCAGAAACATGGTGGAATGAGGACAATCAGTGGGACACTATCATACCGGGATATAAATTATATCGGAAAGACAGAACAGGTCGTGCGGGTGGCGGAGTGGTACTATATGTGAAGGATAATATAGAATCAAATGAAGTAAAAATCCTAAAGGAATCAAAATGTTCCATAGAATCATTATGGATAACAATTCATTCCTCTAATATGAATATGGCATTAGGAATATATTACCGACCACCTAACCAGGACAGTGATAGTGATGCTGAAATGATGAGGGAGATTAGAGAGGCTATCAAAATAAAAAACACAGTAATAATAGGAGATTTCAATTATCCCCATATTGATTGGGTGCATGTCACCTCAGGACGGGATTCAGAGATTAAATTTCTTGATGCCTTAAATGACTGCTTCTTGGAGCAGCTAGTACAGGAACCCACAAGGGGAGAGTCGATTCTCGATCTAGTCTTGACTGGAACGCAGGATCTGGTCCAAGAGGTAACTGTTACTGGACCGCTTGGAAATAGTGACCACAATATAATAACTTTTAATATTCCTGTGTTGGGAAGAACACTGCAGCGGTCAAACACTCTGGCATTTAATTTCAAAAAGGGGAATTACACTAAAATGAGGAAGCTAGTTAAACAGAAACTAAAAGGTAGAGTAATTAAACTAAAATCCCTGGAAGCTGCATGGAAACTGTTTAAAGACACCATACTAGAGGCCCAACTTAAATGTATACCCCAAATAAAAAAACACAGTAAGAGACCTAACAAAGAACCACCATGGCTAAACAGCCATGTTAAAAAGGCAGTGAGAGAGAAAAGGGCAGCTTTTAAAAAGTGGAAGTCAAATCCTAGTGAGGAAAATAGAAAGGAACATAAACACTCCCAAATTAACTGTCATAATGTAGTAAGAAAAGCCAAAAAAGAGTTTGAGGAACAGCTAGCCAAAAATTCAAAAAACAATAGTAAAATGTTTTTTAAATACATTAGAAGCAGGAAGCCTGCTAAAAAAGCAGTGGGGCCCTTGGATGATAAAGATATAAAAGGAGCGATCAAGGAAGACAGTGCCATTGCGGAGCGATTAAATGATTTCTTTGCTTCAGTCTTCACGGCTGAAGATGTTACAGAGGTTCCTAAATCTGAGCCAGCCTTTTTAGGCGACAAATCTGAGGAACTCACTCAGATTGAAGTGACATTAGAGGAGGTTTTGGAATTAATTGATAAGCTGAATAGTAACAAGTCCCCAGGACCAGATGGCATTCACCCAAGGGTTCTGAAAGAACTCAAATGTGAAATTGCGGAGTTATTAACAGTGGTTTGTAACCTATCCTTTAAATCCACTTTGGTACCAAATGACTGGAAGACGGCCAATATAACACCAATATTTAAAAAAGGCTCTAGAGGAGATCCTGGCAATTATAGACCGATAAGTTTAACATCAGTACCAGGCAAATTAGTAGAAACACTAGTAAAGAGTAAAATTGCAAGGCACATAGAAGAGCACGAATTGTTGGGCAAAAGTCAGCATGGTTTCTGCAGAGGGAAGTCGTGTCTGTCTAATCTATTAGAATTCTTTGAAGGGGTTAATAAACATGCGGACAAGGGGCACCCAGTGGACATAATATACCTAGATTTCCAGAAAGCCTTTGACACGGTCCCACACCAAAGGCTTTTATGTAAATTAGGTGGTCATGGGATAGGAGGAAAGGTCCTTTCATGGATCGGGAATTGGTTAAAAGACAGAAAACAAAGGGTGGGAATAAATGGTAAATTTTCACAATGGAGGGGGGTAACTAGTGGTGTTCCCCAGGGCTCAGTCCTGGGACCGATCCTGTTCAACTTGTTCATCAATGATCTGGAAAATGAGGTAAGCAATGAGGTGGCAAAGTTTGCAGATGACACCAAGTTGTTCAGGACAGTCAAAACCAAAAGGGATTGTGAAGAACTACAAAAAGATCTCAGCAAACTGAGTGATTGGGCAGCAAAATGGCAAATGAAATTTAATGTGGGTAAGTGTAAGGTAATGCATGTTGGAAAAAATAACCCAAATTACACGTACTACATGATGGGGTCAAATTTAGCTACGACAGATCAGGAAAGGGATCTTGGAGTTATAGTGGATAGTTCTCTGAAGACATCCACGCAGTGTGCAGCGGCAGTTAGTAAGGCAAATAGGATGTTAGGAATTATTAAAAAAGGGATCGATAATAAGACAAAAGATATCATACTTCCCCTATATAAAACTATGGTACGCCCACATCTCGAGTACTGCGTGCAGATGTGGTCTCCTCACCTCAAAAAAGATATATTGGCATTAGAAAAGGTTCAGAAAAGGGCGACTAAGATGATTAGGGGCTTGGAAAGGGTCCCATATGGGGAGAGGCTAGAGAGACTGGGACTTTTCAGTTTGGAAAAGAGGCGATTGAGGGGCGATATGATAGAGGTATATAAAATCATGAATGGTGTGGAGAAAGTGAATATAGAAAAATTATTTACCTTTTCCCATAATACAAGAACTAGGGGACACCAAATGAAATTGATGGGTAGTGGGTTCAAAACTAATAAAAGGAAATTTTTCTTCACACAGCGCACAGTCAACCTGTGGAACTCCTTGCCCGAGGCGGCTGTGAAGGCCAGGACTCTATTAGGGTTTAAAAAAGAGCTTGATAAATTTTTGCAGGTCAGGTCCATAAATGGCTATTAGCCAGGGATAAAGTATGGTGCCCTAGCCTTCATAACAAGGGCAGGAGATGGATGGCAGGAGATAAATCACTTGTCTTCTGTTCTCCTTCTCTGGGGCGCCTGGCATTGGCCACCGTCGGCAGATGGGATGCTGGGCTTGATGGACCTTTGGTCTGACCCAGTATGGCCATTCTTATGTTCTTATGTTAGAGGTAATCCCTGGGACAGCCAGCAGGAGGCACCACCATGGTGAGTTGATCCCCATCACAGGTCCCCTTGGGAAACATTTTAGAGCCTGATAGAAATTGAGTATTTTTCATTTTCTGAAAATCAGACCCATTGCAGGTGTTTCAACTGAGTACCCATATCACAAATCACTTGTAAAAGTCTTAACTTTAGCTTTAAAAACCAAAAAGCTCCACAATGTTGTCTGTGCAAATAGTAATTGATGGAGCCATCTTAGTTTGTTAGGAAAACATTCTGAAATCATCTAACCCAGGCATTTTAATGGCCAGAGTGCATATGAAATATAAAAAGCAGTCAAGTAGCACTTTAAAGACTAGCAAAATGGTTTATTAGGTGAGCTTTGATGGGACAGGTCCACTTCTTCAGACATATGAAATATAGTTATTCAGAGTTAAGGACAGGCAAAGCAATTGATGTAAAATACAAATGGATGCAACTCTCCTTTGAATTTTTAAGTTTCAAAAAGTTGTTTTGCTTTGGCCAAGTCAGATTGTTCTTGTTTTTCTGTCTGTCTTGAAAAAAAAAATAGTTCTGGAAATTGTCTGTGGTAATGTACCAAGCCAGGTCTTTCCGTGGAATATACAACATTCTTCTCTCTCATAGCAGGTGATATGCAGTGACTATAAAGCAATGCATGCAACAATTCTAAATACTTTACATCCATTAAATTGAAAGACAGTTATATTGGCTCTGTTGTTGACCATCTGAGCTGAAATACAATAATCTGGCAACATTCAGATATATCATACTGTGTTTTCTAAAATGATTGATGATGGTGTGTACAACATCGTAATACCAACTGCAAGTATATTGCCTAATCTGCGTTATTTAGTTAGGCCAGAGACATTATGTCTGATTGTAAAATTCTCCTTATTGGACACCACCATAATATTCTTCACAATAACAAGTCAACGATGAGGAAAAATCCATGAGTCTTAACATGGAGATGTTGTACTGACTTTGCTTTACAATGCTGAATGCAACCCCTCACCCCAGCAAAAAAACAAAATAAAAAAAAAAACAGCTGGCGAGGCATCTGTGACTCCATAATTCTCAGATTTTGGAAACATTGCAGCATGGTTATGAGGTGATATTGCATATGACCTGTAAAAGACACTCACTTTATGCCGATCAACGACCAAGGGTGAAGGTGAATAGCCCTAGCTACCCAAGGTAAAAATAACTTCAAAGATATATATGTAAAGAAAAAAAACAAGACAGTTTGTAGTGACTCTCAGACATATAAAAACTACAATACTATGATAAATGTCTGCTCTCTTAATTTGTTTCACAAGAAAAGTATTAACTTAGGAACCAACATTCCTCTCATGCATTTACTTGCAGACACGGCAAAGTAGATTGTAAGCGACAGGCATCAGTGGACAAATCTTGAGCCCAGGCACTAAATAGTCAAACCAGATGCGGGTAGATGCAGAAAGTCTCACTGTCTTCACTCTCAGGGCCATGAGTGCTCAAATGTTGCAGAAGTAGAGCTGTGTCAACATTGCCATAGGTGAGGGGAAGCTGGGCCACACACTGCCCTCTGTTCTTTGAGAAAGAAACAAACAAAAATATATGGCAAGTTCTGAAGTCACCTTGCAGAAGTACAAGCTAGAACAATGGGACTCTTGTCTATGTAAACAAAATAGCAGTCAAGAAGCACTTTAAAGACTAACAAAATAATTTATTAGGCGACGAGCTTTCATGGGACAGACCCACTTCTTCAGATCCAACAGCCCTACCAGCCTGTTCTGGTTAAGAAGCCTGTTCTGGTTAATCTAGTTAATCAACAGCCCTACCAGCTCGTCACCTAATAAATTATTTTGTTAGTCTTTAAAATGCTACTTGACTGCTTTTTTCTTTTGATAGAATACAGACTAACACAGCTCCCTCTCTGACACTTGTCTACGTAAGTTATGGGTAGACATACAGGGCAGCTGGGGTATTCTCGATAATTGTTCTGCAATGAGTTGCTAATTGAGTCCTTCTAACTGACTGCTGGAGGTACAGTGCTTTTGTACTGGTGGGAGCTGGCCCCTGAGAAGAGTTTAGGGCTGAGCAGTTCTAAGAGAGAAGCCATAGGGAACTAAATCTGGTAAAAAAGACTAGGACTGAGCTGGACTTTGTGCAGGAGGCTTGGAGGGAAAACAGTAAGGGGCTTCTACTTGTTGGCAGATTTAATTCACGTTTGTGACTTGCCGACATGGAGTCTTAGAAAGCGTTTGAAGCTGTACTGTTTAGAGTTTTAGTGTTCTGTTCTTAGGGATGGTGTTATTTCAGTCCTGTAACAAGCAATATGAAAGGTGTATGAGTTTCTGGAAGGGTCACCATAGAGAATGTGAGTTAGACTGAATATCTGAGTCTGAAATGGCAATAACAGAGAGCTGAGGCATTATTGGAGAATCTCAGTTTGGTCTCTCAATACAACAATAGAACCTCCAGCAAGAACCTCACACTTATTGGGGATCTTTTTCCCACATCACACTGATGCTTCCTGAAGTGTACTAGAAAAGAAAACTTGGCCGGTGGGTATTTTCTTGAGTTTTTGCGGACGACAGAGTGGCAATAAAGAAGAAGTAGCAGATGGAACAGCCTGCTAGACCACCTGTATGTCTAGTGGCTTTTATTTCATTTTACTAAGTGTTCATCTTTCCCCCAAATATGAAAGCATGCTACCAGCAGTGCTCCCTAAACCCCTGAGCTGGGTCTACACGTGAGCACCTTTTCAAAAGGGCGAAAACTGACGTTTGGCGGTCGAAAGACCAGCTATCGAAAGGAAGCACCCGCTGCCATTAGCGGATCGGCATTTCGATCCGCTCTTTCAAAGTGCAGCCCCAGTCTTTCGAAAGAGAGCATCCACATGGCTCCAAGTCCTCTTTGGAAAGAAGGGAGGCAGGAAATGCCGTGGACAGGGTCCCATGGCCAACAAGCCCTTCCGGGGCCGCAGCCAGCTGCTCCCTTTAAAGGCCCCCTCTCTCTACCCTCCACTCCACATGAGCCGAGTGCTGCCCAGACTTTCCCAGCCCGGTAGAACCCACTCGTGCCCACGATGGAAGCACAGCGACAGCTCCTGCAGGAGGATACCCTCATTATGGACACCCCGCTGGCAGTGCTGTGCACCATTGCCGCAGCTGCACCCAATCGCATCGGATGGCTGGGCAGTCCCCCTGGAGTTGTGGGGCTCCCCCACCTGGGGCACCGCTGGGTGCCCCTCCGGGTGCCCCGATGCCTCTAGACCCACGCCAGCAGCACCAACTGGTGGGAGCACCTGGTGCTGGGGGAGTGGGACGAGGAAAGGTGGCTGCAGAACTTCCCTATATTGAGGCAGACCTTCAACGAGATCTGCCGCTGGCTCGCACCTGCACTCTGGCCCTGGACACCTGCATGTGGCCAGCCCTCACCCTGGAGAAACGGATCGTGATCACCATTTAGAAGCTGGCGACTCCAGACTCCTACCACTCCGTAGGACAACAGTTCGGGGTGGGCAAGGCCACTGTTGGGGCTATACTCATGGAGGTAAGGTGGGACTGGGTCACACGTCCCCCATGAGTGGGTGGGGAAGATGCAGTGAGGGGTACCCACTGTTGCAAGGGTCCAGCTGGGAAGCGGGCAGGGGGCTGGATGGGACGGGGGCTGGATGGGAGGGGGGGCAGAATGGGCCTGAGGCAGGGAGGAGATGGCCACCACACCTGCACTAGAGCATGTGTCCCCCACCCACAGGTCGTCACAGCCATCAGTGCAATGCTGCTCCATCGGGTCATCTGCCTGGGGGATCTGGACAACACCGTCGCTGGCTTCCAGGACCTGTGCTTTCTGAACTGCATCAGTGCTTTGGATGGTACGCACATCCCCAGCTGCGCCCCGCCACACAGCGCCGGCCAGTACGTCAACAGGAAGGACTACCATTTGGTGGTGATCCAGGCCTTGGTGGATGTGAGGGGCTGGTTCACTGACATATATGTGGGCTGGGCTGGACGCACCCACAATGCCCAGGTCTTCCAGAACTCTGGTCTCTGCCGGCGCATGGGGGCCAGCAACTTCGTCCCCCAGTGGGAGATCCCAGTGGTGGAGGATGTCACCATGCTGCTCTGCATGGTGGGAGATGCTGCATACCCCCTGCAGCCGTGGCTCATGAGGCCATACACGGGACACCTCGACCCCACCCAGGGGGCATTCAGCCAGTGCCTCAACCATGCCCGCAACATCATGGAGCAGGCCTTTGGGCACCTAAAGGGGCGGTTCAGGTGCCTCCACACACGGCTGGAGGTCAGAGTCCTGAACTTGCCCCAGGTGGTGGGCACCTGTTGCGTCCTCCACAATGTTGTAGAGTGAAAGGGGGATGCCTATGTCCCTGGGGGGACCCCTCCGGCCAGTACCAGCATTGAGCAGCCAGGCATCGCCCCCATCCGCCAGGCCCACCAGGATGGCCACCGCATCAGGGAGGCCCTCAGGCAGGCTTTTACCGATGGCCACCTCTGACCCACATCCCACACACATCTGCCACCCCCCGTCCCCACTACCCCCACCCCCACCAGCACCGCACCCACACATCCACCACCCACCATCCCCCTGAGGAGCACAGCACGGAGTGGTGAACGCTAAAATAAACATTTATCGAGACCACTGTCAGTAACTAAGTACAGGAGGGAACCTAACCTGGAAGGGGGTGGGGTGCTCATGCTGGGGCAGGGGTGGTGGGCAGGCTCGGTGGGGGCAGAGGGGGCAGGCTCAGCAGGGGGAGCTGCCGGGGGGGCCAGAAGGAGGGCAACGTTGGCCACATGGTCCTGGAGGGTGTGGCCAATGCCCTCCAGAGCAGTCAGAAGCCTCTCCCAGGCTGCCCTCCACCACTCCATCTCTGCCTTGCTGAGCCTCAGGTGCTGTTCGGCCACCTCGGCCTGGCGCTGGCTGGCTGGGTCCTTCTCAGCCTGGCGGGGGGCCCTCTGGCCACAGCCCCAATGGCGCACTGTGTGGGGTGGCGTCCAGGAGCCTCCGAGGGCTGCTCGACGGGGGGAACTCTCGGGGACGAGGGACGGCGCAGGGCTCTCCCAGCCCACAGATGGTAAGGCTGTATGGAGAGGGGGACAGCATGTGAGTAATGTGCCCCGGGTTTCCTGGGTGAGTGCAGCTTTAAGGAAGCTGGGGACAGGGACCATAGATCCCTGCTGCTGCCGGCTGGAGCAGTCCCGCGCTCCAGCTGACCGGTGCCATGGCAGAGCCCTGTTTCGAAAAAGTGGACTGTGGAGCATCTACACATGTACTCTTTCGACTTAGTGTTGCGAAAGGGGCTGATCTTCCTGATATGGGATCAGGGTTCGGATTTTGATGTCTTCGCCCCATTCTTTCGATTTCTTTTCAAAAGACGGTTTTACACGTGTGGACGCTCCTTCTGCTCTTTCGAAAGAGGGCTGCTTATTTCTATGTTTTCTGCACATGTAGACCTAGCTCATGTGTTTGTGTGGCCACTTAAGAGATAGTCCAATGTCACCCAGCTGATTAACAGAGCACCCACAGCTAAGCTTTTTGTTTCTAGTGGTGCACATTTATATGTATCTCAGTGCACATAAAAATTTAGATTAGAGGGAACATTGGTTACCAGGTTCCCAAAGCGTAACCAAGGAGGAAGAAACCATGATAAACATAAACAGAGCTGATCATTTCTTTGGACCTGAAATCAAGTTAGGTCCCCGGAGGGGTGGGGTGGGGGTGGGGAGGAGAAACAATGGTTTTATTTTGAAAGGCTCCATTCTGTAACTGCAGCTATTGCTATTAAGTTAAATTTAATCCAGTCCTTTCACAGTTGTTACCACCTGGCAGAAAGCATAGTAACACAGGAGCTGGACAGTACATGGCATTTCTGTCCTTTGAATATTTTCAAAATATTAGGGAAAAATTGGTAAGGAAGAAAAACCAAACACACACATATGGAGTGGGTGAAATCTGACTGGCAGCAGCAGTGCTATGAAGGATTTGGGAATTGAGATTTGCGGTAGATCATATCTTTAACATGAGTCAGCAATGTGATGCTATTGCAAAACACAAAAAGTGAGCGAAATTTTAAGGTGCATTAGCAGACATAGCATACAAATCACACGAGCTGATAGTACTACTGCTCTCAGGGCTGGTTTGGCTTCAGACAGAGTACTATGTCCAATTTTGGTCACCAAACTATAGAAAGGATGTAGGGAAAACAGAAAGGATCCAGGGGCATGTGACAAAGATGATCAAAGGGATGGAATGGAAGCTATATGAGCAAAGTCAGGAGGAAGTGGGTATAGTTTAGTTTGGAAGGGGAGAGATTAAGGGGGCACTTCATGACTGCTTCAAACCAACTCTTTTCCAAATTATATTTCTTATAATACCAAATCAATTGTACCAAATCATTTTTGGGTTTATGACTGGAGGATGAACTCAAAACAAAGCTGAGTGGATTTAAAAGTATCCATTCTTCCACAGAAGAATTTTACCACAAGATTACAGAGGGATATATCTGAAAGGAATTAATTTACAAATTTAACACATTTATCCTGGGTTTGAACAGAGATCTTAACTATCTTATGCATTACAATGGAAATTTTCCTATCTTTGATATTTGCAGGACTGGGAAACGTCCTACCTAATTAGCTTCATTAACTAGTCCTACTAGTGACAGGTAACACTTCCCCTCTTTTTCCAGCCTCCTCCCGCATCTGTATAAACCCTGGATTCTTTTTTCTTTTTACTCCATTCATCTGAAGCAGTGGGCTTTACCCACAAAATCTCATGACCTAATAAATTTGTTACTCTCTCAGGTGCAAAAGGACTGCTTGTTATTTGTGAACCATTCTGCGCAGAGTGGTCTACCGTTGACACGGTCTTCTCTCTAAGGCAGCTGCAGGAGAAGTGCAGGGAGCAGAGAAAGCCACTCTACATAGCCTTCATCGACTTGACCAAGGCTTTTGACTTGGTCAGCAGGGATGGTCTGTTCAAACTGCTCCACAAGATAGGCTGTCCTCCACAGTTACTGAAGATGATCCAGTCGTTCCACGAAAACATGAGAGGAACCATCCAATATGACAGCGCATTATCGGATGCTTTCAGAATCAGGAGCAGCGTCAAACGAGGATGCGTGCTTGCTCCGACATTGTTTGGGATCTTCTTCGCACTCCTCCTGAAGCACGCCTTTGGATCTTCAACAGAGGGCATCTTGCTGCACACAAGATCTGATGGGAAACTGTTTAACCTTGCAAGGCTGAAAGCTAAGTCTAAGGTGCGAGAAGTCCTCATCAGAGACATGCTGTTCGCAGACGATGCTGCTGTAGTGTCTCACACAGAAGACCAGCTTCAAAAACTTCTGGATAGGTTCTCCAAAGCGTGCAAGGACTTTGGGCTTACCATCAGCCTAAAGAAGACGAACGTACTCGGTCAGGATGTTGCTGAATCCCCATCAATCAGCATTGACAACTATACGTTAGAGGTTGTCCACGAGTTCGTTTATCTCGGGTCCACCATCACTGACACCCTGTCGTTGGACACTGAGCTAAATAGGAGGATCGGAAAAGCGGCCACCACTCTGTCCAGACTCAGCAAGAGAGTGTGGAATAACAACAAGCTGTACACTCACACCAAAATGCAAGTCTACAGAGCCTGCATCCTCAGCACCCTCCTTTATGGCAGCGAGACTTGGACCCTGTATGCCCGCCAAGAAAAGAGGCTGAACGTCTTCCACTTGCGCTGCCTCAGGCGCATCCTTGGAATATCGTGGAAGGACAGAGTGACCAACACTGCCGTCCTCGAGCAAGCTGAAATCCCAACCATGCACACCCTCCTCAGGCAGCATCGACTCCGCTGGCTTGGCCACATCCACAGGATGAACGATGGAAGGATTCCAAAAGATATCCTGTATGGTGAGTTAGCCTCTGGCAAAAGACCTCCTGGACGCCCCCAGTTGCGTTACAAAAATGTCTGCAAGAGAGACCTGAGAGAGATAGACATCGAGCTGGACAACTGGGAAGATCTAGCAGACGACCGCAGCAGATGGAGGCAGGGGTTATACAAGGGCCTTCAGAAGGGCGAGTTGAAGATCAGACAGCTAGCAGAGGAGAAGAGAGCACACAGAAAGCACAATAAGGACTTGCCAAACACCCACTACATCTGCAAGAGATGCAGCAAGGACTGTCACTCTCATGTGGGTCTTTATAGTCACAATAGACGCTGTAAATGAAGTCCTCCATTGAAACTTTAAAGGGCGCGATCCATAGTCTATGCAGACTGAAGGATGCCTACTACTACAGACTAATATGGCTTACCCCCTGAGACTAGAAAACAATGGCAATCCTTAATGAATGTCAAAAGAATCAAATTACAGAGAATATATATGCACTGTGCATTCTGAGAGGAAATACCAAGATTAAGACCAAAAAGAATAATAGTACAAGAATGTGTGCATGTGTGTGACAGAGAGAGAGACAGACAGCTGTCACTTTCAGCACAGAACTCATTAGGCTGGAGGATATTTCATTCCAACAGCAGTGTCCAACAACTTCCGCTCCAGACTGAGAGGTAGTGCAGCACAGACTCTTGTCTCTCTGGCCCACCTCAGTGGAGACCAAGTACATGAGTAGGGGGTTGGAGGCACCCCAGCATCAGCCTATGACACTGCACAGCAGAGAGGAGTCTTCTGGAAGCAGCTTAGCCAAGGGTAGCTCCAAGAGAGGAGAAAGGGCAGGATGGGTGCCGGAACTGGGAGAGGGTGGTAAGAGGATCACGATCCCTTCACTTCTTACCATCCATAAGAAGTGACAGTGGGGCAGAGAGGTGTGAACAGTGCAGGGTCTCAGAGCACAAGTGGTACAGAAGTGGGACCTTGGAGAGAAGGAGTGGCATGGCCACGTTTCAAGAGCTTCCGTCACTCCTTTTAAGGAGATTCTCTTGTTTCTGGGCAGGAGTAGTGGTGGCTGCAGATAGCTGCAGGGCAGCAAGGGGTGGAGGGGAGGGACAGGAGGCACCACCTCAGCAAGGCATACCCTGGGCCATCATCCAACCTGTCCTCCCACAAGGCTGGTTCTGCCCTTGGTAGAGCACAGAGGGGGAAGAGAGCTGAAGCTGTTGTGGCCTGTAACAATCCCAACTGGACAAGTAAAGGCAAAGAAGATGAGGCTCATAAAACCATGAATCCCAGTGGAAGTGGATCTTTTCCTTAAAATAGGATAACTGTTCAATCTCCTGTATGAAAAAATAGATTTTTGCATTTGGCTGATGCTAGTTTAGGAGCCAGCATTTATTTTGTGAGGCTTATTTCTTTCTCTGTTTAAAATGGCTGGTAAGACAAGACATAGTGGTATTTTCCCATTGAGAGCTCCTACTCTTATTACTGAAACTAAATCATCACACACAAAAAACAAAATACCAACGTTATCTCGTGTCTCCTTAACTACTGGCTTGAGACTGGACAGACTTCCTGTAAAACAAGCTTACAGTGCGGTCCATGTTCTGACAACTTAGATGTATGATAAAGTCAGTTTATTGACTTTTTCTCCTAAGACCACAGGTTGCTGATGAAACTACATGAAGTAAAGATACAGTTCTTTGGCACTTTTAAGTCAAAGAAACAGGGTTCTGAATAGCCTGCTGGAAATCAGTTAGTTATGAAAACTGTCATAGAGACAGAAAATAGATGATGAACTGAAATAAAAGTTAATGATACACTTCAGAGAGGATGATATGCTCAAAAGTTTTGTAAACCCCAATCATGAAAGAGAAGTAAATGCAGAGGTACCTCAGGAGGTTAGAAACTTGAGTGGCAGGCCTGCATGAGGAGAATGAAGTGATTCAAAATGGCAGTTTGCTATGGGCATCCCATCTGAGGGGGCTTCCATACTGAATGTTGTTGCAACCAGGCATGCAGGGTCAAAGCACCACTCACAGAAATTTGGCACAGCTTCCCTTCTGTCACAATGGAGGGGCAGCTGAGCCAACCTGAGGAGCTACCATTGTGCAGAGAGTGCTGTCAGGCTTGCTCTCCAACTTCTCCCCTCCTCTAGCTTCCCTTCAGTGGTCAACTTTTCATAAAACCATAGAAGATTAGAACAAAAAAGCAGTCCAGTAGCACTTTAAAGACTAACAAAATAATTTATTAGGTGAGCTGTCGTGGGACAGACCCACTTCTTCAGATCATAGCCACACCAGAACAGATTCAATATTTAAGGCACAGAGAACCAAAAATAGTACTCACAGTTGACAAATCAGAAAAATATTATCCAGGTGAGCAAATCAGAGAGTAGAGGGGCAGAAGGGGGGGTGAGTCAAGAATTAGATAAAGCCAGGTATGCATAAAAGCCCCTATATGACCTAGAAAATTCCCATCCAGGTCAAACCACGTGTTAATGTATCAAATTTGAGTATAAAAGAGAGTTCAGCAGCCTCTCTTTCCAAACTGTACAATGCTTCCGTAACCGTGCTCAGACCGACATTATATGCAAACCATACCAAATGAGACACAATCTCAACTATGCTGAATGCTATGCTGTCCAGAGTCTCAAAAATAACCCAGAAATTATAATCAAACCAGCTGACAAAGCGGGTGCTGTTGTCATCATGAATAAGTCAGACTATGAACAGGAGGCAGCCAGACAACTCTCCAACACCAAATTTTACAGACCGCTCTCCACTGATCCCACTAAGTAATTCCAAAAGAAATGACAAGTACTACTTAAGGAACTCTGTGCTGCTGCCCGGGACCTTGTTCGCTCAGACACACCATCCGAGCCCCAACCTGGATTATTCCATTTACTTCCCAAAATCCACGGACCTGGAAACCCTGGATGCCCTATCATTTTGGGTATTGGCACTCTTACCACCGGACTATCCAGTTATGTGGACTCCCTTCTCAAACCCTATGCCACCAACACTTCCAGCTATCTCCAAGATACCACTGACTT
Source organism: Carettochelys insculpta (assembly GCF_033958435.1). NCBI lineage: Eukaryota > Metazoa > Chordata > Testudines > Carettochelyidae > Carettochelys > Carettochelys insculpta. The sequence goes on along the minus strand of NC_134137.1, from coordinate 37,317,505 downwards.
CCTGAGAAAATTACAAAACATTGGAAAAGTTCCTGACAATACCATCCTTGCCACCATGGATGTTGAGGCTCTGTACACTAATATTTCACACAAAGATGGATTACAAGCAATCAGGAATACCATCCCTGATGTCACCACAGCCAATCTGGTGTCTGACCTCTGTAACTTTGTTCTCACCCACAATTATTTCTGATTTGGGGACAATTTATACCTCCAGATTAGTGGAACTACTATGGGCACCGACATCACCCCACAATATGCTAATATATTTATGGCTCACCTGGAACAACGATTCCTCAGCTCTTGTCCCCTATTACGCCTCCTCTACTTACAATACATTGATGACATCTTTATGACTTGGACCCATGGTATAGAGACTCTAGAAGAATCCCACAGAGACTTTAACAATCTGCACCCCACCATCAGCTTATGCCTCAACTGCTCCACAAGAGAGATACATTTCCTGGACACTACAGTACAAATTCAGGATGGCCTGATAGGTACCACACTCTACCGGAAACCCACTGATAGCTGTATTTACCTACACATTTCTAGCTTCTATCCTGCACACACAACTAGATCCATTGTTTACAGTCAAGCCCTTAGGTACAGTTGCATTTGCTCTGATCCTACTGACAGAGACTGAAAACTACAAGATTTTTACCAAATATTCATAAACCTGAATTACCCACCAGGAGAAATGAAAAAAAAAACAAAACAAATCAACAGGGCCAGACAAATACCCAGAGACCAGCTACTCCAAGATAAGCCCAAAAAAGCCAAGAACAGAACACCACTGGTCATTACCCACAGCCCCCAAATCAAACCACTGCAACACATTATTAAAGACGTACAACCTATCCTTAATCAGGATGCCACACTCCAGAAGGCCCTAGGTGACAGGCCTGTTCTCTCCTACAGACAACCTCCCAACCTTATGAGGATTCTCACCAACAACCACAATCTATACCGCAGGAACACCAGTCCTGGAACTTTTCCTTGCAACAAGGCCCACTGCAAACTTTGTCCACATTATCTTTTCTGGAGATACCATCACTGGACCTAACCAGGTTATTCACAGAATCACGGGCACATTCTCATGTTCCTCAGCTAATATCATATATGCTATCATGTGCCAACAATGCCTAGATGCTTTGTATATTGGACAGACTTCAAACTCTCTTAGACAAAGAATTACTGGGAACAAAACAGACATAAAACCACTCCTGATTCACAAACCTGTCAGTCAGCACTTTAATGGAGTGGGCCACTCTGTTAGTGACCTGCAAGTTTGTGTCTTACTGAAGAGGAATTTTCACAACAGTTTGGAAAGAGAGGCTGCTGAACTCTCTTTTATATTCAAATTCAACACATTAACAGGTGGTTTGAACCGGGATGGGAATTTTCTAGGTCATTATAGGGGCTCTTATTCATACTTGGCTTTGTCTAATTCTTGACTCCCCGCCTTCTGGCCCTCCACTCTCTGATTTGCTCACCTTGATAATATTTTTCTGATTTGTCAACCTTGATTACTAGTTTTGGTTCTCTGTGGCTTAAATATTGAGTCTGTTCTGGTATGGCTATGACTCTGCTTCTGTGCCTCTGGATCCATAAAATGGTTAATCTCAAACTGAGCTATTCCATCTCCAGCTGGTAGCTTGCAAACATGATCTATCTGCTGCTATAAGTCTCAGCTGTCAGTGTGAGCATTGCACAATTTCAAGTTATGTTTCAGTATGTTCTTGAAGCGTTTCTTCTGGCTGCTTCATGTGCAGTTGCCTACCTTCAGTTTGCCATCTTGCCGCTAGCATTCTGGTGTCATCTATCCTCAGTATATGACCAGCCCAGTGTAACTGTGATGTAATAAGCATGGCTTCAATTGCTGTGAAGTGACTATGTTCCAGGACGTCATTCTTGTTAACTGTACCCGACCATTTGATGCAGAGTATGGCTTGAAGAAATCATAAATGGAACTTAAATAGAAGCTTAATGTGATGCCTGTAGCAGGTCCACATCTTCCTCCCAGCCAACTAATTGGAGAGCACAGGGGCTTTATAGACTTTTTAGTTGGTTTGAAGCTTAATACCATGTTGCTGTCAGTCTGCCTGATAGTCTGCCAAATGATTAACTGGCTTTGTAGATGACTTGTCAGCTCATGGTGTACAGTAACACCATCCGACAATATGCTTCCAAGACAGCAGAAAAAAATTCCTGATGGACACATGGTAGACTATAGAACGGATTCCCATCCAGTGTTCCCTGTAAGCTGAAAACTTGGGGACGCTGCTCAGAAGAGAATCAGGTGCTGCCTAGATACATGGATGTAGGTTATAATTTATGACACCTTCAGAATATTCTATCCAACTGTTATTATGATACCCAAACAATTTAGGAAAAAGTAAGCAGGAGTATCGCTGTTCTGCAAATGGAGATACGTAAGTACAGTGAGGTTGTATGACTTGTCTTAGGGCACACGCTGAATCAACACCCAAACAGAGATTCTAACCAAGAGATTGCTGGCTCCCATGTCTATGCTCAACATACAATGGTCCCCTCTCTCTGCAGAATGCAATTTCAAAAGGATTAGTTGGTAAATCTTTACACATATTTACCAGTTTTCTCCTTATTACATTTCTGATTTCTGTGCAAAAAGCATCAAAGAGGCACTTACTTACTTACAATGACAAATCCCTCCTCCCCACAACAATTCTGAGAAAATAAGTTTATGTCTATCTGCATCTTTATAATTTTGAAATAAGGTTCAGATTATAAATCGTTTAGCTCACTATAAGGAGGTGCAGGAGTGGGCTGGGAGTCAGGATGCAGGGTCTGGGCAGGCAGAAGGGTGCAGTGGGGGTCTGGAGCTGAGGGTGTGGGTCTGGGTGGGTGATAGGGTGCAGGAACAGGCTGAGGTTGGGGGTCCAGGGTCTGGGTGTGAGGGCAGGTGCACGAATGGGATGGGGGGATGCTTACATGTGCACTCCCCAGGGACATATGTGGCTCTGCTCCCCAAACTGCTCCCAGGCACCACCCCCTGCCACTCCTATTGGCCACTGTCTTAGCCAATGGGAGCAGCAGAGGAAAAGCCTCCAGGAGAGTGGTTTCCTGCACTGCTGTTCTCCCAGCCAGGAGAAAAGGAAGCAGCAGCTTGCACACTGCTTCCTCCTCCTGCCAGGCAGAGCCCACATGCCGTGCTTTGATTCAGCCCATGAGGCTTGGGATTCCTCTCACCTCCACAGCAGGGATGCCGTGCTTGTGCTCCAGGGATGGGGTGGGCTGTGGGGATGGAGTACCAGCATGGGCTCCCGTTTGGGGATGTGCAGAGCCCTGAGTCTCATGGGCCAGTTCCTGACAAGCCACGTGCTAAATTCACACTGCAGGCCATAGGTTCCCCATCTCTAACACTGAGTAGAATAACAATGCTAGTGGTGAACCTTTGTGAGGCTGTTTTACTCTATTTGCTGTTCTTCTTTGGGTTCAAAGATGATCATGACAACACAGGGTGACTTGGTCTCTGTGAACATGTGATTAGACGATCACCACAACTGAAGCTTTAATCTGTCTGTGGCACACTGCACAAGAGATGCCACTCAGGTTGCTCGATTCATAGTGGATGTGCTGCTGTTGCTGTGAGGCTTATGCTGCTGGCACTTCTGCTCTGCCTCAGCAGTTCTCTTCTGTTCATGGATTGTAGTTACAGTACTGATGGTGCTTTGCCAGGAAGGATGATAATGAATGAGATCTTCCCAAAACTCTGGGTCAATCTTGAAACACACCATGGATAATTTGAAGGAGCCTTTTCTTCAGCCTTTCCCGAGGGCACTTTCCTTCCTTTAGCTCACTGTAAAAGATCTTCTTTAGGAGTCACTTGTTTGACATTTTGGTGACATGGTGGGGTCCCTCTTCTCAACACAGCATGGGTGCTTGGAGTGTCTGCCTGTATGAGAACCTCACTATCCAGAACCCTGGCTGTTTTCAGGCCTCACCAGTCTCCTCAAGCAGCCCACGTGAAAGTCATTTGGCTTCATAACCTGACATCTGCACACCATCCAGGCTTCACAAGCATACAGCAGAGCTGACAGGATGATGGCTTTGTAGCTGATTGATGCCTCTCTGCTCCCATACATTTGTAGCCTGCCAAAGGCTATACTTACTTTGGCAATTCTGGCATTGATTTAGTCCTTAAGGTGCATTGCTAAGGTAAATGAACTTGCCCACTTCTCAGAAGGTTTAGCCATACCTTGTGATAGTAGGTGCTGTGTATGGCTTTCCTAATGATGCTGGTACTTTGCTTCTCTTGTCTGGATGTTGCTTGAGGGACTAACGTTGTCACATGCTGATGAGAAATAATCCAGACCGCACTGCATGTCAGACTCACATTTTTCATTCAGTGAACAATCATCAGCAAACAGGGGACCCTGCACAATAACTTCCTGTACTTTTGGCTTAGTCTGTAGTCTCCTCAAACTGAAGAGCTTGCTGCCCTCTACAAAACGTGCAATAGAACTACCGTTCATCAACTTCAACTGCTTCAAAGAGGCCTGTAAAAATTTTAGAGGCAGTAACATATCTGGCAAAAAAATCCAGTGACTGAAATTGTTCTGAGACAGCTGTTGAAAATTAGCCTAAAGGACTGAGCACTTTAGCAGCTTGCACAAAAACAAACAAAAACCCAACAAGAAGTACTCAGTTGAAACACATTTTATGAAATGTCATCAGCAGAGAGCTGAACTGAGAAACAAAAGCTGTGACAATAAAGACAGTGGTGTGAGTTTTGCATAGGGTATGTGAGACATCTTCAACATCTCTTGCTAATTCAGTAACCATTTAAAAGGAAGACCTTTGGGCCATGAATTGCCTCTTTTCTATGACTGTGCAGTGCCCAACATGGTGGGTTCCCAATCTTGATCAAAGCTTTTGAGTCCTACCATAACATAAATACTTCTTGTTACTACTGTTTGATTCTGCCCAACAATACTTTGCATACAGTAACATGCTACACATCACTTTATAGATGACTTTGAAGATTAGCTGCTGCACTGAAATACCAAAAATTAATGTGTATGCTATGCAGGTGGCACTGCTGTATGTAGCAGGGAAGAATGATGGACAACATAAAATGTGGTTCTGGCAAGTGACTGTAAAATGGCTCTTTCTTACTCAGAGGTTGTTAGTGTTCTGAGTCATATCTGCTTTACTCAGTCTTTAAATACATTTTTACTCATTTGTCCCTCTGGTTATTATGGCATATCTCACTGTCAAGAGTCCAGGTTTTCAGCAGAGCCCATCTCTGGGCAAACAACTGAATACAACTGGCTAGTAGGAGGCTGCCTGATTGACAACACAGCCTGACTGGCTAGAGCATTGGTAAACCAGATTTTAAGCCCAGGTGCAGTGGCTGTACAGTTGCTCAAGGCATTCATCCACAGCTCTGGTAGTGCCTGTGTCTGCCTTAGACTCAGTCTTGCCTCATTCCAGGTAACTCAATTCTGACTCCAGACTCCAATTCCTAACCTCTGACTTTGGCTCTGGCATCTGGTCCCTAGCCTCTGGCTCCTATTCTGACCCTGGGCTCCAGTTTCTGCTTACTGAACCTGGATTTGACCACTATTCTGACAGCCCACATCCTGGCCACTGCCACTCACACAAGTGTGAAACATTGAGTTATACTCCAGTCTGGCTTCAACTGCTTTATTAACCTGATAAGTGTGGCTAGAGTTTTGGTCCATTGAATGAGGTCCATTTGTTCATCTCTCTGATAAAACGGTGTGACAAGGGCCTCAGGTCTCTGATCATACCCAGTGTTTGAGCTCTCTGTGTGGTTAATCACTGTCAGTGAAGAGATGGAGATAAATAATGAGGCTTTAGCTCATATCAGTTGCTATGTGAATACTAGAGAACATGAACAGGAGGGACACATAGAAGTTTGAGAAGAAGTGTGTTTCTTTCTGCTTTAGACTCTTCACCAGGTAGTGGGTATGGATGATGAGGGAACAACTGTTTTTTTTCAGAAAGAAGGGTTCTTTCAAAGATGGGGATTACCTTCGAAAGAGCCACGTCTACACTGCTCTTCTTCTTTCAAAAGAAGCTCTTTCCAAAGAATATGCAAATGAGGTACCAGATATGTAAATATGCACTTCATTTGCATTTTTGATTTCCGTCCTTTGCATGCCTCTTTCGAAAGGGAATGCAAGTGTAGACACAGCTGAATAGTACCAAACAAAATAAAATCCACAGCACCTCAAAATGCCACACATTTGAGGCTTCATATATTTAACAATCTCTGGATTTATTTGATGGTTCTGTTTTTGAGCTATATGTTTGTGTGTGTAATTATTTTAAGGATTATTTCTTGTGTTCTATGCAATGTGTTCTCACAACAAACATACAAGGAGTGGTTGTACTTATGCTTTCTGTTCCTAACTATTTACTTAAGGAAAATTCTGATATCTGTATGAACAAGACTCACATTTTACAAATGTATCCCTTGAAATAAAGGTTTATTTTATATCCAGAACATGGATGTCTACAATTAACTTGTTTAGCTGCTAGCCATTGTACCATTCTGTATTTGTTTTATAGGGAGTCAATAGTTAGAAGGAGAGACTAGAGAACAAAAAAGAGTACTGATCCATGAAGATTTATTCTTTAAGAATCTGATCCAGTGCACTTTGAAATAAATGCGAGTATGTTCTTAGAATCAAGTGGGGTTTTGGTTCAGGCTCAATAAAACCTTAAAATGCCAGCACCAAGCACACCTAAAACATCGGGTTCAGTTCTGGAAATAACACTACATAATGCTATAGACGAAATGGAGGGAGTTCAGAGAAATACTGCAAAAAGGAGCAAGGCTTCAAGAAATGAACTTAGGATGAAAGACTTTGAAAAGGCTAACATAGCACTATAATAGGGACAGTCTGCAAAATGTTGAGAGGTCCAAATTCAAAGCAATGGAAGGAATTATTTAGCATCAAACACTGCTATGTCTACATGGACATTTAGCTTACAGAAAGTTAGTATGTGAGATAATACTCAGCCTACTGCTACCCAGAAGTATAATACCCTCTGTGTGGAACTTAGGTACTTAATCACACTATCCAAGGGGAGCCTGCTGACACACACCATCAGTTCCTTAGCGCATCTTGAGCTACCTGCTTTGAAATGGACTTGATCAAAGTGCTATAAAGCCTTGTTAATGTGTGTCATTAGAGTCCACATGGATGCTTATAACATCTCATGCCAATTCTGTGTAAATTTACACCCTACCTTACCACAAGCTAATTCTGTTTGTCGCTGTCATATCGATGTGTGTGATGTGATAACCGTACATTGCTGTTTCATTCATGTGCATGTGCTATTCTTTATGTCACCAGAATCATCACAGTTCTCTGTTTGTGACACCACTGCATTTAAACAGCTTGAGATTTCATACACGTAGCCATGGAAAAGTAACCAGACTTCTTCAGAACTTATCTTGCCAAATGTTTTGAGGTTTGGCCATTGCTTAAACCACTTAATTATAAAGACTGAACCTGGGGATTTACCTGTCTAAGGATAAAATGTGTAGTTTTCTGATTAACCTCATACTTTAATGTTACGGTGACATAACTGCATTTCCCTTGTCTGTTCTGAGTAAAAGCCTCACATCATGGCACATTAACATTAAATATACTGAGTGGCTCTTTTATTCATCTAACATTTTCACAGGGCGGGTAAGCACCTTAAACAGACATGGTTTTGAGTCCCAATAAGCTCGTAGTGAGGAAGATGAGTAATAATAAAGGAGATCATATGATTAACTCAGGCCAGGGGATATAAGGGAGGAAGAGAGAGATGCCTGTAGGATCTTGAGTGGGAAGCTGTGCCGGCCTGAGAAAACAACTGCAGGAAATAGACTCATGGACTTTACAGCTGGATAGGCCATCATGATCATTTAGTTTTACTTCCTGAACATTGCAGGCCACAGAACCTCAGTCATCACCACCTGTAATAGGCCCATTACCTCGGCTGAGTGCTGAATGCTTCAAATCTTGATTTAAAGACTTCAAGTTAGAGAATTCACCATTGTTTTTATCTCCTAGGGGTGAAGCCTGTGTTGAGTTCTAGTTTGAAAGACTCTGAGAAGGTTTTAATAAATTGGGCTCACAAAGGGGAATGCTTTTAATTCTTGGGTTATGCATGGTCTTCACAAGGATCATGAGCCAAAGAAGAATCTGAAGCAGGTGCAGCATTTGGGAGATGGCTGACGTCACTGCAAACATATATATAGTAATAGACCTAAATCTGCATCACTAATTCCATTGACTTTTGGAATAAATAAGAGTAACAGTTGCCTTATAGCTTCTGAGGTCTTTTGTGCCTATGCAAACGGTGTGTAAAGTGCTATTATTCTACTCAGGCAGCATTTTAAACCTACTCTGATTCCCCCATCCCTTGCACAAGTGTAATTGACAGGTTCAGGGCAGTGGATAATCAGGTTCCAAATCTTGTGCTCCAGTGATTCAAGGCTCCAGAACTGCTCTTGTTCTAGTGTAAAATTAACCATCACATGGCTCTCAGATTGTTGTCTCCACTCAATAGAAACCTACTGAAATTTACAAGAGGCAAAAGGGGAAGAATTTCATTGCAAGTTCAAACAGGTAGGATTCTTGATTGCATTACAATGGTTTTACATTGGTGTAACTGCCTTGTTGTTAGTGGAGATGCACCACCATAATATCTGGGCAATCAAGTGAAAAAGTCAGAATTACAATGTCCATGTTCATGTAGATCAGACTGCATTTATCTGGTTTGTTCTTCAGTGAATAAAACAGAATAGGAAAATGAGATAGATGTAGTATGTCCTACAATTAATTTGTTCTATCCCCAATAATTTCACCACCTATCAAAGATTATAGTATGTGAATCTTAGAGCACCTTTAGAGAAACAGCAGATGGCAATAATATTTGTCTCACTTAGCTCAACTCACTATTATTACTGTCTATTTAGTGATCTGTTTGTTTCATATAACCAAAATGAATGCAAATCAGAAGCATAATGCTTCTTTGTGGAATTAAATTAATGCTGTTCGCACTTCAAAAATCATGGAAGGGGAGGTGTTGAATGCAAACAAATCCTCTTCAGAAAGACTTTGGGACCCTATTGGTTGAAATACGAATTCAGCAGTTGCAAATCAGAATGGTTGCATTTTAGACTTATCTCGTACAAATCCGGCTGACTATCAGAGATTTAAGTAAGTGGAGTGAAAACTCTGTTTATTTTAATTTATTTTATTTTAATTTTAATGTTTATTTTGATTCCAAAGTAGAATTTATTCTGTGCCAGGGTGCTCTCCACAAAGGAAGAATTTGAAAAATGTTTGTAAAATGACAGAATATTAGTGTAAAAATAACTCTCAAAACTATAAACTACAGAATAGGAGAAGTTGCTTCCTGAAGGCTGAATATACATGATGAGGCTATGTCTACATTAGAACACTCCTTTGAAAGGACACCATTCAAATGAGAGTAGCTGAAAGATGTCCTTTTGAAGGGGAGCATCCACATATGGGCCAGTGCTGGCACCGTCAATCTGTGCCATCGAAAGGGCCATCCACCCTTTCGAAAGAGAGCGTCTACTCGTACCCATGCTCCATTTCCAAAGAACGGGCCATGAAATGCCACAGCCGGGGCATCATGGCAGACAAGCCATTCCCAGGCCACAGCCAGCCTCCCCTTTAAAGGGCTCCTACTCAACAGCACGAGGCCTGCAGAGCTGCTACCAGCCCCGCAGACACAGTGCCTGCAGGACAGAGCATGAACCAGCAGCAGCTGGAGACCCTGCTTGATGCCGCCAACGTGAGTGGTCACCCTGCTGGCCACAGCAGTGGTGGCTGCCTTGCAGCTTCTGCTGGGGGAGGTGCAGCCAGGGATGCCCCAGACCCTGGGATCCTTTAGCACCACCCCCCGCGTGCTCCGCCGACTCTTGAGCTCCCCCACCAGCTCAGACTGGTGGGAACACCGAGTCACGGGGGAGCTCCTGAAGTCTCTGGCTGGTGACCATGCTGCTCCAGAAGCTGCTGGGGGTCTCGCTGAGGCTTGCAGGGGCACCATGTGCGATGGCTGCTGCCTGCTCGCTCTCAGCTTTCCGCTACGGGGTTTCTGGGTGCATGCAGCTTTAAGGGCTGCTGCGTGCACAGACCATAGAGCCCTGCAGGCGCTGGACAGCAGGTCTCCACCTAACATTTGATCACCACCATGGTGGACCCCGCTCTTTCGAAATGTGGGTCGTGGGATGTCTACACACACCTTCTTTCAAAACAAGCTTTCAAAAGGGGTGGCTTTTCCTATTTCATGTTTGAAGAGCAAGTTTGGATGCTGGGGCGTGTTCCTTTGATTCCATTTTCGAAAGAGTGCATGGCGTGTGTAGACGTGCCATGCACTCTTTCGAAAGAGGGCCCGGGCTTTTGGAAACAATGCCTAGCGTAGACGCAGCTCTAGAGTGCACTGTTCAACATAGCAAAAATAAAACTCTGCTTGTGACTCAGAAACATATGTGTTGATGGGGAAAATAGCAGCACATTAGAAAATGGCATGGAATTTAAATGCATGCAAAAAGAATAGTGTTTACTTGTCCATATTTGGTCAATGTAGAAACCATGTCAAGATAGGCTTCTGGTAAACAGAGTCAGATTCAGATCTGATTCTAGAATAAATCTATTGAAATCATCTTAGTTACTCTGGATTTACACTGGTGCAATTGAGGTCAGGATCTGATATAAGAATTCAAGTGTTTCCTTGAGACAAACACAGTCCTCAGTGAGTCATAGAATCATAGAATCACAGAACACTAGGACTGGAAAGGACCTCGAGAGGCCATTGAGTCCAGCCCCCTGACCCAATGGCAGGACCAAGTATGATCTAAACCATCCCTGATAGACATCTATCTAACCTGTTCTTAAATATCTCCAGAGATGGAGATTCCACAACCTCCCTTGGGAATTTATTCCACTGTTTGACCGCCCTGACTGTTAGGAACTTTTTCCTAATGTCCAACCTAAACCTCCCTTGCTCCAGTTTAAGCCCGTTTTCTCTTGTTCTATCCTCAGAGGCCAAGAAGAAGAAGTTCTCTCCTTCCTCCTTATGACTCCCTTTTAGATACCTGAAAACCGCTATCATGTCTCTCCTCAATCTTCTCTTTTCCAAACTAAACAAGCCCAATTCTTTCAACCTTTTTTCATAGGTGACATTCTCTAGATCTTTAATCATTCTTGTCGCTCTTTTCTGGACCCTCTCTAGTTTCTCCACATCTTTTTTGAACTGCGGTGCCCAGAACTGGACACAATACTCCAGCTGAGGCCTAACCAGCGCAGAGTAGAGCGGAAGAATGACTTCTCGTGTCTTGTTCACAACACACCTGTTAATGCATCCCAGAATCATGTTTGCTTTCTTTGCAACAGTATCACGCTGTTGACTCATATTTAGCTTGTGGTCCACTATAATCCCTAGATCCCTTTCTGCTGTAGTTGTTCCTAGACAGTCTCTCCCCATTCTGTATGTGTGAAACTGATTGTTCCTTCCCAAGTGGAGCACTTTGCATTTGTCCTTATTAAACTTCATCATGTTTACATCAGCCCATTTCTCCAATTTATCCAGATCATTTTGAATTATGACCCTATCCTCCAAAGCAGCTGCAACCCCTCCCAACTTGGTATCATCTGCAAACTTAATAAGTGTACTTTCTATGCCAATATCTAAATCATTGATGAAGACATTGAACAGAACCGGTCCTAACACAGACCCCTGTGGAACTCCACTTGTTATACTTTTCCAGCAGGATTGAGAACCATTAAGAACTACTCTCTGGGTACGGTTATCCAGCCAGTTATGCGCCCACCTTATAGTAGCCTCATCTAAATTGTATTTGCCTAGTTTTTTGATAAGAATATCATGAGAGACTGTGTCAAACGCATTACTAAAGTCTAGGTAGACCACATCTACCGCTTCTCCCCTATCCACAAGGCTCGTTATCCCATCAAAGAAAGCTACCAGATTAGTTTGACAAGATTTATTCTTTACAAACCCATGCTGACTGTTTCCTGTTACCTTACCACCTTCCAAGTGCTTGCAGATGATTACTTTAATTACCTTCTCCATTATCTTTCCTGGCACTGAAGTTAAGCTGACTGGCCTGTAGTTTCCTGGGTTATTCTTATTCCCCTTTTTATAGATGGGCACTATATTTGCCCTTTTCCAGTCTTCTGGAATCTCTCCTGTCTCCCATGATTTTCCAAAGATGATAGCTAAAGACTCAGATGCCTCCTCTATCACCTCCTTGAGTATTCTAGGGTGCATTTCATCAGGCCCTGGTGACTTGCAGACATCTAATTTTCCTAAGTGATTTTTAACTTGTTCTTTTTTTATTTCAGCTTCTAACCCTACCCCTTTCCCACTAGCATTCACTATGTTGGGCATTCCTTCATCAGACTTCTCAGTGAAGACCGAAACAAAGAAGTCATTAAGCATCTCTGCCATTTCCAAGTTCCCTGTTACTGTTCCTCCCTCCTCACTGAACAATGGCCCTACCCTGTCCCTGGTCTTCCTCTTGTTTCTAATATATTTATAAAAATCTTTCTTGTTTCCCTTTATGCCTGTAGCTAGTTTGAGCTCATTTTGTGCCTTAGCCTTTGTAATCTTTCTCCTGCATTCTTGTGCTGTTTGCCTATATTCATCCTTTGTAATTTTTCCTTGTTTCCATTTTTTACACAATTCCTTTTTTATTTTGAGATCATGCAAGATCTCCTGGTTAAGCCAAGGCGGTCTTTTTCCATATTTTCTATCTTTCCTACACAGTGGGATAGCTTTGTTTTTGTTTTTGTTTTGAGTCACAGAGCCCAGTTGTCTTACGCAGGGTTTAATGAGAATGATTGGGAGCTGTGTGTGGTCCTTTAACTCACTGTACTGTAGCAAATTTAGGGATAGACAACAGACATTGAAAGAGTGGTCCTTTTGCAATGGGAGTAAAAGTGGGCACCAATCTGAACTCCAGGTAACTCTGATTAGATAGTTGCAATTCACCTGGCAATTAGCACCAGAAAATTGTAGATCTTTATAAACTGGAATCATCACTAGTTTGACCAGGATCCTTCATCCTCCTCCCTGTCCTTGGCCTCCCTCCCCACCCTAGCTGCATTCATTTTATTCCCATCTACAGCATATCACCTCTTTAGTCTACAACTCTTCGCTAAAGACCAAATGAAACCCTAATATTAAATCAGTAGTGACAATTTACTTTAGGAAACAACTATTTTTCTCTCCATCCATCACCATTTCCTTTCTGCAAAAATATTACGATTTATACGTGTTGCCTGGAAGAGATTTTATTTCTGAAGTCTTAGTATTCTCTTCTTATAGTACTAATAAATATTATGTGATATTCAGTTATATATCCACTCCCCAGACCTTATGTGCTAGTGCCACTGTTTCATTAAATGGAATGTATTTACTCCTTTGCGCTTTTTCACAGGATTAATACATTTGCTATGCAAGAATTATCTGAAATTGTCCTGGGGCTTTAGCAGCTCCACTCTCAACTTACAATTGATAAATTATCTGCCTGTCACTGAATTTTATTTAATTAGCTCAGCATGTTTTAGATAAAGTGATTAAAGAAGGCTTTAACTATTAACATTAGACATGACTACACCTCTGAGTCTTGCTGGAGCTGGTGTTGCTAGGGATAGGGTCTGAAAGAGTCGTGGGATCTGATGGGAAAGGGCAACTGTGGATGGAACCCACTGCCTCAGAATGATTAAGTTAGTGCCATCCACGGAGAGGAAGAAAGGTTGTCTGAAGTTCCTAGTGCTCACTAGCTCCTATGGGAGCTTTGGTACCCGTGAGCCCATAGGGTGGAATATGCCTGGGAAATGTATCTCCTGGACAAGCTGGTTTCAACCCTGTAGTGAGTCAGTATGGCCTCCTGCAGACCCGGAGGCAGGGGAGGCTATGCAGAGGCCCTGGTGGGCGGGGCCGGAGCCAGGAGACCAGAGGCCTGCCCCTCAGAGGGCGGGGCCAAGGGCTAGAAGAGCCAAAGGCGGGACTCAGGACCCATTCGTGCCTGGGCCTCCGGGCAGGGAGGACGTGCCTGCACGAGCTCCTCGGCGCCAAAGGGAGAGGGCTTGCTGCTGCCCAGCCAGGCCGGAGGAGCAAGCCCCCAGCGGCTCCAAGCAATCCCGGGTCCATATGCCCCAAGGGGACTACCTGGACTTCCCAGACCTACCAGGACCTTCACGCCGGTGGAGACCCCCCGCCTTGGAAGAGGCCCCAGGAGCGGGCTGCCCCAGAGTCCCGGCGGATCCTTACAGCACTCAGGCCCAGGATTGCCTCGGGTCTCCTGTATTACCGCCGCCCGACTACCCTAATGACATTGTTATGGACGACTGGCCAGAGCCCCCGAAGGTGGATGACCTGGAGGAGACCGACCTAGGGGGACCCCTTGACCAGATGGACTGGGACCTTCCGCCAGCAGAGGTTGAGGTAGGAAGTGGCCCGGGGAACGACGCTCACGAACCCATGGCAGTGTGTTGCGGTCTGGATCCCCACTGCCGTGGTTGTGTGTGAGCGACCCCCAGGGCCCCGGGGCAGGTCGCAGTGGAGTGGGAGGGCCTGAGACCCCCTACCCCCCTCCTTGACAGGGCCAGCCTGTGATGGGCCTGCGCTTAAACCCTTGTGCTGCTGCCCCGCCCCAAACTGAGGGCTGGGCTTGTGTTTAACCCTTGTGTTGCTGCCCCGCCCCAAACTGAGGGCTGGGCCGGTGCTTAACCCTTGTGTTGCTACCCTGCCCTGGACTAAGGGCTGGGCCCAGAACTGTGTTATTACTTGGGACTGCTGCCCTGCCCTGGACTGAGGGCCGGGCCTAGAATTGTACTATTACCTGTGAACTGCTGCCCTGCCCCGGACTGAGGGCTGGGCCCAGAACTATACAACCTCTTGTGAACTACGGCCCCGCCCTAGATTGAGGGCTGGGGCCTGTATGGTGTTGTAGCGGTGAGCCGCTGACGGCCCGAACTGAGTACGGGCTGGTGCTCTAACCCCCTTTTTGCTGCCACCCGCCCTAGGCCAAGGGGCTGGGCGCCTCTGGACTTGTTACAAACACCCAGTAGGCCTCAGAAGAGTTGAGATTGCAACAGCTTTCACCATTGTGTGACATACTGTTGATTGAATGGTAGTCTGACTTCCACTGATTTGAGACACTGCAATGCAAGGGGTAAATTTGACTCACAAGGTTTTAGTATTTGCACTCCATTTTACTGAAATTATATAGGAGAGTTGACTTAAAAGTTATTCTGTAGTCTGGAATTGCTCCAATCTTTCATGGCTTTTCAAACATAATAGTGAATAGCTCAAATAACTCTTCAGTCTGCTCCCTGAGTATTCTAGGATGCATTTTATCAGGCCTTCATGTCTTGAAGACATCCATCTTGCTTAAATAATTTTTAACTTGTTCTTTTCTTATTTTAATTTCTGAACCTACCTTTTCACTGGCATTCACTATGCTAGGTGTTCAAGGAGCATTAACCTTCTTAGTGAAAACGAAAACAAAGAAGTCATTAAGCATATGTGCCATTACCACATTTTCCTTTTATTATTTTTCCTTCTTAATTGCGTGGTGGGCTTACCATGCCTTCGGTCTTCTTCTTCCTTCTAATGTATTTCTAGAATGTTTTATTGTTATCCTTCACATCTCTAGCAAATTTGATCTTGTTTTGTGCCTAGGCCTTTCTAATTTTCCCTTACATACTTTTTGTTATTTGTTTCTATTAATTATTTGTAACTCTATCTAATTTTCATTTTTGTAGGACTCCTTTTTGATTTTTAGATCATTTGAGATCTCCTGGTTAAGCCAGGGTGGTCTCTTGCTTTATTTCCCATATTTCCTACACAGTGGAATAGTTTGCTTTTGCACCCTTAATAATGTTCCTTTGATAAACAACAAGAAGTCCTGTGGTACCTTATAAACTAACAGATATTTTGGTGCATCTGACGAAGTGGGTCTTTGCCCACAAAAGCTTATGCTCCAAATATCTGTTGGTCTATAAGGTGCCACAAGACTTTTGTTGTTTTTGAAGATACAGACTAACCCAGCTACTTCTCTGTTCCTTTGATAAATTGCCAACTGTCTTCAATTGTTTCTCCTCTTAGACTCATGCTCCATGGGACCTTACCTACCAAATCTCTGAGTTTGCTAATGTTTGCCTTCTTGAAATCCACTGTCTTTATTTTGCTGTTCGCCCTCTTATCATTCCTCAGAATCACGAACTCTACCATTTCATGATCACTTTCACCCAAGCTGCCTTCCATTTTCACATTCTCAACTTGTTCCTCCCTATTTCTGTGGTGGCTACACAAAATAATTTTTGTGGATAACCTCAGAATTGTACCCTCACTGTCAGTCCCTCTGGCCTTGAAATGCAAACTTTTATCTTTTGCTTTTCTCTAAGTAGGTTACTCACTGCAGGACCCACAATCACTCTGAAACCTCTGTCAGATGACCAAATTTTGTCTTCAGCTACTAAGGTGCAACCCCAGTGAAAATCACTGTGAGAGTGGCAGCTGTTGAAGTGGAGCTCCATAGATGTGGGCTGGTCTTTACATCTATGCAGCTCTGGCTATTGCCAGAGTCCTTTCATAGTCAACCACAAGGCTTGATGTGAGACCTCCAATTCTTCTTCGAGTGTCCCCGTGGGTGCTCCACATAGGTGACGGGCTCGCCCAGTGCCGCAGATCGGAAATCTTCCAGCAGTTTCTCCTGGATCGTGCATGCGCCAGCGCACACCACTCCCCTGCGCGCTCCCAGCCACGTGCGCAATCCGGTCCCCGCCAGTTCTTTCTCAACCGCCATTGGCTGCAGATGGAATCCGCTCAGGCTAAGGCCAGAGTCAGATTAGATAGTGTTTCTACGTGTAAATTGTTGTTTTTTTTGGTTAAAAAAAAAAAGACAAAGAGAATATCAAAAAAAAAAAAAGAAAAATATATAATAAAAAGAGAGAGAGGAGCGGAGAAGAAGAGTGGACGTGAAGGCCAGTAGGCTGCCCGCTGCCGTGCAGGCCAGTGACCACGATTCGGGTAAAAAGGCATGGATTAAGTGCTAAGTACCCTATTAACAGTAAAGGACTCACTGCAACGACCTCTTCAGGTTTTAAAAAGCGTGAGTCCTGCCGTGAAGCTATGCTGGCCTCTGATGGGCATAGTGAATGCATCCGCTGCCTGGGGGAATCACATGTTACCCAGAAGTGTTCTCACTGTGCTAAGCTCACAGCCAGGGCCAGGAAAGACAGAGAAATGCGTCTTAAAATGCTCTTGTTTGACAAGGCCCTCCAGCCGGACTTGCCAGAGAAGCCTCACCCAGAAGGGCCCTCTGGGTTGCATAAGAGGAAGGCAGCTTCTCTGGCCCCCTCGTTGAAGAAACAGAGGAAACTCTCCCCAGCTCAATCCTTGCCGGCAGTTTCAGCAAGCGGGACGAGCGAAGCACACAGCCCCCAGCCGCATACTCAGGCAAGCGGCAGTGCGGCAGCGCGGCAGCACACGTGGCAGAGGCTGAGCCTCCGGTTACACAACAGCCGGCACACGCGGTGCCTAGAGCGTCAGCGAGGCAAGCGCCGGAACTGGTGGCACCGCCACAGGCAGCACCGGCCCCTGTGGCACCAACGGTGCAGGGCCGCCAGTCACGGAGCCTGCAGGCACCGGAGGAAGTTACCGGCGCGGCACCGCAGCTGAGCGTGCCGAGCGCGGCGCTGACAGCGGCGCCGAGATCCCCGGCACGGGAGGGGACGGTGCCAGCCCCACAGGGGAGGGGCAAGGCAAAATCAAAAGCCCAGCACCGCAGCCCATCTCCGGACAGGGCTGCGCTGCTACTAGCAACAAGCCCTCCCCCTGTGCTACACACACCGCCCAGAAGGCCTGGGTCTCCACTGGCCTATCCTGAACCTCCTTCTCCGTTCCTCCAACCAATGTCACCATGGCTTGGGCCACCTTCACCTTTTCTGGGATTGGATCCCCTGGAGTACTATCACAAACCAGTTTCACCTCTATCTGTGTCATTGCGGAGGTCTCGCTCTCCCAGACGTCGGGGGTACACACCCCGCGAGTGGTCTAGGTCTCCATCCCCGGACCGTTGCCCATGCTGCCATGGTCGTCCTTATCATGCTGGACACAGACACCCCCGGCCATTCAATACCCCCGTGGACACTCCCGATCAGGGACGGAAACACAGTTATCTCAAGGGGAGTTAATTTTAGAACCCAGAGATTTTCCTTCACAACCCTCCAGCGAGCAAGTGTATCATCGACCGCAGGAACCTGAGGGTTCGAGGGAGGTTTACCCTAGTGGTTCTTCCTCATCCTCCCCAGATGAGGCCATGGCCCCCGGGGATGTCTCTCCCCCGGATGACCTCAAACAGTTTCAGGAGCTGTTTAAAAGGGTGGCTTTCGCACAAGGCATTCAAACAGCAGAGGTGCAGGAGAAACATCACAAACTCCTGAAAAATTTGAGACCCCTGGCTTCATCCAAAATTGCTATTCTGCTGGACGAAGCCATTATGGAGTCAGCCACCACCATATGGCAGACTCCGGCCTCCGTTCCGCCTACGAACAAGAGAGCGGATAAGAAGTACTTCATCCCGGCAAAGGGCACGGAGTTCCTCTTCAGTCACCCACAACCAAATTCATTGGTGGTCGAATCGTCCCAGCAGAGGTCAAAGGCTTCTCAGTACAAATCAGGGGGATCGGACAAAGATGCTAAGAAGCTAGAGCTGTTTGGCAGGGAAGTATATTCCTCTTCTACCCTGCTATTGAGAATGGCAAATTATGCGGCACACCTAGCCAACCATAATTTTGATAATTACTCCAGGCTTACTCCTCTCATGGATTCACTTCCGGAAGATAAGAAGCCGGTGTTAAAAGCAATTGTGCAAGAGGGCTACGCAGCACCGCGGATGGGAGTCCAGATTGCCCTGGATGTGGCGCATACGGAGGCACGTTCAACGGCTACAGCAGTGGTCATGCGTAGAGAATCATGGCTCCAGACATCGGGTATCCCGAGGGACCTACAGGCGAAGATCATGGACCTTCCCTTTGACACGCAAAAGCTGTTTGCAGACTCAACCGACTCGGTCCTCCACTCTAGTACGGACTCGAGAGCTACACTTAGAATCCTGGGTATTTATACTCCTCCATACAGGAAGAAAAAATATTATCCGCAGCAAAGACGCTACCTGTACCAACCACAGCGTGCTCAGTATCAAGGGGGCTACGACCAAGGGCGCCATCAACAGCAGCAACAGTACAGAACTCCCAGGCGATGTTCTCAACAAAGCCGTATGCCCTCGGGACAGGCCCAAAGGCAACAAGTTTGATGGGTATGTCGGGGGCTGCACTATCACTACCATCGCTCACTGCCACTCTCATCTCATGTTCCATCACCGCCTCAGACCGTTCCACCCCCAATGGCAAAAGATCACCACAGACAAATGGGTGCTGGAGATCATAGCCACGGGTTACGCGATCCCTTTCCAGTCGCTCCCACCGACGAAGCCTCCCTCCAGGCCTCACCTCCGGGACGCTGCCCACGAGGCGAGGCTCAAGCAGGAGGTGGACCACCTTATGTTCATAGGGGCGGTGGAAAGAGTGCAGGAACAATTCCAGGGGAAAGGATTTTATTCACGCTACTTCCTAACAGAGAAGAAAACAGGAGGCTGGAGGCCCATCCTAGATCTTCGGAGCCTCAACTGCTACTTGCGCAAGCAATGTTTTCGGATGATCACAGTCGCCTCCATACTCACGGCACTGGATGATGGAGATTGGTTTGCAGCCCTCGACTTACAAGATGCTTACTTTCATATAACAATCCACCCGGCGCATAGGCGCTTCCTCCGCTTCATGGTCGGCAAGGAACACTTCCAGCACAGGGTTCGTCCGTTCGACCTCTCCTCAGCCCCCAGAGTCTTTACCAAAACCCTGGCAGTGGTGTCAGCCTACCTGCACAGACAGGGGGTGTTTATTTTCCCATACCTGGACGACTGCCTGCTGAAAGGGGCCTCAAAGGCAGAGGTCCTACGCATGATACGTGTCACAGCGGACATGTTTTCTTCGCTGGGCCTAGTCATCAACCTCACGAAGTCAAAGACCGAACCCACACAAGACATAGAGTTCATAGGGGCACGCATAAACTCTATCTCAGCAAAGGTGTACCTACCCGACGCCCGCTTCCACACCATCAGTTCACTGGTGCAAGTCATCACATACAGCCCCACAGTGCCGGTCTTAACGTGCTTACAGCTGCTGGGCCACATGGCGGCATCGACGTTTGTGGTACAGAATGCCAGATTGCACATGCGAAGCCTGCAGCATTGGCTGGCGAGCGTTTACAAACCGGCATCCCACACTGTCCACAGGGTGGTGTCGCCCACGACAGAGGTGCGCAGATCCCTGGCGTGGTGGGAAGACCCCAAGAATCTGCTAGTAGGGGTGCCCTTTCACCAACCACAAATTTCTATTTTTCTTACTACCGACGCCTCCCACATAGGATGGGGAGCTCACATTGGCGACAAGGTGACGCAAGGGCTATGGTCCCCTGCGGAACAGATGCTGCACATAAACATACTGGAGCTCAGAGCAGTGTTCAACACCTGCAAACACTTTCGAGACTACCTACATGGCAAAGTAGTCGGGATCAATACCGACAATACCTCCACTATGTTTTACATCAATCGACAAGGAAGAGCGCGATCCCGTGCCCTATGTGCGGAAGCAGTCCAACTGTGGAACTGGTGCATCGCCAACAACATAACGTTGAAAGCCTCGTACTTGCCGGGCGCTCACAACGTGAAAGCAGATCAGCTGAGCAGGCGCTTCGCACTCACGCACGAATGGCAGATCCGCTCCGATCTGCTACGGCCCATTTTTCATACATGGGGGTTTCCCCAGATCGATCTGTTTGCCACCCAGCACAACAAGAAGTGTCCCCAGTACTTCTCCAGGGCAGGAGTGGGGCAGGGGTCCCTGGGGGATGCATTCATGATTTCATGGAGGGGCCCCCTACTTTACACGTTCCCCCCCACAGCGCTTATCCACAAGGTCTTGCAGAAAGCCAGAAGGGAGAGAGCTCGCATGATACTCATAGTCCCAACGTGGGATCGGCAGCAATGGCTTCCCTTGCTTCTGCGCATGTCGGACCGCCCGCCGCTCCCTCTACCGGTGGCGCCGGACCTACTCACGCAGGCTCAGGGGTCCATAGTGCACCTGCACCCTCAGGGTCTGCGCCTACAAGCATGGCTAATCCACAGCTCAGCTCCTTAGAGTGCACATGTACGGAGGGAGTACAACAAGTCCTGGAATGCAGCCGAAGGACCTCCACCAGGAAGACTTACAAGCAGAAATGGACTCGATTCACAGCCTGGTGTTCCACCAAGCAGTTAGCTCCCCTTGACGTTCCTATACCGATAATACTAGAATACTTATTGGACCTCAAGAGGGGCGGGCTTTCTTTATCCTCACTAAAAGTCCACCTCGCTACTATATCAGCCTTTCGGCATACAGAGGAAGGGCCCATGGTATTTGCCCATCCTATCGTTACCAGGTTCTTGAAGGGGCTGGTAAACCTGTACCCGCCTCAGAAACCGCTTCCACCATTGTGGAACTTGGACTTGGTGCTCAGCACGCTAACGGGTCCACCTTTTGAACCATTAGCCACAGTTCCCCTACGTCTCCTTACGATAAAAACTACATTCCTCCTTGCAATTACATCAGCTCGCAGGGTGAGTGAGCTCGCAGCAGTGATGGCAACGCCGCCCTGCACAGTATTCTCAAAGGAGGCGGTAACCTTAAGGCTGCACCCAGCTTTTGTTCCAAAAGTTTCTTCAGAGTTCCATCTTAACGAACCAATAGTTTTACCCTCGTTTTACCCGAAGCGTCACAGCTCCAGCAAGGAGGCATGCCTGCATCTCCTGGATGTGAGGAGGGCGTTGGCCTTCTACATAGACAGAACTAAGTCCTTCCGGAAAACGGACAGGCTCCTAGTGTCTCTCGCTCCCAGGTCAAAAGGGGAAGGCCTCTCTTCACAGAGAATTTCAAAGCACATTGTGTCCTGTATAAAAATGTGCTATGAGCTTCGAAAGACCCCTTTGCTGGCCCTGCCCAGGGCTCACTCCACCAGGGCAGTGTCAGTGTCAACAGCCTTCTTCAAGGGCATCGCGTTGAAAGACATCTGTAGAGCAGCAATCTGGTCATCCTACGACACCTTTGCCAAGCATTATGCCCTACATCGGGTATTCCAAGAGGATACCCGTCTGTTGACAGCAGTCCTCTCGGGGGCAAGCTGCACATAAACCGATTACCCACCACCTTTCTTGGGTTACTGCTGGGTAGTCACCTATTGTGGAGCACCCACGGGGACACTCAAAGAAGAAAGAGAAGTTACTCACCTGTAGTAATGACGGTTCTTTGAGATGTGTTCCCATGGGTGCTCCACCACCCGCCCATCCTCCCCGCTTCGGATCTCTGTCTAGTGTTTTTCAGGAGCATTCGAGGCGGTTGGGCAAGGAACTGGCGGGGACCGGATTGTGCACGTGGCCAGGGGCGCGCAGGAGAGCGGCGCGTGCCAGTGCATGCGCAATCCAGGAGAAACTGCTGGAAGATTTCTGATCTGCGGCGCCGGGCAAGCAAGCCCGACACCTATTGTGGAGCACCCATGGGGACACATCTCGAAGAACCACCGTTACTACGGTGAGTAACTTCTCTTTCTGGGTCACTTCACCTTCCCCCCAACCTTCGCTAAATCTAAACTACAGCGATCTGTCAACAGAAATTACTATTGGAAGATATCTGCCGACAAAACTTCTGTCGACGGATTGCAGCCACACAAAAAAGGGGATTGCTCTGTCGATCCGCTCTATTGACAGAGAGTAGCTAGACTGCCCGGCTGCTCTCTTGACAGAACAGCCAACCAGAAGCACAGCAGACAGGGCTGCCCAGTGACGCGGAAGCTGTCTGTCGACAGAGTGCCCCCTGGAGTGTCCATATAGCATTTTTGTTGACAGAATCTGTCGAGAAAGGCGTTCTGCCTCATGGGGGAGAGGCATAACGCTGTCGACAAAATGCTGAGTTCTATCAACAGTATGTCAACAGAATGCATTTTTAGTGTGGATGCTCCACGAGTTTTGTTGACAAAACTCTAGATGTAGCTCTTGTTTTGTTTCCTTGATTTTTGCTCACTGCCCTTTATTTGGAGGAATGGCTGCTGCTTTCAAGGTCTCCTGGGTTCAGATCTTTATTATTTTATTTTATTTTATTTTTTCTAACATTTTGCTTGGTATGTTTTAGGATTATTTAGTTTATTTAGAGTCAGATAGCCTCGTATGAACTTACTTGTTATAGAGAATGAAAAGCTATATCCCAGGGATCCTCAGGCTGTGATAGAAAAAAGCAATTGTCTTGTGTATTTCAGTGCTACTGTTTAACAACTGAGATGCTCCATGAAGCACTAGTAATATTAAACATTTATGACAGATTGTAGCTCAGAGAAGAGAGGAGAAATGTGGAGATGACCATAATGTTTTGCATTGCTATAGTCTCTTCCACTGAAGGATAAAAATCCCCTTTGCAAACTTTAAAGACTCATTTGAAGTAAGTAGGCAGTGTTACTTCTACTTCACAGGCAAAAGATGTTAAGTTCCACATACAATTAATTAACACATTTACTGAATCTAAATGAATTATATCTATCTAGACACATTACAAATTATCTAAGATATCTTGGTACTTTGCTTGCAACAATAGCTCTGACATTTTTTCAACACACATTTATAAACTTCAGTATTGCTATGGACTTACAGAGCTTTGAAATACTCAGTAAATTTGCAGAGGCAAAGCTAATGGATTTCTTAAGGTCTTTTCAGCTCATCCACCATTTCTCAGACTAGGGCCCTCAGAGCCCTGATGGTTCACAGGGGATCTCCTGGGGGACCACTGGTCCCACTGGTCAACACTCCCTTGCTCCCTTCCTCCATCACTCTTCCTGCTCCCAGGGCTAAGGCTGGCTCCCTACTTTCCCTGCTTCTGTGGGTTCCCTGAAGTGGTGCCTAGGCACATGGGCAGCTAGGGAGGCTCTGAGTACTGCGCCTGTCCAAGTGCTGACCCTACCACTCCCGTTGCCTGGGAATCATAACCAATATGAGCTGTAGAGGTAGAAGCTTCATCCACAAAGGCAGCACACAGGGCCTCCCTGGCCAGCCCTGTTCCCACCAGGCACTGAAAGAGGCTCTTTTTGTACTGATGAATTAGTAGAAAGTCCATGTTAAGCAGCAAGCTCCTTTGACCCATATTTGTTACAACAATGTTGTATGAATCCATGGTCAGTTAGGATTTATAATTCCCACTACTTTTACCCCACAGTTATTTGGAGCTCTGAGGCAACAAAGCAAGGAAGAATAATAGCTCAGATTTTCCCATTACCTTATCTAAAAGAGGTTTTCTGTCAGTCTTACCAGTATATGTCCCGTGACACACAGTTGAGCCATTTTGATTCCATTTCATAGGGCAGTTGAACAAAATGCTTTGTTTTAAAATAAAACTGTTCATTCTGGATCCCCTTGTTCTCAGCAAGCTGTACAGCTGTTGTTCATCATTACTAAAATGCAATTGCTTGAAATGGAGAGTGATTGCCAACAGAGACACTGCACAACAGAAGGAAAGGAAGGAAAATCTTGGATCCATATGGGCAGGAACAACCTACTCTTATGAAAAGCGCTATCCCTGCCATCTTTCAAAGGCCCTGCATTTAGTAAACTACACGGTAATGAAATGATCTGCCTTGGGAGACTGAAGGGCAAGTCAGCTTTGATGGCATCGTAAATCTGTGGGTCTACTGCCATATACAGCATGTGCTCCTAACCTGGTAGTAAATGATGCTTGTGCAGCCCCACTCAAATGAGACTGAGAGCTCACTAATCCAAATATGCATTCAAAGGATCCAGACAATAAAACTACTCCCAGATCTCACATCACTACATAGTTTTGACAAAAAATACCAATAACTGAGCTTGGATTTATAGTTTCTTTTCATCAACAGATTGAATTGAAGGGTTAGAGATCACAGAATCATAAAATACTAGAACTGGAAATGACCTTGAGAGGTCATCAAGTCCAATCCCCTGTACTCACAGCATGAGTAAGTACCATTAATATCATCCCTGTTAGATAGTTATCCAACCTGTTCCTAAATAACGCCAATGATGGAGATTCCACAGTCTCCTTGAGGCAATCTGGTCCAGTGGTAACCACCATGACAGTTAGGAAGTTGTTCCGTTATCCAGCCTAAACCTTCCTTGCTGTAATTTAAGTCCATTACTTTTTGTCCTGCCATCAGATGTCTAGAAGCACGTTTTTTCTCCCTCCTCTGTGTAACACCCTTTCAGATATGCCATGTCCTCTAATTATTTCCCTTAGTGAACCAGTACCAAGCCGATGCAGGCTGAACATCTGCCCTCTAGCCATCATCCAATATCCAGTCTCTGACAGATGCTAGGAAAGCTGAAAAAGACTTAGCACACATAACGATGGATGGCACCGCAGCCTATATGGTTTCTGAAATTTTAAGAGGGCATTTTGTAAGCAGAACGTTATGATGCAAACTAGAATTTGTCCAGGTTCCTGGACACAGGTGGTCAAATTCATTCATCACAAATAAGTTATCCAACATACTCACCCTCTGTCCTATTTACAAATGTATTCCATTTTCAGCAAATTATTTCATCACCTGCAAGAATAAACAAATTTCATCCTGTCACTTTGCTTCAGCTACCCACTATTCATTATGGACAACCAGTCACCTTCTACCTTCCCACGAGTCTCCTGTCACCTTAGCTGCTACCATCCTCCAGCCCACAGACATAAATACATGCAGGTTAATATCATCTAAGGATGAAGACTGAAAGGCATTCTTTCAGGCCTGTGGGCAAATTTTCAGAGTCTGTAAGGCAAGAGAAAGAAGTTGTCTTATGCAGATTAGGAATTTGGCATCTATGGAGATGTGAATTAAAATGAAAATTATTCCGATTGGCTCAGTTGATGTGCATAACATGTTTATTATAGAGGCACTTAGAAAGACAGTATGAAACTAAAAAAAGTGTGTGTTATAAAAATATACACATTTCTTCACCAGTATTGTTAATGAAACTCTGCTTTTTCTCTCATTTTAACTCTTTAATTTACCTGTTACTATTTATGCTCCTTGCTTACTTTTGGCATTGATTTGAGTTTGGCAAGAGAAGTGACACCTATTGTGTCTGGGTTATAATAGCTAAAAAGTTTTCAGATCAGAAGTATCCTGTTCTTCACTTGTGTGACAGAATGAGATTACAAACTGAAGTGCCTTGAACTACTTCTGCTAGACACAGAAAAGTTAATGCACTAGTTTGAGTGACAAAAGAAACCAGGTAGGAAAGATGTTAGTAAGTTGATAATAGGATCCAAGGTTACTCAGAAGACTTTATTACTTTGCTTCTCTATGTATGCAAAATATTGGAGGAGGGATACAGTAATAATCTGTAGACCTGATTTTGATCTCACTTATGCTATGGCATTATTTCACAGACTTCAATAGAATTATTCCAAATTTCCACTTGTGTTAATAAAAGGAGCCCAGTGTCCTTTTATGTCTACTCTCATTGTGGAAGAATAATAGGGTCACATCCTTGGAAACTAGATAGATTTAGCTGGAAAATGTCTTTCTAGTTGGATTTAAAAAACACTCCTACTCACTTATAGTATAGAGGATATCTCTCATTATCAGTACTGGGAAAGGGGGTTGGTAAATAGAAGTGTTGTTCATCTCCAAGCAGCAAGCTCCACACTCTGCAGTTGGGAACACAGCATTTATTCAAAAACTGCTGAATAATTTATTATTGCAGTGTATTTAATTACAATGTTTCAGTTGTATTGACTTTGAGAATGTAGACACAGTACAGGCAGGCATTGGTGTGTATTTCAAAAGATGCACAACTAATCATAGGCAATTACACTGTCGACAATAAGACATGACAAAGGACTGGGAATTGTAGAGAAAGCGAGGTGATGAAGAAAAGTCATTTCTTATACAAGCAGCTCTATAACTACACCAAAGCAATACCGGAGGGCTTAAATGGATTTGTTCACTACCATGCCAGCACTGCCTTTCTGCTTCAGAGATTGAACAGCCAGTTTGCCAAAAGTCATGGTATTCAGTGGCTTACATTCCCCCAACGGCATCAGATATAATCAACTGGATCAGAAACATGACTTAAGCTGTGTCTACACGTGCACGCTACTTCAAAGTAGCGGCACTAACTTCGAAATAGCGCCTGTCACGGCTACACGCGTCGGGCGCTATTTCGAAGTTAACTTCGACGTTAGGCGGCGAGACGTCGAAGTTGCTAACCTCATGAGGGGATCGGAATAGCGCCCTACTTCAACATTCAACGTCGAAGTAGGGACCGTGTAGACGATCCGCGTCCCGCAACGTCGAAATTGCTGGGTCCTCCATGGCGGCCATCAGCTGGGGGGTTGAGAGATGCTCTCTCTCCAGCCCCTGCGGGGCTCTATGGTCACCGTGGGTAGCAGCCCTTAGCCCAGGGCTTCTGGCTGCTTCTGCAGCAGCTGGGGATCCATGCTGCAGGCACAGGGTCTGCAACCAGTTGTCAGCTCTGTGTATCTTGTGTTGTTTAGTGCAACTGTGTCTGGGAGGGGCCCTTTAAGGGAGCGGCTTGCTGTTGAGTCCGCCCTGTGACCCTGTCTGCAGCTGTGCCTGGCACCCTTATTTCGATGTGTGCTACTTTGGCGTGTAGACGTACCCTCGCAGCGCCTATTTCGATGTGGTGCCGCGCAATGTCGAAGTTGAACATCGACGTTGCCAGCCCTGGAGGACGTGTAGACGTTATTCATCGAACTAGCCTATTTCGATGTTGCTACATCGAAATAAGCTGTTTCGATGTTGGTTTCACGTGTAGACGTAGTCTTAGGCTGCTAACTTTTCATAGAATGTAACCATTTGTATTCCTCTTGAAACATAAATAATCCCAATCAGTGTGACCAGTTAACATGAGAATTTCAAATTTTGCATATATGGTTATTTTTCCTTACCTTTGTAAAAAATTAGTAGTAGAAAAGGAATGTGTTAAATTAAACACAAGACCTAGAGTTTAGGAGCTATCAGTGCTGATTATGTGATGTCAAACAGAACTATGTTATTACAGCTTTCTTTGTTTAAATTATTCAGTGGTACTGACTTACAGTACTAGTCTATGATGCAACAGTTTTTATACTACCCTTATCACCATAGTGTAAGAGTGACATTCGTAGTGAGCTAAATAAGGTAACTATCACCATCATGTGTAGCTCATGCTTTCGCATGTTCTCCTCGGAAGCTGGGGCAGGAACACAAATTTTCAATTTCTTCACATGCGCGCATGCGCGTGTGTGTGTGTGTGTGTGTGTGTGAAATCTCAGCTCTGGTATTCCATTAATTAGAAGATGATTATAAACAATGACTGGTTGTTTATAAAGCTATAGAGTTGTTTTATTATGATTTAATGTGATTTTAATCTATAATTGAATTGTTTATAAGGTATAAACAAACATTTCTGTTTTGCCCCAAATACATCTCTGGTCTATCAATAGAATATATAGATGCACATTCAGAATGTGCAATCCGGAATGTACAAATAAATCCCAAAGAAGTCAAATAGTATAATCTCCAGGGCTATGTTTACACTAGAGCACTCTGTCAACAGAAGTCATTGTCGGGAGAGTTTTCCTGACAAAACTTCTGTTGACAGAGAGTGGCCACGCACAAAAGCCAGTTGGGAGAGTGTGGCCACACACAAAAGCCAATTGGACTGCATGGCTGCTCTCTGGACAAAACAGACACCCAGAAGCACAGGAGACAGGGCTGCCCATTATTCCAGATTCCCTGTTTGTCAAGAGAAGCCCCCCTCACCCACCTGCCCCGAGCATCCACATAGCTTTTTTGTTTACAGAATCTGTCAATAGTAGCATTATGCCTCAAAGCTTTGAGGCAGAACACTGCCGGCACAAGTGCTGTGTTTTGTCCAGATACTATCGACCAAAATGCATTTTGTGTGTTCACTCTCCACGAGTTTTGTTGACAAAACCAGGGTTATGCCTAGGAACATCAGTGCATTAATACTATCTAAAAATCTTTTTTGTTGTTAAAAAGTATAAAAACTAGTGTATATTAGATATAGTTAAGGCTCAGAATATATTGTTCTCATAACGCTATCTTTTCATGATTTAAAGATGTATTTTGACTGGAAACACTGCATTGTAGCTCTAAAACCTTTCACTGGAACACACAGAAGAATTCAATTTTAATTTGATTTTCATTTTAAATGTCAAAGGAGACATTACATAATTACCAATAATGGATAGTTCATTGAGAAATAATGTTATTTACAATTGTAAAAAGAAATAGTCTGTGCCAAGGCCAAGGTGATATAAATTTCATTTTATCACCTGAGAGATTTGTAAGGTGTTTAACAAGCTGTAAATGTCAAATTCTGTGGCAGGTGTTTTTGGCTTATTACTCTCTGTCAAGGCAGCAGACTTCCTAGTCCCTCATCCCAGCCACTTGTTAGATTCTCTATGCCTTTACCTTTCTAGCTTAATTTTCTAACTCCAAACAAGGGCTACAGTTACACGACAGTGCTCTTTCAACAGAAGTCACTGTTGGAAGAGATTTCCAGACAAAACTTCTGTCGACAGAGTGCGGCCACACACAAAAGCCAATCGGAAGAGTGCTCCACTCTGTCATCAGAGTGGCATGACTGCCTGGCTTATCTCTCGACAAAACAGGCACCCAGCAGCAGAGCAAACAGGGCTGCCCATTGTTCTGGATGCCCTGTCTGTCGAGAGAAGGCCCCCCAGAGCGTCCATGCAGCCTATTTGTCAACAGAATCTGTTGACAACAGTGTTATGCCTCATGGCTGAGAGGCAGAATGCTGGTGGTGAACATGCTGAGTTTTGGTGACAAACTGTTGACAAAACATGTTTTTGTGTGGATGTTTGACTGGTTTTATCAACAAAACTGGAGTTTTGTCAGCAAAACTCACCAGTGTCACCATAGCCATGTAGTAGGGAACAAACAAAAGCCTTCAGGCATCAGTAGCCTGGGTTTCAACCCCACACCTTTGTGAAAGAGTTTCTTCCCTCCCACCAACTCGCAGGACCAGCAGCAGCAACAGGTGCCATGGGCCCTGGGTCAAGGTGGGAGAAGGGCCCAGCTTTGTGCCTTGGCAGGGGAGGGGCCAGGAGTGGAAGGGACATGGCCTAAAGCATTTGGCCATGAGCACCAGCCAGACTGTGGTACTGGACAGCCCTGCTTCCCTCACAGACATGTGCAGTGGTGCAGTAACACTGCCATGGTAATTCAAAGCAGCTTGGAGCTCCAGCCATTGCTAGTGCTGCAAGTAGCAACAGGTGGTGGCTGGAGCTCGGGACCCTTTGAAACATTGGGCCTGGGTCCAAGTGCCCTCTACCCACCTCTTCCCTCCAGTCAGTGGTCCTGCTCAGGACTACCCCTATACAACAGCATGAATTTTTAACCCTTCAAAAGACATCTTCACAAAAGCTGTCCTTTTTACATAATTATTGTCAGTTATAGATAGGGTTGGCAGAATTTAATTTTCATATTTTGATAATTTCTACAGATCTCAATATTATTCTTAAACTTGTTTTCAATTTTTATCTATATATTTCCACATTTGTGAGATATTATGGGTAAGGGTGCAGAAACTAATTTAATTACCGCCATTGAAAGTCAATGTTAAAGATTTATTGCCATTAAAAACAAACTGTGAACAGCACATGTGAAAATATATGAAAAAAGTGTTTTATTAGTTTGTGTCTGTACAGTAGGGGGACATGGACATTTACCAACATTCACTGACAAAAATCTAACCTTTCCAAGCCTCATTGTCCTATTTTACTGATGGCACAGGCAGAATCCATACTGTGTTCAAGTCCATTTCGTTACTGGATAGATAGGGGCTTATGAACAGACAGTTTTGTTGGATCGGTCATGTTATGAGGATGAATACCAAAGATGGTCTTCTAGGGCCAGCTTGTTCATGGAAGGTGCCCTATCCATGATCAGTATAAGCACTATAAAGACACCTTAAAGACCAATGTGAAGTCATGTTGCATATCTCCAAATGAGCTGGAAACTCTAGCTCAGGACAGATTGTCCTGGCGGCAAACTATTGTACAGTCTGTTTATTGCTTTGACAGCATATCCAGGCACTACAGGCAAGTGTAGGATCCAAAAGAATGTACAAGGCTTGAGGTTGGCAGCTTTTTATGTGACATCTGTAATTTGCTCTGCCAACCAAGCACTGGTTTAGTCACTCACCAACAGTGTTATAGTAGGGGAGATCTGTTGATTGATGACTCAGTCCAAGAAGGGGCATAAATACGACAGAGCAAATGTTGCCGTAGCCACAGCTTACAATCACCATTGCAATACCTCTTTTAATCCCAACTGGCCCTGGAGGAGAAGGCTTTGTTAATGGAATCTTATATCAGCCACTCCATTATCTTGCCCAGGGTTGATATGAGACAGGCCAATAATTACCCATGTCCTCCATTCACCCTTTTTAAACATTGGCGTGTTAGGTTTCTTCCAGCGTTCTTGGAACACTCGGAAGTTCCACTCGTATTGAAATCAACATCATTGGTTCAGTGAACTCCTCAAACAGCTCTTCTAAACCTGTTGGCTGCAGGATTTCCAGGACTGCTTGTTTAAAAATGTCTGATCTTAGTAGCTTTTGCTTAACTTCCTTATTAGTTACTGCTGAAATGAAAAAAAAATCACCATGTGATTACATCACCTGGCTTTTTCCTAAATACAGAAATGAAATATTTATTGAACACTTCCACCCGTCTGTAATGTCATAAAAAAGAAGCAGTCCGGAAGAATCTTAAAGACTAACAACTTTATTTATTAGGTAATGAGCTTTCATGGGTAAGACCCATAATGCAGCAAAATGGATGCCTGTTCACTATAAATTGGACAATCAACTGATTTTGCAGATTTTACCAATCAATAGCTGACCTAAAACTAACTTGAACTGGTGACCTACAAGTGGAGAGGTTCATATGCCATCATGACTTTACTGAGCCATCTAGTACTATCCTGAGGCTGTTTGCGATTACATGTCAGTCACAGTGCTGGTGTGCACTTCCCTTTTGGAACAGGAGATTATAGATATTCTCACCATAGGTAAGCGCTACAATCTGCATAGAAAGATACTGTTTTCTTTCAGAGCTGAACAAAGGGTCAGTAGCAGATAGTATGTGAGCTCAGAAGTGAACACATGAGGATGGAGATCTGTGAAAATGACTTGAGAATTTCTGGAAGCCATGGTGGGTTCTGAGTAAAAGAGAAGAGAATTCTAGAAAGCAATACAGGAGACTTGGCACAATAGAGAAGGCTTCAAAAACTAAAGATGCAGTTAATGGGGGAATAAGGTACAGAAGTCTAGAGTTTCAGGGCCACGCTGAGAAACTGGGAACTGTCAGAGGGAATGCAAAGATGTCAAAGAGTCAATGACCACCCGAAAAACATTTCTAGGAGAAATTAAACAATAGTTGGAGACACAAGACTGAATGGAGTAGCAGGAGACACAGAGAAAATGGTTCAGCAGGGTCTAGTGTAACAGAAAGTAGTAAAAGAAATTTATGCTGAAAGTAAGACAGCTTTAGACTGGTCCTGGGTGAATGTGTGGGAAGCAGCAGAAGTTGAGGACTCAGACTTTAAGCTCACAAGAGGCCATCATGATCATTGTGTAGGCCACAGAACCTCACCCATCCAGCTGTATGCTTCATTCCCAATTGGGGAAGAACTTGTCTGTCTTTCTGGGCACTGAAAAAGTTAGGTTTAAAACAAAAGGAGAGGAGTGAGAAACAGCAGCCTACTGTGAAACTGATAAAGTATTCAAATGAAAGAGTTCTCCAAAAATCCCCAAATTGCCTGGAGAGAGATGCCAGAAGTTGAAAGATGGAGTACCCTATCACTGGGGGCAAGGTGGGGTGGGGAGGGTATTACAGCAGAACCAAGAAAAGAACAGACAAATAATTTTAGAGTCAAGTCTGGGGAAATTAAGGGAATGAAGAGATAGGTTCAGAGTGACCAGGATAGATCAGAAAGAATCAAAGCAGCTTAAAAATCAAAGAAATAAATATCACGGACCTATTGTGTTACTAGCCAATGGTTTTATTACAATAATAAAATGTGAGATTTGAATCAACATGTTTCTCATATACAGAAGATTTGTATAGCTCTGGAGTCTTTCTTTTGCAATGCAACTGCTACTAAGAATGTTGAGCATGAGAGCTGTAAAAACCCAAAAGGCTAATAAAACTTGTAAAGCTGCTGAAAACAATTAAAAACGACCAAAAGGCAGCGAAGTGGTAGGACACAGACACACTACCTTCACACTTCCACTGTCAATCTTCAGGAATTCAATTCAGCGTGCCTGTTAGGAATGTGTTAAATCAAACTCACAGGGCAACTGCATGGCGACAGTACTCTGGGCCCTCGTTAGGAGTAATGGAAGTCCCACAATGGAGATGACATGGAAACTCCAATTAAGATACATCAACGTCAGCTACATAATTAACATAGCTGGAATTGCGTACCTTAATGAGATTTGCCCCTTGAGTGAAGACATACTTACTTACTTTTCCAGAGGAAGTAAGATTTTAATGATAATAATAATAATAATAATAAAAATAAAATCATTAAGCTGTGTCTACATGTGCAAAAAACTTGGAAATAAATGGCCCTTTTTCGAAAGAGCGGGAGGAGCATCCACACGTGTAAACCCTTCTTTTGAAAGAAAATTGAAAGAAGGGGGCGGAGACTTTGAAATCTGAACCCCGATCCCATATCAGGAAGATCTCTCCCTTTCGAAATAATAAATCGAAAGAGTACACGTGTAGACGCTCCACAGTCTGCTCTTTCGAAGTACAAGTCTGCCATGGCGCCGGTCAGCTGGAGTGTGGGGCCGCTCCGGCCAGCAGCAGCGGAGCTCTATGGTCCCTGCGTTCGGCTGCCTTAAAGCCGCATGCACACAGGAAACCTGTGGCAGGAAGCTGAGAGCGTGCTAGGAGCGGCCTGCACATGCGCTCCAGCCTGACGCTCCATCGTCCACATGGCCAGCAGCCAGCCCCCAAGCAAGGCCCATGGCCACCCCCCGATCCCCCACAA
Organism: Carettochelys insculpta; assembly: GCF_033958435.1. NCBI lineage: Eukaryota > Metazoa > Chordata > Testudines > Carettochelyidae > Carettochelys > Carettochelys insculpta. Next base: position 37,283,212 of record NC_134137.1, on the reverse strand, counting down.
GGCTCCCAGGGCTCCTGGGGGAGAAAAAAAAGGGCCCCCTCCTGGACAGAGTGGGAGCTGTGGGATCTCCTCGGCCTCTGGCAGGGTAAGGAGGTCCTGCGCCACATGGGTGTGAAGCAGCGCAATGCCACAGCCTTCGGCCACCTGGAAATGGGCCTCCACACCAGGGGCCACCCAGAGCGTACCACGGAGCAGGTACACTCCAAAGTAAAAGAGCTGCACCAGGGATATGCCTGGGCCAGGGACCAGGCTGGATGCTCTGGGGCAGGACCAGTGACATGCCCCTTCTACAGGGAGCTACGGAGCATCCTGGGGCCCCAGGAAAGTTCATCCCCCATGGCTTTCCTGGACACCTCCGGGGAGGAGCTGCAGCCAGAGGAGGAGGAGGAGCAGCCTGGATTGGGGACCCAGGAGGGCGAGGGGACCACAGACTGGTCCAGTGAGAAGGTGAAGCTGACCATAGTGATCCCCTCCTGCTCCTCCAGCCGGGCCACCGAGGGCTGGATGTCTCCAGATGTCACTGAGGGACCCTCTGGTACATCCAGGGAGGGGCGCACACCTACTCCACAGGATTAGGGCGACGCAACCGCTAGGCACCTGCACACAGAACCAGTGGTCCTGGGGCACACACAGGCCAGCCCCCACATGGGATGCAGCACTCCGGGGTGCCACACCAGCGACGCCCAGCACCCGCCCCCAGTGGACAGTGCTGTAAGCCGCACAGGGGTGGCAGCCAGTCAGCGCTGAATGGTGCCCGGGGCCCGTGCACCACAGGCTGGGAAGGGCCACCTGCGGGAGAGACCCTTGGAATCACACTCAGGCTGGGAGGTCCAGTCCTGGGGGGGGGCTGGTCGGTGCTCCCTGGAGGGATCAGTGTCCTTGGGGGTGGCAGGGACTCCATGGGGTGGGCTCGGGCGGGTAGGCCACAGCTGGGTCCCCTCCATCTAGGGCACACTACTGACATGCTCTCCTCTCCACACAGCCACACCATCCGTGGGCCAGGAGAGCCCCGTGCCATCCCTCCTCCTGGAGAGCCTGCCCGCAGCCATCGGAGGTGTCCAGACTCCACCCCAGGCAGCGCGCCATCGGGGCCATGGCCAGAGGGCCCCCCGCCGGGCTGAGGAAGACCCAGCCACCCAGTGCCATACTGAGATGGCTGAGGAGCACCTCCAGCTCGCCTGGGCTGACATGGAGTGGTGGAGGGCGGCCTGGGATAGACTGCTGGACACCCTTGAGGGCATTGGCCATGCCGTGCGGGAGCACACAGCCACTGTGGCCCGCTTCCTGGCCCCCCCGGTATCTCCCCCTGCTGGCCCTGCCCCCTCCGCCCCCACCGAGCCTGCCCCCTCTGCCCCCACCAAGCCTGCCCCCTCCACCTCCACCAGGCCCACCCACTGGCAATATTTGCCGGTGCTACTGGCACCCTCCCACCCCCACCAGGGACCCCGCACCTCGGGGGGGCAGGGGCTCCAGGGGCCGACAGGGTTCACGGCCCACCGCCCCTGCCCCGGAATGAGCGCCTCACCCCGCTCTGAGTTAGGTTCCCCTGGACCCCTCCAAGTTAGATTCCCCCCACCCCCCTCTGAGTTAGGTTCCCACCGCCCCCCTCCAACTTAGGTTTCCACCTCCAAGTTAGGTTCCCCCTGTACATACTTATGAACACCCAGTTATATAAACGTTTCTTTATTATTCACCACTCTTTGCTGTGCTCCTCGGTGGCAGGTGGGTGGTGGATGTGCAGGTGCAGTGCTGGTGGGGGTGGCAGGGATGGTGGGTGGTGGATGTGCGTGGGATGTGGGCGTGTGTGGGGGTCAGAGGTGGCCATCGGCAAAGGCCTGGCTGAGGGCCTCCCGAATGCGGTGGCCATCCAGTGGGCCTGGTGGATGGGGGCGGCGCCTGGCTTCTCATAGACAGCACCAGCCAGAGGCCCCCACAACAGGGACATAGGCATCCCTCTTTCCGCAACAGGCGCCCACCACCAGCCGTGTGAGGAGGCACCTCCACTGCCCCTTGAGGCGCCCGAAGGCCTGCTCCACCACGTTGCGGGTGCTCATTGAACGCCTCCTGGGTGGGGTCGAGGTGTCCCATGTACGGACTCATGAGCCACAGCTGCAGGGGGTACGCCGCATCTGCCGCCATGCAGAGTGACATGGTGATGTCCTCCACCACTGGGATCTCCCGCTGGGGGATGAAGGTGCCAGCCCCCATGCAGTGGCAGAGGCCAGAGTTCCAGAAGACCCGGGCATTGTGGGTGCAACCAGCCCAGCCCACGCAGAGATTTGTGAACTGGCCCCTCACGTCCACCAGGGCCTGCAGCACCACTGAATGGTAACCCTTCCTGTTCACGTACTGGCCGGCGCTGTGTGGTGGGGCATGGATGGGGATGTGTGTGCCATCCAAAGCACCGATGCAGTTCGGGAAGCCCAGGTCCTGGAAGCCAGCGATGGTGTTGTCCACATCCCCCAGGTGGATAACCCTACGGAGCAGCATCGTGTTGATGGCCCTGACGACCTGCAGAGGGGGAAGGGGGACACGTGCTGTCCCACAGAGCGATAGCAATCTGAGGTGGGCAGCTTCCAGATGGCAATTGTGATCCGTTTCTCCAGGGTGAGGGCTGGCCGCATGCAGGTGTCGTGGTGCGGGAGTGCGGGGGCGAGCCAGTGGCAGATCTCCTCGAAGGTCTGCCTCGACATGCAGAAGTTCCGCAGCCACCTTTCCTCGCCCCGCTCCCCTAGCACCACACGCTCCCACCAGTTGGTGCTGGTGGGGTGGGTCCAGAGGCGTTGGGGTACCTGGAGGGGTGCCCGGCAGTGCCCCGGTAGGGGGAGCCCCACGGCCCCAGAGGGACCACACAGCCACCCGATGAGCTCGGGTGCAGCTGCGGCGATGGTGCACAGCACTGCCAGCAGGGCATCCATGCTGAGGGCGTCCTCCTGCAGGAGCTGTTGCTGGGCCTCCATGGTGTGCACGAGTGGGCTGTGTCGGATTGGGACAGGCTGGACAGCATTTGGCTCGTGCAGAGGGGAGGGCAGAGGGAGGGGTCCTTTACAGGAGGTGGTTGGCTGCAGCCCTGGAAGGGCTTGTCGGCCATGGGACCCTGTCCCCGGCATTTCCTGCCTCCCTTCTTTTGAAAGAGGGCTTGGAGCCATGTGGACGCTCTCTTTCAAAAGACCTCAACGGCACTTCGAAAGAGCATCTCAGAACGCTGATCTGAAAAATGGCGGCGGGGGCTCTCTTTCAATGGCCGCTTTTTCGAAAGCCGAACTTCAATTTTCGCCCTTTCGAAAGGGTGCTTATGTGTAGACGCAGCTTTAGAGTGGTGGTATGGAAGAATGATACCTAATCCTAGTAAGCCACAGGCTGACTTTCTTTTTAAAAAATAATCGCTACAAGAGAGTTGGAATTAGGACAGCTCATGCTATGATTAGCCCTTCCCTGAGTGTATGGCAAAGCTCCATCTTTCTAATGAGCTTGTGAGGTGGTCCAGTGGTGTCTATAGTCTGCACAGAATTATACTGTTCTCATACATTTTCACAGTGTGGATTGCCTTTTAATAGGTTCGCATGTAATATTTCTCTCCTGTCCATTATTACCTCTTCCCATGTGCAAAAGCATATGCTCCCTGTGGTAATGATAGCACTTGATTACATGGAAAACTAAGAATGATCATGTTTTAGCAGTCCTAAATCAGTAAAGCTGCTGGAAATGAGTGAAGCAGCTGAAGAGGTTTTCTAAACACCAGCTTTCTATCTGCTGAAGTAGTATTTTTTTATTAAGACTCCAGTGAACATCTCTCAGTCTGTTCTTCTGACTACAAAGTTGAGACTTATTTATCATTTGTAATAATATTTTTTCATCCCTAACTAACAGAAGGTGAGGTATTTATTTCTAGCAATGTCCATTTTAGCCTAAAAGACTGAATCAGACTTTTAATTGCTTGAAGCTATATTTGCCAATGAAAATGTAGACATAGCTGGTTGTGCAATTGTATAAATCCTTTCTGTTCATTGAATAATGCCTTGAGTTGGTATAGGGGATTACACAACAGATGATCTACTTGACTCTCTATAAAGCCTGCAGATGCCATGGAAGTTTTGATTTATAGAACCTCCGTTCTTCTCCTTCCCTCCTGACTCTGGACATTTTCTAAGAATAACAAGAATTGGGAACATGTCTCCTTTTGCTTAGAAGAAATAACAAAATCAGATGTGCAACCCAGGAAAAAGTTACAAACCCCACAAGAAACTTCTATGGGACAATGGATCTCTGGGACACTCTTCTCTTTTGCCAACAGAAGACAGCAGAGATTTCTATTATCTAAGTCTTCAAGCCACAGGTTTTAGACTAGTAACGTGGGAAAATATGCAGACACGTGCCCATGCCCAGGTCCGGGTTAATGCAGGGGCTTTGGCAGCTGCAGTACATGGCCCCAGGCTAAGTGGAACTCTGCAAAAATAAATCTCTGGGCTACTGAAAGTCTAGTGGCACCACAGGGCTCAGGCAGGCTGCCTGCATGTCATGGTCCCACACCGCTCCTGGAAGTAGTCAGCTGCTGCATGCCCCTGGGGAGAGGACGACAGTGTGTCGCCATGCGCTGGCTATGCCCCCAAGCATCGCCCCATGTAGCTCCCATTGACTGAGAACTGACCAATGGGAGCAGCAGGGACAGTCCTGCTGTGGGGCTTTGCACAGAGCCCCCTCATCACAGCTCCCCTCTCCAGAGCTGCAGAGACATGCCAACAACCAGCCACTCCCGGGAGCAGTGTGGAGACACACAACCTGATCCCGGCTGCACTGACAACAGGGAGCCACCTGTAGTTAGCATATCCTGACTGCAACCTGCACATTACACGCCTCCTGCACCCCAACCCTCTGTCCCAGGTCAGAATCTCCTCCTGCATCAAACTCCCTCCTAAAACCTGCACTCTTTACCTTCTCCTGCACCCCAACACTTTGCTCCAGCCTAGAGCCCCCACTTGCATCCAAAATCCCTCCCACCAAAAAATAAATGTAACAGCTATTCTAAGGTAAGAAATAGGTTATTTTGAATTAACTATATTCTACATGTATTAAGATGGAAATGTAACCAGAGAATGGCTTTATTTCAATTAAAAGGCAATTTTAGTATAGTGCTAATAGCCTCAAAACCATCATTGTGATCATTTTATTTTACATTAGAAAAAAAGATGTGTCTACAGGAGTCCCACAAAATCTAATAGCTGCTGGCCCACAGGAGACTTAATCTGGACTTGTCCATGCCTATATCTAGGTGTAGTTATATGGGTTTTATATTGGTATGTATACTTACTGTATTTGTGTATGCATAGTAGGTAGTCTGTTGTGTCCAACAATGACGTCTTGAGCTTGCACAGGCTCATCGGTTGTGGACTCACATGTGGCTGAGGAGTCCAAGCTTTGAACGGCATGGGCTTTCACAGTGGGGGCAAGGGAATTGTCCTGGCTCTGTTCATGTGTATATGCATACATAATACATAATGATGGCAGCAAAAATGGCCAAGTTTAGTGTTACAGAAGTTCCCTTAAAATTTAAAAAATGCCAGCTTGGGCATTGATTCCTGTATTTGTGTATGCACAAGTAATATATATGTAAACTATTTTATGTGTATGCACAAAACTATTTTATAAAATAGTTTACATATATATTACTTGTGCATACACAAATACAGTAATCAGTGCTTAAGCTGGCATTTTTTAAATCTTTAAGGGAACTTCTATAACACTAAACTTTGCTGCCATCAACACATGGCAGAATGGTTATGTGCTGTTAAAAAAGTAGCAAATGCAGGGTTAGGGAGGGAAGGTAGAGGGAAAGAGAAATAAAAAGAAAAAGCTCTGAAAATCATCCAAGAGGCTCATTAGCTCCAGAGGCTGTAGTAGTAGTGGTAGCAGAGCCACAAGGCTATTTCCCTATTCTCCTCTCTTTGCAACTGGGCCTTCATACAAGTGGGTGGATTTAGAGGCACAGCATAAAACCAGCCATATGGGATCAGACCAATGGTGCATCTAGCCCAATAGCCTGTCTTCTGACAATGGCCAATAGCAGGTGCTTCAGAGGGAATGAACAGAACAGGCAATCACTGAGTGATTCATCCTTTGTTGTTCACTCCCAGCTTCTGGCAAACAGAGGCTAGAAAAAGCCAGAGCATGGGACTGCAAACCCTGACCACCTTGACTAATAGTCATGATGGAGCAATCCTCGGTGAAACTATCCAGGTCTTTTTAAAAGCTTTTCTAGTTTTGGTCTTCACAACATTCCCTGGCAATGAATTCCACATGTACAATGTGTAGTGTGTGAGAAGTAGTTCCTTGTTTGTTTTAAACCTGCTGCCCATTAATCTAATTGGATGATCCCTGCTTCTTGTGTTATTTGAATGGGTAAATAACACTTTATTCACTTTCTCCACACCAGTCACAATAGTACAGACCTCCCTCATATCCATATCTCTCCTTTCCAAGCTGAACAGCCCCAATCTTTTTAATTTCTCTTTGTATGGAAACTGTTCTGTACCCTTAATCATTTTTATTTTCCTTCTTTGTACCTTTGCCAATTCTAATTTCTTTTTGGGGTGGAGTGACAGTTGCACGCAGTATTCAAAGATTGCATCTACACTATGAGATAATATTGAATTTAAACGAGTTAGCTCGATTTTACCATGTAACTGTCTTCACTGTAAAGACCATTAGCTTGATTTTGGGTGCACGAATCTCGAGATTACAAAATTGCAGTTACCTGATGGGTGTAGCATCAAGGTCGAATTCAGAAGTTCAATTAAAGCCAAGTGTGGAAGCACCACATCTTAAAAGTGAATTTATTAGCCTCCAGAAGCGTCCCATATGTAACCCATAATGCCCCACCCAGTGCTCCACTCTAGCCACTGCTCTCCACTAACAGGAAGAGCATGAATTTCCAAGTGGGAACAGCGAGCCATTAGCTGTGGGCTCATGTTAGTATGACAGCCTGAGAAATAGCTTCTTTCTTTCTATGCTATTAGCACTGTATGTGCATCTACCCATTCAAATAGCCCCAGCAGGGAGTTTGCGGCTGTCTGTACACTTGCTATTTTTTGTGTGCTGGCTGGTGCCAGCCTGACCCACCGTACCACGTGTCAACATGGCAGGATTAGAAAATCAGTATAAATAAATTCAATTTTATCTCGCAGTGTAGACCTAGCCAAAGTATCGATGTACCATGGATTTATATAGTGACATGATGACAAGTTTTCTCAGGATCAGTTGCTTCTTTCACCAGCAATCTGCAGCTGGGGGAAGAGGGAGTTTGAGTGGTCTCAGGGCCTTTGCCTAGGCAACCACAGCAGCAATTCTTGTAGTACCTGATCCAAAGCCACTTTAAATTCACTAATACTTTAAATTCACTAAAGTATTACTACTGACGTCAATGAACTTTGGATCAGGTTCTTTATCTACTTGCCTCTCTCACAGGTCAGCACAGCAGCTAGGAGAAGGCCAGTACCAGTGGCTCAGATGTCCAAAGAGATATATAAGTACTTAGTAAGTAGATAGCAGGGGCAGCTGCTTCCTTTCTCCATTTTGCAAATAATTGCACAAGACTTCTTCACCCACTTAATAAAGAGGTCTGTTTTTCAGAATATCACTACGAGAGCTAAAGCTAAATATCTAGGACACTGAAAAGTTACACAACATACTACCGTTATGGAATGAGACATTACGCTAATAACAACCTCTTCAAGACATGAAATGCTGTTAATAGCTCCGATGTGACTTGGGGAGAGACATGAGGCGGGATTTTAGAATAGTCATTTTTATATTACAGACCCACAAATTTTAAAGTCTGGTTATGAATTTCTCTTCTAAAAGATACCCCCATCCTGTGTCTACACTAGCCCCCTTCTTTGAAGTGGGCATGTTGATCAGCCTGAGCAGAGAATACTAATGAAGTGCTGTGATGACTATGCAGCACCTCATTAGACTAATTCTCCCTGTGGCAACTTTGGAGTTGCAAACTTCGAAGCGCTGGCGTGCCACGCAGCCATGGGCACTTCAAAGTACCTGTGGGCACTTCGAAGTACCCGTGCAACTTCGAAGTGCCCTTACTCCCAAGTAAGAGCCTCACTAGAATACTGACACTACAGCCAGAAGGGGCAGTGTAACATCGGAGGTCTTTCCGGACACTGCTGAGAGAGACAAAACCAGGGCAAATTGCTTACAGGGCTACTTTCAGCCTAAAACTGAGGGTCCTCCACTACAAGACACACTAAACCAGTTACAAAGCGCACTCCTGTTGCCACATTGGCCAGCAAGAAGTCACTCAAACAATTCCCTTGCACATTCTGTCTTCCCTTGTGCCACAACCACCACCCTCCTCACGAAGATGACAGGTTATGAAAACCAGTCCCACCAAATCCAGACAAGTTCTTCCAGTCTTTTAAGATAGCAGCCTACTTCACCTCTCCTGCAAGACTGCATCAAGAACTTTTGGTGAATTATAAGTTTTCAACAGACACCTCACTTGGCCAGCTTTGCCTAAGATTTGATGCAAACATAGAACAGTGGTTGTAATAATGCTTTGTACGTTCACCTTAAAATCCAATAACATCACAGGCAGTGTAATTAGTATAGCACAGGGGTGTGCACAAGGGAGGTAATATGGCATACAGGTCCACCCCAGTACTGAGTGAGGGCACAAAACAACTTTGCCTAGGGTTACAGTATCTGATCTTCCAAAAAAAGAGGACACCTCTGAGAGAGAGTCTATCAGTATTGACCAATTCCCGTTGTATGAATGTATTATAGTATATGTAGTACATAAAAAAAATGTGAGTTGGTAGATACTGATACAGATACACTCCTTCTCAGGCTGAGGTGGAAAAAGTATCCAAAAAGTTACTTGAGTAAAAGTGCACTTCTGGGGACTGGAGTAAAATCTCAATGTGACGTGTGTGTACATATTTTTTCTCAAGTAGTTTTCCACAGGGACACTGGTGGTTTGTACTTAAGTACATCCCCCGCAAGAAGCTGCACTTTTACTCAAGTAACTATTTGGGTACTTTCCCCATCTCTTCTCTCAGGGGTGTCCTCTTTTTTATATGGTAACCCTAACTCTGTCCCTGGGCTGTGGCAAGGTCATAGAGCTCCTCCAGTCTCAGGCATAGCAAGCTCCTCCCACCCTGAGCCCAGGAAATTACATTTGACCCTTTTGGAGAAATGTGTACTAAACACACATGAATTAATGTGCTTTACATCTGAGTAAATGTATCCACAAGTACTTGGCTGTGGCCAGGGGGCCCTGAGGCAAGGTGGGAGCGGGGCACGCCTCTGGCCTTCAACCCTCAGTGAAGCCTGGACTGTGGCACTGCCCCCCTCCTCACTCCCTCACAGCTGTGTGCAGCAGCATTGCCAGGGGAATTCAATGGTAACATTTGCCCCCCTGTTGGTGGGCCTGGCTGTGGCATGATCACAGAGCTCCTCAGCCCAGGGTGGAGCAGCAGAACCAACAGCTGACATGGGTCAAGTTGGGAGAGAGGCCTGGCTAGCGGCAGAAGGGGCAAGGTCTAGGTCAGTTAGCCCTTAGTGCAGCTCAGGTCATGGCACTGGGCCTCCCTCCTGTCCTCAGAGCAAAGCGGAGTAGTACAGCAATACTGCCACAGCACTTCAAAGGGGCGTGGATCTCCAGGCACCCCCGCTGCTCCTTTGGCAGCAATGGTGGCCAAAGACCTGGGCCCTTTTGAAAGGCCCAGGCCCTAGGGTAACTGCTCCCTTCACTTCCTTTTCCCCTTGACCCTCCTGCAGGCCTAGGGTGGGGAGAGATAATGAGTACCTCTGGCCCTGGGACCATGGTAAGGACAAAGCACAGAGCAAAAGGTACCTTGTCCCAGTAATTCTATACTACTGCCCATGGTCCGGGTTCTTAGGAGCAGAGGGGAAACGTCTCTGGCCAATGGGCCTCCAAGGCTGGAGGAGCTCAGTGGCTACCCTCCCATCACACTCAGCAGCCAACTACCCATGGACAGCTTTATTCAGACTGCTCCATGGCTCAGATTTCCACAGAGCTGGTGCGGTCCTGCTGTTGATTTCCATGACTATGCTGTATGTGCATGTATAGCTGTGGCTTAATGGGTGGTTAACCTGCACCTCCAAAAGTGGCCAATGTAAATTGCAAAGCACTGTCCCTAGCCCCAGGTGCACAAAGTGTGTGTGGGGGGGTGAGCCCCTTCAGAGGGAGGGCATGAAATTTCACAAGGGGGCACAGCATGATTGGCTGCTGAGTCTCAGGCTCATCCACCTCATGAAAAATGTTGAAAGAGGTTAGCTTCTATGTCTGTGCATTCACATTTATATACCGATTAGTGAAAAATGTACGTTCTATATACTTATCTTCTTACACGTGCCAAAAGGTTTATTTTTCATATGACCCCAACTGATCTGCCCGTCGGCTTGGCCTCCATTAGCCAGGTGGGGAGGTACCTGAGCCAGGGGGACCTGCTAACTGCAGGGAAGAAAAGTGGGGCCCCAGGTACAAAGTTTGCCCCCGCCAGCCCTAGCCGAATGTCGGCTTTGGGTGGAGATCTCCCCGGGGAGACATTAGAGGCGGGGGACGCCTCCCCTCCCAGCCTGGGCTGGAGCAGCAGCTTACCGTGGGGTGAGTTTCCCGCGCGGCTGCGGCACGTGCCTGCGCCGGGCGAGCGGCCCCCTGCTGTACCAAGCTGGCCTCACGCTGCTCGCTCCCCAGGCCCGGCAGTGACGCCCGGGGGAGGATGCTGCCGACTGACACAGTAACTCCGCTCGCTCGCTCGCTCGCTCCGCAGCCAGTTTGGCGGGGAGCTGTCGGCAGCCGCGGCTGCTGGAGCCGGGCCGGGGCGTGGAGGGAGCCGGGGCTCCAACATCCTCCCGCCGCTGCCTGGAGAGGCCGGCCGCTTCTTCCGCGAGCTCCATGGCGCTGCGGCGGCGGCGCTGAAGCCAAGCGCGGGACTGAAGTTCGGCGCTGCCTGCTCGGCCGCTCGGCGCGGAGCTGAGAGAGCGGCGGGAGCATCATGAGCCGCGGCCAGCCCTCCGCGCCGCAGCCGGACGACCCCCCGGCCGGGCGGGGCCGCCGCACCGACAGCCTGGACTACTTGCTGCGGTCGTCCGAGGAGAGCGCCCTGCCGCCCTACGCCTACTACCCGCTGTGAGCACCGTCCGGCGCCGCCTGCAGGCGCGAGCGGGGGCTGGGAGCCAGGCTGGGGCAGCAGCAGCAGCGCCCCAGGGAGGGCAGGGGGAGCCCCGGCTTCCCCACCCAGCGCAACCAGGGGCAGGGGCGGGGTAGGGGTGGAGGGGCGACCGAGCTCCTGCAGGCTGGACCCGGGAGCCGCTCTCCGGCCCCTGGAGCGGCGGCGGTAGCGCCGCGAAGTGCGCCTGGGATGCGCGGGGCGGGCGGAGCGACGGGCTCCGGCCGCTCAAAGGCACGGCCGGGCCGGGTTCCCCTCCTCCCTGGGGCCGGTCGCAAAGCCAGTGCTCGGGAGTCGGTGTGGAGCTGTGCTGGCGTGGCTGGGAGCAGCGGGAACTCGGGCACTGGGCGGCGAGGGGTTGGCAATAAGTGGCCTTTTCACAAAACCGAACACCCTTGTAAGAACAGATCAGTCTCTTGCTCCCCGAGCGAGCCCTCTCCGTCCGTCCCGCTGGCAGCCGCGGGTGCACTAGGATGCGCCCTCCTGTCAACAGGGGCCGCCTGGTCCTCCGAGGCCGGGCACGGGGCTGTTCAAATGCTGCCAGGGAGCGGAGACGGTAAGGAAGTCTCACACTGAGGCTGGCCCTCTCCCAGGAAATCCTCGCAATCTCTACTGCAGTTTGGGAAGGAAAGTTATACACGCTTTTTCAAGGCGTGAGAACTGTGGCCCCCCAGCTAGGGTTTGCTTCAGGGTCTCCTCCTCTAAAAGCAAAAGCACAGATGTGCCATTCGTGTTTCAGTGCCCCTCTGCTCATGGAAATTTTTAAAATTTCATTTGTCTCATGTCATAGCTCTAGAAAAGATGTCTGGCAGGTGTGGTTTGTGTTTTCTTGGTTTTTTGTTTGTTTTTATTTATTTATTTTTGGGGTTTTTTTGCTACTAGCCTGCAGATAGGTATGCATTTTATTGCCACAAAACATCCTTTGGTAAGTGAAATGGAGATTCGTTTGGGACTTGAAGCATTTGGTCATCTTTCCTGCAGCAGAATTGTCTATAGCAATTATTTTCTGAAAAAGAGAAAAAAGTAATTTAATATGAGGTAATCGGACAGACACCAAGGAGGTGAAAGATAGTATATGTCCTGCTGTAATGGCACTGAAATAAAGTCCTAGCTTGTCTGAATAGAGTAAATTCAACTGCATATGGCATATGTTATGGACTGCACTGGTCTGTTTAAAATATACACCCTGCAATGGGTTTTCTATAGTCATAGCAATAACTTCTATTGTCAGTGGTCCCAACTGGGTGCACATTATGTTCTCATTCATAAAGCCACAATCGTCTCTATTGTATCTACAGTTCAAATTATAAAAGCATGGAATTTGGTTTTCAGAGTGCCACTGAATTTTACCATTTTTAAGTTAGCAAGGTGTCCAAAGATTATGTTTTTTATGGTAATTTCAGGATTTTTTTAAATGAGGGAAGTACATTTATTGACTACAATACCTCTAGTTATATAGTATCACTTTGACTGGTATAGCTGTCACTTGTTAGTGTTTCTGAGGGAAGAGTCAATGCAAAGAGTGTGAAAATGATTATATTACTTGACATGTCAAGAATCATACAATTTCAGGTGATTACAAGACACTTTCATATCAATACTGACATACACCTTCATGTATCCTGCTACTTAACTGCTTCCTTTGATTATCCACATCCTCATATGGTATATTTTTGAGACAAGATTTGTCAAACAGATTGGTGTAGAAATGAAATAATAGTAAGACAGCAATGGGATTAGACATTTACACTGATATTGAGTACATTCAGAGCTGAATATTTAGAATACTTTTTTTCCCCTGCCCTCTGTGAATCACCTGCTAGCCAACATTTTATGACGCTATTCTGGTAAATAATATGATGAAAGCCTCATCTTATGTCTAAGAAATGTGCGCATCTAGGAGAAAGTATAACAGTTTATGATGGTGAATTAGATAGTTTTAAGAAAATAGTATCAACTACTGAGTTAAAGTCAGATGTTTTAATCTAAAGGTACTACTCTCTCATATGCTATGTTTCTCAGCATAACAATAAAAACATTTTTGTTAAACAGTAATGGGGAGAATCTTACTGTCACATGCACATACAAAAAGGACTTAGAACTCTAGAGCTTTTAATGCAGAGTAATACAGCACAATATTTTAAGGGTAAGTAAAAGGTGATGTATTACAGAGTTTCTGTTACTCACTTTTTTATTTCACCAGTGGGAAGATGCCTGCCACTTCTTTTCTTCTGCCTCTCCCCCACACCAGAGGCTCTAAGTAAACAAGTAAGTAAATAAATAAACCCGAGATACAATTAAGCACTTGTAATACAGTTCAGAGAGGTGGTCAGAGTAAGTTGCATTACCAAAAAAATTGTGTCCTAGGCTTGGTCGACACTGCAGACTTAGGTCAACAGAAGTCATCTTACACTGACTTAATTATGTCAGAGTACTCACTACACACTGGCTCCTGCCTAAAAAGCAGTCCAGTTGCACTTTAAAGACTAACAAGATAATTTATTAGGTGATGAGCTTTCGTGGGACAGACCCACTTCTTATAGATCATAGCCATGCCAGAACAATGATCTGAAGAAGTGGGTCTGTCCCACGAAAGCTCATCACCTAGTAAATTATTTTGCTAGTCTTTAAAGTGCTACAGGACTGCTTTTTTGTTTTGATAGTATATAGACTGGCATGGCTATCTCTCTGTTACTATGGCTCCTGCCTATGTAACGGCTCTACTACACTGACATCATAACTCCATGTCCACAAGAGGCACAGGGATTATGCTAGTGTAGAGAGGGTAACACCCTTTCTGTAGGCTCTGTATTGTTTACATCAGCTGTTGGTGGTCATTCTGTCAATTTCATGGCTCCATGCTGGAGCAGTGAAATTGACAAGAAAGCTGGATGGTTGTTGGAGCTAGTAGGGAGCTCTGTCTGGAGCCTGGCTGTCCCCCTGGCTACTCATGCCTGCCTGGACTGCTCCTGCCATGTCCCCACAGCTTCCATGGCTCCTATCCAAGCTGCTGTTCTGAACCAGGCTGCTTGCCAGGAACATGACTGCATGTCCCCTGCACAGTTCTTCCCTTCTGGGAGCTTGACTGACCCTCCTCCCCCATCTTCCCTTGCCCCAGGCTCTTAACCCATATCTCCCTGCTGCAACCAGGCTCCCAACAGCAGGGCTCATGGGGGAGTGGGGAGCCAAGAGACTGTAGGGGGATGGGTAGAGGCAGGCAGCTGTGCTCCTGGTGGGTAGCTGCCTGTGGAGCTGGGATCTTAGGCTCGAATCCACCACCACCCTTCTTAGAATGGTGGAAGTGCTCCTGGCGGAGATGCATGCCACTGACAGAAGGATGGGAATGTGGACATGAACCTCCCCAGTAATTACTGCAGTGGTTGTAAGTTAACCTAATAAAGACTGATGTATTCATCTAGTGTTGATGTGCCACTAATGCTATCTGTACTGCTTATGTTAGTTTATTAGCACCTTCAAAAGAGCACAGAAGCTACTAAAGTAAACAGTTAGTTGCATGCTTAAATGAGCTGGATTACAAGGTAAGGCACCAGTCCTCCATAACACATGAGCACATGCTGATCCATACATTGTGAACAGACTTTCTGAAATCAGTAGGACTACTCACAGTGCATAAAGTAAATCCTTTGTGTAAGTTTTGGTAGGATTAAGATTTTGGTGTTCATCTGTTCAATACTGGCAGTTTTTTTGCATTTAACAAGATAAGTAAAGCCAAATGACAAAGATATATCCTTATTTAATATGTAGCATACAGGGAGTGCGAGATGTTGTTGATAAGTTTGTAAAAACATTTCTTAAGAGTTTACTATTTTTCTTGAATCAGATGAATTCCAATTATGCCTTTAATTATACTGTGTACCTAAATTATGTGGCATTTCATGTTTATCTCAAGAGATGGTGTGACAAGTATTTTTTCATCTTTTAGTATTGATATACATAAAATATAAACCAGAAAGTACTATGCCAGCATCTGGAGAGTTAGTTGCAGCATGGGATTATATCAATATCTTATAGATACAGTCCCACAAGTTGAGTGCTTCCCAAGTGGTATTCCCCACTGACTTCTGTGAGAGTGGAAGGCATTTAAGCACCTCATAGGATTGGCCCCTAGGAAAATAAGTTTCCTGAATCGTCTATCCTTCATAGAATAAGGGCTGTGGTTGTTGTGGAGCAGAGTCAGGGTATCAAATTTTGTAAGATTCACTTTTGAATTGCTACCATGCAAGGTTGTGAAGTTGCCATTATGGTCGTTGGTGATAAAAAGAAGAAAGGCAATAACTTATTACATTTTCATTACTTATTACATATTACATTACTTATTACTCTTTAAGGCCTGAATAAAAGGTATAAATCTAAATTGCCTTCATCTCAATTGCATTACACAAGGAGGTATGGCCTGAGCTGTGGAATGAAAGAGGAAATGTTTTAAATGAAGACATGGCACTCTTTTTATGGGTATTTCCGACTACAATGACGATAATATGATTGAAGTAAAATTGGTATTTTAGTAATGTCATTATCGATCTTGATGGTATAATTCATTTATTTCAGAGGTATAAATGTTCATTGAGGACCTGTTCCTCAATAATATGGAGCATCTGCAACTTTTACGAAATTCAATAAACAAACTTCTGTAAGAGGAGCTGGCTGGACAACAAGAATTCCAGTTGTGAAAATGTCAAGGTTTTGAAATTTGTGTTTAGTCTTTGTCAGAACATACTTTTTCCTCTTGGAGCTGAGTACCTAAGGCCTCAGCAGGGATGTGGCAGTTCTACTTTGGTCCTCAGTAAATCCTTAGTCATTAAGCACTGGATCAGATTATTTGGGGAAATTATGGAATCTCTGTCAATGAAGGCTTTTAAGAACAGGTTAGATCGGGGTGGGCAATAACTGTTGTATAAGGGCTGTGCCATCAATTTTTATACTGATTATACATAATGAGCTATACCTATCTGGTAGGACTGGAAAGGAGCTTGAAAGGTCGTCGAGTCCACTCCCCAACACTCACCACAGGATCTGTCACCATCCTGGACAGATTTCTTTTTTTTAAACTATTTGACCCAGATCTATTTGTCCCACTGAGGATGAAGGTGCTCAAACTGCTGCACTACCCCGTCCCCCTTGTGGGTTGGTTCTGGGACTCCTGGAAGGGGCAGGGCCTTAAGCAGAAGGGCTGGGGCTGAGAGCTACAGAGAGAGAGTGTGAGTATGAAAGAGAAACACTTTTTGTGTGAGAGATGGACTTTGTGACACTGAGTGTGTGCCATAGTGTATAGGTGACAGTGACTGTGTGTGGCACAGACTGGGTATGTGTGACAGTGGCACAGAGTATGTGTGCTGGCTGCTGCTGAGTAAGTTTCTGAGAAAAGCCACCCTCTGTCTCTTTAAGGGAAATGTGTCCTGCTCTGTTGTCTCCATGTTTCCCTGTTCTGCACTCATGAGTGAGTCATTTACCATGTATGCAGCAGACAGGAGCAGCTCTGCTGTGTGGCTCACTATCCCTGATCCCTGCTCTGCAGTGATGGGGTTCTGGGGTAGGGGAACACCCTGACTTCAGCACTACCTCTCCGTTCCACCCCTCCCCCTCTGCATACAGTGACCATCCGTCCCATTTTGGGCAGGAGAGCCCTGTATTTCAGGTGCCATCTCGGCCTCCAGATTTATTTTGCTAAAGGGACTAATTGTCCCATATTCCGCTTTTTTAAAAGGTGGTAGCCACTGGTTCTGGCTCCCCACAGCTGGGGGAGCTGGGAGCTGGACGTGCATAGCTACTGCCTGGCTTCCTCCAGCTGAGAGAGCCAGACCCACGTGGCTGCTGTCCGGCTTTCCCTGTCTGGGGGACCTGGGAGCCAGACCCACATGGCTCCTGTCTCGTTTCCCCCAGTTGGTTGGAGCCAGATCAATGTGGCTCCTGCCTGGCTTCCCCCGGCTGTTGGGAACCAGATCAGTGTGGCTCCTGCCCAGCTTTCCCCTGCTGGTGGAAACCAGGAACTTTTGCTAATGGGGCGGTAGCCCTGTTCCCAGTGCCCTAAGTCATGGGGCAGCCGAGAAGTGCAGCTGCCCCCACACAACCCTTCCAACACGATGGGAGCCCCCACAGGGCATCCACCAGCTGACTCCCAGGTTGGGTGGCCATCTGTTCCGTTTTGGCTGGGATGCCCCCATGTCCCCGTTTGGCCAGGGGAGGTGTGGTCACCCTACGTCAGCACAACTAGCAGGAAAATCCTAGGAGCAGCTTGGCTGCAGACAGAACAAAGTGGGGGAGCGGGGCACCTGAAAACATGCTGCTGGCTGTACATATGCACATTCTGCTGAACTTGGGCATGATGGAGAGAAATGCTTGGTAGGCTGGATCCAGCCCCAGGGTGAATTTGCCCACTCCTGAGTTATACAGACCCCTATCAGGTATGGTCTAATTATTACAAAATCCTACCTTGAGTTCAGGAGACTAGAAGGGACTCGAGAAATCATCATCAGTTCAGTCTTGCACTTTTGTGACTGTCTGTCTATGGCTGTCAGTAAGAGAAGCTGTGCCTTTGTAAGAACAGAGAAAACTCCTTTCTCATCATAACTGTAGGCTAACACAGTTCATGACATAACAGTTGTAACGTGATTAGCACTTTGAAAGTGTTAAGAAAGTGTGCTAACCTTAAGGAAATGTTGTCCTCTAGTGATCATTCTGGCTATGTCTACACTAGTGAGTTTTGTTGACAAAACTGGTGTTTTGTCAACAAAAATCACAGAGCATCTACACAGAATGCATTTTGTCAACAGAAAATGACAACAAAAAAGCCGTGTAGGTGCTCCGGGGGCTCTTTTGTCGACAGAGTGGATCAAAAGATCAGTCCACTTTTGTGTGTAGAGGCCATCTGTCGACAGAAGTTTTGTCAGAACATCTATTCCGACAGTAACTTCTGTAAACAGATGCTTCTAGTGTAGACATAGCCTCTGTGTATGTCAATCCCATGTGTTTATAATTTAAGGCTGCAGTCCTGGAAGTATCACATCAAAACACTTTGAACCAATGGATCTACATGTGGTTGTACATTTAAGTATACATGTAAATGTTTCCAGGATTCAGGGACCTTAGTATCCAGTGCCTTTTAACAGTGTCTGATTCTTTCCTTAAAAAAAGGAGACATTAGTGCTGAACAAAGTTTATTCATTCTCATTGTTAACTTTCCCTTATTCCATAAGAGGGTTAGCTAAACAGTTCAATTACTGATCCAAACTTGGTTATGCATTACAAAGGAGTTGTATTTTGTGGGAACAAACTCCTTATGTTAATCAGATTTGGTTTTGATAAGATTGCTTGATAAGCTGTATTCCTGGATAATTTTTTTAAAGTACAAAGCAAGTTCCTTTTTAGGGTATACTTAACATCAAAGTGTTTAGTAGTGATACCCTGATAATGACTTATTTTTATAAAAAGTAGTGTAAATCTAATAAATTCTTTGAATTCTGACCTATTGGGCTAGGTTCACTGCCAACATATTATGGATGCAGTGGCATTGCTTTCAGGGGGTTGTGCCTGCTTAAATTTGAGCTGAATTAGGCCTATTGTGCTTGATTAGGAAAGTAAATGTGAATTGTAAAATAACTGAAAATACTAATGTGGCACAGATTGCTTCAGCATCACAACTAGTGCAATGGCTAGAAAAAACATCACATGGAAGACCTACTAGTGGATTTCAGGCTAAACTTGAGCTTCAGTACTGTTAGCTATCAAAAGTAATATAGGTGATGCTTTGTGTCTGCCACACAGTATTCTATAATTCTGAAAGTCTTACATACAGCATCTATCTTGAAAATGGCATTCACCTTATCAGAGGCAGCTACTGCCTTTCTTGGGACTCAGATCAAATAGTTTACGGACGCTTGTCATATGCATAAGTCAGTGTGGGAAGGTATTTCAACAGAGGGGAAATAACACTACAGAATAAAAAAAGTAAATGAAAACAGATTGATACTTGGAACTGTAGAGGTGATCAGTCACTGACTAATGAAAGTGAGAGCCCTTGTAAAAAAAGATAAACAGAGTGAAAAAATATGGCAAGATTATATACAATTATTGTCATTGTAACTACTGGAGAGGAAGGGGTAAAGAACTTCGGTAACTAAAAGGATAATGTGCAGTTTACTGCTCCCCGGGGCAGAAATTGAATGAGGGATTTCTCTAAGTACCTAAAAGAGTTAGGCACCCAACTCCATCTGATCTAGGTGTTTTTGAATTTCTCACCCTGAATTTCTAGAACCACTAGGTAATAATTGCAACAGGGAAATAGCAAAGTTCCTAACCAGCAAGTCACCATAAGAGCAACCTTGCTCTACAGGAGGAAGGAGAAATAGTTGTTGACTTCATCACTCTATCCTCTAGTACCAGCACTCGAACCACACTGTGTAACTGAGACAAAATGAAATACAGGTTGAACCTTTCTAATCTGGGAACTCTCTTTTCTGGCAAACTCTGTGATCCAGCATGATTTTAGTTAGCTGGATGACCACTTACCATGGGTGTGGCCAAGTTTCCCCTGGTCCCATAACATTTGTCTACAGCCACCACTCATGGCTCTCAGTGTTCTCTGCTGTTATTTATCTGTAATTTACCCCTCAATGTCTTCTAAGAGCCCAGTAAGCAGTGGAAGTGTTGGTAACATACTAGAAAATATTGACTTCCTGTCATCCAGAAGATCTCTCGTCTGGCACCAATCAAGTCCTGAGGGTGCCGGACAAGAGAAGTTCAATTTGTAGTGAAAGACTGTAGAAGATTATCCCTGTGTTCCCCCTCAGAATACCTTCAATTCCACTAGCAGGTGCCTGCCCCATGTCTCAGACGGCATTAGTGCTGGAGTCAAAAAGGAAAAGTGTGCTGCAGGCATCAAAATCTTTTCTTTCTTTTTAACTAGCCACAGGACTTGGAATGTTCTCTCTAATTTTCCCGTACATGTATGGAATGAATGTTATGTGCACCAATATGGAGGCAATATGTAGTGGGGTCAGGGCTGAAAGATTCAGAGTGTGGGAGTGGGCCCAGGGCTATGGCAGAAGCTTGGGATACAGAGGGTTGGGGTGCTCCAGACTGTAGGTATGAGCTCTGGGGTGGGGTAAGGGATGAGGACCTAGGGTGCAGGGTTGCCCTTGGGCTGCCACCAAGAGCGGTCTCCCCTCTGTTTTTTTTCCTCCATCCCTGAGTGGAATGCATTTTCTTATGTCCAACACATCTCCTTCATATTGGTGCATATAACAAAATTCAGGTGGTGGGAGTGGGGCCAAGGGATTTCAAGTGTGTGAGGGGACTCAGGGTTGGGGCAGAGAGTTGGGGTACAAGGGCTCTGTTTAGGGGTGCAGACTGGGTAGGAGGGATTTGGGGTAGAGAAGGGGGCTCCAGGTTTGGGGAGGGGCTCAGGACTGGAGGTGTGTGCTTTCAGGTGGGGGTGGGGCTGTAGAGGTGAAATTTTGGGGTGAGAGGGAATGTTTAGGACTGAAGGGCTCAAGGTGGAGCAGCAGCCTGGGACTTGGGCTTAGCTAGGCATCTCCATGCTGGGGTCAGCGGAGAGGGGCTGTGAAACCAGCCAAAATGAAGATGTCTGTCCAATCTGTTCTTCTTGCTGTTTCAAGTGTCGGAAGGGTAGCAATGTTAGTCCATATCTACAGAAACAATGAAGTCTGCAGGACCTTAAAGAGTACCAGATTTATATGGGCTTAAACTTTCATGGGCAAAATCCCATTTTGACAGATGCCCGTGAAAGTTTATGCCAGATAAATCTGGTACTCTTTAAGGTGCCACAGGACTCGCTGTTCTTTGTGCACACAGTGTGGTTCTTGACCTTCCCCCCCACTCTCTGATTTGCTCACCTTGATAATTTTTTTCTGATTTGTCCTCCTTGATTACTGTTTTTGGTTCTCTGTGCCTTAAATATTGAGTCTGTTCTGATATGACTATGGTCTGAAGAAGTGGGTCTGTCCCACTAATAAATTATTTTGCTTGTCTTTAAAGTGGTACTTGACTGCTTTTTGTTTTGATAGTGTGGTTCTTGTTTGCACTAGCAGAGTTGTTAACCAGGGGCAGTTTTTCACCACATACTCCCCCCAACCTGTTTTGTGTGGAAAGCGGTTAAAAATTGTAAACTTGAGAATTCCTGAACCACTGTGGAAATCTCGAGGTGAATGTGAGTCAGTATATAGGTTCTATGTCACTCATCATGGCTTTTGTGCCTCAACATAGGGGGCGCACATGATGGGAAAAGTTTGAGTAATTATATTCTGCCTACCTAAATTACCACTGTGATTTTGCTAGGCTAAAACATGGTTAATTTCCTGCCCCAAAGCGCTGTGTAACATTGGACAGCTATCACAGAGCTGTCTTCAGTTCACTGGTTCACATACGGCCATGTCTACACATACCCTTCCCTTTTGGAAGGGGCATATTAATGAGGCACTTCTGAACAGGTTTATGAGGTGCTGACGTTCATATTCAGCACTTTATTAGCATAAAGGCATCCTGTCACAATTTGAAACAAGCGGTCCTTTGCTACCTTATACTAACAGTTATTTTGGAGCACAAAGTTTCACGAGCAAAGACCCGCTTCATCAGATGCATCTTTGCCCATGAATGTTTATGCTTCAAAAAATCTGTTTGTCTGTAAGATGGCACAGGACTTCTCATTCTTTTGAGTCTACTCCACAGTAGTTGCAAAATGCTTTGAGGTAGTAGGATGTATTCAAATGAACGTTATAATTAAATGTGGACAAAAATATTAGTGAGAGTAACATTCAATTTTCTCTGTTATGGATTAGCATTTTGATCTCAGGCTAGTATAATAATTTTATTATTTGTTAAGTGCTGTCCATTTAAGTACTAATTCAAAAATAATTTTCAGAAATTATGCAATTGTGCAAATAGTTCTGAGAAAAGTGTGTTAGTGGCTTGTAGAAGTCCCAGTTTATTTTCTGTATCCATTTCAAATGTGTTGCAGATCAGGATTCAGGTGCATTGTCAAACTTCTTGTGACATTGATATCTCTCCCTGCTTATGTGGTTTCAGTTTATAGAGACTGTGAGTCACTTACTTTCATAAAGTTTTGCTAAATTAGACAGAAAACCTGCTACAAAGGGATGGATCTGCTGGGATGGGAGGTTCTGCTGAATTGTGGAGTACTTTCTTTTTCATGTGATTGGGTGGTTATGAACTAAACTGTCAGAGAAAGTAAGAATTTCAAATAACATGGTAGTAACCATGTATTGCTTAGAGACGTTGGGTTGTGCATTTGGTTCTATGTTTGGGCAAACATTTCTGCAATAGTCTAGTCTTCCCAACAATCCTGTCCTATATACAGCAATAATTAAAAGCTAAGGAAATCAGCCTGCCTCGTGCCAGCAGGGAAGGAAGAAGGAGTGAGATTGTTGGAAGGTGCTCAGATACTAGTGATGACTGCCACTAAGCATAGTTCAATGCATAGGAGGGTGGGCTTGGTGGATGGATTAAAGTTGGCAGCCTAGTTAATAAACTGGAGGCCCACCACCTCAGGTGTGGGAAGGGTCAGAGAACTCAGAACTCAAGAGATCACCGGGGATAAAAAAATAACCAGGAATGGTGGTGGAAGAGAAGGGTGGGGAGGGGCAGGTCACAGAGTCAAAATGAGGAATCCAGATGGGGATACCAAGGAGAGAACAACGTCCATTGCTGCAAGAAAGAGTGACCTGGAAACCAAAGTGCAATTTTCACAGAACAGGCAGAGATAAGGCAATGGAAGTGGAAACTTACACACACTGTCCTGATAATAAGTTTCAGCAAAGATCTTGTGTCTACAACCAGTGGTACCCTGATCCAGGGATGGAGCCGCAACTGGACCTGCATGAGCTGCGGTTCACCACTTAGCATCCAGGCCCACCCGCACCCAGCACCTCTCCACCTGCTCCCTCAGTTGGGCCAGGGGACTGGCCTGGAGAGGCTTGCCCAGCTCCACTCCCTTTGCACTCCTCACAGGGAGCGGAGTTGGGGGCTTACAAGCCTTCATGACTCAACCCCCACTCCACAGCTAGAACTCCAGAAGAACGGACCCAGGCAAGCTCCAATGCTCTGATCCTGTTCCGCTGCTGCAGCTCTGGGTGGGTGACCTAGGGCAGGCCCTGGCACCCTGACCTCACTTGTCTACTGGAGCACCCAGGAGGTGAAGCATGGCAAGTCCTGATTCCCTGCCCCAGCAGGAGTGCCTGGCAGGCAGAGCTTGGCAATCCCTAAACCACCAGTGGGGTTGGGGGAAGGCAATTTGGGTATGGGGTGCACATTTTTATGGGGGCTCCCTTTTTATAAAGGCCTCTCGCTGGAGCATTTATCACCTCCCTTCCAAGGTCAGCGAGGCAGCGGGAGAGGCAGCTCCATTGGACCTTGCCCATCCACGTGAAGTCACAGCCCTCTCGCCTGTTCTCTTCTGACTATCCCACTGCTGTGAAGTTCTGAGCTGAAATCCTAGCAATACTGAAGTCAACCGGAGTCTTGTCAGACAGCCTAGATGGAGGAGCTCACACATATTCGCTCAGTCCCTGGTCAGTCTCCTGACAGCAGAACACATTAATGCGTTAGACCAGTTGAGTCTTTATTTAAAAAAAAAGGAAGAGAGCTAAAGTCTGCTTTAGCCATGGTAACTTGGTAATTCACTGATGCCGGATTTTTGTGTGCTTTCACGCTAAGCCAAGACAAAGTTCCTTTTATACTGTGCAGTGGTTATTCCAATGCTACTGTAGGCATGTGAAACCTGGATAACATACACGTGTCATTTGAACGCACTTGAACAATATCATCAATGCTGCCTCAGGAGAGTCCTAAATATCTCTTGGGAGGATAGGCACATGACCACTAGCGTCCTGGAAGAGTCCAACATGACCAACATTGAAGCATTTATTGTTCACTAACAACTTCATTGGACTGGTCACATGTTTCGGATGTCTGATCAGCACCTCCCAAAACAGATTCTGGTTTTGGAGTTGAAGGAAGGATGGAGGAGCTTTGGGGGTCAGAGGAAGTGATAGAAGGATGTGCTGAAGGCACACATAAAAAAGTGCAGCATTGGTGTTGACACATGGTAGAACCTTTCACAGGACCATCCCCAGGGGAGAACGGTAATCCATGAGGGGATGGCACAATTTGAGAGGTCCCGCCACAGTACAGATGAGAAGAGGCGGAGAAGAAAAAAGAGAGGCAAAATCTGCCCCACACCGCTCTAACAGCTACCAACACCTGTCCCTTTTGTGATAAGACCTGCAGCTCCAGAATTGGGCTGGCTAGCTATCAACAGACTCACAAGTAGGAGGGTGGCATGAAGCTGTCCTACTTGTTATTGAGTGACCACTGAGAGAGAGAGAGAGCTTTCCCTCTCATATCAGAACTGGGCACTGCACACACTGAGCTTAGGGAAGCAACAGTTATTTCCTTCTGTGTTCCTTCTTATCCACTGCTGTATTGATTTTGATCTGCTTCACCAGAAGCAGACAGGGTCAAATGACAAGAGGGCCTTTGCCTCGCCTGACCAGTTTTCTGCATAGGCTTCAGGCTGGTGCATTATCACCCACACTGAAGAGATCAGTTGACCAGAAAAGGTATTAGCACTATCTTTCTCTACTAATTTTCTAGCTGGCTCTAGTTCCTACTTCTCCGATTTTTCTATTCATCTCTGTCAGGGATTTTAAACTCAGATTAATTTGGTGCAACAGCTCTCTGGCAGTCTGCTGGTATTTCAGAATGATAACTAGCTGACTAGGGCCCCTTGAAATGGAGGGCTTCCTCTTTTGCTGATGAATGCACTGTGGGTTTTTGTTAGTGTGAGGGCTTGCCTGTGCTATACATATCTAGATATGCTACAGACAAATCCTTACTTCTTTTATAAAAGTCACCCCATCAATTTACTTTTAGATATAATTAGACAGCCTAAATCAAAGTACTAAACTTTGTTAGACCTGTTCTGTGTATACAGGTCTTAGGCCTCCTAAGTAATAGTACTGTAATCTAATATTTAACATTTTCCCCAATGATATTAAAGTTTATCATGTACACACACATGCTTGCACCTCCCCACGTTGTGGCGACTACTGTAATATAAATAATACACAACAGCAACAAACTTAAGTATATCAGATAAGCCTGAAAAAAATCAGTGGGACCATTGGATGTCTGAGTTACTAAAGGAGCACCTAGTGAAGGCAAGGCCATGTCAGAGAAACAAAATGAATTCTTTGCATCAGTCTTCACTGTGAGGGAGATTGTCACACTTGCACCATTCCTTTCAGGTGACAAATCTGACGAACTGTTTCAGATTGAGGTGTCATTAGAGGAGCTTTTGGAACAGGTTGATAAATTCAATGTTAAGTCACCAGGATCAGCTGGTATTCTTCTAAAAATTCTGAAGGAACCCAGATATGAAACTGTTTAACTCCTAAGCCGCGTCTACACGAGCCGGCTACTTTGAAGTAGCCGCGCCAACTTCGAAATAGCGCCCGCCACATCTACACGTGGCGAGTGCTATTTCGAAGTTGAAATCGACGTAAGGCAGCGAGACGTTGAAGTCGCTATCCCCATCAGGAGATGGGAATAGCGCCCTACTTCGACGTTGAACATCGAAGTAGGGCATGTGTAGGTGATCCGTGCCCCACAACATCAAAATAGCGGGGTCCGCCATGGCGGCCATCAGCTGAGGGGTTGAGAGACACTCTCTCCAGCCCCTGAGCTCTATGGTCACCACGTGCAGCAGCCCCTTAAAGCTCCCCGCCCCCTGCGTTCCTGTGCAGGAAGCTGAGAGTGCGTGCAGGCGTCAGCACAGCCATGCGGCCAGCCTGCACGCCTGTAGCAGCCCCAACCCACCACCCCCGCAGCGACAGCTGCTCGCCAGCCCCCCAAGCACCCCCAGGGCACCCCCCCAAGCGGAGCCAGGGCTCCCATTCAGCCAGCCAGCCAGGGAAGAGGCAGCGGGGCCCCTCCTGGATGGAGGCCGAGATCCGGGACCTTCTGAGGTGAGGAGGAGGTGCTCCAGGTAATGGGGAGCAAGAGGCGGAACGCGGATGTGTTCGCTCGGCTTGCCAAGGGCCTGGCTGCCCGGGGTCACCCTGCCCGCACTCCTGACCATGTCAGGAGTAAGGTTAAGGAGGTGCGGCAGGGTTACGCCCGGGCCCGGGATGCGGCCAGCTGATCTGGGGCCACCCCCGCCACTTGCCCCTTTTACAGGGAGCTCAGGTGCATCCTGGGCCCCCAGTACACCTCCTCCCCCCCGGCCACTCTTGACACCTCGGCCGACGAGCCCCAGCAGGCCCCGGAGACGGAGTCCGCCCCGGAGGCAAGCCCTGCACCCCAGGGGCCCCCCCAGGAGCCTACCCCTGGGATACCGGAGGTGGAGGAGGGGGGCTCTTCAAGCGACGGGGGGCTCTGGATCGCCATGCCATCCCAGAGCTCCAGCAGGGCGTCCGCCCAGTGGGTGTCCCCCGACTGTGGGAGCAGACCGTCAGGTATGTACCCCCCCGGTGCACACCCCCGGGGTTAAGGGTGGGGGACAAGAGACATGACCAGGGCCCTCCACATGCTCAGATGACCATGGCCCCAAGGACAGCAGTGGCATGTCCCTCAGAAGAGTGCATCAGCCTCTGCCCCACAGCAGGACAGCGCCGTGCCCCATCCCTGGGGATGGGGGGAGCGGAACCTAGGGTCCCCTGTAGGTGGGGGACACCCATCATCAGCATCAGCATCTCCCGGGGACAGGGATGGGGAACCAGCAGCAGAGGGGTAGGGGGACAAGGGCCACGGACCAGGGCCCACACTAACGGCTGTCTCCACTCTTCTTCCCCCCTGTGTTCCACAGCTGCACCATCGGAGGGCCTGGAGAGCGCCGATGAGGTGTCAGTGGTCCCGGAGAGCCCACCGGGGCCATCCCAGCAGGCTAGCCCCTCGGCGGAGCACTGACCAGCCCCAGGATGAGGCCAACAGTGGAGCCACCAACAGAAGACGGCCACAGACCCCCAGCTGCTCAAGACCCTCCGGTGTCGGCTGGAGGTGTCGGAGCGGCGCCCGCAGGTGGAGGAGCGGTGGCTGGAGCTACAAGAGTGAGCGCTGGCCTGGCGCCAGGAGGCATGGGGGGCCTTCATGCGCACATTCGAGAGCATGGTGGAACACCTGGCCCCCCATGCCGCTCCGCCCGCTGCTCCACCCGCTGTTCCACCGCCGTCCGCCACCCTGGGGCCTGCTGCCGAGGGGGACCTGGGGCCTGCAGACAACCGCCGGCCATATCTGCCGGTTCGCCCAGCCCCCACCCAGCCTCAGCCAGGGCTCCGGCCGAGGTGAGGGTCGCGCCCTCCAACCCCGGGCGCCGGACAGTAGGGGTGCGGGGCCGAGGACGTGGCCCCCCCTCCCCCTTTGTACATATCCCCCATTATTTGTATATAGTTTGTGTTGGACCCCTGTTCTGTTATGGTACCTGCCCCCCATGTAAATTGTTCCCCCCTTTTTATATGTATATTGTATTAATAAGACATTTCACTGTTTGGTTTCAAAAAACAGATCCATTTATTTGCAAGAAAAGTGCGGGGGGGTGTGCTCTTGCGTGCTCTGTGGTGTGGGTGTGGGGGCAGGAAGTGTTGTGGAGGATGGGGGGGTGCAGTGGGTGGCCTGCCAGCGTTCACCCTGCAGCCTCGTCAAAATGGGCCCGCAGGGCCTCCCGGACCCGCATCCCCTCGGGGTCCACCTGGTGACTGGGGGCAGCGGGTGGTTGCACGTCGGCCCTGCCAGCCTCCACAGCCCAGCCCTGGAAGAAGGCCTCTCCCTTGGTCTCCACCAGGTTGTGGAGTGCGCTGCACACGCCCACAACCTGGGGGATGTTGGGGAGGCCTGCATCCAGGCGGATGAGGAGACACCTCCAGCGCCCTTTGAGGTGGCCGAAAGTGCGCTCAACCACCTGGCGCGCATGGTTCAAGTGCGTGTTGAACCACTCCTGGCTGCCTGTGACGTGGCCCATGTAGGGGTGCATAAGCCAGGGCCAGAGGGGGTACACCGTGTCCCCCACAGGAATCTCCCGCTGGGGGATGTAGGTCCCCACCTCCAGCCAGTGGCACAGGCCCAAATTTCTGAATACCCAGGCGTCGTGGGTGCTGCCAGGCCAGCCAACATAAATGTCCAGGAAGCGGCCCTGGCTGTCCACCAAGGCCTGGAGGACCACCGAATGGTAGCCCTTCCTGTTGAGGAAGCATCCTCCGCTGTGCTCCGGGTCACGGATGGGGATATGGGTCCCATCCAGAGCTCCAAAGCAATTTGGGAAGCCCAGGCTGCCAAACCCCACGATGGCAGCATCCGGGTCCCCAAGCCGCATGAGCCTGTGGAGGAGCAGGGCGTTGATTGCACAGACGACCTGCAGGGGAAGGACATGAGAGAGCACCTGTGAGGAGTGTGCAGGCTGTGTCTAGCCCTCCACCCCAGGGCTCCCCCCTCCCAGGTCTCCCCCAGGTCTCCGCCCTCCCAGGGCTCCCTCCTCCCCGGATCCTCTTACCTCCATAAGGACAGCCCCGACGGTGGCCTTGCCCACGCCAAACTGCTGCCCCACAGATCTGTAGCTGTCTGGAGTGGTCAGCTTCCAGACAGCGATGCCGACCCGTTTCTTGACCGTGAGGACACGTCGCATGGAGGTGTCCTGGTGCCGTAAGGCAGGGGTGAGCCACCAGCAGAGCTCCGGGAATGTCTGCCGGCTCATGCAGAAATTCTGGAGCCAGCGGTCATTGTCCCACTCGCCGAGCACCAGCCGCTCCCACCAGTTGGTGCTTGTGGGGTAGCTCCACAGCCGGCGGCGTGTGCGGCGGGGGGTGGTCGGAGGGCAGCAAGGTCTGGGGCTGCTTCCTCATCCCCTGGGGGCAGCTCCTCTTCCGCGAATAAAAGGTGGTCAGCTGCCTCCTGCATAGCATTGAGCAGGGCAAGCACTGCTCCTGCAGGGGTGGCTGTGTGGACCTCTGGCTGCTGCTGCTGCTGCTGCTGCGGGTCCATACTGCTTCGACACGGTGTGCATGCCTGTGGCTCTGCAGACCGTGTGCTGTGCAGGCTGAGTGTGTCTGGGAGGGGCCCTTTAAGGGAGCGGCTTGCTGTTGCTCCAGAAGTGCTAGTCCGCCTTGTGACCCTGTCTGCAGCTGTTTCTGGCACCCTTATTTCGATGTGGGCCGCTTTGGCGTGTAGATGCTCCCCTGCAGAGCCTACTTCGATGTAGTGCTGCCCAACATCGACGGCACCAGCCCTGGAGGACGTGTAGACGCTATTTCGATGTAGCATCCCCGTGTAGACGTAGCTCAAATGGTGTATGTAACCTATTGCTTAAAACAGCCGCTATAGCAGATGACTAGTAAATAGATAATGTGATGCAAATTTTTTAAAAAGACTCTGGAGGCAATGTTGGCAATTAAAGGCCAGGAAACCTACTTCCGTGTAAGGTAAATTGGTAAAAACTATAAAGAAGAGAACGAACAGACAGATTAAATTCAGTATTGATAAATACAAAGTAACACACATTGGAAAACATAATCCCACCTATATGTGCAAAATGATAGGGTCTAAATTAGCAGTTACCACTCAAGAAAGAGATTTTGGAATCATATAGTTCTCTGAAAGCATCTGCTGAATGGGAAGTGGCAGTCAAAAAGGCAAGCTATGTTAAGAACCATTAGGAAAGGGAAATAAGGCAAAAATATCATCATATAATTGTCTAAACCCAAGCTTCATTCCTACTTTGAGTCTGGCATGCAGCGCATGTTGCCCTGTCTGAAAAAAGGATATATTAGAATTTGATAAACAAAGTGATTAGAGGTATGGAATAGTTTGCATATGATGAGAGATTAGAAAGACTGGGACTGTTCCTCTTAGAAAAGAGATGACTCAGGGGGATATGATCAGGTATTCCTAAACTTCTGACTGTCAGGAGCAGGGACAGACAATAGACAAATTGCCATGCTTTGTTCATTCTTTCCGAAGCATCTGGCATTGGCCTCTGTTGGAAGACAAGCTGCTGTGTTAGCTGGACCATTGCTCTGACCCAGTGTGGGTGAATTTAGAAAATATTTTAATTGAGTTGAGTTTTTTATTTTTGTTTATATTTGTATAGAGGTGAATGGAAACTAGGGACTCACAGAATTTGGCAAATGCTGTCTCATTGAAAGCTCTGACACAAAGCTGGTGATAATCACTTCTGATCAGCGGAGTAAGTTCAGCCAACAAATGGTCTAGAAGACTTCGGGTAGGACTTTCAATATTGTCTTAGCCCCACTCTATTACTACTAAAGAACTTAGGAATTGATGGAAATATAAAGAGAGAGAGGCCAACAAGTGGTTTTGAAAATCTGACCCTTACAATTTAACAAGCTTTGAGTGGTCATTGGTTGTGAAATCACATGACAAATTCATAATGCTCAGTTTTTGAACTTTTAAATACAATAAATGGTTTCCCTTCTAGTTTTGACAAAATATTTGTTGTTCCAAACAGGTTTCACCTGGTTAGTTTTGTTTCCCTATCCAAACACTAAACCAGGAAACTGATTTGATATTGCCATGTCCCAAACATTGATTCTTCCTGCTGGGAAAACAGGAGTTGTGAGTGCTCAGCCCTTGTCTCTGCAATTTGCATGGCTTCAGGCTTTGTAATTAAATTTTTGTACAGCTCCAGATGTGCCAAGGCTAGAATTTCTGGAAGAAATTACGTAAAGCAAATGTCATTTCATTAGTCACCACCATAATCCTAATCCCAGTGCTACTGAGATATTGAATCCCTGAAAAGAAGACACTCATCTGATGATTGTATATATCTACACTGTAATAAAGGGATTAAGTAGCCCCTCATACATATTAAGAACCACTTCTCATTAGGACATCAAAGGACAGTCCAACTCCAGAGAGACTGTGGTTATCTGAGAAGGATGAAAGAGCACACATACAACAGCATAATGTTTCTCAGCAAACAGGTAGAGTATAGTTTCAGTAATGATTCACAGGGAGGAGTATCAACTACTGATTAACCAGCATCAATTCTGGAGCACTTAAGATTTCCTTGATGGCCTTCCTAGAAATCTTGGATGACATCTTGTCTCCATTAATGTCTTTAGTTATGGTTTCGGGTACCAACAAAAATTATTAAGAACAGAATCTTCAGAATGGTACCTCTTTCCCTTTTCTTGTTTTTCAGAGTGCACCTCCTCAACATGTTATGTCTTATGCCTGTACCTCTCCTGAGTGGTGTTCTGAAATTCTCGCGGTCATAGACCCGGCCCTGGGGTACGGTAACTTGTGGATCAATTATTGTTACTCTGCAAGGCTGAGTGAGTCCAGGTTCTTCTCGATCTTCCTTTGGGAATCTGCGACCAGAGATTTACAGTGCTCAGACAGCCTTCTTAAACCAAAATAGTGTTCATTATAGCAGTAAGGGATCACACATGTTTTTGTCAAACACCATTTAAGTTCATACAAGCATAGTACAATACTGTGTGTACCCTATAGCTGGAACCTTGGAGAAGGAGCCATCTGTGATTGTCTTATTCTCCCTGTTGTCAGCAATCTCCTAACTCCCTATTGAAGACCTATTACATTGAACATAATGTAAAGTACTGAAATGAACATCTCTGGATGGGAGTGGTAAATTAAAGTAACAGAGTTTTAAACAGAGTGCAGTAACAATAAGAAGTTAAAGCACGGTAATATTTGTACAGGTTGCGTAGACCAGAATTTGGAGTGAAGATAATATATTATCATTTAGTTGTACTGGCATCAGATTTCATTTGTATTGTTGTTTGACGGTTGGTGCATCCTCTTTCATCCAGGCTTGGGACTGATTATGAACATTGATAAAACAAAAACACTGGTATTTGGAGATAAGGAAATAGGAAGGAAGATCAATATTGAAGGTATTGAACTAGAAAATGTAGAGAAGTTCACATATCTGGGGAGCAACATAACATATGATCTAGACCATAAGAAGGAAATAGCGACTAGAATAGTGAAAGCAAGAGTGAGTTGGAAGGCGATGGATAAGATCTGGAAAAGCAAAGCAATTAGCTTAAAAAGAAAGCTGAGCATCTTGAAAACATGTGTATTCAGCAGCATGTTGTATGTATGTGAGACAAGGGTGATAATGAAAGGTTCGAAAAAAAGAATATTGGCATTCGAAAGGAGTTGTTATAGAAAGATTCTGATAATAGGATGGATGCAGAAGGTCACCAATGAGGAATTATACAGAAAGATACAGCCAAAAGAGAGCCTGCTGCAGAAGGTTATAAAATGGAAGCTACAACTATTTGGGCATATTTGCAGAATGAACGATGAACAAAAAATCAAGACCCTGGTGTTTGGCATAATGAACGGTTCGAACAGGAGAGGCAGACCCCGCAGAGAATGGATAGATGATATAGTAGATTGGTGTGGAGCTAGTCTCCAGAAACTAAGCCACTCTGCGCTGGACGGGGAAGGATGGAAGGAAATAGTGAGAGAGGCATCAGACATCAACGAGTGCTGAGCCCACGGTTATTGATGATGATGATGATGATAATAGATTATTCTTAACAAGAGTATTTAAGTTTGATTTTTTTGAAATAAAGGTTGGATCTTTCTTATTGCCTGCCTACTGTCATTTACTTAAGTTCATAAACATATTTAATATGTATGTAACAGTTTACTGTATAGACATTATTTAATTCTTACCACAGCTCTGAAAGGAAGTCTGGTCCAGGTCAGACCTGTCTCGTCCGGCACCCTTGGGACCTAACTGGTGCCAGATGAGAGAATTTGCTGGATCATGGGAAGTAAATATTGTCTAACACATTACCAATACTTCCACTGCTTACTTGGCTCTTAGAAGACATTGAGGGGTTAATTACAGCTAAATAACAGCTCTGAACACTGACAGCCAAGACTGGTGGCTGTAAACAAACTTTGTGGGACCATGGGAAACTTGGCCACAGCCATGATTAAGTAGTTCTCCAGCTAACTAAAATCATGCTGGATTATGGATATTGCTGGATGAGAGAGTTCCAGATTAGACATATTCAACCTCTAAATACAATTATTCCCATTACATGATGAGGAAACAAAGAGAAGTTAAGTGATTTGTCTCAGGCCATGCATCAGACTTTTCCACCCCAGTGTTTATTCCCCTGTAAGACACAAATTGCCCTCATCATGATGCTTTCATTTGACATTAGTGTTGTCTTATACATTCCACCACTGAATGTCTGACAAGATGCTAAAACTACTATCTCTTATGTATATATTATTTCTGTGGTGCTTTTCTTCCTAAATAATCCAAAATTGTGTCTTATGCTCTGAAACTAACTCTCCCTTTCCCAAAGACAGGTTGTAGGGTGCGAGAAGATTTTGTAATGGTCTCATGAGAGCAGTCTGACGCCTCTGTGAACCCTCAACAACTAACCATGACAACACCTGCAAAACAAAGCACACTTGCCAACACTTCAAGGCTACGCTGGCAGTAGGCCACAAGAGATAGTGATAAGGAATGCATAGGCAATTTTAGGCAATCTTATGTTAATGAGTTAAACTTTATCAGCTAGTGTTAGGAGGCCTGTTACAGAGCCTCTCCCTGAGCGAAGCTCTGACGCATCAGGTTTTCCCCCACTGGTGACGGGGTGTCACATGCTTTCAATAAACCAAATACAGCACTCGCTTTCTGAGTGCAGCCTTGTTTCTTGGGAATCTGAGCCTGGTTGGTTACACAGGTGGAAGATGTGATGGGTTTGTTCACAGAGATCCCCTCGAGACTGTCACTTCATGTGCTGAAATACCACTGAGCCTGCCTAACTGCCCTCTAGGGCACCCTACCATCCTGTTCTGCTGAGCCAGAGCGTCTAATCTCCTACAGCACTGGAACAAAGTTGGGCTCACAGCCAACAGCAGAATAATATAGCCACTGAAGTTAGCTCATCTTTGGGAAGGCTCAGTCAAAGGGTCTTGCCACAGCATCCAGGTGCACAGCTCCATTGGGACCAGAACCCCAGATAAATCTGTCTTACTTTGTATAAAGTTTTATACAGAACAAGCTCATAAAATGTTCACTTTAATTATTGAAGGAGACCTATGCACAATTGTTTTCTCCTCCAGGTAAATAATTGTTTACATTGGGTTTATTAATAAACAAGAAATTTTATTAGGTATAAAAAAGTAGAATTTAAGTTGAGGCAAGTAATAGCAGACAGATCAAAGTAAGTTACTAGTAAAATTAAAGGAAATGTGCCAGCTAAGCCCAATACTCCAAGAAACTTCTTACGTGGGATTTCTTATCCTAACAAAAGTTCTAATAATCCTTTTTCACAGCCTGGAACACCACCCAGCCTGGGCTCAATCCTTCCCTGTCTTCACTGTTAGTGGTTTCCATCAGATCTTTTGGGTGGTTAGCAGGGGTGTCCTGGTGTCTGGCAGCAGCCCCTATTGTTTGGTTTTCCACGTTTATATCTCTTTCGTCAAAGGCAGGAATCCTTTGTGTTCAGTCTAAAGTTTTCCACACTTAAGAGTGGAAAAGTATGGCATACAAAATGGGTTCCAGCATCAGGTGACTTGGTCACATGTCTTGGCAAGACCAACCCATATCCAGGGTCACAGGAAAAATAAGATTATTCACTGATCATTGCCCCAAGTATGAGGCTATTAGTAGTAGTAGCATCCTTCAGTCTACATAGACTATGGATCGTGCCCTTCATAGTTCCATTTGGGATCATCATTTGCAGAGTCGACTGTGACTGTGAAGGCCCACGTGAGAGTGACAGTCCTTGCTGCATCTGTTGCATGTGTAATGGGTGTCTGGCAGGTCCTTACTGTGCTTTCTGTGGGCTTGCTTCTCCTCTGCTAGCTGTCTGATCCTCATCTCACCTTCTGAAGGCCCTTGTGTAGTTCCTGCCTCCATCTGCTGCAATCGTCTGCCAGCTCCTCCCAGCTGTCCGGCTCGATGTCTACCTCCCTGAGGTCCCTCTTGCAAACATCTTTGTAGCGCAACTGGGGGCGTCTGGGAGGTCTTTTGCCAGAGGCTAGCTTGCCATACAGGATGTCTTTTGGGATCCTTCCATCATTCATCCTGTGGACGTGGTCAAGCCAGCGGAGCCGCCGCTGCCTGAGGAGGGTGTGCATGGTTGGAATTCCAGCTTGCTCAAGGACGGCGGTGTTGCACACTCTGTCCTTCCATGATATTCCAAGGATGCACCTGAGGCAGTGCAAGTGGAAGACATTCAGCCTCTTTTCCTGGCGGGTATACAGGGTCCAAGACTCGCTGCTGTAAAGGAGGGTGCTGAGGATGTAGGCTCTGTAGACTTGCATTTTGGTGTGGGTGTACAACTTGATGTTATTCCACACTCTCTCGCTGAGTCCGGACAGAGTTGTGGCTGCTTTTCTGATCCTCCTATTTAGCTCAGACACCAATGACAGTGTGTCAGTGATGGTGGACCCGAGGTAAACGAACTCGTGGACGACTTCTAACATATAGTTGTCAGTGCTGATTGATGGAGGTTCAGCAACGTCCTGAGCAAGTACATTTGTCTTCTTTAGACTGATGGAAAGCCCAAAGACCTTGCATGCTTTGGAGAACTGATCCAGCAGTTTCTGAAGCTGGTCTTCTGCATGTGACATTACAGCAGCGTCATCTGTGAACAGCATATCTCTGATGAGGACTTCCCGCACCTTAGATTTAGCTTTCAGCCTTGCAAGATGAAAGAGTTTCCCATCAGATCTTGTGTACAAAAAGATGCCCTCTGTTGAAGATCTAAAGGCGTGCTTCAGGAGGAGTGCAAAGAAGATCCCGAACAATGTCGGAGCAAGGACACATCCTCGTTTGATGCTGCTCCTGATGCTGAAAACATCTGATAATGTGCTGTCATATTGGATGGTTCCTCTCATGTCTTCATGGAAAGACTGGATCATCTTGAGTAACCATGGTGGACAGCCTATCTTGTGGAGCAGTTTGAACAGTCCATCCCTGCTGACCAAGTCGAAGGCCTTGGTCAGGTCGATGAAGGCAATATAGAGTGGCTTCCTCTGCTCCCTGCATTTCTCCTGCAGCTGCCTCAGAGAGAAGACCATGTCAACGGTAGATCTCTCTGCGCGGAATCCGCACTGTGATTTGGGATACACCCTCTCAACAATCTTCTGGAGTCTGCTGAGGATGACGCGAGCGAACAGTTTACCAGTGATGCTTAGGAAGGAGATTCAACGGTAATTGTTGCAGTCGCTTCTGTCTCCTTTGTTCTTATACAAGGTTACGATGTTAGTGTCGCGCATATCCTGTGGAACCTCTCCCTCTCTCCGGCACAGGCACAGTAGCTCATGTAGGGGTTCCAGGAGAGTGTCTGTGGCACACTTGATTACCTCTGGTGGTATGCCATGCCTTTCCTACTGCAATGCTGTCGATGGCTTTCTTCATTTCATCCACAGTTGATTCCTGGTCCAGTTTGTCCATTACTGGTAGGAGCTTGACAGCATCGAGGGCTGTATCAACCACAGTGTTCATGCATGAGTACAGCTCGGAGAAGTGCTCGACCCAGCGCTTCATCTGTTTGGCTTTGTCAGCGATGACTTCAC
The DNA here is from genome assembly GCF_033958435.1 of Carettochelys insculpta. NCBI lineage: Eukaryota > Metazoa > Chordata > Testudines > Carettochelyidae > Carettochelys > Carettochelys insculpta. The sequence goes on along the minus strand of NC_134137.1, from coordinate 37,246,421 downwards.
CAGATTTGGATTTCAGAGGTGCCATCTTGTTCTGGGTGGGTCCTAACGCCTTCTTGATGCCCTCGTATATTCCCCTGAGATTACCAAAGTCAGCACTGGTCTAGATGCTGCTGCGTAGCTCAAGCCAGTAGTTGTTGGCACAGCGCCTAGCCATCTGCTGTACTGTTCTTCTGGCTGCTCTGAGTGGTTGCAGGGTACTGTGGCTCGGCGAGCGTTTGTACTCCATAAGTGCAGCGCGCTTCTTTTCGATGGCTGGAATCATCTCATTGGACAGGCTACTAAGTCTTGAGTACTACTAATGGCACTCACTTAGTATGTCTAGATTAGTAAAACAGGTTTATATTTAGTATTTCTTACTTTAAATACAGGAATGGTACCTGCACACAAAGAGAATATTCAGAAGATTATATAACTTTCAAATATGTTACATGAACTATTTTGTATAAAGCATATTTTATGTAATATTCATATTCATAAACATATTTCCATAAAGAATATGGAGTGCAACATTACAAAAGCAGAGCTCTTACCCTGTGTCTACACTAGAGGGTTTTGTCAAAAACAAGCGTGGAGAGTCCAGATTCCCCAGGCATTCTGTTGACAGTAAATTGACAGAACACAGCACTTTTGTCACCAGTCTTATACTGCTCCCCACGAGGTATAATACCTCTGTTGACAGATCTACCAACAGAGAACCAGTGTGGATGTTCTGGGGGGCCCTCTGTCAACAGATCGGGCTTCTGGGACACTGGGCAGCCTGGTGTGCTCTGTTTATGTTTGGCCATTTTGTCAAGAATGCAGTCAGGCAGTCTGGCTTCTCTCTGTTGATAGAGCTGATTAGTCTTGCCATCTGCTTGACAATTTGGCCATGATCTGTCAACAGAAGCTTTGTCCGAAGACATCTAACATCTGTCAACAAATTGCTGTAATCTAGACATAGCCTAAGAGTGCATGTGGCTTTGAAGTGTATGGGAATTCTCCTCATTCTTTGAAGTGGGGATGGTGCTAATATGCATTTAGAAGGAGCATGGCTACGTAACTGCTGTAATCTCTTTAAGGACAGATTTACAAAGGTATTTAGAGGTCTAAAAGTGCAGAGGGTTTTCAAAAGTGCTTCAGATGCAGGTTAGGTGCTTAACGGTAGTGTTGGAACAACCATCCTGGTATACAAGGAGCTTTGTCTTGGGATAGATATGTTGGTTCTCCAAGACCCTTTGTCTCAGGCAGGTGAAAGCAGAGCTTGCACAGCTCAGACGATGCTGGATTTCTGTATCAATATTGACATTAGGAGAAAAATGATTTCCAAAGAATGGGAAGTTCTCCACATTTTCCATCAGTTCTCCACTGAATTCAGTAGAAGGTACATGCGATTATCCCGTTGATGAAGGTTGGTGGAACACCTTGGTCTTTTAGCTGTTCAGTGTGAGGCCAAGATTCTCATATGCTTCAGCGAAGGTGCTTAAGATGGTATGAAGTGCTGTGGAAGAAAGAGCAGTAACCATGTTGTCATCTGCATACTGGAACTCCATGAGGTTGTTGAGGTCTTGCTTTTAGCCTTCAGTCTCCTGAGATTGAAAAGCTTCCTGTTCATTCTGTAGACTATCGTCACACCCTCTGAAAGCTTGCTATCAATAAGATGAAGGGTCATGACGCTAAAGATGCAGAACAGTGATGGGGCAATGACACAGCCCTCTTTGACTCCTGTTTTGACCTCAGAGGGCAGGGTCACTTTGGGTTCTATTGTTGCTCAATATGTGGCTGTAATGTTGTCATGAAGCAGCCTCAAGATGCTAATGAATTATTTGGGACAGCTGATCTTTAAGAGGATGGTCCACATGGTGCTACGATTGACTGAGTCAAATGCTTTTGTCACTCTGATGAAACTCATATATAAGGCTTGGTTTTGTTCACAACATTTTTCTTGCAGTTGCCAGGTGGTGGAGATCATGTCCACTGTTCCTCAGAATGGTCAGAAGCCATACTGGGATTCTGGGAGAATTTCTTCTGAGTGGCAGGAATTGGTTTGCAAGGGTTTGAGCTAAGATTTTCCCTGCCATTGCCAGGAGGGAGATGCCACAATAGTTTCTACAGTCCAATTTGCTACTGTATTTGTGAAAACTGGACAGTGTACAAGTGTCATTTGAAGGCACTTAAACAATATCAACAACACTGCCTCAGGAGAATCCTAAATATCTCTTGGGAGGATAGGTGCACAAACACTAGTGTCCTGGAGCAGTCAAACATAACCAGACATTATCATTCATCAACAACCTTGTTGGATTGGTCATGTGGTTTCAATGGCTGATCAGCGCCTCCCAAAACAGATTTTGGTTTTTGAAGTTGAAGGGAGGATGGAGGAGCTTTGGGGGCCAGAGGAAGTGATATAAGGATGTGCTGAAGACACACATGAAAAAGTGCAGCATTGGTATTGACACTTGGGACAACCTTTGACAGGCCTGTCCCCAGTGGAGAGGAGTAACCCATGAGGGGATGGCACAATTTGAGAGGTCCCACTGCAGTGCAGACACAGGGAGGCAGAGAAGAAGAAAAGACAAAGCAAAATCTTCCCTGCTCCCCTTCATTAGCTACCAACATCTGTCCCTTCTGTGATAAGACCTGTAGCTCCAGATTCAGGCTGATCAGGCACCAACAGACTCACAAATAGGAGGATGACATGAAGACGTCCTACTTGCTTTCGAGTGACTGCCAAGAAGATGGCTAATTCCCAGTAAAATCAGTAGAAGTCAGATATTTTTGAAAATCCCCCAAAGCACCTAACTTTACCTTCAATGTCTAAATATCTTGGACAATCTGACACTAAAGTCACTTTTGAGAGCAGACTCATAAGTCACTCGGGCATTTTTGAATATGCTGCCTTGGACATTAAGGGTGTGTCTACATGGGCGCAAATCTTCGAAATAGCCATGCTAATGGCCATTTCAAAGATTACTAATGAGGTGCTGAATTGAATATTCACCACCTCATTAGCATTAGGATGCTTCCGGCCACGCGCTTCGAAAGCCCCACTTTTGAAAGTGCGCGGCTCAGCGCGGCTACACAGGGCTCCTTTTCAAAAGCACCCCGCACCTTTCGAAATCTCCTTATCCCGATCACTGATCGGCATAAGGCGATTTCGAAGGGGGTGGGTCCTTTTGAAAAGGACCCTTGTGTAGCCGTGCCGAGCCGCACGCTTTCGAAAGCAGGGCTTTTGAAGCACCGCAGCCTGAAGTGTCCTAATGCTAATGAGGCGCTAAATATTCAATTCAGCGCCTCATTAGTAATCTTTGAAATATGGCTATTTCGAAGATTTGTGCCCGTGTAGACACAGCATAACTGAAAACATTTTTTAAAATACGGAATTAATCTTAAAATAGTCTTGTTACTGTCTGATTCAAAGAGGGCACAATTAATTCTTCAGGAGGCCCATGGCTATTAGATTTTGTGGACCCCCTAGGCACCAGGGTGGGGCTAAAAATGAGAGAGTTCAATGTCTTGTAGGAGGCTGCAGGTTGAGCCAGTAGAGTGGGTACTGAAGGTGGATGAGGGTTCTAACAAGGGAGGTACAGTCTCTTGGTGGGGCAGGGGATGAGATGTTTGAGGTGCAGGTCGGGGGCTTCATGTTAGGACAAAGGAGCTGGAGAGTAGGAATGGGCTCATAACAGGTTGGGGTGGGCATGCAGTCTGGTATTCCTGGCCAATGGGAGCTATGGGGGCAGAGTTTACAAGAGAAAGGAGCACAGGGACAGAGCTTCCTGGCATTTGTGGTGACATGGCTCCAGCTGGAGGTGGGGGAGGAATGTCAGTGCATGGAGCAGCTCTGCACCTCCCCAAAAGGAACAGGCGAGGAACCCAGAGACTTTAGTGGCTTCAGCTCAGGATTTCCCTTAGCCTGAGGCCCTGAGCTTCAGCCCCGAAAGCCCTTTTCTTATTCTGACCCTGAGTCCTCGTGTATTTTGATGGGTTTTTTTTCCTTTTCAGATCTGATAGTATTGTGTGGAGCAGATAGTGCAGAAAGTTACTGTTTTTGCAGCTTGTTCACTTTTGATAGATTGATCAATGTCACCCTTCTGAATCACGCAATGCACATTTGCCTCTTGGAAGGCATAGTGACAGAAATATAAATGTCTGGCTAGATAGTGAAGATACCAAGAAAAGATTTTAAGCATAATATATATATCAGTAGGTACAGAACTCATTGTCTTAATCTTGGGAGTGGAGAGATTCATCATGCTAAATATCAATGCTTGAATTATTTTATGGCTCATGTAACTCAGATGATAATTGTGTAGCAAAAGCCCAGTAGATAGCTTACATTGTTCTAGTTGATGGATGGCAGATTATTCTTTACTTCTTCAAAACACAAAGAAATGGCATTAGTTGAAAAATTGTGCCCTGTATTATGTCACAGATTAAGAAATCTGTGAAAGAGAGCACACTATAAAATTGATAAATATAGTGTGCAAGTACATCCACAATCAATCAAACTGCTGCAGTTATGTCAACCATGTTCCTAGTGCAGTGTTTCTTCACCTTTGCAGCAGCCTGCACCCCTTTGGTTCTCAAAATATGTTCTCACACCCCTTATCAAAAATCAAAACTGGAGATGGGGGGCTATGCACTTTTAAATGCATATTAAATATATGTAAAACAGTCTTCTTATTACTCACCACAAATAATAGGACAGTAGGCATACAAAAATACACAAGTACTACTTAGAGATGTTGTAGAATTTTGCTGCGGAAGTAAATTGTAACCGATGCACTAACAGTTAGCAGCTAACTGAATTCAAACAAAGCTGCTGTGCTGCCACATCATCATCTGCACATGCGTCAAGAAACACTCTGCAACGTGGTGGTACACTGTATTATGTAACAAGATAATTTCACTACAATTAGCTTAAAAGCTTGAAAATACTTTTCTTGTTTGTATGTTACAGTAATCGTTAAAAATGTATTATGTTAATAAATACATAGGTTTGATGAAACAAAGTACTTGTACTTACGTGCCTGTGCTTAGTGTGTGTTTTCAAAGGTGTACCTTCTAAAATATCTGGCATGTCTCACACCCCCAGAAAGGACATCATGCACCCCAGGGGTGTATGCACCCCAGGTTAAGAACCACTGTCCTAGTGCATAGAGGTGTATTTTTTTATTTTATTTATCTATTTTATACTTGAAGTGAGATCTGTGCAGTGTCAGATGAAAAAATACACCTGAGGTTTGGGACTGATCATCCACCACCACCATCTCTGGGGAGCATTTTGTTGCAGTGGCTGTGAATTAGCCCTGATTGACACAAACTTGGCAAAAAACTGTAGCTGCATTTCTTTCCATGAAATTTTACAAGCAGTGAATTCATAAAATAAATCAAGGTAATAGAAACACAACACAGTAGGTGGCTGATATGTTTCCCCAGAAGTACCAGCTCTGGTTTCTAGTTTGTTCTCTCCCATTTGAGAGTAACACCTTTGTTCAAGGTGTTCCTTCTAAATGAGCAAAGATGCTTACAGGGTACAGGGACTCCTTGAGCACTGAACTTTGTTTAGAAATTAATTCAAGAAACCCCAAGCAGTAGTTTGGCTCATAGGACCTCTTCTTGGAAAGATTACTGGAAGGAGTAGCAGAGTTTCATTAGATCCTCCAGAGCTACGTCTACATGGGTATGCTACATCGAAATAGTTTATTTCGATGTAGCGAAATTGAAATAAGCTATTTTGATGAATAGCTTCTACACGTCCTCCAGGGCTGGTGCCGTCGACGTTCAACGTCGACATTGGGCAGCACTACATCGAAGTAGGCGCTGCAGGGGAGCGTCTACACACCAAAGCGGCCCAGATTGAAATAAGGGTGCCAGGAACAGCTGCAGACAGGGTCACAGGGCAGACCAGCACTTCCAGAGCAACAGCAAGCTGCTCCCTTAAAGGGCCCCTCCCAGACACACTTGCACTAAACAGCACAAGATCCACAGAGCCAACAACTGGTTGCAGACCCTGTGCATGCAGCATGGATCCCCAGCTGCAGCAGCAGCAGCCAGAAGCCCTGGGCTAAGGGCTGCTGCACACGGTGACCATAGAGCCCCACAGGGGCTGGAGAGAGCGTCTCTCAACCCCTCAGCTGATGGCCGCCATGGCGGACCCCGCTATTTCGATGTTGTGGGACGCGTATCGTCTACACATGCCCTACTTCGACGTTCAACATCAAAGTAGGGCGCTATTCCCATCTCCTGTTGGGGATAGCGACTTCGACGTCTTGCTGCCTTACATCGATTTCAACTTCGAAATAGCGCTCGCCATGTGTAGACATGGCAGGCGCTATTTCGAAGTTGGCACAGCTACTTCGAAGTAGCTGGCTCGTGTAGACACGGCTCAGATGTGGCAAGAGACTTGAGTACTTGTCACAATGCCAAATGTTTTATCAAAAGTAATTAAATATTTTCTTGCTTTTTGAAGAACAGAATAAATAATCTTCTGTCTTTTCTCAGTTGAAATTAAGGGACAGGGAAAGAATTGTAAAGAACTGCAACATCTGCAAATGTATATTCTTAAAAGTAATTCAATATCAGCAGAAATAAAATATGCCACAGTTAACCCACACACCTAACCCACACACTGTCCTATGTTGTAGCACTTAGGCTGCTTACAGAGAGAGAGAATGAGTCTCTTCTATAGCAGCAATTTTCAACCAGTGAGTCACAGCACACTGATGTGCCCTGAGAACTGTCCAAGTGTACCATAAAATTTCATCAGTTTCCCCCCAGCGTCTCTTTGCAGATCCACCATGGGGCGTGTGTATGATCACCCTGCACCAGTGGGAACTCAAGCAGCAAGACTGCCTGAGTCCAAGCTAGCAATGGGTTTGTCAATTGCCCTGCCACACACACACACTGGCTCTTTGCAGAGCTACTGGGTGGGAAAATGCTAACCCTGCAGGGTCCTGTTCACACTGGGAGGCAGCTGGAATGATGCTTCCCTGCCTGAACCTGCTGGCAGGAAGCCAGCCCCCAACACCCTGCTGTGGTAAGAGGGAGGGCAGGAGGCTTTTGGAGCTGGGATGTGGTTTAAATGTCACATCCTGGCTCCATCGGGGTGGCAGGGAGGGTAACCTGCTTGCAGTAGTTACTTGTTTACTCAACATCCATAGCATGCCATTGAGCATACTTCAAAAATGTGTCTGTGTTCACTGTCCAAGACTGTGTATTCTGTGGTGGATTTGAAACATCAATGCATTTGATCCTTGTTTAGCTTGTATGCACTACCATGCTGCAAACCTCTCTAGTAAGACTGTAACCCTAGTAAATGTGACATTAATGAACAATTGATTCAGCAGAGAAAAGTGGGTGTGCCATGCAATTGTTTGTCTCATAGATGGGTGCCCTGTTACTGAAAAGGTTGGGAGCCTCTGCTCTCTAGCCTTAGCTGAGAGTCAGCTAACTTTTAGCTCAAACTGTAGAGGTTCATGCACTAAGCTCCAGAGGTCCCTTTGCATCTGCCTGTGGGTGGTTATTCCTCACTGATTTTTCCATAAAGCTACACATGTGATAAATGAATGAGATGACCAAAAATGAATTTGTTTGGAAATACCTGGTTAGACATTATTATAAAACATGCCACTAGGTGAATTCTGAGTCCTGCAACCTGATTAATGCAGCAGGACCCTTGGCTTTTATGGTCCCCTGTATTGGATTCACTGGGGCTCTCCAAGGTGTGGCAAAGTGCCCCTTTGTTTTAGTTTGGGTCCCTCGCCTCTGCTCCTGGGCTCTAGGATCTGGGCTGCAGCTGGCCCTGCTGTTCTTGTTGGTGGCTAGTCTCCTTCCTCCCTCTCTCACTGCCAGGGCTGTTAGCTTGGCTGTGGGAGGGGAGCCCTGCCACTTCTTCTCCTCATTTCTCTTACAGGCACTCTTCCGACTCCTGATCTGCTTTTGGCTTCTCCTTATCTTCTTCACAATGTCTCTCAACTCCTCGGCACTGCTCTTGTTTTCCTCCCAGCTCAGTTTGCCTGGGCTGCTTTTAAGCCTGAAGGCAGTCAGATCAGTTGGCTCTCATTAATTGATTGCCCGCTGCCACACCCTGTTGCCTCCACATGGGAGCTTAATTAGCTCTTTCTGCTCTTCCTCTGGCCCAGGCTGAGTCCTTAGGTGCCTTGCACCTTGGGTATGCTGGCCTGACCCTGTTAAAGTGGGCACAGGGATCCATCCATATGAGTCAGAATGTGGAATTAGGGCTGTGGTTAACAGCCTGGGGAGGTAGTGAGATTTTAAGGGCAAATATATATCACCTTTGCTTTTAGCTAACTTAGTCTGTGTCTAAAATCAAATTAGTCTAAAATCAAATTTAGAAAACTGATTTATTAACACTGGGTTTTATCCATTAGATTTTGAGCATCCTCACCTTCCCACCTGCTCCCCACAAAATTGCCTTATTGCTGCCACACACAAGTAGCTTAAATCGAGTTCTGCACTAGTGTATTGTGGGAATCTATCCCACAGTTCCCTGAGCCCTATAGCATTCTGGATATTTTCACTGGTGCAGCAGGAGAAAAAATGCCCTGCAAGTAGATGTGGTTACTTGATGACAGTTCAGCGCACATTTCATTTCCTTCTTTCCCCTGCCGCATTAAACAAATGTCCCTTTTTCCAGACCAGAGTCTGGCTTGCCTTTATAAGAGATGTGCTTTTTATAATTGAAAGCAGGGGAGAGGTTGAAAACAGGATGCAAAAGCACTGGATCTTTGCAGACTTGGATCTGGATTTAGACCTCCTGGCAAAGAAGACCCTTAGAAGAAGAAGATGTTTAAGTGGGCATGGGTGCTACACTGAAACTGCAGTGAATCACTGAAACAGTGACAGCTCGGGGTGGCTAAAAGACCCCCTCCTATAGCCAGCCCCGAAAATCGTGACTGCCCAAGGAGATCCACCACCTGCCCCTATTAGCAGTGTGCCTAGGCTTGTGTCTAGGTTTGGACCTGAATCTGGATTTAGGCCTCCTAGAGAAGAAGACACTCAGAAGAAGAATACATTTAAGTAGACATAGGTGCTACACTGAAACGGCAATGAGTCATTGAAACAGTTACAGCTCGGAGTGGCTAGAAGGCATCAGACCACAGCCAGCTCCAAAAATCATGTCCACTGGGGAGACTTCCTCTGGGTGGCTAAAAGACCCCTGGCTACAGCCAGCACTCAAACATCTATGACCACCGAGGGAGACTTCCCTGGGCAGCTGAAAGATCCCCGGCTACAGCCAGCACCTAAAAATTGTGACCACTGAGAGAGACTTCCCCCAGGCAGCTGAAAGACCCCTGGCTACAGCTGGACCCTTGGTCTTTGGCTAAACCCCATCCAAAAATTTCCTGTCAGAGGACAGCCACGCTAGTAACAAAGTATTTTCTTCCGTTGCCCAAAAATTGTGACTGACAAGGGAGACTTTCCCTGGCCAGCTACAGGACCCTTACCAAGTGCAAGGTGCCTGGCACCTGGCGCAGTGCGTCCTTTTATTGGTTTGGGGCCAAACCACATGATGCAGCTGAGCGCAGGAAAGTTACAGAGATGGCTGTGAATATCTTTCTTTGAGTGAATTGTCACTTCTGAACACCTCTCAACAGTTATTTATTATTTCTTCTAATGATATTAGAAACATTTTGTTTGTGAGAGTACTGCACACATTATTGAACAGTGTGGACTGTGCCAGCTTCATTTGTGGGAATTAGTTCCATATAAACTTGTTTTAGAATAACTCATGTCAAGTATTCACATTCTTAGGAAATAGAAACAGTATAATTTGAAAGAATGTTTTAAAGACGTCAGAGATGCAGAAAATGAGGAGAGAGACAGAAGTGTTAATGGTAATTTTTCTGTCTCACATCACCATCTTGATATAAAACGTGATGGAGATGCTGTGAAAATGAGCAGACAAATCTTAATACATTAGTCAGTTTACTTTTTATCATGCAGTTATACTGCCCTTGAATTTTTTCACATCAGAAAGATGGGAGAGGGCAAAAGGAACCATCTGTCCCACTCCATGTATGCTTGTAGGAAGCAACCATGATCCTGAAGCTTGACCCAGGAAGGAACTGATACTGTTGCCAAACAAAAGGACATTGCTGGATTAAATGGCCTCACAGCCAGACGCCACCTCTTCTGCACAGGCTGATGATCCAAGATAGCCTCCTCAATCCAAAACGAAAGTGTTTGGTCATCATCTCTATTACAGCTGCATCACTTGTTGATAAGATGCTGACATTGGTAAAATATACAAAAATAAATAAGACCACCCAATACGCCCTCTTCTTAAAGAGCTTTTTAGATTTGTTTTCTATCATTGTGGGATATTATCCCCTTGGACCTTGTGAAAGCATAGCCATTTCTTAATATGTTGTATAGCTATTGTCCTGTTTTCCCAAATCCTAGGGAAAATCCAATGTTTCAACTTTTGTTTTCAGTCTAAAGGAGATGAAAAGTTTAAATTTTCTGTAGAATGGAAATTCTGAAAACTTTTAATTCAGAAATGTGAAAAACAAAATATTTCACCCTTCACAAATTCGAAGTGTTTTTTTTCAGTTTATTGAAATGACATACAATGCTTTGTTCTGAGTCATTTAGACATTACATTTATTTCTTTGTAGCAGCACACTGTTACGTGGGAGTTGTAGTTCAGAAGCTTCATTCGCCCCTATTGGCTAGATTCTCCAGCTGGACTACATGCCCCATAATGCACTGTAGTCATGGGATTCCTGTGATGCACTGCAAACCTCAGTCAGGCTATGGCCACACAGTAAAGTCATTTTGAGATAACAGTAATTATTTTGAAATAACTTTGTGGGCATCCCTACCACCCATTGGCTGCCCTACACTTGCATTCCTCTTCTGAAAGAGGAATATAAATGAGGGAAATTGAGAATGCAAAGTAGGCACTGATTTATGTATCTTGCACTTCATTTGCATAATCTCTTTTTGGAAGAGATTCTTTCAAAGAAAAAAAGCGGTGTAGACAGGGCTCTTTCAAAATAAACCCCATCTTCCGAAGAACCCTTCTTTCTGAAGCAAAATAGGAAAAAGAGTTCTTTTGGAAATGGGGTTTACTTTCAAAACAGCTGCATCTACACTGCTTTTATTCTTTCAAAAGAAGCTCTTTTGAAAGTAGAATATGCAAATGAAGTGGCAGATATGTAAATCTGTACCTCATTTGCATTTTTGATTTCCTCATTTACATGCCTCTTTTGAAAGCACAGTGCTAGTGTAGACACAGCCATGCTGTTTTGAAATAAAATTCAAAGTACCAGGAGCATTATTTCAAATACTGGTTTTGAAATGGGCACCGTTAAGACATGGAATATCGCTATTTCAAAATAACCCATAATGGCATCCAGTGGCACTATGGCGGTGTCTACACTGCCCCTCTCTTTCAGAAGGGTCATGTAAATGCAGCAGATCAAAAATGCTAATGACTCACTGATACGCATATTCAGCACCTCATTCGCATAATGGCAGCCACTCCCGAAAGGGAGGGGCAGCATAGAAGCAGCCTATGTGTCCAGACATGGTGTTTTGAAATAGCTGGGTGCTATTTTGAAACGCATTTTTGTGTGTGGCTGTGTTATTTAGGAATAATGCTGCTGTGTAGCTGTAGCCACAGAGTAAAGTCCACACATTACCTAACAGGTGGTGCATTCTTACAAGGCACCTGTTATATTGGAGGGAATGGGGAGCAGATCTGCAATTCTCAGAAGGCAATGCACCAGGACAGGAGAACACAGCTGAATATGTAACTAAACATTATGGATAAATAAAAAAACAGAAATTCTCATTTGGGTTAAACCAATCCTGAATAAAATATTTCATTTAGCTTTTAATGACAGAAGAACATGCTTTTGAAAAATGGTAAAATTCTGATTTTGCAGAAACTGCCTTTTCCATCAGAAAATCATTCCAGTGGAACATTCCCAGTCATTACTAGTCAAAACCATATAGAAGAATATTTTTTCTTATTATGTCTCTTGGGTTGGTTTGTGACGCTTGCAGAAGAATGTGGCCACGTGCAAAGACAGACCGATTGAGAGAAGCTGTATTAAAGTGTTGTGGATGGATTTATTTCAGATTAGGGCTACGGTCACACACCACAGCTGTGTCGACAATGAGCCCTAGTGCCTACCACTTGATGCAAATAAGCAGTCCCAAAAATTCAAAATGGCTGCTCATTTGCCTATTTGCTCACAGGCAGAGTCTGCTGCCGGCACAAAAAAAACAGTGCAAATATGGTTCTGCCAGTGAAACCTTCCTTTTTTTGTCAGCCTCTTATGCCTAGAAAAAATCAGGGATAAGGGACTGGCAATAAAGAGGGATTTTCGCCAGCAAAGCCATATTTACACTGCTTTTTTTCCTACTGGCAGCAGCCTCTACCAGTGAGCTAATATGCAAATTAGCTGCCATTTTGCATTTTTGAGAGTGCTTATTTGCATCAAATGGTAGGCTCTAGGGCACATTGTAGACACAGCTCTGGAGTGTAGCCGTAGCCCTAGTCTGAAATAAATCCATCTACAACACTTTAATCCAGCTTTTCTCAGTCTGTCTCTCTTTGCACGTGGCCACATTCTTCCCATTTGCATACTGCTGTGGCATTTCAGGTCAGTGTAACCATAGCCCAGAAGTATGTGAAATCTCTGTGCTTGGAGGTTTTTAAGAACAGGTTGAACAAACACTGGTCTGAGATGGTCTTGATTTACTTTGTTCTGCCTTAGCACAGAGGCTAGAATAGATGACTTCTCAAGATACCCTTTAGCCCAAAACAAATCAACTGCTTCACACCCCATCCCACAAACTTGGTGCATAAATTAGCAAATTGCTCTGTTCTGGTTCTCCGATGATACTTACCTGGATGACTACTATTTGGATCTGTTCTCTATTTAAGTCATGCAGCAGAAGAAGAGAGATTGTGGCTGTCATTATGCGAATGAGATGTATTACTAATTAATGAAATGCTGCTGGGTGCTGTTCATGCACATAGTAAGATGGTGCCAAAGTAATATAGAAATCTTGTGACCATGCCAGGTTCAGTATTTTAACCACAAAGTTGTATTTCCTCTCAGAGTTTAGAGGGCTAATTTCTACAGTCAACAATGCAATAAGGATCATTCTCCACCCAGTAAATTAACTGTTTTCTTGTTCTTTGTCATTCCCCGTGGCACACCACAATTAATTTTTTACAACTAGTGCATTGTCTAGATGATCACATAGTATCTCAGATCCTGAGGATGAGGGGAAGAGGTATCTGCCCCCCAGGTTCAAGCTTTGTTTCAAGTTCCTGCTCTTTGTGGGAAGACAACTAAAATGCTTTATGAAGGGTGTACAGGTGGAACATCTCTAGTCTGGCTCTATTCATTTTGTCTTCAGCTTTGATACTTACTAATCTTCATTGACTATATATTATCCTGATGTCAAAAAATGCTTTTGCCTCTGAGAATAGTAAAAATAACTGCAAATGATCATTACTGATTGCATGGACAGAAGAGACCAGTTGGGTCCCCACTTGTGGGCCTCTGGACTTTCAAAAATACTTCCTAAATTATTGCCATTAGCTTTTCTTTAACCAGCTCTTGAATAATTGTGCCAATGATGACAGAGACATTTCTCCTTATAATCTGTTCCTTCACTGCCCAGTTGCATGAACTTCTGCATGATGTTTTGACTAAAGTTTTCTTTCCCTGGTTGCTTGCAAGTGCTGCATCCTTTTCTACCCTCTTTAAAGGATGTGAATTATTGCTGCCATTTATTTATTCTTTTACCTTGAATGTATTTATGGGCTCTGATCATGTCTTCTCTGAGTCTTCTCTTTTCTGGATTGTTATCAAGATACTTCTCCTGGTCTCTGTGCATATGTTATCCCCTCATCCATACATCATTTTTGTAGCCCTCTTTTGTATTTTTTCTAGGCTTCCAATAGACATCTTAAATATATGGACGTGAGCATCATGCAGTATTTCATCTGCTGTTCCATCAGAATAATGCACAGATGCACTAGTATCTTTACAGTTTTACTTCTGAACCCCCATATATGCCTTTGAAAAGCATTGTCTTTGCCAGGATCTATATCACACAATGATCCCATATTTAATTTGTCATATATCATTCATAATATTTTTCTGAGATACTCTCCTTCGAGGTTGCTGTCTCTCACTTTGTGCCTAGTGATAAGAATTTATGAACCAAATATTCAGCTCTTGCCTCCACTTTTGCACTCAAATATATAATGCACAGTTGTGGTGGCCAGATACTGTGATGGGGGCAAGCCCGTGGATTGGATGGGGGGCTAAGGAGATAGTTGCCCTGGGGCCTGGTGATTCAAAAGAGCCCAGAGCTCCTGTCTGCCACTGCCACAACCACAGTTGCAGTAGCAGCCAGAGCCTGGGGCCCTTTAAATCGCCACTGGAGCACCACATGGCACGCTCGGGGTGGCTCTCAGGGTCAGCATGGTGTGATTTGGGAGGTGTAGGAGGCTTGTTGCCTCAGCCCTGTTCTTCTGGAAGTGGAGAGTCGTCCTCCCCATGCCCACCTTGCCCACGGGTCCAGCAAGTCTGCAAACTGCCCTCCCACCCCCACCCCCACTCTCTCTTGGAGGGTGCTTTAGGAATACCTAGTCAGGAGAATGGAAAACTGCTTAAATAGTTGTGTGGGTGCTCATACTAATGTGTACACATATTTGACTCAGAACTGTAAGAAAATAGTTGGACCGTACCTTAATAATAGGGGTTCACAGCACCTGATGTTTTAAAGACAGAAATTGCTGTGAAATATAATGGAGTAGAATAAGAATTCTTTCAGTATGCTGGTGGCTTTCTTTTGTTTAACTGGGAAGCTCCAGAAATACCCACTTTTATAAGGACTGGTTCTGACTCACACCTGAGCTAGTTATGCCTGGGTGTGTGTGAAGTGGTTCTGAGTGACAGATCAAATGCTCTTCAGAACCAAGTATCAGAGGGGTAGCCGTGTTAGTCTGGATCTGTAGCAGCAACGAAGGGTCCTATGGCACCTTATAGACTAACAGAAAAGTTTAGAGCATGAGCTTTCGTGAGTTAACTCACTGAAGAAGTGAGTTAACTCACGAAAGCTCATGCTCTAAACTTTTCTGTTAGTCTATAAGGTGCCACAGGACCCTTCGTTGCTTCAGAACCAAGGATCAAGGATTAGTAATGGTAAATGAGAAGCGCTTTAGACAATCTGGCTACTTAATTTAGGATCTTAAATGGAAGCTGTTGAGGCTGAAAATGTATCCTGAACTGTGTCTGTGGAGGAATTTAGACACAAGGTAAAGTCCTGGTCCTGTGGGTGTCACTGATAGTTTTGCTATTAACTTATCTAAAACCAGGGTTTCACTCACAGTTTCCTGTAGCAGTTGGTAAGAAAGTTTCCTTGCATCCTGAAATTTGTGTTTTAGCTTTCATGAGGAATAAACTGCAGTTTGCTCTTGCTATCTAACATCTCTGTTCTTGAGTCTACTTGCTGCAAAGAAGTGAGAGGACTGTGCAATAACATGTTCTTGTCTCACACTATTTCTTTTCCAACAATAAACTTGTTGTGTGTTTCTATAGTTGAATACGTTATTGCATTTCTTACCTCTTACAGTCATGGTGGGTAAAGTACTGTGATCTGTTTCCCCTACCACACTTTTTTCTGCATTCTTTATGGACTATAATTTCTTCAGGACAGAGATTGTCTCATTGGCCGTTTCTATACAGGCCACTTTCTTTGGAAGTGGCATGCTAATACACAGAGCGAAAGATGCTAATGAGGCACGGATACAAATTGCCTGTGCCTCATTAGCATAACCTCATGTGATTTGGAGTCCGGAAGACCGTTCTTCCAGACTCCAAAACACCGTGTAGAAGCGTGGCCCTGGGGGGGCTTCCAGAAGGAAGTCCTTCCAGAGGCCCCTTCTTCCTGAAAATTTTTGGGAAGAAGGGGCCTCCAGAAGAAGGACTTCCTTCTGGCAGCACCCCCCTGGGGCCGCACTTCTACACGGCGTTTTGGAGTCCAGAAGAACGGTCTTCCGGACTCCAAATCACGTGACGTTATGCTAAGGAGGCGCGGGGAATTTGCATCCACACCTCATTAGCATCTTTCACTCCCTGTATTAGCATGCCACTTCTGTGGAGAAACAACCCTTGTGTGTTGCATACAGTATTGCATGCCTTGTTAGTGCATCCAAAACCTAGAGTGCCTCATTTCAAAATGCATGTAGTGTATCAGGTGCAGAGTACCCCATCACATCCACACATCCCAGAAGGCCACAAGTTATCAGACTCAATGAAGCTGCTATTCCAAAACTGGATTTGAGGCCAGTTCAGACTGTGAGGCGTTTTTTGAGCTGAATAAATTCAAGGTTAGTTTTCTGAGGCATGAGGACACTGGAAGGATATGAGGACACTATCACTTACCAGAATCTTAGAATATGTTTTTCCTATTTTCCTCCTTGTACCATGCCATGGCTTCCACTTCTTTATTCTTATGCAGTTTAATTGCCAACAAGGTGGTATTTAGAAAACATATTGTACAGTACTGCAGAAAAATATAGATTGAGCATTTCATCTGGAAGTATTTTAAACTGCTTTCCTGTTTGTTTTCAATTATTTGGGAGCAGAAAAGTATGTTCCTGAAAAAGCTGCATTGTGAAATGCCAGCTGCAAAGATGAGCAATATTTCAATTAGATAGAAGCACAACACAGAAATGATTAAAATTGCCATTTTAATTAAATTTGACATTGTTAGAGTTAATTCAAAAATATATCAGCTCAAAAGGAATGGGAACAAATATCCCAAGTCATTTTATTCAAGGTTATTGGAAGTCTTATATTCCAAAAAACAATTTTTGTTTTGCCACTTCAGTTTAGGTTTAATTTTTCCCCCTGGTAAGATGGATATGTAGTGTGGTTTTGCAGGTACTGTAATGTGTACGTACGTTCATAAATAAAATTGTGAAATGTACTGGAGGGCCTTGGACGGATATTGCTAATATAGGTTGAACTGCTGTAAGTGGAACTTCCCTTGTGCAGCAATGTCTGTGGTCTTGCATCCCATTGAATGCTCTCAGGCTGGAGCACTAATGGGGAAAAGCTGGGGACTCCGTACTCAGCAACTTCTCCTCTGCCCTCACAGAATTTTTGTAGCACTGCAAATAGCACATTTGCAGTGTTCAAGCTCAGGGAGGGAGGGAGAAGAGCTGGGAAGGGGAAAGGCACTTTTTGGAATAGATGGGGTGACTCTAGAGCCCTGTGGCCAGCATCCAGGAACATGGCCCTGTGGGTGGTGGTGAAGCTCCATTGTTACCCTGACTCTTCCCCTGAGTGGCCTCCCAATCCCCACTTGGTCAGTGCTTGCCCTTCTGCAGAAGGGAGATCAACATTGACCTTCCCTGGTCCAGCAAATTCACTGGTTTGGGACTGGTTGGATCCTGGGGGTTCCAGACCAGGGAGATACAACCTGTAATGGAAACTGACAGATTCATCTTTTTAAGAGAGAATTAATTTTTAGCAAAACATAGGTATTGCGAATACACTATTGCTGCTTTTTGCTCAAGAAATACATTTAGTTATTCTAATGTTAAATCAGTTGGTTTTATTTCCTTAATCTGAGTATACTATCAAAGAGACAGGATTGCAAATACAGCTTGTGTGTGACTTCCTGAAGGTTTTAGACTGAAACTGTAGAATTGAGCTCTAACAGTTTATTCCAACTGCTATTGAGTGTGAGAGAGAACCTAATGGTGAATTTAAATTAAAACCTAAAGGCCAAATATTTTCTGACATACATGTTCAGAGCAGAGCACGGCAAAACCAATATGACTGTCTTTGGGGCCTGATCAAATGCCCACTAAAATGACTGGAAAGACTCCGGTGACTTTAATGGAAGTTTGATCAGGCTCATTCAGTACAAATCAGTGAATTGCAACTCTATGGCTATGTCTACAATTGACCTAAACTTCAAAGGGGACATGGTAATCAGGCTGATGGGAGATTACTACTGAAGTGCTGCAATTAATATGCTGCACTTCATTAATCCAGTTCTACCCCACGGCAACTTCGAAGTGTCACAATTCGAAGTGCTGGCATGCTTTGTAGCCTCAGGCACTTCGAAGTGCCTGCACTACTTCAGATTTCCTTTACTCCTCAAAATATTCATTGCAGCACTTCATTAGTAATCTTCCATCATCCTGATTACCATGCCCTCTTTGGAGAAGGGACAATTGTACACTTAGCCTATATGTTTTGGAAATGCAAATACTAGATTGTAGAAGTTGAAATTCATTTATGTGCTGAATACAAGACCACCTTGGTTAGATCTTGTACTGCCATGCTGAACTGGGGTCAATTTCACCCACAGTAAAGAGTTTCTGAGAGTTCATATGATGCATCTGATCTGATGTCTGTTTCTTTGTCCTTTGAACAATGTTCCTTAAAAGAATCCTTGCATGTTGGAACCTTGCACACAAATTACCAGTTGACTCTTGTGGTGTTAGGATTTTATTTCCCTTGATAAATCCCCAAGTTAAATTGAAAAGGATTCTAAAAGGAGATGAAAAGACAGGACATGGCCATTGCCAGAGACTGCAAATGATGATAGAAACCAGGCATGCCTGTCTAAAGATTAATTGACCCTGGAGGATATAAAAGTTTGCCACAGCTGCTGAAGAGTAAGGATGTCATGTCAGAACACCTGCTTCAGACTTCTTGGAATACCAGATTAAACCAACTAAATGACAGTGCTTATAAAAATTCTTTAATATGGCACACAGAGTGTCCATAGCGAATGAGAAGCTAGCTGCAGAAACCAAAGCGTTCAGTGGCCTGCATCACAGTCACAGATAAGTTTCACATAGCCAATGAAGCCCATGAAAGAGAATGAAGAGAATACACAGGCTAATCTCAAAATCTTGTGGAAGAAATGTGGAATGGCAACTTGAAGATAATAAAAGAAATACATGTATCAGAGAGGTAGCCGTGTTAGTCTGTAGCTTCAAGAACAACAAGAAGTCTTGTGGCACCTTATAGACTAACATATTTTGAAGCATAAGCTTTTGTGGGCAAAGACCCACTTTATCAGATGATGAGTGGGGGGTGTTTCAGAGGGGTATTTAAAGAGTGGGGTCCTAGTAAGAGATACAGGTACCTAATAAGCAGAACAGCACAAAAATAGTTTTACATATACAAATTAAAGGGATAAAGGGAGCTATCATCCAGTTAGAGGATTGTAACTGAGGGGAATTCCCAACCCATATAGAAGGATGTATGCAGTGTAGCTGTGCCAGTCCCAGGTCAAGTTGGGTGAGGCAATATCTTTTATTGAACCAGCTTTACCTAGTGAAATAGATAAGCTTTCAAGCCACACAAAGCTTTTCCTTGGGTCTGGGAAAGGAATTCCCAGCCCTGCAAATGCAAGATGGAACCAATTGTTCAGGGTGAGAAGCACATATTCTAAGGGATCATTCAAGAGAGAGTGGTCCTAAAGAATGTCAAGGTAAGAGTAGAAAATAGAAGCAATAGAGAATGGATAAGATCTATCTTGAAAGTTGAAAAGAGTTATGGATAAAAAAGCAAAGGGAGAAGATATTATTCCCATAGGGCTGTATTCACAAGAGGATTTAGATAACTGCCATTTTATGTGCCTAAATCCGGCAGTCGGGTTCCACTGGGAATCATGAACCCCCACTCAGTGGCTGCCAAACACTTTAGGCACCTAAGTTTTTGTGGTAAAAGTTCCCTGGGCACCTATGTTCTTTGGGCAAGTATACTGCAGCCCATGAGCAGCAAGTGAACCCTGGGCTTGTGGAGGCTTGCTCTTGGCTCAGGACTCCCCGCTTCCCATCAAAACCCAGAGGTCCCCACCTGCGTGGCTGCCAAACCTGCCCCAGACCATCATGCCAGTTGGGTGGCATGGCATTCTGCCCCTAGGCCTAGAGTGCTAAGTGGTGGGTGGGTGCAAGGGTAATGTGTTTTTCTCCCTCAGCCCTAGGAGAGAGGCAGTTGGTGTGATACCCCCCTACCCAGCTGGCTGAGCAGGTGGTGCAGCCTTTCCCCTTGTTTGCCTGGGGTGTTAGGTGGTTGATGCTCATGGCCCCCAGCCTCAGGAGGTTGACACAAGCCCTCCAGTGTACCAGGCTGGAGGACCATTCGCCCCAGACCATGCCTGGGGCCTCAGCTATGGGGAGGAGTGGGGAAGCTTCCTGCAGCACAGTGCTGGGAAACAGGAAGGGGTCTTGGAGTGGAGCATGGATTGGGTCACTCAAAGCTGTTTGGGTAGGCTCAGCCTTCTCTTGTCTTTGCTATTCAAAGTCCATGCTGTAGCCCCAGTCTGGTGCCCAGGTGCCTATGTCTCAGAGCACTGATGAATCCAGCTTTCACCTAACTTGCTTGCATGGCCTGATTCAGTAAACTTGCTCAGAGCCTGTGTACTGCATTGGGTTTAGATGTGATCTGGCACAGAACATCAAAGGTGGGTGGGAGAGATTCCTTTCCCCATAACTTCTAGTCCAGAGGTCAGGGTACTCACCTGGAATGTGGAAGGTTCCAGTCTCTGTCTGATGAGAACAAGGTATTTGAACAAGGATCTGCCACCTCTGTGGTGAGTGCCTTAACCACTGGACTATGGGATATTCTCATATGGAATTCTTTCAATCTCTTCTGTTGAACCTACTCCACTGTGGATTAATTAAAGAGTCTTTGTGGGGGCAAGAAGGGGTATATTGAGACTTTGCAGTTCTGCCTGTCTATCTAGCCTTGTGCATGGAACTGGAAGCAACCCATCATCCTGAGGTGACATGTCTCATCTCATAGAGCTAGAAGGGACCTTGGAAGGTCATTGAGTCCAGTGCCCTGCCCTCTTGGCAGGACCAAGCACTATCCCTGACAGATTGTTTTCTTTAAAATAATCTATCTGCCTCAGACCCCTAAATGGGCTTTTCAAGGATTGAAGTCACAACCCTAGATTTAGCAGGCTAATGCTCAAACCACTGAGCTCTCCCTCCAATTCAGTCTATATGTTGGTATTGCATTGTGTAAAACAGAACCTTAATTATGACTGGGGCTGTTTAGGTACTACATCAATACAAATAATAACAGGTGAAGCAAAACTCTTCCCTGGGGGATAGGTAAGCAAAAGGCCTTATTGCTCTGCCAATGTCATTTTTAGGCATCTATTACACTGGTACCAATATATTCTACGCAAAGCCCACTGAAATCAACAAGAAACTTTCTACTCACCTCTCTTCACTTTGGACAGAAAAGAACTTCAGTTACCATAACCATGCTCAAATGAGACTCACCTCTTTTCCATCCTGCTGCATTCTAAGGTTGTCCATCACAAATATAATGAAATTCAGAAGTTTTATAATAATACAGTGAAGGAAAAGGAGTGTGCAAAGTGACTTTTGATGAACATAGAAGTTTTATTCATTCTTTTGCCAAGCAGCAGAAGAAAGTATTAACTGTGGCTTTGAAACAGAGAAAGATGAAGTGAGGTTAGTGAGAACAGTGCAAGCGTTAAATGAGGAAAGGGAGCGGTATGAATTGATTATGGACATCAGTAAAACGAAGACAATGGTATTTAGAGATAAGGAAATAGGAAGGAAGATCAGAATAGATGGGATCAAACTAGAGAACATAGAGAAGTTCATGTATCTGGAGAGCAGCATGACATATGATGTAGATTGTGAGAAGGAAATAACGGCCAGAATAGCAAAAACAAGCGCAAGTTTGAAGGCGATGGATAAGATCTGCAAAAGCAAAGCAATTAGCTTAGAAACGAATCTGAGCATCTTGAAAATCTGTGTATTCAGCAGCATGTTGTTAGGATGTGAGATGTGTGATGAAGAAAGAGAAGGATATTGGCATTGGAGAGGCATTGTTATTGAAAGATCCTGAGAATAGGATGGATGCAGAAGGTCACCAATGATTAATTATATAGCAAGGTACAGCTGAAAGAGACCCTACTGCAGAAGGTTATACAATGGACGTTACAGCTATTTGGGCGTATCATCAGAATGAACAACGAGCAAAAAGTCAAGACCCTTGTATTTGGCATAATGGATGGTTTGAATAGGAGAGCCAGACCACACAGCAAATGGGTAGACGATATAGTAGATTGGTGCAGAGCTAGTCTACAGAAACTAAGCCACACTGAATGGACAAGGAAGGATGGAAGGAAATAGCAAGGGAGACATTGGACACCAACGGGTGCTGAGCCCATGGCTGTTGATGACGGTGATGACTGTGCTTGTGATTGTGGTGAAGGGAGCTGCTGCAGGGTTGTGCCCACCTGTCAGTGAGGAGCACAGCATAGCTCCCAGCACATGGGTGTGCAAGGAGATGGGCTGGTGGTGAGCTGGGGTTTGGGAGCGGGGCTGCAGCTGGGGGGGCAGTGGGAGGAGATGCGGGGGCAGGGAAGTGTTGCAGGAAGAGGGGAAACGGGGAGGGGCTGGGCAGAGGATATGGGGGATTGGCAAGATTATAAAGGGGAGATGAGGTGGGGAGGCTGTGAGAGGGGGTCCGCATTCTTTCAGGTTAGTGCAGCATGGGGGCTGTGGGAGGGAGACATGGGATGTGGGGGCAGTTCCTTTCTAAGAGCTGCTGCCTCAGACCTGTGGTATCTTTCTTCCTTTGCTTGGTAACCTCCCTCCCTCACAGGGTGCAGAGAGGTGGGCAGGAGAGCTACGACATGAACCTCACCCTGACTCTTTGGTCACATGATGGGGAGACAATGTTCTAGAATATTCCCATTTGTCATGCAACACCACCAGTTTCCCATGAGACCAGCATTTGCACTGACTACGAACAAAAGTCAGGGACAGAGTCAAGAGAAATGTTAATATGTTCACTTGCACTAGTTTTTACTCGTGGCTAATTATGGCTGAGTCTACACTTGCCCCCAACTTCAAAGGGGGCATGTTAGTCAAAGTGATGGGAGATTACTAATTTTGAGGAGTAAGGGCACTTCGACATAGTGCGAGCACTTCGAAGTTCCTGTTGCCACATGCGTGCTGACACTTCAAAGTTTGACACTTCGAGGTTACCACAGGGGAGAATTAGCCTAATGAAGTGCTGCATATTCACCACAACACTTCATTAGTAATCTCCCATCACCCTGATTAACATGCCCCCTTCAAAGTTGGGGGAGAGTGTACACTAGCCCTAGACGTGGCTATCAGTACTGTAGGTAACCCTGGAAACCTCAAGATAGACACGGATCAGCACCCTTTCCATAGGACACCAAGGTGTAATGTACTTATTCTTAGGTCTAAGAATGCACTGCTTACCCTAAATGTGTATACAGAAGTGATAGAGATGTAATGAGTGCTTGTAGGAAAGATTGATGTAGTGTTTGTATAGGGGACAAAATAAAATTTGATTGAAAAACCAACAGGCTATACGTAGGCTTACATATTAGAAGCAGCCAATTCTACCTGTGCAAATAAGTAGTTCTGTTGTAGCCACCACAAAAGGGCAGGTCCTGCTAGTTATTATTACAGTTCTGCCACGCAACATTTTCAGTAGAGATGCATTATGTGCTGGAACACTGAAACATTACACCAGTGAGCGGGAAGCATTATGATTGATGCTGGAAAAAGAATCTAACATACTGAGCCTAGTTCCTCTGCGTTACACCAGTGCAACCCCATTAGCTTTCTAGGAAGGAAAGAGTTAAATTCACTATATAAAGAGGATTGGTTTATTGCTTACATTGGATAAAAGCAAAAGCTCTTAAATGAAAAGGCAGTATTTTGAGCCTGATTTTCAAGGCGCCTAGAATCCATAGATCTATTGGATGTTAATAAGAGATGTAGATGCTCAATACCTCTGAAAACCAGGCCTTTTGGATGTCATATTTGTAAGTAATTAACATTACTGGGGTTCCCAATAACTAATCACAGAGTAAGATATGTGTTTATCAAGCAAAAGGTAAAATTGTATGAGTTTTCTTGGTGATCAATGTTTATACATTTCTTTCTGTTTGCTATTTCCTTTATTTGTTCTTTATTTGGTCCTTACGTTGCAGTCACTCTTACAGTGTATTTTATTTTGTTTTATATGTTTTCTTTTATTTGCTCATTTAATTTTCCTTTAAAAGGGCAGTCAAACTCTGTTTCTGGAGCCAGACGTTAACCAGCACCTTTCATTTAAAAATGTGTTTGTTTGGGTTTTCTCCCACGAAGCCTCCCACAGCGTTTCTCTTTCTTTTCCTTCACCCCAATTATCTTTTATGTGTGTTTTATTTTTTAAAATCACAGTCTGCATTGCTAATTCAGCCAAAAAAGAGATCTAAGTTCATCTGTAACATCATAACTTAAGGCTTGCTAATTCCAAGAAGCTTGTAGGTTAAAGCGGAACATATATCTATAGCTGTAAATATAAAATAGATAGATGTATTCTGGATGTGTAAAATAGAGACCTTTTACACTTTTACATGTTATCCAACATGAAGCTAAAGCAAGTGCAAAGTGAGCCCACTTACTTTCATAGTGGGGTGAGACACCTTAAATATAACATAATTGTTCTTTAAATATAATCATGCAAGGGGATTTCAAAAAAATTCAGTTCTTACCATGGGGAGCTCATAATCTAGACATAAATAAATGGCAAAGAAAAATGGGTACAACATATATGAAAAGTGATCAAACAGATGATAGTTACTTCTCAGATTTCCAGTATAAGCCATCTACTGTGGGTTTGTTTTGGTTTTTTGGTTTTTCTCCTGTAGTCATAACAGCAGATAGTAAGTATACAGGAGGGATTTGACTGTGGAGAGGGTAGAGCCATAGCCTATGCTGTCTTCTGATTCACTTTGAGGTGCAGTTTAGTAAAGCTCTGAGTGGTTTGAGACCTGGCTTTCCCCCCTTTTTCCACTGCTACAGTAGCTTGGCTTGTCATTTATTTTTCTGGTGGAGCCTCATAGGCCAGGGGTGAGTCCCTCCCTCCCTCAGTGGTGGTCATGGGATCATGGAGGGGCAGCTGGGCCAACTTTGAATGGCTTTGAAATTCCCTCTTGCTTGGTCACACAACACTCAAATTTGGTTTGGCTGCCTTTCTATCATGTGCGCTCAGTGCTATTCAAATTTATGGTGGCTGGGCAGATAACCGGAGCACCCTCTGTGGCAAAATTTGGCTTGTGTCATAGGCTCAAACATGCTTGCCAGAACATTGGTAGGGTTAAGTCCACATGGGCCCATATAATTGTGTATCTATATACACTGATACTGTTGAGCTCATTTGGGGCACTTCTGTTGTCCTTTATATGAAATTCTTGGCTATGTGCAGCCTGGTCTCCTCAGCTGCGTCTACACGTGCACGCTACTTCGAAGTAGCGGCACCAACTTCGACGTTAGGCGGCGAGACGTCGAAGTCGCTAACCTCATGAGGAGATAGGAATAGCGCCCTACTTCGACGTTCAACGTCGAAGTAGGGACCGTGTAGACGATCCGCATCCCGCAACGTCGAAATTGCTGGGTCCTCCATGGCGGCCATCAGCTGGGGGGTTGAGAGATGCTCTCTCTCCAGCCCCTGCGGGGCTCTATGGTCACCGTGGGCAGCAGCCCTTAGCCCAGGGCTTCTGGCTGCTTCTGCGGCAGCTGGGGATCTATGCTGCAGGCACAGGGTCTGCAACCAGTTGTCAGCTCTGTGTATCTTGTGTTGTTTAGTGCAACTGTGTCTGGGAGGGGCCCTTTAAGGGAGCGGCTGGCTGTTGTGTCCGCCCTGTGACCTTGTCTGCAGCTGTGCCTGGCATCCCTATTTCGATGTGTGCTACTTTGACGTGTAGACGTTCCCTCGCTGCGCCTATTTTGATGTTGGGCTAAGCAACGTCGAAGTTGAACATCGACGTTGCCGGCCCTGGAGGACGTGTAGATGTTATTCATCGAAATAGACTATTTCGATGTCGCAACATCGAAATAAGCTATTTCGATGTTGGCTGCACGTGTAGACGTAGCCCTCAGGTCCTTCCCAATTACTCCCTATAGTTTCTCAGATCCCAGGACTAGTGGCCTTCAGGCCAACCTGGTGCATCGTAATGTTAAGGTATTCCCTGATTACTGCCTGTATGCTGGTTGATGAAGAAGGCTAGTGTTTAAAGTCTGTTTATATGTTTTGCTTGGAGAGAACAGAACAAATACAGGTCCAGACTGGGTTGCTGGAGAATTGTGCTAATGCCAGATGAGCTAATCAGTTTTATGGGTTGCCAAGCAGGCCCGTCTGATCTCTTTTAATCTATGTTTTTTGTCACTGTGGTACTTAGCACTGCATAAAACACCAGAACAAAAATGTAATTTTCTTTCTGTTCCTTTCATGTGATATTGACATTGTTCTGAATTTACGCTTGTTCAGTTTATTCTCATCTGTCGCCTGGAATGTTGCCAGGTACAAGTTATAGTGTGAATTTAAACCAGCATAGTTAAGCCAATGCAAAAAGCTGTGTAGAGACTTATTTTGGTACAAGGGTGAACATAAGAACAGCCATACTGGGTCAGACCAAAGGTCCATCTAACCTAGTATCCTGTCTTCTCACAGAGGCCAATGCCTTATGCCCTAGAGGGAGTGAACAGAAGAGATAATCACCAAAGCAATCCTCCTCCTGACATCCATTTCCAACCTCTGACAGACAGAGGCTAGAGACACCATTCCTATGTATCTTGGCTAATATGCATCAATGAACCTAACCTCCATGAATTTCTCTGTTAAAGTCTTTGGTCTTCACAATCTCTTCTGGCAAGAAGTTCCACAGGCCTACTACGCGCTATGTGAAGAAAAACTTCCTTTTGTTAGTAACAGAGGAGCCGTGCTAGTCTATATACTATCAAAACAAAAAAGCAGTAAAGTAGCACTTTAAAGACTAACAAAATAATTTATTAGGTGAGCTTTCGTGGAATAGACCCAGTTCTTCAGACCATAGCCATACGACAACAGACTCAATATTTAAGGCACAGAGAACCAAAAAGAGTAATCAAGATTGACAAATCAAAAAAAAATTATCAAGGTGAGCAAATCAGAGAGTGGAGGGGCGGCGGGAGGGGAGTCAAGAATTAGATTAAGCCAAGTATGCAAAAGAGCCCCTATAATTACCCAGAAAATTAGCATCACGGTTCAAACCATGTGTTAATGTGTCGAATTTGAATATAAAAGAGAGTGCAGCAGCCTCTCTTTCCAAAGTAGTGTGAAAATTCCTCTTCAGTAAGACGCAGACTCTTAAGTCATTAACAGAATGGCCCACTCCATGAAAATGCTGGCTGTCCGGTTTGTGGATCAGGAGTGTTTTTATGTCTGTTTTGTGCCCATTAACTCTTTGTCTGACAGAGTTTGAAATCTGTCCAATGTATAAAGCATCTGGGCATTGTTGGCACATGATGGCATATAAGATGTTAGTTGAGGAACATGAGAATGTGCCCGTGATTCTGTGACTAACCTGCTTAGGTCCAGTGATGGTATCCCCAGAATAGATATGTGGACAAAGCTGGCAGCGGGCTTTGTTGCAAGGAAAAGTCCCAGGACTGGTGTTCCTGCGGTATAGACTGTGGCTGTTGGTGAGAATCCTCATAAGTTTGGGAAGTTGTTTTAAACTTGCGACCCATTACTTTCATTTGGTAACCCCTAGTTCTTGGTTTATTTCTGTTTGTCTTTTAAGAACAGGTAAAAGTCGAACAAAATACACTTTGTTACAGAAATAAGAGTACCCACAAAGTATTTTGCACTGATTTAACTATATTGGTGTAAATTCGTGCTTTAACTTTTACCTGTTCAACTTTCTTGTGCACACAAGGCCTATGGTTTCTTATTCATGAGATATTCTTTACTTTGTACTCCATTGTCACGTCCATGTTGTTCCATGTATTTCTGCAACTTGTGTAAATATGTGGAACTTTTACAGACAAGAGGGCTACATGTTTGGAAAAGTTTTGTGTGGAATTGCACTGCCGCCATGACTGCGAACATAAACTGTATAACTGTGTGAGCAAATCGACATAATTAATAAGAAATATTTGATGCTTTTCTAAAAGATATGTTTTAGCTCATCTAGTAGTTACGTCAGAGTTACTTGATGCAGTAATCCACTGGTGAAATCCTATGGCCTGTGTTATGCAGATCAGACTAGATTGGTGATGATGTTCTCTTCTGACCCTAAATTATGACGCTAGCAACAGTTTGAATTTTCAATTACCCAGTTTTCATATGCAGTCACAGGAATTGCACAAACAAATTTAGGGATGTAACTGCACATTCATTTTGTGCATACACCTTTTTAAAAGAGCGGGTCTGAAAAGTTTTGTACCCCTTCTGTGTGTACATTGGGATAATTCAGAAAAAATTTTTTCACTGCATTTCAAGTTTTGAAATTAGTTGTTTGATCTTGGCTACGTGGTTGAAGTTACATAACCTGGTAGACTAATTCGCTCTACAGAATTGCTGAACCCTTGAGAAAGCCATGGGGAGGCTCACTCCGTGCTCCCAGAAGGAGCAGGCTCTGAGGCAGAAGAGGTGCGGCTGGAGGCCTGCCTATCCCCACCAGCCCTTCAGCAGCACCTGGAGCATACCACCCAACACTCTGGCAGCAATTTAAAGGGCTCAGGGTTCTGTCTGCTGATGCTGACAGCAGGGAGCCACATGCCCTTTTGAATCACTGGGCCCTGGGGCAGCTGCCTCCTTTGCTTCCTCCCCCACCCCCCTAGTCAATGGGCCTCTTCATTGGAATCAAATTATTTCCAGGAGGCAGTTTGATTTCAGTGAAGTTCCATTGGAACCCAGACAGGGTTCTGTCAGAAGCTTCTGGTTTCCAGCCAGCTCATCCACCCAGCTCTTTAGCAGCCCAGCTGGTACACGGCCAGCAAGTCAGGTGCTGTAAGCTCTGGGGGTCCTGGCTCCTAGGTTTATGGTGCGTCAACAGCCTAAGTGCACACAACTTCAAGGCTTCCCTACTTTTGGGCAGCCCACCAGGGTCATTGCCCCAGAGCTAGAGCTCTATTCCCTTTCATGGAGAACTTTGAAAATGTAGGGCTTTGTTCTGATTTGGAACTAAATCAAATTTTGAAATAACAAAAGACTCCATGAAACATTACAGCCTTTTTTGTGCAGCTCTTATTGTTATATTGTTTTTCCAGATAAGGAACTTTTCACCAAAACAACACAAAACCAAAAATGCCATTTGACATATTCTGGAAGATAAAGACTACTGAATATTTTAAATGTGCACATTCCCGATTCCTGGAGACCGATTTTTGTATAATAAGCTAATAAAGTTATGTGTTGCATATGTCCTCCCCCACTTTTCACAGCTCTGGGTCTGGGAAGTATCTGACAGGTGAGCGGGGTGCTCCATTTGGGGAACAAACAAATAAATCTGTTCTGCCCTGCAGTAGGAACACAGCTGCAGGCAGACTGCTGCTGCAGGGGCAGAGAACAGATTGCTGTTCTGCCGTGGAAGAACTTGGAGCAAACACAAATATGAGCAAGTATTATCTCTGCCTTCCCACAACACTGCACTCACACTGTTGATGATGGGGCCCCAGGATGGACATGACCTGTCAATGAAGCAATCAAATGTGAACAACCTCTGGCGAACATCCCTACTGTTCTGGTATCTTAAGCTTTGTGTACATTGGCAAAACTTTTGTCATTCTCAGGTGCTTAGACTCTACCCACCTCTCCTCCCCGCCTCACTCCAATGACAAAAGCTTTGCCACATCAAGTACCACAGTTTTTCCTCCATATACCGGGACTTTCTGGTCTGGCAACATCTGTGGTCCCTCAGAACCATGGATATTCCCGAGCCAGAGGCCCCAGTGCCCAGGACTCAGGTAGGAGGAGGGCAGACAGCTCGGGGCTGCCCCAGCTCCCAGGTGTGCCGTGGCTGCTGCAGCAGGACTGGGAGACAAGGCTACAGCCGCAGAAGGGCTGGGGCCGCCATGGCTGCTGGAGCTGGGACCACTATGGCAGAGATGGGAGCCAGGGCTGTGGCAGGTTTGGGGGGCCAGGGCATGCCAGCAAGCAGCCCAGCTGGGGCCAGCAACAGGGTGGCTGTCTGGGGATAGAACTGGAGCCAACATGAGGTTGTGGGGTGTGGATGGGCAGCAGGGGACCACCTCTGGTCTGGCAAATTCCCTTGTTCAGGACTGGTGTGGCCCTGAGCGTGCTGTAACAGGGAGGTCCGAACTGTAGTGTAAACAGTACTTTGTCAGCAAGAGGTCCTTACTGTTGGACAAAGCAAATACGACTCATAAATGGTGGTAGTTTTTTGTCTGCAAAAGTACTGACAATGTTTACGCTGCCTGACTTTTAGAAATATGGCTGTCAGCCATGGTGCTAAAAGCTAAGATCTGTGTTGTATACCTTTACTGATCATGTATTGTCTGGATGTAGGGGTGCCTAAATTCAGAAATTAAGCTCTGAAAAGAGGAGACTGAAATATTCAGTCCAATAGTTTATCTGTTACCCCCAAATCCAGAAAATTCCTATAATAGATAGTATAGGAGAATCTCTGAAAAAAGAGTGGTTTAATTATTGATAGTCAACTTAAATTTGAGGGCAAGAATTCTTAGTTAATAAGAATTCTTAGTTAATACCATGAAGTTGTTTTAAGATATTGTATAACTGTCATGTCAGATAAGAAAAGTATACCGGATATGTTACACTGTTATATGTTACACTTCGATTTTCTGAAAACATTTGACACGCTTCCACATCAGAGAACAGCTGTTGTAAAGTGTCACTGAGGAAAAGAAGGAAGAAGATACTAGACAGAAAACTGGCTAAATCCCAGGAAACCAAGTATGTCCATAGATGAAACGTTTTGTAATGAAAAGGGGCGAAGTTTGGTGTAACCCATTTGTCTGTTATTGCTTACCTTCTGTCAGCTTCAGAGGAAGAGTAACTACTACCTCTTGGGTTTATCTGCAGTGCAGCATAAGCTAAGGGATAGTGGGATGCAAGTCAGCTGACCCACGTTAGGGAACTCTGTGCTTGAGCATTTACAGTGGTTTTTTTAACCCTGTATTAAGACTTTTCTAACCCATGCTTGAACCTGGGTCTCTTAAGTCCACAGTGCAAGTCCCCACCACCAGATGTGGCCACTGTACCACTAGGACATGGATGCATTGTGGGAAAGTTTGAACAGCCCTCTTGCACACCCTGCCCAGCAGTCATTTTGGTCTGTGTACTCCTCCATCTACCAGATCCAGCAACATGGATGCAGTACTTTTTGAGGAACTTCCCTTGCTTTAGAGAATTTCATCAAAGTTTGCTTTGCTTTGCTTTCACCCCTGCATCAGGGAACTGGCAGAGAATCTGTGAGGTGCTGGTGGACATTTTGGCAGTATTTTTGTCCCACCAAAGGTACCTGATAGATATCCCAATGGAGCTTCAGGAGGCAGTGGAGGAGAAGTTATCCTAGCATCATGGAGTGACACTTGCAGAAGCAGCTCCATGTAACAGGTAGAGTGCCCCCTAACATAAATCACAGCTTCTGTCAAAGAACCACAAGTGCCAGAGATTCACCAAAATTTGGCTGTGCTCCTGTGCTTATGGAGCAGTTCACTTTGGAAAAAGTTTGGTTGGTTCACTCTCCATTGCAAACTGAAGTGTCTGTCTGATAGCGTGCTTGCTAATCAGTGATCAGAAGAGAATGATTAACTCTGACCTGAGCTGCTGCCATTCACCAAGACAGGGTAGTGGGTAGAGTGGCTTCTATTTTCAATAGAATGGACTGGAGATTGTTGGAATAGAGAGGATTAAGGAGGTTGTCATTACAGAATTATGGGATACTTCTGACAGAGTCTCCGGACACAGGTCGATCACGGTTACATCTACAATGCAAAGTAGTAGGATTCAAACCCTGGGTCCTGACTTGTGCTCAGACCCTGATGCCTTGTGGGGCTGAGCTCTGGGCTGGCATAACTGTAGTGTAGACACAAACAGAATTAGGTTTGAGCCCAAGCTCAACCATAGAGTTATATTGCTGTGTACCATATTGACATAACTTCAGAAGCGCAGAGGTTGGAATGGTTAGCAAGCTATTTGTTGAACATCCAGGTAGGAGAGGCTCCTGAGGGAGAGAGGTGCTGAGGCTTTGGGGTGTTGGTGCTTGTGCTCCAGCTTAGGGGTGGGGCTGAGGTCCCAAACTGCTATCACTCACACTCCTGAAAAAAACACATTTGCCCTTCCATCTCCCTGGGCTGAGCTTTCAATATTGAGAAATGCAGCATGGATTTTAACTCATGATTCTATCTTGATAATGTACCTTTAATAAACCAATAGTTTCCAAAGATAGCATCAAGTCCTAGTTGTTTGTACGTAATAGAAGTTTATTTTTTTAATCAGGAAGCAATTTCAGTACAAGAACCCGGATTTTATTTTAAGTGCTTATTTTTCTAACCAGTGGTAGGACATACTAGCAGAAATAATGTAATAGTTCAGTGATTGAAGGAAGATTTTTTGAGCTATTTTAAAGCTCTTGATCATTTTTTTCAAAGTCTGGGAAGATAATAAGGGCCATCTTGTTTGTGTTTGCAGACTTATTAGTAATTTAATAATACCACATTTGTGTCCAAATATTTGCAATATACAACCAGGACTGTATGTGCCATGCTCATAACATGTCTTGTATAGTATAATTGGACAAGACTTCAGATTATTTGCAATTAAATACATGCCTTTAAAACAGTGGTGCTCAAACTTTTTTTGCAGACTATTGGAAAATTGTTGAGGGTCTTGGCAGACCACTGAATGATTTTTCCAAATGTTTGTACTGTCAGCTAATTATTGTAAAACACTTTGGATAAAAGTGCTATATGAAAAAAAAACTCCTTAATAATTGTTTTTTTTGTTTTACAACAAAGCACACAACTCATACTTTAGTATCAGTAGGCGTCTCTCCCCCACCATAGCAGATAGAGAGCCGAGAATGGGAGGAAGTGGTGAGGGATATCTCAGTGGTAGAGCATTGGCTTTGTAAACCCAGTGTTGTGAGCTCAGTCCTTTCAAGGTTCTGGGGCAGGTTAGATTAAAGAAAAATACTGAGGGATGGTGATAGATCCTGCTGTGAGTGCAGGGGACTGGACTCGATGACCTCTCAAGGTCCCTTCCAGTTCTATGAGATATGTCTCTCTCTCCCTGGCAGCCACAGTCCTGGATCTGGGGCAAGTTGCCTCTCTCTCTGGCCACCTACCCCTATACATCCTATATTCTTCATCCCACTGCCCCTTCCTATTCTTTCCAATGGCACCCACTCACCTTATATGATCATCTTTTCCAGGGTCCAGGCACCTAATTAGCTGAGCAATGCCTATGGGTTACCAATTAGGTGGGCAGGCCTTCATTCTATTGTGTGTGGCTGCCCAGGTGCTCACTGTAGAGGGAGCTATCTGTGGACCACCTGAATGGACCATGGACCACAGTTTGAGCTCCTCATCTTGAAAATTAACCGAACATGATTTTAGTACAAACCTCATCATTCATACATAAAAATTACTTAAAAAAGCGACATTAAGAAAATCCTTGAGGATTTCAGTGTTGAATGTGACATGAGCTAGTTTGAAACTGCTATGTCAATCCGTGTCTAATGAGTAGATGGATCGCAATTTATTACCTCAGATTAAACTGTCAGAGTTGTGCATCAGACCTTACGTTCTCTGCTCTTTGCCTATAGTAGTCTGGAGATTAGACAGGCACTGAAGCTGGGCAATTGCCTTTCTGTTAAAAATGAGTTTTAAATGTTAATATCTTGTGCATGGAAGCAGCAATGTGGACCCAATTTGCATGTTTTTACCATATAATAAAAGACAGTTCTGCAGAAATATGAAGAAATAATGGAATGTAGCTCTTTTGATAGCTAAAAGACAACTGTGCTGGGTAAGGGTCTTCTGCCATATGTAGCATACATTCATACCAACACTTGAAAAAAACAGCCCAGATTTTCACCAAGAGCCTAAACTTTGTCTCCTATGTCTGCATCTAAGCACCTAAATGGGTAGCCTGATTTTTGAATGCATTAAGCAGCCAGTGGCTCCTACTCTGGTCACTGTCATTTAAGCATATAGTAAGTGCTTTGCTGAATTAGGGCTTAAGTTGAAAAAATATAACAATCTTAATAAATCCCTAAATCAAGACATCAAGTCCAGTCCCCTGCCCTAAGCAGGAGCAAACCATCAGATCAGCCCAGCCAGTGCTTTGTGGAGGCGAGACTCAAACACCTCCAGGGATGGAGACTCCACTACTTCCCTGGGCAGACCATTCCAATGCTTCACCACCCTCCTAGTGAAAAAGTTTCTCCTAATGTTCAACCTGGACCTTCCCAACCGCAACTTGAGACCATTGTTCCATGTTCTGCCATCCGTGACCACTGTGAACAGTCTCTCTCCAGCCTCTTTGCAACCTCCCTTCTGTAAGTTGAAGGCTGTTATCAAATCCCCCCTCAGTCTTCTCTTCTGCAGACTAAACAGTCCCAATTCCCTCAAGCTTTCTTCATAGGTCATATGCTCCAGCCCCCTAATTATTTTGGTCGCCCTCTGCTGGACCCTCTCCAGTGTGTCCACATGCTTCCTACAATTGGGTGCCCAGAATTGGACACAGTACTCCAGATGCGACCTCAACAAAGCCGAATAAAGAGGAATAATCCCTTCTCTGGATCTACTGGCAACGCTCCTCTTGATGGAGCCTAATATGCCATTAGCCCTCTTGGCTACAATGGCACACTGTTGACTCATGTCCAGCTGTAGGTACACAACTCTCAGCCATGACAAACCCTTTCCAGATAAGCCCAGTATGCATTACCCCTTTTGAATTGGGTAGATTTCCAGTTATCAGGCCTCTGGATATTTCAGTACCTGCTATGGCTTCTTGGACTCCCATCTTTTATTCAAGGTCTTCCTCCAAGAAATGTCTCTGCACCCCAGGGCTATACATGCCTCCTGCTCCTCTGCCCTTCCTAGACATTTCACAGCTTGGACTGACCCTGACACTCAGCAATATCTCACGGCTGGTTTGGCTTCCTTCAGCCCTTCCCCTTGATGCAAATTGTCCAGAGCTCCTGCTGAGGAATAAAAGAGACAATCCCTTATTTCTTTTGCAACACCCATGGCTTTCCCCTCCTCCTATAAGATTTCAGCACCCTATTCCTTCTTGCTGCTACCAATTTCTGGAATGGACTCCATCCACCTCAAAAACACTTTTCCCGAAATAAATTGTGCCCAGTTGTGTGACACAGTAGCAACAATTAAGTCAGCTTGTTTTTTGCCTGTCTGCACATGTACCCTGGCCCAATGTGCAAGAATCTTATGAACACCAACCAATTCTAGTCCAGCCAAGTTCCCAAGGAGTATATGTAGCTCACTAATCAAAAACAAGCAGTCCTGTAGCACCTTAAAGACTAACAATTTTATTTATTAGGTAATGAGCTTTTGTAGGTAAGACCTATTTCATCAACTTTGCAGCAGAAATAAGAATCCAGGGGAGGGAGGGAAGTAGGAGGAGAAGGAAGAAAAAGGCTGGGGGGTCACCTGTCATTGATAGCACCTGTGGAAGAAGTAAATTAAGTGTGATAGGTGCCATTTCTGTGAATATCAAAAGGTGGGGAAATTGTCTTTGTAATGTGTAAAATAATTGAGATCTGTTAAGCCCTAGGTTAAATGCCCAGGGAGATTAAATTGTTCCCCTACATTTATATGTGTATTCTAATTCCTGATGTCCGATTTATATCCATTCATTCTTTGGTGCAGAGACTCTACAGTTTGTCCAGTGTAAATGGCAGAGGGGCATTGTTGGCACATGATGGCATATATCACATGGTTAGGTCCAGTGATGATGTCTCTAGTATAGATATGTGAACAGAGCTGACAACAGGATTTGTTGCAGGGATAGGTTTCTGGGTTAGTGTTTCTGTGGTATGGTGTGTGGCTGCTAGTGAGTATATTCTTGAGGTTGGGTGGCTGTCTGAAGGAAAGAACAGGCTTGTCACCCAGGCCCTGTGAGAGTGAGGGATCATCTTCCAGTAGAGGTTGTAGATTGTCAATAATGAGCTGGAGAGGTTTAAGCTTAGGGATATAGGTGATAACAAGCAGTGTTCTGTTATTTTCCTGCTTGGACCTATCATGAAGTAGCTGGCTTTTGGGTATTCATCTGGCCCTATCAATCTGTTTCTTTATTTCTCCTGGAAGGTAATTAACTTTTACAAATACTTGATAAAGATTGTGTAGTTCTTCTGTTTGTCAGTGGAACTGGAGCAGATACAGTTGTTTCTTAAGGGTCGGCTGTAAACTATGGATCACGTGATGTGTCCTGGATGGAAGCTGGAGACATATAGGTAAGAATAGTGGCCAGTGGGTTTCTGGTATAGAGTGGTGTTAATATGACCATTGTTGATATTTATGGTAGTGTCCAGGAAGGGGATTCTTGGGTGGAATGATCAAGGCTGAGATTGTTGGTGGGGTGCAAATTGTTGAAATCCCTGTGGAATTCTTCAGGGGTCACTTTACCATGGGTCCCTATGATGAAGATATCATCAGTGTAGCATAAGCAGAAAAGAGGTGCTAAGGTATGGGAGCAAAGAAAATATTGTACTAAGTCAGCCATAAAAATGTTGGCATATTGTGGGATGCTACCAACACGCCTAGCTATCTCTGACACCACTGACTTCGTGAGGAAACTGCAGAACATTGGTAATCAACCTGAAAACAGCATCTTTGCTACTATGGATGTAGACACGCTTTACACCAGTATTCCACAGGAAGATTAATTACAACCTACGAAGAACACTAGCCCCAAGGATGCCAGGGCAGATCTGCTGGCCGAGTTATGTGACTTTGTTCTCACCCACAGCTATTTCCAATCTGGGGACTGTTTATACCTCCGAGTCAGTGGCACTGCTACGGGCACCCGCATACCCCCACAATATGCCAACATTTTTAATTATTGCCATAAAGAATCATTTAAACACTTCTTGCAAATACATTGGGACACAATGTAAGGTCAGCCCTCACAGTGGCCCCCAGGGCAGTGCTACAAGGAATAGTGAGCAGAATTAGCAAGGCCAGAGATGGCATATGTCATACTTGATGTCAGATTTCTCTATTTTGGTAAAAAGTCACTGTGGCTAATTCCCTGAATATGTGAGTGGAAAAACACATTTTTGTACCACACAGACACTATCATATGAGACATTTAGGGGAATTACATGTTTTGGATATCATCATTTTCCATCAAGTCTTACGGACTTATTTGAATGATTTCTATTAATAGCTACAGCTTGTTTGGGTCTGAGAATCACAGGAGCACTGTTGGAACCACTTAAGGTTTAGTATCAACTTCTTTACATAATGGCTGGGTCTACATGGCACTCTGCCCAGCACCACTGCCAGGAGAGCTATGCAAAGTGAGCTTCTCAGGATTGCCAATGGCTTCCCATTTGCATACTCCCAAAGCTCATTACCATAGCTCCATGAAAGTTCAGTGCCGGCAGAAGGGTGTGCCGGCACTGCAGAGGCGATGTGGACATGCCTCTGCAGGCTAAACCCCGCTCTGTTGTCAATCTCTTATGCCTCAAACATTTGAGACCTTATTTATCCAGGTGACATCCAAGCCAGCATCTTTTATCAGTCAGTCGTACTGGCATCAGATTTCATTCATATGATTGTTTCATGCTCAGCACATCAACACTCACCTGACCAACCCTCCTCATTTATCCAGGCTTGGAACTGGAATGGAAACCTAACGGCTTCATGGTGGAGTTACAAATCATATCAGATGAGGTTATAGAAAGGAAAAGGAGTGGCAGGTGTTGGATTCAACTCTGAGGTAGTTATTAGCTGAGAGACTTTGTTAAAAAGCTCTTGAGGCTGAAACATGTAAAGGGGGGTGCGCAGTATCATTTCACACTCCAAGTATTGTTTGGTGCCAGATGTGCATTGCCTCTATATTGGGAATAACAAATTCCCTAAAGAAAGAGGAAGGCGAGGCCCAAATGGGTTGCTTTTAGCACAGCACTTTACTAAACTGGATTCTTCCATCCTGACACCAGCTGAAAAGAATGTTGACTCAGACAAAAAAATAGCCTTTTAGTAGAAACATTAATACCCAACAGGTTCCTTGGAGGTGAAGCCACCAGGGAAATAGCTAGAGAAGTGCATTTTAACACTCATCTGGTTGCTAATGGTCCTAAAGCAACCGTTATTACTCAGGACTATTTTATGGTTGTGACACAGTCCATACCCGGAGGATTTTATTTCCATAACAAGTTTAGCTGCATAAGTAGGCTACTGGGTATTAAACTGAACAAGAAGAAATAGTAATATTGTATTGGTAAATAAGTATGCTGCCATTCATTCAGCTTTCACCAGAAGCATAATGAGTTCACTTGAGTGGGTATTGTATATTAATCACTCTTTTTAAAGTAAAACCATTGTATGCATGGATGGTGCAACATAACTTTTCTAGCTTCATATCTGGGTAGTATTTGTATGTTATATTCATTCACATAATGCTTGACTTGAGGCTTTGGCTACGTCTATCCTGGTAGCATTGCATAGTGTATAGACGTTGCACAGCAGCTATCATGGGTATAAAAAGTCTAGATGTGAGAGATGTCTTAGTTAAGCAGAGCAGAGGACCCTGCACACCTGAGCACCCAGAACGCTCTCTACACTCAAGCAGCATCACCCTCATTTGTACTGCTGTTTTTAGCAGTGTGTCTCACTGCTAGAGCTTGTCCCCGCTGCCAGAGCCTTGCACTGCAATGGGTAGTGTGGCAAGGTGGGACCAGGACAGGAAAAGACAGGAGGAAAAATGGGGCAAAGATGGAGCTGACAATCAAAGTGTCAGGAGCTGAGGAGCAGGCCGCCCTAAATCAATTAGGGCCAGCTGATCCTACTCGGGGCTACCTTTATAAGCCCTTCTCCACATAGGGCAGGGGAGGGTGGTTAAGGAGAGTTTGGAAGGCAAGTGAGGAGAAGAAGGGAGACTTGGAGGAATACCAGAGACCACAAAAGAGGAGAGGGGCCTCAGCAACCTGGAGGTTTGGACTGCCCCAGTCCAGGGGGGCCTGAAGCTCAGTCAGAGACTGTGGGGAACTGGTCAGCCGGAGGAGCCAAACAAAGGAGGGCACTTGCTGCCATGGCTACCACTAGTGGAAGGCAGTACCAGGGGAATCGTCTGTGGAAGTGGGCCAGGGAGAAGAGCTGCAGGTGCAAGGGTGAAGGGAGTCAGCCCTCGCTGGTAGTGGCCATCCAGGGTCCCTGGGCCAGAACCCAGAATGAGTGGGTGGGGACCGGGTTCCCCCCAGGCTGCCCCCTGCCCCATCAAGGGTAATTGGGTTTGTATGGTGGGGCCAGCGTACTGAACAGAGGACCTGCGGTCCAGGACTGAGGCTGACCCTTCCACAGTAGCTATACACCACAGTGATAAGCATGGAGGCAGCCTGCCTTTCACTGCATTATTTGGCTACACATGTAGTGCCTGTGCTCTACATGCCACTGCAGCTGTAGAGATAGCCTTTGAATCTGTTCAAGGTGCTCTTGCTGCTTCACACACTTTTCTCAAACTTTTTCTTTTCTTTCCTTGAGCTCTGTCTTGCAGTGTCCTCCCATGGCGTGCAGCCTCCCTGGTCTCAGAGCTATGGGGAGCCAGCAGGTGGCATTTCTGCAGCCACCCACAAGTCCCCCACTTTCCCAATCAAGCCACCAGTCTCAGTGGTGGCAGGACAATTGGTGTGGCACATCCCCCAGCCTGCCTGATCCAACTTCTGCAACCTCAAGAGCAGGATGAGAGAAGGGAACATGGGGGCTTCTGATTGATCAGCATTGTGTTCCCCTGCCTACAATACCCACTGTCCATGCTGTGGATCTGTCATTCCAACATACACACACCTGCACATCTCCTAGAACTGGAAGAGGCCTTGGGAGGTTATCTAGTCCAGTCTCCTGCCTTCTTGGCAGGACCAAGCACCATCCCTGACACCTATTTGCCCCAAACCCTAAATGCCCTCCAAAATTATTGAGCTCACAATCTTTGGTTTTAGCAGGCCAATGCTCAAACCACTGAGCTATCCCCCTGCCCCCATCCCTCTGACAAACATGTTAATCGCTTTTCTCCTTACTTCTCTTCAAGGTACTGCTTTGTCATGCAAGGAAGGGCTGACTGGAGCTTTACTCCAGAGTCTATCATGAGCATTTCTTGAGCCAGGTAGATGGGAGTTTGCCGGAGAGTGACATGATGCATTTCCTCCGGTGGAGGCTAAGCTCAGGGCTTCTGCAGAGCTCCCAGTATCCAGCACCATGAAAGGATTCAGAGCCAGAGCCTGGGAGACTTAGGTTTTAGTTACTGTTTGGCAGTGTATTTGAAATCATCACACTACAAAGTCAGCTTGACCTCTAATATTTTTAGGTATCAGTCAACATCATTCAGTGGGTCATGATTTTTTATAAGAAATAACATTATAATTATTGTTAATATAAATGTAATAGTTCTTCTGATTTAGTTCCCTGGTCTTCAGTGTAAGTAAAATAAATGCACGTTAATCTAAGACCAAAGGCTTGCCACTTTCATAGTCTTTCTGGCTGAAGCTAGGACCTGAGTGATGCTGTCCTGTTTGCTGATCAGTGATAATGTATAGATGCTTTTTTGTCAGACACTGCCTTATGGCCAGATCCTGTGATTCTGACTCTGAAGTGGACTTCTGGCTACTTAAAAACTGTAAAATGAGCCCTTAAATAATGTTGAGGTAAAGATTGCCTACCAAGTGAGCAATACATAATTAAGTAGGAATAATCACTATGTATTTTTTTCTGCTTTGAATACCAGATTTAATTACAAAACCAATTACCACTATAATGGTGGATGAAGTATATGGAAGAGGAGAAAATCCACTGGAAATAGATTACACAGGAATCCCAGAATCCCACCTCCGCAGTATGTGCTGCCAATACTTTAATGAGGGATTCTCTCAAAACTGTTTCATTTCAGCCTGTGATAAGCTCTGTGATCCAGAGGAAGAACTCTCACGAAGAAAACCTAAGTTTTTGATTTCCCACTTAAGAATAACAAACAAAGAGGAAGGAAGCCACATTAGGCAAATAAGCTTAAGTACCCTTTGCTAGAAATGTTTGTACTCTGTTCTTGTAAATCATATGAGTACATTGGTGGCATAGTAATTAATTGAATTTGTTTGTGTAACTTCAAGAAGGAAAGTGAAATGAAGAACTTTTTGATCAACTCGAGTCTTTTTGCTGGTGAGCTTAAACGTAACCTTGTCCCTGGGACAGAGACAAAACTGTGATCAAAATTTCACTGAAGTCAATAGGACTCTTTCCTTTTTTATATTGGGCTTTGGATCAGGCCCTGTATTTATTCAGTCCCTGGCAAAATGCCTGTCCAACCCTGATTCAAAATACTAATAATTTCTCCTCACCCACCAAGAAGAGAGCCGTCAATCCTGCAGAAGATGGTGGTGCATGCCAATATGAAAACATAGAGCGAGAAAGCATCAGGAACAGATAATGTACCAGCAGAATTGTTAAAAGGAATTTGGTGATTACAGTATTGATTTCACATGGAAAATTTGCATGATGTAGAGATGAGTAGAAATTGGCCAGATGGTTGGACAAAGGCACAAGTTCTGCATTTACTAAAGAAGGGAGACGTAAAAGAGCAAAGTCACATTCATATTATTTTCCTGATATAGCAAATGAACAAATTCTGCTGTATATAATGCATGATCCCATGAAGCAAATGATAGAAGCAGAACTACCAGTACTACAAGCTGGTTATAGAGAAAGACCAGGCACTTGTGATCAAATCACAAACATCATTGAAAAAGCCAGAGTACTGTATAATTACCAACTGATTATGTATTTCACTGATTATTCAAAAGCCTTTTGTATTGTCTAACATGACCATCTTTGGGGTATATTGTCTGACAAAAGGATTTCAAAGCATCTCATTGAACTCATTGCAAGGCTCTACCATCAACAACAGACCACAGTGTGAATAACAGCAGGTGACAGTGAGTGGTTTTGCGTTGGGTAGGGTGGGAGACATGGAACCAATCTGTCCCCAAGCTTTTCAACATGTATGTCTAATGTATTATGAGACAAGCCCTGTCAGGTTCTGACTAACTGAATGGAGTTGAGATTTCTCTTGGACTAGAATTTTTCTTTACCAGCCTCAGATATTCTGATGACATGATACTCTGTTACAACCAGTGATGCAATGCAATGAAGGTTGGAGTCTGTAAAAACAATTAGGGAAGGATATGGACTGTTCATCAATGAAGCAAAAACAAAATGGATGCACACTGACATGATTAACAAAATGAAGATGCAAACAGATATCACAATTAACAGTCAAATTGCAGAGACATTAGATGAATACAGTGATCTGGGTCAGCTGTGGCCTTCCTTACAAAAGTTTGGGGAAAAAAACTTCATACATCTCCATATGTATGAAGGTTCAACTGGTGAAATTGGTGGAAATTAATACACTTGACAAAAAGAAAATTAAAGTCTTTGAAAGGTGGAGTTGGTGAGGACACTTGGGTACCAGCTGTATCATACAGAAGAGGAATGCTTATATGAGAAATATTATTGGAAAGAAACAGACCCTGCTGTC
This sequence comes from Carettochelys insculpta, assembly GCF_033958435.1. NCBI lineage: Eukaryota > Metazoa > Chordata > Testudines > Carettochelyidae > Carettochelys > Carettochelys insculpta. Next base: position 37,203,813 of record NC_134137.1, on the reverse strand, counting down.
AGAACTCAAGTAGTACAGATTTATGTACATTAATCTCATCATGCATAAAGATGAAAATAACATTGAGAGTGATATCAGGAAAGGCATGGTGGTGGGCCATCACAGCAGCGGATGGCCGATGAGAAGATGGCATATGGCAGGTCACCTGAAGGTCAGCTGCTGAATGCTCAAAGCTAGCTATGGATCCAGAAAGCTTGCAAAAATTCTGCTAAAATGTTACCAATATTCAGACATGAAAAAAAATTGATTTTACTGACTGATTTACCAAGTAGCATTTGTAAAAATGAGTAAATATACTGGTTGTGGGGTTATAATTTAAAAAAAGTGTTTAAATTTACATGCAGTTTGGATACAGTCTTTGGGTCCAGCAAGTTTCCATTGCTATTGTTGATTTCACAATATGATTGCCCTTGCAACAATGCCTGTATCCTCTTCCACAGTAACTGTGTTAAAACATTTAATTCAGACCACATTATGTGCTGGTGCAAATGGCCTCAGGTCTGTGGGTTTGGTGAGAGTTCCATTTACACCAAAAAGAACAACAAAGGATAGCCAATCAAAATAATTAAGATGAAATTTAGGAAGAGCTATTGGTGAACCTCACCACTTTCCACTCCAGGTGCAATGCACATTTCTTTGACTTTGCCTTGGCTAATACAAAAACTTATCAAACATTCTAGTCATTTAAAAACAAAAACCTACTAGACACTCCAATGCACACACTTCACTCTCTGGGAAGCGGATGAAAAAATAACAACACATGACAGATATTGCTCGTGTTCCTTAATGTTCTGCTGGAAGGATACTATAGTGATAAATATAGTATAAAAACCTATACTGAATAGAGAAGATAGAGATACAGGTATTTCAGAAGGCAGACAGTGCAGAGTGGCTAATACTCACACCATAAGTAGTAAGTAGGTGTGGAAGGAGAATGAGTATGCCACTAAGGCTGCATCTGCACTACAAGATAAAATCAAATTTATTTATATCGATTTTCTATTTCTGGAATTTATAAGTTCAGTTTTGACCATCTTCACTTCCACTGAGCTCCCCACAATGTTGAGACCTCGCTGCCACACACAAATTGACTAAGATCGACTGTTGCATTAGTACATTGTGGGAAGCTATCCCACAGTTCCCTCATCCCCATAGCATTCTGGGTATGTTCTCTGGTCATGACATCATCTTGCCCCACTTCGTTTTCCTCATTCTCCTCACTATCCCTGACAATGTGTTGATCCCTGGAAATAATGCAGAGACCCTCAAAATTAGAAGTGAGTATTTCTGGTTTCTGCCCGCCTTACATTGCCAACACGGGTGCAGCAACTGTATTCTCAACTGGCCATCCTCTTGTCGCACTTCCCATCATTGCCTGCACGTGATCCCTGAAATGAATGCAGGGGCCTGGACTGTTTTTTTAAAGTGAGAAGAAGAGGATAGGAAAGTGTAGGAAAAAAGAATTTTTGGTTTCCCCCTTCACTCTATTGGTGTTGGGAAGAGTCTTTGGCTTTCCCATGCATTATAAGGCTTCTGTGCAATGACTGTGTTCTCAACTGGCCATCCACTGAGTATCCCACCTCCCATCAGTGCGTGGGATCCCTGATAATAAAGCATGGGCTTGAGCTGCTTTGTAAAGTGAGAAGAGAGATGATAGAAAAATCTGGGAAAAAAGAATTTTTGGTTTCCCATCCCATTACATTGCCCACATGGGTGCAACAGCTGTGTTCTCAACTGGCCACCTACTGTGTCCCACCTCCCATCATTGCATGCATGTGATCCCTGAAAATAATGCAGGGCCCAGAATGTATTTTAAAGTGAGAAGAAAGAGGAAAGAAAAGAGCAGGAAAAAAGAATTTTTGGTTTCCTTCCGGCGGCAGCAAGCCTCAGCATGGACGAAGCAGGGTTGCAGTGGGGGACCAGATGAAGTGCTCCCTCCCTGGTGGCAGCAAGCCCCTTAGCTGCTGGGGGAGAGTGTTCCCTGGTGGCTGCAAGCCCCAGTATGGTCCAAGGCAGGGGTTGTGATTCAGTGGAAGACCAGTTGAGGTGGTCTGTCCCCAGTGGCAGTAAGCCCTTTAGCTGCTGGGGGAGACTTCCCCGATGGCAGCAAGCCCCGGTATGGACCAAGTGGGTTGTGTGCTTCAGTGGAGGACCAGTTGAGATGGTCCTTCCCCAGCGTCAGCAAGCCCTTTAGCTGCCAGGGTAGACTTTTACCCAGTGGCAGCAAGGCCTGGTAGGGATGAAGGCCGGGGTCAGTAGTTTGGGGGCCAGTTGAGGTGGTTTGCACACAAATGTATACTGCTGAGAAGAAATTTCTCTGAGTATTGTGCCAAAATGGAGGGAGTAAGGAGAGGGAGTAAAGAGAATCTGGTCCATGACATTGGTGGAGGCAAAACAATGAAGAGTTTCAAAAACAAAGAGAATTTTGAACTGGAGTCTGACGTGAATGTTAGAGTCTGAAGAGGTCACACTGGCTAGAAAGCTGTGAACATATCCTGGAGTCTAAGAAGCTTGCAGTAGTAAAAGTGAGAGGTGTTGAAGGCATTGGCAAGGATTTCAGCTGAGGTAAACTCATGACAGTGGGAGATGCAGGCATGTACTTGTTTTAATGATTATCATCCCAAAGCTGTCCTTTGTCAAAAGTAAAAATGGATTGAGCCATACAAAACAGATGCTAGTCACATTGTTCAGGGCTTCACACTGCCATCATTTAAATCAGTTACAAAACTTGGATTGTGTAAATGGCTGTAGATCTGTTAGCTCCAGTGGAGCAGGATTAATCCCATAATGTGGTACTAGAAGAGGCTCATATACTGCAATGTGTTTTAAGAACTTGACCACAATATAATGGCGTTTTTACTTTAATTACACTAAACCATACTACAGAGGTGAAATTTGTGTTACTCTGGGTTAGTTACTGCAGGCATCACATTTGAATGGAAAGCATTATGACTTTTTATGGATGCTAGAAGGAAATACCTTTAATCTGGGTTTTAAACCTTTTGTTAACTTTTCACACAATGCTTACATTTAACATAATACAATTTATTAAGTGGAAGCAGACCAACTGATATTCTTTGGCTACATAAAGTAGAGAGCACGATTGGTCCCCTCACCCCAATTGCATTGTGGACATTTCAAATGGCGAAGGATGATTTCACTTCTTTTACTCAGCCTGTTTCACTGTGTGGGATCAGATCTGCACTTTCTTCAACAGTGAAAGAAGTAGGACAATGAGGTAGGTGAAATAAGTTGTGGAGTATTTCGTTTGAAAGAAATCAGAAGGATGCAGCGCACAGCTAGAGCAGCTATAACTATAATATACACTGAGAAGTGCATTTATTTGACTTTTTTGTAGTAGAATAATGTTTCCATTTGCTTGTATAGAAACATTTATTCTGCTGTGAAGCATAATGCAACACAATTAAATGCAGCCAGAACAATGTTATGTTTAAATGTAACCTCACTGAAAGGAATAAATTACTCACATATTAGTAAAGTAAATCTGAGCAAAAGATCAGAGAATTGTAACAAAGCATGCTGTGCTCTGGGTTTTGTGCACTTGTAATGTGTTGTGGTTCTGTATTTTCCAAAACTGACATTAATAGTCAATAAAAGAAATTTTACCACATAAAACTGGTTAGCAGAAAAATGTTTAGTGTAACTTAAATGTTTCCTACAAGATATATTTTTAAAATAATTTGTTCTATTAAAATCGTTATTGAAAAAACCTTCTTTCCTCAATGTCCCTTCAGTAAACATGCTATTTTTAATAGAAGGCATATTCCAATCTTACTACTTATTTAAACAGTCATCTCATTTTATGCTTTTAACTTGAGCTTGCATATCTGAACTATATTCAGGGATGGAGAAACTGAAAAAGAAACAGGATGGAAGAAAAACTATAATTCGTAAAAATTCTTTGTTTTTTCTCAGCCACATTTTTGTCACAGCCCCACTCTGATCAACTTGTATTTTTTTAAGTAAACATTTTTAGTGGTTTTGAAATGCTGCATCAAAAAGAAAGGGGACAAGGAAGGTCCCCTTTACATCAAAACAGCAATACTGTACAGACAAACTTGTTTTGCTAAATGTGTATTTCAATGTAATTGTAATGAATCACTTCAGGAATTTGCATATCATTATACTAGTAAGTAGACTTACAAATAGTGTGGTACAGTCATCACTCATATTTTGATATATATGTTTATAAATTTATTTTCTCTCCCTGGATTGACACGAAGATTTATTACTGCACCTTAGAGTAAGTTAAAGTAGCATCAGCATCAAACTCTAAATCCATTAATCACAACAAAGTAAATTGGTAGACACATGTATAAGGTGTATATTACACTATTAGAAAAACATTACAGCTCCAACTCTTTTAATTACAAAAAGTTTGATTTTCCCTGCACATTAGAAAACATTTGGATTTAATGACACTGGTCCTACTGGAGTGTGTATAGTGGCAATATTTGCAAATAAAGGAAGAGAAGATATTTTTTACAATGCATCACAGCTGATTTTGCAGAAGAATATTTATAGGGATGTTGGTACAGCTGATTGGAAACATTCTTTCAAAATGTTGTGTCTGTTCTATCTATGGCCTTCTTTGGCATTAGAACTGTGGAGCTTAAGCCACAGAGGACTGAGCAAAGCCGTTCACAACAGGATTAATTTCACCCTTGATGCTTTATTTAATTCTCAGTTTGAACCATGAGAAAATTAATCTAGCTCACCAACAGTGATAAATATATGTATATATTTGCACTAGTCAGCAAAGATTTAGTGTAGGGGAAGAAAACTCTTAATAAGGAACTTGATGAAGAGCTGAAGTTGCAGGTTTTTATTATGGAGCCACAAAAAGCAACCACTTTGGATATTCTGTAGAAAAATAAGTAGGCAAAGGATGACAAAAACATCTTCACTATCACAGCAGACAGCTCTTTAAAATGTGTCTTAAATTGCACATTGTTGAACATGTGGTTGGGAACCTGAAAAGACATAGCAATCACATACATCTTTTTATCCATGCAAAATTTTCAGATCTTCTTTGAATATTTGATGTTTGAAATTTTCCAGAACCATTCACTTCAATAGATTACTGAATGTAAGCCTACATATTAAAATGTCTCACATACCAGTGCACTTATATTTCTTGTCTGTGGTGCAGCTAGGTTACGTATTCTAGGCTCCAGAATCTTTGGTCATCACCTCTTTCGGCCAGAGACCTAAATTTCTTTCCCTTCTGACCAGGGTATTTCCAAGACAAACAATGACTATATTGCAACCTCCCCAGTAAAAGACAAACTACTAAGAAGGCCTGTTTCACTTCTTTCCCCAGAGACAGTACACAATGTAATTGCCACAGTTTGTTACAACACAGGGCTTTCTGAGCAAGCATATTCTTAGGATGAAAGCATTACAGAGGAAACATATTAAACCCATGAAAGAACCTATGTGTATACTAATAAACTTAACAGAGAGCATCTTGTAATTCCAAAAAGAATTCTGATCAATGCTTAGTCCATCAAAACCCAATATAGGGTTATCATGTGATCAGCAGTTCATAACAGCTTTTGCTCTGAAGTAGTTCCCAATTCTTATGGCACATCTGTGGGCCAAATAGCCTCCAACTCTTCATAAGGATTCAAGTCCTCTTGGACCAGAGGTCCTAGCCACTTGTTGGATTGGAAAGAAGAGCCCCTGAGCCAACTGAACTCAAGCTATTCAACTTCAGTTAATTCAAAATGTAGGTCTCTGGAGAATCCAGTTTGAACTACTAAATATAAGCCTCTCTCCAGCAGGTGGTAAGTGCCTGGAGTTGTTACAATCTGGGTGAATTTGCCTAACCACCCTCTCCTGTTCTTAATTCTTGGAGGGCTGTGGAAATACATACTACAGTCTATCAAGAATACATAAATATTTGCATTTTAATACAATGAACTCTTGAAATATTTAAATGTAATTCATCAAGATTTAACTTAATAAGGATTGTTCACCATATTGTGGGGTATTTTCATATCTATTTCAGTTCTGCATATAATAATGACTAGGGGAAAACTGGCTTAGTTGTAATACTAGTGAAAAAGGATCTGAGGCAGTGGATCATAAATTGAATGTGAATAAAAATATGATGCTAGTGCTAGAAATGTCTTTTATGGCTCTGAGTTGTTTATACAGAAATTAATATATAAGACACAAGATATGATTGTCCCTTTCCACTCGGCACTGCCTTAGCTGGAGTGTTGTGTCAAGTTCTGGGTGCCCAACATGAAGAAATACATTGAAAGTTTGAGAAAATGATAAAATCTTCAGAAAATGTGATTTATTATGAGGTGTTAACAAAACTGGTCACATCTAGTCTTGAGAAAGAGGAGGAACCTGGTAAGTCTTCAAATATGTTAAGGTCTGTTATAGAGAGGATAGTGATAATTTGTTCTTCATGTCCACTGAAGGTAGGACTAGAAGTAATCTGTAGCAGGGAGTATTTAGGTTAACTACCAAAAGAAATGTTCTAACTGTAAGTAATAGGTAAGCTCTGGGATGAATTTCCATTGGAGGTTGTGGGGACTCCATCACTGTAGATTTTTAACATCAGGTTGAACAAACACCTGTCAGGGATGATGTAGGTTTACTTCATCCTTCCTCTGCACAGTGGCTAGACTTGGTGCTCTCTTGAGATGCCTCCTACCCCTGCATATCCATAATTCTGATGTCACAAAAATAAAATATTACTAATTCTTAGTAATCCCAACTATTATCTTGCCTTTGTCTTTCATTGCCCCTTTCTCCCAGTTACGATAATTTTATTATCAGCAGAGCTGCTAGTGCCATCCATAGTTAAGGTTCAACCGAACACTCCATAATAAGAACTGGTTTTACATTTGCCAAAGGTTAGCTGTTTGATCTGAAATCTTCCATACCAGGTTTCTGCTTCAGGATGCATTGTATGCCTCAGGCTGTGTTGTTTTTGGAAAATTTAAGATCAACAGAGTGAGCCATTTTTGAGCACTGTTTAAGGGGAATAGTTTTGCTTTTAGATGTTTAACAGAGTTCTTACAAGTAAATCACTAAGGTTTCCATCCTTTGGAGCATGAACTTTTGCAGTGGGATTCCTAGGAGTCAAGGATGTCCCTTTTGTTGTCATCCTGAAATTTTCTGAAATTTGACTAAGGCATAAATATCTGAAAAATCTCAGTTTGCATATGCTCAGTAGAGACATGTAAGAATGTGACATCTGAATTCTTCATAGTCCATCTTTCCTTCTTTGGAGTTGTAGGGCCTCAGTAGTTACCTGTAGTGGTGGCTGTAGTGCTTGGCACAGGACATGTGAGCAGAGAGACTGTCTCTTAAGCTTGTAGTGGTCTTGCTTCTAGGCTCTGGGCAGCATGGAGATGGAAGAATGCAGCAGGGTGAGGAATGGATCTGGAGGGAAAGGGGGAATAGGAGACAAGGTGCAACTAGAGCAAAAGCCCTCCTCTGCGGTCATTCTTGATGCTCTTTCATCTCTTTGCTCTTCCTTATCTTTAACCTGTCTATCTCCCCCTCTCCATTCACATGGTTTCATCATTCACAGTTCTCCCTTGCTTCTCTTGACCTCTCGCCCTTTTTGCCCACATTTGCATATATGACCTACTACAGGTTGAAACTCTCTCACCCAGCCTTACCTCCCCTGGTTGGACATATACCCTTGTTCATGACCACTCATGTCCCAAGGGTGCCAAGGATTACAACCTGTATTGTTTCTTAGACCTCTCCTTCAGTGTACTACTGTGTATAGCATTTCTAAAATAAACCTTTCATCTCTCCCCTTGCCCTGTTTCAGCATTCTCTAACATAGTTGTCAACTCCATTGTCTTTCTCTTCCTTAGGCTTACAGTCCCAGGTGCTACAGAAGTTAAATGTTAATTTTTGTTTTTTTTCTTATTATTATTATTGCCATTGCCTCCTCTCTTCCTTCTTCACCATTATGTATGTTCTTGCCAGAGCCCGAAGCTTCTTCCTGATGCTACAATTTCTCAAATACCTGTTTTTAACTAGATGAGAATTTTTTTTCTTGTGAAAAAATTCTGCAAAAATAAAAAAATATTTTCACTGGATTTTTTTTATTTCTTTATTTGGGAGGCTGAGGGGAGTTTTTGCAAGGGAAAATAAAATTGCCTCAAACCCACAACATTTGGATTGTCAAATTGTGGGTTTAAAAATGTGAAAAAGTGAGCTAAAATGGATAATTCTCAAAAGTTACCATTTAGATAAAAAAAGACATTTTCTGTCAAACAAATTTTCAATAGAAAAATTTCAACCAGAAATTGCACTTAACCATAACACTCAGATAAGTAGCCCTGTTTTCTCCATTGTATCTGAACCCATTGTCAGTGTAGCCCGTGTAAAGCCATAGGGGGAATTCTAACTCTTTTTCCCTTGTATGAGCACATATTCATAGTCTTAAATGTCATCAGTTTTCTCATATTTGGACCCCTTTATTGGGTAATAGCCAGTGTCACAGTCTGTAGCTATGACATACTGATAGCTACAAGAGCATTACACCACTCTGCAGCTATGTTTAGGAAAACTGTTCTATCTGTAGACGGGTGACATGACTACGTTGGAAGAAATGTTATGCTGGAAAATATTTGTACTTCTGGACAAGACAGATAAGTAGAGAAACATTATAGGAACTATAGTTACATAAATGGTCTGAGTCATTTTCCTATGATGTTTTCATTTCTAGTTTTAGAGATGAGATTTGTATTTGCTGTGTCTCATTTACCATCTGAGTTTATGTCCATGAATAAGCAATATCTCAGTAATACTGTACATATTGCTTTGTTGCAACCTGCTGCATATTATGAAAATATGTAAGGAAGGAATACTTTAAAAAGAGGCCAGCACAATGCCTTGAGCTACAAGTGAAAAAAGAAAAGAAAAAAGCATAAAATTGTAGTGGTTGTAGCACAGTAGCAATGTAATTCTAAAAGGCCAATCAATTTGAAAATGAGCTTCTGCAGGGGGTTAAAAGCTTAGTTTCTCCAGATTATATTTTTTTGTTAATGAAAATTTTGTACTGAGAAATCAGTGCAAAAACAGAGTTGTTCTTAACAAGTGAAGTATTCCCAATTCCAAATGCTCAAAATATTTCACTTCACACTTCAGTAGCCAAGACAAGAGCGAGTGCCAAGCAATGGACTAAGGTGGGAATCAAAAAGAAAAGGTACAGATTTTAGGGCTGTTAAAACAGAGGAGGTGGCAAGATTTCACGGCAGCCTGAATGTTGGAGAGGTGAATATGACAACAACATTGTGAGCCAGAATAATTGAGAGTATGGTGAAAGAAGGGAAGTGTCAAGGCCTAACAGTGGTGGTGATCATGTGTTCAGTTTCTACCAGGTTCAGACTGAATTGGCAATTGGATATTCCAAAGCAGATGCTGGAGAAAGAGCTGCAGATAATGAAAGTAATAATATATATAGCTTTTGTATAATGTTTTAAACCAGTAGACCTCAAAGCAAGAAAGAATGGAGGGGAAGAAATCAGAGCAAAGAGATTAGGGAAGTAATCATGTAGTAGTAGCTAAAGGATTGAAAGGAGATGAAGTCAGTGAGCACTGGATTGAAACAATAAACAATATGCATATTAATATGGGGCTCTTGTGCCTCATCCCTGCATGGGGTGTTAATTGCAAGGGTTTCCACACACACAGGGTTGTCACCTGTGCTGATAAGGGTCCACCATTACTCCTCATGTGCCTCCTCTGGTTCCTGAGCCATCACTCTTTGTCTGCAGGTGGGCTGCAATCCATTTAACCAGCGATGTGCAGTCTCAGTATGTGCAAAGTATTTTGATGTTACCTAGTTTGCTGATCGAGCATTCATATGTGAGACAAATGCGAGGCAAGGAATTATAAGTCTCAGTCCTGTAAAATGATGAGTCGTGTGCCTGTTATGTGTGGAGTAAAAGCAAATAATGGAAGGTCCTGGAAAGAAAGATCATGGTTCCCAAACTAGAGTAACTACACTGTCTTGAAAAACATTACTCCAGGTTTTAAAATAAAAATAAAAACAGGTAGCTCAGGAATTTCCATTTTATCTTTAAAAATGTTCACTGAGCCTAACAGCCTTTAATAGCAAATGTTTCATTGCTAAACAGAGTAACATCATCAGTGCCTAGTGAGAGATCTTCAAACCATTTCTTATATAGTCCTTTCATATAGACCTTATCAGTAATTAGACCTTAATTGATTACTCTTGTCTTCAATTTAAGACCAATTTGCACCTAGTCCCACCCTCATTATCTGTTAAAACAAAAAAGCAATCAACTAGTACTTTAAAGACTAACAAAATAATTTATTAGGTGAGCTTTCGTGGGACAGACCCACTTCTTCAGACCATAGCCAGACCAGAACAGACTCAATATTAAAGGCACAGAGAAAACAAAAATAGTAATCAAGATTGACAAATCAGAAAAGAATTATCAAGGTGAGCAAATCAGAGAGTAGAAGGGCAGAAGTGGAGTGGGGGAGTCAAGAATTAGATTAAGCCAAGTATACAAAAGAGCCCCTATAATGACCCAGAAAATTCCCATCCTGGTTCAAACTATGTGTTAATGTGTCAAATTTGAATATAAAAGAGAATTCAGCAGCCTCTCTTTCAAGACTGTTGTGAAAATTCCTCTTCAGTAAGACACAATCTTTTAAGTCATTAACAGAATGGCCCACTCCATTAAAATACTGGCTGAGCAGTTTGTGGATCAGGAGTGTTTTTATGTCTGTTTTGTGCCCGTTCATTCTTTGTCTAAGAGAGTTTGAAGTCTGTCCAATATACAAAGCATCTGGGCATTGTTGGCAGATGATGGCATATATGATGTTAGCTGAGGAACAGGAGAATGTTCCTGTGATTCTGTGAATAACCTGGTTAGGTCTGGTGATAATATCTCCAGAACAGATATGTGGACAAAGCTGGCAGCGGGCTTTGTTGCAAGGAAAAGTTCCAGGACTGGTGTTTCTGCAGAATAGACTGTGGTTGTTGGTGAGAATCCCCATAAGGTTGGAAGATTGTCTGTATGAGAGAACAGGCCTGTTACCTATGGCCTTCATGAGTGTGCCATCCTGCTTAAGGATAGGTTGTAGGTCTTTAATAATGCGTTGCAGTGGTTTGAGTTGGGGGCTGTAGGTTCTTACACAGCTTTTATAGCTAACCGGATGATTACTAAAAAAGTTAAGAATTTGATCTGTGTGCATCTCTTTTCTATATACTGATGTTTCCAGGTTCTCTGTTTCACTACGATTAACTAATACGTCCAGAAGAGGATCTTTGTTGTTATATTTCTTTTCAATAGTGAAAACAATATCCTTAACTGTTTCATTTAAAATGTTATTGCATCGAATGACGACAAATGTGTCATCTGCATAGCATATCCAAATGCTTGGTTTAATTACTGGTAGCACAGTCCATTCTAAGTGTTGCATTACCGCTTCTGTGATTAACCCTGAAAGCAGTGATCCCATTGGGTCCAGGTTTGCACTGGTATAACCAAGAGCAGAATTTGGCTCAATTTTTCTAAGTTTAGATGTGGTAACTGTGGGTGAAGTAAGGAAAAGAGGTGGGGTCTTCAGGCAGTAGTATGCTATTGGACCGTTTCAATGAAGTAGAGAGTAATAAAGGTATTTATTATAAACTTGTATGGCTATAATCTTTATATAGTGCCACAAAGTAAGCTTTTTGGTCTCACTCGGAATTAAAAAGTGCTCAGCTGATAAGCGAAAGGAAATTTCTTTTAATGTCAACAGTCATATGTCCTCCCAGAGGGTGGGTTAAAAATATACATTTTTTTTGCATATGAAAGCATTAATGTCTCTTTCTTTCCATGCAGTCGAGATAATGAGGATAGACTAACAATTCGTCGACAGACCATACTTCGTGAGAAGGGCAGAAGGCTGGCCAGTCGCGGACCAGCATACATGTTTAATGATCGTTCCATGAGTCTTTCTCTGGATGAGGAGCGTTTTTTGGATGCAGCAGAATATGGGAATATTCCTGTGATTCGTAAAATGCTGGAAGAATGTACATCACTAAATGTAAACTGTGTGGACTACATGGGGCAGAATGCTTTACAGCTGGCAGTTGCCAATGAGCATCTGGAGATTACAGAGCTTTTACTGAAGAAGGAGAACCTATCCCGGGTTGGGGACGCGTTGCTTTTGGCTATTAGTAAAGGTTATGTTCGGGTAGTGGAAGCCATCCTAAATCATTCTGCATTTGCTGAAGGCAAGAGACTTGCCCTAAGCCCCAGCCAGTCAGAATTCCAGCATGATGACTTTTATGCATATGATGAGGATGGAACCCGGTTCTCTCATGATGTTACTCCAATCATTCTGGCTGCCCATTGCCAGGAATATGAAATTGTTCACACCCTCTTGAGAAAAGGTGCTCGCATAGAAAGGCCACATGACTATTTCTGCAAATGCAGTGAGTGCAATCAAAAGCAAAAGCATGACTCTTTCAGTCATTCTAGGTCCAGAATCAATGCCTACAAAGGTCTGGCAAGCCCTGCCTACCTTTCCTTGTCCAGTGAAGATCCAGTAATGACTGCCTTAGAACTTAGCAATGAGCTGGCAGTGCTCGCAAACATTGAAAAAGAATTCAAGGTAAGTGTGTGGTCATCAGGTTCTGATTGTACAGCTTTAGAGAAGTCTGTTAAATGTGCTGTCCCAACCACAAAAGTGCGATGGGAGTGTGGTGACTCTCTGTCGAAAGAGCGGGTTAATTTTTTGATCTGCTATTTTTGTGTGTGGTAGCTATCTTTCAGAAGAAGTTTTTTTTGGAAGAAATCTTCCAAAAGAACTTCTTTCAAAGGACCGCTGCAGTGTAGCTCTAACCTTCTAGAGAAGTTTGTTACTTGGCTGAGTCCTTGAATGCCAGAAGTCAGCCTAGAAAAATGTGCAAGGCTTAGTTAAAATCTCAGCTATTGCAGCACAAACAGTAGCACTTCAATATTGAAAAAGTTCATCTTAGAATTAAAGGGTGGATAGATTTAGCTTTCTTCCCTGATACTTCCAGACAAAGGGGAAGTCGCAACATCAATTTCAGCCATACTTCTATTGGAACAAAAAAATTAAATAAGAGACATTAGTCTCAAAACAAATTCTATCTGGTGTGCTACAGATACAGGATTTTACTAATAGTTATATATTTTCTTCCTGAGAGATATAAAATTGGTTAATCTGCTTTCCATGTCCAGATAAGTGTACAAATGTTCATGAAATAGCAAATTTTACTGCTTGGCTTCTGGCATCTTCTTTATACAGGTAACACATTAATTTTCTTTGTCACTTTATGACAAATGTGAAATATCAAGACTTAGATGACATTATTTAAAAATGTTTGTGTCTGGCTCTTTGGCTTTTTTTATACCATTTGAATAAATACTTGATTGAAATTAAATGTGAAATGTGGATGCAGTCATCTGGCTAATCTATGCACGTAACAGATGCTGTAGTACTAAAAAGGAATACCAAGCACTGAGCCCATGACCATCCTTAGAGGTGGTGCGTGCCATCACCCAAGGCCCCACCTCTTCCCACTGCTGCTCCATCCCCACTTCATATCTTCTCCCAGCCCCACACCCTGCCTCTTTCCATCCTTGCTCTGCCACCTCCCTGCCCTATTCCACCCCTTCCTCCAAATCCCTTTCCTGAAACCATGTGGCCTGGGGGATTAGTTGGGGGGCCAGACAGCAGCAACACAGATCAAGCCTGTCCCTGCATTCACTAGTGGCAGCTGGAAAGGGAACAACCCACCCCCAGCCCATTCCATGGATTCCCAGCCACTTCTCACCCCTTCCTGCTACTACTGGTGAATACAGGGGTGGTTCCACCCCTTTCCCCAAGCTGGGAACCCCATTTCCCCAGCTGGGACTCAGGGGCCATGTTGACCCGGCTGGGGCCGAGTTGCTCCACTTCCCACTGCTTCCTGTGAGTGTGTGTGTGTGTGCAGGGGAGGTGCGGTTGTGGTCCAAACACTGCTGCCGGCACCTGGGAAATAAAAACAAACAGGAACAGTATTCCCTAATCCTATCCTGTTTGTACCATTGGCTCACAATGAGAATAAATTAACTTCTATTCTCCAAGAATGTGTGTCATACCTAAAGGATGGGTGGCTGTAAGCATTGGGAAAGCATTGACTGAGGAAAGTACTGAAGATAGTAGCCAAGGTGGATAACCAACTGTACCATAGCACACAGTTTGATATGGTGGCTAAGAAATTAAATGATATCCTTCAGTGTGTATGCAGGGAGATAGCGAGTAGAAGTAGGGAGCAGTTACTAGCACTACATATAACTTGTTCAAGTTCTGGTGCTCTACTTTTAAAAGGATGCTGAAAACTGAAAAAAAAAGGGCCAGAGAAGATCTACAATAATATTTCAAGCTTTGGAAAGCTGCCTTACAGTGAGAATCAAGGAAACATTTAGATTTCCCCAGAGAGGGTTGAGAGGTTACTTGCTTGTAGACCATAATTACCTTTGTGGAAGGACGGTTTTTTGATAACTGAAAGCTCATAAATCTAGCAGGTAAAAGCATAACAAGTTGCATTATCTTGAAACTGAGGCAAAATCACTTTGGGCTAGAAATTAGAAGGGGTTGTTTTACAGGTGCAAAAGTTAACCACTTGTTGAAATTTTGTGGCTTGTGTTCTGCAGGAACTCTACCTAGGTCATCATAATGGTCCTTATTGGCCTTACAATCTAGTAAGAGATACGTTGAATTCTCCATGGTTAAAGTAGAGTGGGGTGGGCAATAAAAAAGTAGCAGCCTACCAGGTTTAGTCCCTGGCAGCTGCAGCCACTATATTTACCTGTGTTTCTTCAGGTATCAGGCAATCACAGATCTCAGCCGTGAACCACCATTCATGGCCAGTCGGGGCTTCAGGAAGTGGCATAAACTGGGGCACTGCTTCCCACTTCTCCCATTGTCCATGAACAAAAATCCATGGCCAACGAGAGCTGCAGTTGCACAATACCTGTAGAGGTGCAGGTAAATATAGTGACTACGGCTGCCAGGGACTAACCCTGGCCAACCACATCTGGCCCATGTGCTGGTATTTGCCCTTCCACAAACCAGAGCAAACTCTGATTTGAAAAGGAGAATTTGGCTTTATAGACGCTTGGTTTCACATCACAAAAAGTGGGAAAAATAGTATCAATTTCAGAGGGATAGTCTGGGTCTTAATTTATAATGTTTGTCAAATACTTCAAGAGCCACAAATGAGAAGAGTATATCTGTTCCCGGAGCTCATCTTCTCATTTCTCTCCTGTGGCTAGTTGTGAACAGCCACTCAGCAATTCATCTAATAGTACTTGAAGGTGTAAAATGGTTTCTCATATGTTACATGTAAACAACTGTTAATTTTCTTTCTTTCCCCCTCTCCAGAATGATTACAAAAAATTGTCTATGCAATGCAAGGATTTTGTAGTTGGACTTCTTGATTTGTGCAGAAATACTGAAGAAGTGGAAGCTATTTTGAATGGAGACGTGGAGATGAGCCATAACAGTGGAGAACATCATCGTCCCAGCCTTAGACGCTTAAAACTTGCCATTAAATATGAAGTCAAAAAAGTAAGCCATGGTATTAATAAAATCATAGTTTAAATTAGTGGTAGTCTCATTAACTCATATTGCCATTCATTATTTGTATCATGCCAGCATCCAGATGCTCCACACAGGATCCGGGTCCCATTGCACTGGATACTATTCACTTGTACAGTAAGAGAGTTCCTGCCCCAAAGTACTTACTGTCTTAATAAAAAACAGTGGCTAAGGTGTGTGTGCAATACGCAAGGAGATTGTTATAAGAGAACCATATGCTTATTTGAACTAGGTGTATATGTTATTTGCAAGTTTTGCATGCATTTATTTAATGAATGAGAGATAATTAATCCAGCTTCTAAAACAAAATCATCAAATATAGTTAATTAAAATGTACAATGTAGCAGATTGGCCCCTAATAATAGAAAGATATCTTTGTGTCAAACTTTCGTGCCCTGTTCACAGAGGATTTACCTCCTGGAAAGGTCACTTTTTATTTGATGTAGGAAATTTGAAAGATGCATACAAAACTGGGCAGTGTACAGAAAAGCATCATTTATCAGCATAGATATGGGGCTCAATCTGGTAACCACCATAGGCTCCAGCCTGATTACAGTCATGGCCACCAGGCTCCTCAGTGACCTGAGCTATAATGAATATATCACCTCTATGCTGTGGTGGCCCCAACATCAGCTTCCGTGTTTAAGGGTTTGGTCTGGATCAAGAACGCACTCAGTGAATGAGGACCCAGGTACATTTGTAGCTGCGTCTCCACCTTTACTCTTTGGCTACAGCTACACAGTAGAGTTATGTTGAAATAAGATATTTCGAAAGAGCTATTTGGAAATAACACAGCTATACACAAAATGTATTTTGAAATAGCACCCAGCTATTTTGAAAAAGCATTTCTGGACGCACAGCACTATTTTGAAATAGTGCCATTGGGCGCCATTATGGCTTATTTCAAAATAGTGCTATTCTGTGTCTTTATAGCTGTGTCTACACGTGCACGCTACTTCGAAGTAGCGGCACTAACTTCGAAATAGCGCCCGTCGCGGCTACACGCGTTGGGCGCTATTTCGAAGTTAACTTCGACGTTAGGCAGCGAGACGTTGAAGTCGCTAACCTCATGAGGGGATCGGAATAGCGCCCTACTTCGACGTTCAACGTCGAAGTAGGAACCGTGTAGACGATCCGCGTCCCGCAACGTCGAAATTGCTGGGTCCTCCATGGCGGCCATCAGCTGGGGGGTTGAGAGATGCTTTCTCTCCAGCCCCTGCGGGGCTCTATGGTCACCATGGGCAGCAGCCCTTAGCCCAGGGCTTCTGGCTGCTGCTGCGGCAGCTGGGGATCCATGCTGCAGGCACAGGGTCTGCAACCAGTTGTCGGCTCTGTGTGGCCACGTCTACACGTGCAGCCAACATCGAAATAGCTTATTTCGATGTTGCGACATTGAAATAGTCTATTTCGATGAATAACGTCTACACGTCCTCCAGGGCCAGCAACGTCGATGTTCAACTTCGACGTTGCTCAGCCCAACATCGAAATAGGCGCAGCGAGGGAACGTCTACACGGCAAAGTAGCACACATCGAAATAGGGATGCCAGGCACAGCTGCAGACAGGGTCACAGGGCGGACTCAACAGCAAGCCGCTCCCTTAAAGGGCCCCTCCCAGACACAGTTGCACTAAACAACACAAGATCCACAGAGCTGACAACTGGTTGCAGACCCTGTGCCTGCAGCATAGATCCCCAGCTGCCGCAGAAGCAGCCAGAAGCCCTGGGCTAAGGGCTGCTGCCCACGGTGACCATAGAGCCCCGCAGGGGCTGGAGAGAGAGCATCTCTCAACCCCCCAGCTGATGGCCGCCATGGAGGACCCAGCAATTTCGACGTTGCGGGACGCGGATCGTCTACACGGTCCCTACTTCGACGTTGAACGTCGAAGTAGGGCGCTATTCCTATCTCCTCATGAGGTTAGCGACTTCGACGTCTCGCCGCCTAACGTCGAAGTTAACTTCGAAATAGCGCCCGACGCGTGTAGACGCGACGGGCGCTATTTCGAAGTTGGTGCCGCTACTTCGAAGTAGCGTGCTTGTGTAGACGCAGCTTGTATCTTGTGTTGTTTAGTGCAACTGTGTCTGGGAGGGGCCCTTTAAGGGAGCAGCTTGCTGTTGAGTCCGCCCTGTGACCCTGTCTGCAGCTGTGCCTGGCACCCTTATTTCAATGTGTGCTACTTTGGCGTGTAGATGTACCCTCTCAGCGCCTATTTCGATGTGGTGCCGCGCAACGTCGAAGTTGAACGTCGACGTTGCCAGCCCTGGAGGACGTGTAGACGTTATTCATCGAAATAGACTATTTCGATGTTGCTACATCGAAATAAGCTATTTCGATGTTGGCTTCACGTGTAGACGTAGCCTATAACACCTATTTCAAAATGCCTGTTTTGAAATAAGCATTACTTCTCCTGTAATGAGGGTTACGATTTTGAAATACTGCAACTGCCACATCAAATTTATTTTGAAATAATGTGTGCATAGTATAGATGCTAACAAAGTTATTTCCAAATAACAGCTGTTAACTCAAAATAACTCTGTGGTGTAAACATAGCCTTCCGGACAGCTATGCTTGTTTTGGACTGTGAAGCTCATAATGTCCTTGATGAAGTGCATGTGAACCAGAGATAAAGTATTTTTAGTAAAGGGGATTTAACCTGTTGAATTACCTACTAAAGAAGATTAGACAAATGCAGAATCTGACCATTTTCAGAGAAATCTGGAAGACCTATGATGAAGGTTTTCCACCCCGACAAAAATAATTACATCTGCACAATGAAAACTAAATTAAACTCACCAAAAGCCAATAACAAGGAAAGGTCAAGGAGATGAAATTCTATGAAG
Organism: Carettochelys insculpta; assembly: GCF_033958435.1. Classification (NCBI taxonomy): domain Eukaryota; kingdom Metazoa; phylum Chordata; order Testudines; family Carettochelyidae; genus Carettochelys; species Carettochelys insculpta. Next base: position 37,185,334 of record NC_134137.1, on the reverse strand, counting down.
TTCAGTAACCTAATGTATCCATCCAGTTCACCTGGGCAGAAATAGAGTCCTTTTATGCAGATCTAAAATGATCTGTTTACTATGGAAAATCTTAAGAGTTAGGTGTGTAAATGGTGTGTATGGATAGAGTTTGAACTGTCATTGAGGACTAGTTAGTTAAGCATTAGATTAGTTAATACTTAGTGTGACAAAGTCCCTTGTTGACCCCTGTGGGTTCTTGCACTTCCTGGTGGTTTCTTTGGTGTGCCTCAGAGACTCACAGAGAACCCATATCTGCTTGGTACTTTCCCGAGGCAGAAGTCTCCGCTTAGCAAGCTGTCCTCTTCACCAGCAAGTCTCAACTTGGGAGGACAGGGCCAGTTCCCTTGCAGGCCCGCGCCTGTTCCAACGTAGTACCCCTCTGGGGAAGGGTGGGGGGAGTCCAGACCCACCCTCTACCCTGGACTCCAGCCCAGGGTCACTACAAGCTCAGGCGGCTGCTGGCAGGGCCTTCTCCCCTGCCCCAATGTAGCAACCTACCCCTGGGCCACTTCACCCACCGCTTCCCCGTGTTACCTCTTGCTCTTGCTCTTGCTCTTGCTCTTGCTCTTGCTCTTGCTCACACCTTCCAAACCCTTCCCCCTGCAACCAGCTATGGGGAACTTTTTATAGGGAGTGCAGGGCCTCAGCTAGCCAATGACTGCTGACTGTGGCTACTAGTTAATGAGGCCCCCAGCTGTCTGCCTTAATTGGGAAACAAAAAGGCATTCCCCCACCAGCCCGTATAGCAGCCCTCTTGCAGGATCCTGTAGCCCCCAGGCAGTGGCCTCTCACATTAGTTAAGTATTAGAACAGGTTACTAGTTGAGGTTGTGGAATCCTTGTAATTGGAGGTTTGTAAAAAATAGTTTTCTAAGAACAAACATAGTAGGGAAGACCTAACTATACTCAATCCAGCCATAGTCTGTGGGGTAGGGTTGCCAATTTTCTAATTGCACAAAACTGAACACCCATGCTCTGCCCTTTGCCCCATCCTTTCAACAATGTATCACTCTTCTCGAAGGCCACACCCTCCATTCACTTCATCTCCAGTCCCTCTATCACTCACTTTCCTCCATCCTCACTCACTTGCTCATTTTTTCAAGGCAAAGGGTTGGGGTGCAGGAGGGGATGAAATTTCAGGCTGGAGGTGTGGGATCTGGTATGGGGTCAAGAAATGAGGAGTTCGGGGTAGGGAGGGGCTCTGGGCTAGGGCAGGGGTAGGGGTGTGGGCTCTGTGGTGGAGCTATGGGTGAGGGCTTTGGGGTACAGGAGGGGGCTCCAGGCTAGAAGGTGGAGTCAAGTGATTCAGGATCCGAGGAGGGGCTCAGGACTGAGGCAGGGAGTTGGGAAGTGGAAGAGGGTGCAGGATCCAAGAGGGAGTTTGGTTGCATGAGGGGGCTCAGGACTGGGGGGAGCAGGAAGCAGGTTCTGGGCTGTGCTTACCTGGTAGAACTCACTTGAAGTGAGGCCACATCCCTCAGCTCCTAGGCATAGGGACAACCAGCTGGCTCTGCATGGTGCATGCTGCCTCCACTCACACATACTGCTCCAGCAGCTCCCACTGGCTGCAGTTCCCAGCTAACAAGAGCTGCAGACCCAGCATACAGAATGGGGACAACACACAGAGCACCTCTGGCTGTCCCTCCATCAAGGAGCCACATGGAGCCTGGTAGGAAGCATGCCAGATTTTTTTAAAGTTATATCTTAATCACAAATTTTCTGACATAAAGTCTTTAGTGAAAAATTGCACTATCATAATCACTGACATGAAGTGGTTAACCATGGAAATCATGGGTTTTTTTCACCCTCATTTTGAGGGATGCCGGGATCTCACATTCCTGAAGTTCTTCACATTGGATCCCCTCAGTATACAAAGACGCCATAAAAACAAGCAGTCTGGTAGCACCTGAAAGACTAACAAATGTATTTATTAGGCAATGCGCTTTCCTGAGTAAGACCCATTTGGTCTGAACGGGACTGCTTGTTTTCTGTGAAGCTACAGAGTAACACAGCTACCCTTCAAAGACTCCTCAGTGCCCTCAATGCCAGGCCAGATTTTGATGACACTAATGTCAATGGCAACATTCCCATGGACTGTAATGGGACAATTAGATTGCTTTCTTAAAAGTCATTAAACTTATCAGTACTCTCACTTTTCAGTAAAATAGCATGTCAATTTTGAATAGAGCAATTGGATTCAGTGTCTCATTTCTATATTTTTCTCATTTCGCATGATTATATTGCAATGAAATAACATAGGCCATTATTGTGACATACATGTGGGATGAAGTTAAAAGCACAGGCAAAGGCGTTCAATTGAAATGGGAACAGGAGGTTGACCTAAATGAAACTTCCTCCAGTTAGAAGAATAAGTTAACATTTTTTTAAAAGTTTTAAGTAGTCACACAGAATCCAATTTGACATTAGGACCAGCAGCTAAAATTCCTGCCATGGCTAGCGGTACGCTCGCATTCTGGGGAAACTATGCGTACCTAAAAGAGCAGATTGCCGTTTTACACTACTGTACATTCTGGTGTTCAGAATGTTTACTGAGCTGTTATTCCGACAATCTATATCCATCACTGGTGGCTAACATTTTATTTAGTGGTATTCTGACAATAATGTTCTTTTGTTGTGTTCCTTTTCTTTGTCATAGTTTGTAGCACATCCAAACTGCCAGCAACAACTTCTTTCAATCTGGTATGAGAATCTCTCAGGTTTACGTCAGCAGACCATGGCAATGAAGTTTCTAGTCGTTCTTGCAGTTGCGGTAGGGCTGCCTTTCCTGTCTGTGGCTTACTGGATTGCTCCATGCAGCAAGGTTAGTTTGTACAGTTTTGTAAAAGTATCTGCCTGCAAAGATGAAACATATGTATAAATTACCAATGCACCGAGGAAAGCTTCAGTGGAATGTTATTTAATGCCAGACTGTAATGGAATAGCAGCACGATGACACACTCAGACATTCACAGTAAAACAATTAAGAGCATCACATGGAATGTAATGAATATTAAATGAAGAAATAATCAGGGAGGGAAGGAAGCATTGCCGTCTAGAAATAATGAATCAAAGTACTCTCCATTTTGTTGCTATACTGTTAAATAAACATATAGTAGCTAAATTATTTAACAAAATTAATACATATATGGGGACTAAGGGAAAAACATTACAAAGAAATTAAATACTAATGTAGTGAGAAATTGCCCACCAGAGTATTTAGGCAGAGATAGTAAGCACTGCAATTAGCAGGTTTTCTTCCTTCTCCCTTGTGATACCCAGTTTGCCAGCTATCTACAATTTGGAAGGTATTTATTATTCACAGAAAAATATGTGGCTCTGAACCTGATTGATATCAAGGGCCCTCAGTTAGAAGGGTGGATTAAGTTGATGTTGTGTATAGAAGCCATTAAAATAAAATAAAGGCAGGAAGCAAACCATAACTTCATGTCAGAATAAAATAAATCTCTTAAATTCGCATCAAGCTAACACAGCTGTTACTAGAACTCACCTTTATCTAAAATTCAGAATTAAAACCACTTAGCTAGCTACGTATGCTTTCACACAGATAAAATGTCATCTTTGTTTATATTTACTGCTCACAAACCGCCAATAGATACTGTCCAAATATCTGCCCAGCATAGATCTGCGTATGTCTGAAATTAATGATTTTCATGTGTTCTATTGGTATGGTATAAATACATTGAAGTGAATTAAACTATTTTGATAGTCTGGTGTAACTGAACTGAATTTAGCATGATATAATTTGAATGAACTTGAAGTTTGTATAAAAAAGCTGTACACGAGGGAAGAAATCCTGGCTCCATTGGCATCAGTGGGGCTCAGGATTTAACCCCACAATGAGGGCCTTCTTCAGGACCTTGACTTGAAAAGATCCCTGGGATGCACTGATGAAAAACCTTAGAGCATTCAAACCACTTTTTAGCACTGAGCCAATAAATTTTGTTGTTGCCAAAAAAAAGTGATGCTTAAATAACCATATGATTGCATCTGTCATTGCTGCAACCTGAGGGCTTGTCAAGATAATGTTAAGGCTCATTTCATTTTGGGAGTGTTTTTCAGAGCAGCCACATAGTCTTTTCTGCATGCATTTACAAAACACACTTACTTCAGTATGGCTTCTAGAGCTGAATGTCAGTTTGGATGATCCATGTGGCAGAATCTGTTTCCAATGGAGATATGGCCAAATTCTCCCATTCATATAATTTTGATTTTGTTTAGAAATATCTATCTGGTCACTAATTCAAAGTTTCCTCCCTGGACCATTTTAGTAATCCTGCTGTCATATGAGGTAAAGGAGACACTGTAAAATTAAAATTATACATTGTAAATAAACAATTTTTTGCTGATTAACAACTTAGATTTTTAAAGGTATATCCAGTTTCCTTAACTTATTGTTTGCTTGTTTGTTTGTTTGGATTTCTCTCAGCCTGGACAATAAAAATCAATTTAGTCAGTTCCATTTTTGTTAATAGTCTCTACTGTTTTTATAACACTTTTGTCTTTCAACATGCTTTCAGATTCATAGTGCTTCAGCATTTGGGTTTCAAATATTGCAGGGAAGTGTCTATTTATTGTTTTTTATTGTTGTTAAAAACACTTCTTTTACTGGATTGTAAAATCATTTTGATTGACCTTTAGTGTCAGAACATATGTTTCTGCATGGCATTTTTGTCCAATTTCAGTTGATTGTATCTCTTTAAAACTTAAAACTAAAAAAACTCCAGTTTTGCAGTTGATTCTCCTCCTGACATAACTGTTTAAAGATTTTGTTACACTTTATGATGTTAATGGGCAAGTTAGTTCAACTTTTTCTAAGTATTGCAGTTATTGCTGTTCTTCATTTTTATTTTATAGATATGCCTCTTAGGCCACATCTACATGGGCAGCCTCTGTCAACAGTGAAACCTCAGCAGTACCTCTGTCAACAGATAGCATCTACACACAAAAGCAGATCAAAAGAGCAAGCCACTCTGCCAACAGAGAGCAGCCAGATTGCCCTGCCCTTTCTTGACAGAATGTCAAAGGCAGCTGTAGCTCCTGCCGCTGCCCTTTGAAATGGCATGGCAGCACTGTTCTGCTACACCACGCGGCTCTGGGGGGGACAGCAGCATCATCTGAGTGGTGTTAAGGCTGCACTGTCGTAGGCCCCGCCCCTTCTGCCCTTGGCCTCACCTCTTCCAGCGGGCCCCTTACTCCTACCCTGTCCCAGAGCCCCTGGTGGCTGTCAGTCCTGCTGCTCGTAGCCTTTAAGGTCAGAATGGACCATCATGGTCAGCTAGTCTGAGCTCCTGCATATTGCAGTCTACAGTACCTTACGCATCCCCTCCTTTAATAGAGCCCTGCTGTCTGGCTCAGTTACTGAAGTCCTCAAATCATGACTGAAAGACTTCAAATTATAGAGCATTCACCACTGACATTAGTTGAAACTTGAAAGAGACCCATGCCCCATGCTGCAGAGGAAGGTGAAACCCCTCCAGTGTCTCTGCCAGTCTACCATAGGAGAAAATTCCTTCCCAGTCACAAGTACAGCAATCTGACAGACTGTGAGCATGTGGACAAGATCCAATCTTTTAAGTACAGGTTGAACCTCTCTAATTTGGAACTCTCTCGTCCAGCAAACTCTGTAATCTTGCATGATTTTAGTTAGCTAGAAGACCACTTATCATGTGTGTGGCCAGGGCTGTTTATAAGTTTTTCCTAATGTCCAAATCTCAGGTTGCACAGATGTAACTAAGGGCAAATTTTGGCTTTTTAAAATTAAGAAAATTACACTTTCCAACAGTGAGGAAGGAACAAAAAACTTGTTAGCAAAAAGGTAGTGGTCACATTTCTTAGGGTATGCCTCCAAGCTTCTTTTACAGATCTGAATAAAGCCATTATTTTCACATGCACATCCTTTGTCACATGGAAATCCCATGCTACAGAGGAAGACTGTATGTATCTGTCACACCACTGCTTCAGGAAGCATACTCTTCCCCAGGGATGGAGAATATTATCTCTGTAGAACTCCCAGTCCACTGGGAATGAGGAACCAATTGTGGTTTCAGATTCAGATCCCCTGTTATTTTGCCACTAACTCACTGAGCTGGCTCACTTCTCTCTTCTATATCCATGTCATCTACCAAGATTTATGATCCAGTGATGCTGAATGCCCTCAACACCTATTAAATCTAATGCCTAGTCAGTGCAGGAAGTTCTAATATTAAGCCCTGTCTTTCTGTTTCCCCATTCCATCCATAATTAATGTTTTATGTCTTGCATCTTCTCCACAGGTACAAAGTTACAAAACTTCTGTTCTTAAACCATATCTGGTCACTTCTCAAATATAGGTGTCAAAAATAACTTCCAGACAATCTGTAACCTATTTATTTCAGTGAGTTTTTATTACATCTAATAAAGATTTTTCTATCTTTTGGGAACCAGGGGCTTTGATGGTCTTTTAGATTTTTTTCTTTAAATTTCTTGAGCAGCTATTGTAGCATTAACCTGATTTCCTTCCATATTTCTGCTTCTTCCATGGGTCTGTCTCTTTCTGGCATCTATCTCCCAGTTCCATCCTCGTTTGCGAATGCAGGCAGATAATGCATTTAAAAGGATACTGTCAAGGTATTTTGTTTATCATTCTCAAAATCTCTTATTCACTGTTGCTTATAACTCACCTCAGGGAAGTTTGAAAATGAAACTTGTAACAGGTATCCTTTCACACTACACCACACACAGAATAATCAGTTGTTGGGCACCACATCAGATGGAGTGAATTGATTATTTTTAGAAAACAAAAGACACAGTAATTGTTTAGTGGGGGTGGGGCTCAAAATACGTAAAGAATTGCATATATTTGCAAAAGGCTGTGTAGAAGAGTAGAAAAGTCAAATTTGGGGGCTTTTAACCTTGACAGTGTTCCTTTAATAATTTTATGTTTTACACTTAACTACCTTTTTCAGTAAATTATCTCTGGGTTTTTTTGACCATACCACATCCCTATTATATCCTTCACTGATCTCTTATTCTTTGCTGGCCAAAGCCTGACTTTGATCTTTAAACAATGATTCTAAATAACTACAGGTTGAACCTCTGTAGTCCGGCACCCTCAGGACCAGACTAGTGCCGAACTAGAGAATTTGCTAAACCTTGGAGGTTATAGTCAATATTATCTAGCAGCATTATCAGGACTTCATTCATTTTTCCCACACCGAAGTGTCCTAAGCAGGAAGGCCATGAGGCCCAATCAGCTCCAACTCTTGCATTGAAGTCACCAAAGATGTACAGTTGTTCACCAGCAGGTATTTGCGCTACAGCAGCACTAAGCACGTCTAGCCTCTGGCAAAAGACCTCCCGGACGCCCCCAGTTGCACTACAAAGATGTCTGCAAGAGAGACCTCAGAGAGGTAGACATCGAGCTGGACAACTGGGAAGAACTAGCAGACGACCACGGCAGATGGAGGCAGGGGTTACACAAGGGCCTTCAGAAGGGCCAGATGAAGATCAGACAGCTAGCAGAGGAGAAGCGAGCGCACAGAAAGCACAATAAGGACTTGCCAGACACCCACTACATCTGCAAGAGATGCAGCAAGGACTGTCACTCTCGTGTGGGTCTTCATAGTCACAATAGATGCTGTAAATGAAGTCTTCAGTTGAACCTTTAAAGGGCACAATCCATAGTCTATGCAGACTGAAGGATGCCTACTATCAGGACTTCCGCTTCTTACAGAAATCTTGGAAGATGTTCAGGGGTAGATTACAGCTAAATAACATCACAGAACGCTGAGACCCAGGATTGGTGGCTGTAGACAAACTTTATGGTACCATGGGAAACTTGAGCACACCCATGGCAAGTGGACATCTGGCTAACTAAAATCACACCAGACCATGGATGTTGCTAGCCCAGAGAGTGCCAGACTAGAGATGTTCAACCTGTATTAGTAGTAACTAATGCTTGATGTCTCTCCTTACCTTTTTCAGTAGCCACCAATACTGTTTCAGCCAATGTCCCCTTGAGGTTAGCTTTGAATACTTCATCTATTTTGACACATATAATGACTGTCATCACCTAAAATCACAGACAGACATTTTGTGCCTAGCTTGCAATCAGATTAATTCATTAGGATTCATGAGAGTCATGCAAGAAACTACCAATGTCTTTAAAATAGATATTTAGATAGCCTAGATTGGTGTGAGCTTACGTGAATTTTCAGGTTTGTTTAGTGTTATATTAAACCAATCTAAATGTCTGTTCAAGGTTTAGTCATCTCTCTTTGTAGATGTTTAAGGAAATTTCCATTAAGAGAATCAAGAAAATGGAAGAAGCTATGGAAGTGTACACACAACCTTTTGGGGCCTATTTCAATGTTAAAAACTAAAAAGCAAGGCAGGTCAGAAAAACTGTTCTTGCTATCCTAATTCTGCCTGATAAGTTGGATGCTATATCAAGGTATAACCTGTTGTCCCTATCTTTATTGTGGTCCCATTGATAGTTCAGTTTTCTTACTTACAAGCTAAACACTATTTCTTCCATTTCCTTTACTGCTTCTTAAAGATCTCAAGGATGTATATAAAAAATAAAACTTTCCAGTAACAATTAATGTTAATTTAAATGAGCTATAAAATAGGTGCAGAGGAGAACAAGGAAAAAATATTAGTAATATTTTAAACATTGCTTTATAGAAAGGAATATTGGCATTTAATGGCAAAATTGTCACTCTTGTTTCTGAAGTTAGCCAATAAATATACATTTTTGCAAGCTTAATTTCATTGACACCACAGTGTTTTCATTGTCTTTATTTACTGTGCTTTTGACATAAGTGTACTTTTAAACGTACTTTTAAAAAGTTGCTAGAATTTGTGTTTTGTTTTATGTTTCAGCTGGGGAGGATAATGCGTGGACCGTTCATGAAGTTTGTAGCACATGCAGCCTCTTTCATCATTTTTCTTGGTCTGCTAGTCATGAATGCAGCCGACAGATTTAACGGCACCAAACTCCTACCTAATGAAACCAGTACTGATCATGAAAACCAGCTGTTCAGAGTGAAGACATCTTCCTTTTCATGGATGGAGATGCTCATTATCTCTTGGGTAATAGGTAAAGATTATTTTTCACTTAGAGTTTAGTTTTGCAGGGATGGCAATAGTGCTGAATTCCAGTTATACAGATTGGCTACATCTACACTAGAATGCTATGTCAAAGTAGCTTATTTCGAAGTAGTGACATTGAAATAAGCTACTTCAACACATAGGCTACGTCTACACGTGCAGCCAACATCGAAATAGTCTATTTCGATGAATAACGTCTACACGTCCTCCAGGGCCGGCAACGTCGATGTTCAACTTCGACGTTGCTCAGCCCAACATCGAAATAGGCGCAGCGAGGGAACGTCTACACGTCAAAGTAGCACACATCGAAATAGGGATGCCAGGCACAGCTGCAGACAGGGTCACAGGGCGGACTCAACAGCAAGCCACTCCCTTAAAGGGCCCCTCCCAGACACAGTTGCACTAAACAACACAAGATACACAGAGCTGACAACTGGTTGCAGACCCTGTGCCTGCAGCATAGATCCCCAGCTGCCGCAGAAGCAGCCAGAAGCCCTGGGCTAAGGGCTGCTGCCCACGGTGACCATAGAGCCCCACAGGGGCTGGAGAGAGAGCATCTCTCAACCCCCCAGCTGATGGCCGCCATGGAGGACCCGGCAATTTCGACGTTGCGGGACGCGGATCGTCTACACGGTCCCTACTTCGACGTTGAACGTCGAAGTAGGGCGCTATTCCTATCTCCTCATGAGGTTAGCGACTTCGACGTCTCGCCGCCTAACGTCGAAGTTAACTTCGAAATAGCGCCCGACGCGTGTAGACGCGACGGGCGCTATTTCGAAGTTGGTGCCGCTACTTCGAAGTAGCGTGCACGTGTAGACGCAGCTATAGTGTCCACATATGCTCTGGGGCTAGTGCTGTAGATGTTCAGCGTTGCCATAGCAACACACAACATCAAAAGGAGCCCCCCCAGAGAGCAGCTACACACAAAAGCGGCTCCTTTTGAAATAAGGGGCCAGGAAAGCCTGTGGACAGGGTCACAGGACAGACTAGCCCTTCCAGGGCAACAGCAAGCTGCTCCTTTAAACGGCCCCTCCCAAATACACTTGGCCTGCACAGCACAGGGCCTGCGAGCTGACACCAGACTCACAGATCCAGTGGCATGCAGCTGTGGACCCCCAGCAGCAGCAGCAGCAGCCAGAGGCCCTCAGGGTCATCACCAAGACAGGAGCCGCCCTGCTTGGTGCTGCGCAGGAGGCCACCCAGCATCTCCTGGAAAGCGAGCCCTCCTTGGGGGATGAAGGGTTGCCCCAGACCATGGGGCCCTCCTGGTCCCCCTTCCCCCCAATGGTTGCTCCGTTGGCTACGGAGCTATCCAATCACCGCAGAGTGGTGGGAGCACCTGGTCCTGGCAAAGTAGGATGATGACCACTGGCTCCGGAATGTCCAGATGCCCTGACAGATGTTCCTGGAATTCCGCCAGTGGCTCACCCCTGCCCTGAAGCACCATGACACCTGCATGCGGCGCACCCTCACTGTTGACAAACAGGTCGGCATCGCTGTCTGGAAGCTGGCCACACCAGACAGCTACTGATCTGTAGGACACCAGTTCGGTGTGGGCAAGGCAGCTGTTGGGGCCATCGTCATGGAGGTAAGGAGGCGCCGGAGGGTGGCGAGAACCTGGGGCTCAACAGCTGCCCATGACTGGCTGCAGCAGTGGTGGGCTGGTCCTGGCAATGGTCCCTGCCCAGGCTGGCTGCAGCAGTGCGACGTCCCTGGCTGGCTGGCTGATACCGCAGTGCTGTCATGACCCTCGGATGGTGCAGCTGCGGAAAGGTGGGGGAAGAGAGAGGATGGACACTAGTACTGGACCCTGGCCCGTGGCCCATCCCCCTCCCACCCCCCCATGGGCACCAGGTCCCCATGCCCTGTCCCCCAGCCATGGGCGCTGCGTCCGTGTGGGCAGCCCCCTTTGGGGTTTCAGTCCCCCCACCCTTCCCCCCCGGGGATGGGGCGTGGTGCTGTCCATGGGAGCAGGTGCTGATGTGCTCTGGGGGCCATGCCGCTGTACCGGGGCCATGGTCTGGCTGGGCTGTGGTGAGCTGGGGTTGGCTGGGTATGGGGGGGGGGCCAGTCATGTCTCATGCACTGTAACCCAGGGGTGTGCGCCTATGGGGTACATATCTGAAGGCTCACTGCCGCAGCTGGGGGACACCCGTCAGGCAGGTGCCAGGCTGGAGCTCCAGGAGAGGAGGTTGATCTGGAGCTCCCCATCACTGGACCCCTCCTACACAGTCCCAAGGGCTGGCTTCTCTGGGGGCCCCTAGGGTGCAGGTCTGGCCTCCAGGCTGGACTCCTTGTCTGAGGCCTGCTGGGGCTCCTCAGCTGCTGTGTCAAGGGTGGCCGTGGGTGGGGAGGAGGTGTACCGGAGGCCCAGGATTGCCCTGAGCTCCCTGTAATAGGAGCAAGCAGCAGGGGCAGCCCCAGATTGGTCGACTGTGTCCCAGGCCCGGGGGTAACCATGCTGCAGCTCCTTAACCTTGCTCCTGACGTGATCAGGAGTGTGGGCTGGGTGACCCTGGGCAGCCAGGCCCTCAGCCAGCTGGGCAAGTGCTTCTGCATTCCGCCTCTTGCTCCCCAATTACCTGTAGCACCTCCTCCTCACCCCAGAGGGTCCTTGAGCTTGGCATCCATCCAGGAGAGACCTGGACATCTCTTTCTTCTGCCTTGCTGGCTGGATGCCTGGGAGCCCTGGGTACCCTTGGGAGGGGATGCCCTGGGGTGCTCAGGGGGCTGGCTGGCTGCCATGGGTGGTGGGTGGGTGTCTTGGGGCCTCTGGAGGGCATGCAGGGTGAGCATGTGTGGGTTCTGCTGCCTGTACACTCTCAGCTTCCTGGCATAGGAAATCTGGGTCCGTGGTGCTTTAAGGGCTGCTGCGTGTGAAGACCATAGAGGCCCGCAGGGGATGGATAGCACATCTCAACCCCTCGGCTGATTGCCACCATGGAGGACCCTGCTATTTCAAAGTAGCATGATGAGGATCGTCTACACACGGCCTTGTTCAATGTTGAACATTGAAGTAGGGTGCTATTCCCATCTTCTGATGGGGATATCAATTTCAATGTCTCGCCACCTAACGTCGATTTCAACTTTGAAGTAGTGCACAGTGTGTGTGGACAAGACGCGCTATTTCAAAGTTGGGCTGGCTACTTCAAAATAGTTGGCTAGTGTAGACGCAGCTATTATTACCAGTCTGACACGGAAAAACTACGCAGCAGAAGGGGAAAACATCTACATCTTTTATTTTCTTTGCAGTCAGCCTCAATATGATACAGATGATTAATTCAATATCTTAATCCTATGGAATGATTTTATAATATTAACAATCTGATTTTGTATCTGCTTCTGCCGCTTTATTGAGTAGTATTTTATTGTGCAGATAATCCCTTTGAAATGAATAGGACTTCTTGTGAAATAAGGTACTGCTACCGAAGTAGTAGCCTAGCCTCCCAAAATGTTACGGGGCAAATTCTGCCACCATCACATAAGTTGAAAAGATTTTTGATTTTACCCATAAATTCGGTGGAGTAAAGTACTTGTCCGTGTAAGTAAGGATCCCAGGACTTGTCCTTAGGAAAGTCCATCATAAGAGAAACCCAAAATCAAGCAACATAGGCCAATGATCCTGCAGTTTTTATTCAAGCAAACGCCTATCAAAATCACTGGAAGTTGGTGTTTTGGCTAAGAGGGACAGGATTGAGGTCATGCACTGCTCTGTTTTTGCATGTAGAATTCCTTTCTGGTCTTGGTATAGATGACAAGAGTGTTTCCTATAAGCTGGCTGCTTGGGTAGCTATCCGGGACAGATTCAGGTGCCCCCTAATTGATTGGCAGAGCTCCCACAACTACCCACAGCTGGCAGTGTATGTTTCGAATGATAGTACATATCTGCATATGTCTTGGTGCACATAACAAAATTTATTCCACCCAGGGATGGAAAAAAATGAAAGAGAATGCGGAACGCCAGCTTTTGTTTTAAGGTACCAAAGAGTAACGTGCATTTTTACAACGTATAAAATGTGTGTTGTTACCAAAAGTCACAGCTTGATAAACTTTCGACTGTTCCCCTGCATCTACAGTCTGTGCACCGTTGAAACCCTCGGACTTGCAAAGGAGGGGTGGGGGGATTCCTCAGCTGTACAGCTCCAATACCCCTACAGGCTTCCGGAGACATTGTGCCTGAGTCAGGCATATGCCTCCCAGAACACGAACATTCAGGTATTACACATGTTGCAGAGCTGTGCGTAAACATTCATGCCCTAAGGATTTTAACTTTGCTAAGCATTTAGTGTAGAGCATAATTAGAACATCAGCACTGAACTAATACTTCTTTCCCCTAAAGACGTGTCAGAAAAATTCATAAATGGTATGTAACTTACAGTGTCTCTCTTTCAAATCCCAAGATTTTAGAGCAATCATTTGCAAGGACAGTTTAAATCCCATTTAATTTATAATCCCTCACCCTTAAGTGGTGTGGCTCTTCCTGTCCCTCTGTTAACATTGACTACACTTATAGCTTCAGTCTTGCTGGAGTGCTATTCAGCGGAGCTTAATATAAAGACCTTAATTTAATATACTTTTACTTTTTTAAGGAGCAATCTTTTGTAAATTGACTTCCATGAGGGAGTTTACATATGGGAGGTTGTAGCATTTTATAGGCTTTCTGTGACTGAAATCAGAGAAAGTTATTTCTATAGTCTTTAAAAGCACTAACAGTTTCTCTACTTTAAGATATTTAACCAAGTAAATGAATATATTAGTATAGCATGTAAATTATTTTGCACTTCATAAAATCATAGAATCGTAGAGCTGGAAGAAACCTCAGAAGGTCATCAATTCCAGCTCCCTTCCCACAGCGGAATCAATCCTAACTAAATCACTCCAGCCAGGACTTTGTTATTTTAACATAATTCATCTGCTAATAAATGAATACATATTAATTACTCAGTCTAAGAACTTTAATTATATTAATTAAACCTATATATTGTAATCTCTTTTACAAGCAAAGCTGCCATGACTGTATAATACATTATTGTGCTACCTAAATATAATACGTGTAAATATTAATAAAAAATGAGTTACTGTCATTTGAAAATGACATATATTTATAGGTGTATATATAGACCTATAGGTGTGTAGGTCTATGTTGCTGCCCCTAACACACAATCTCTGAGAGTGGCCATGCCTCTTTGGTGTCATGCCCTGGACTGACAGTCTGGAAAGGGGAAAATTAGCAGCCTCTAGGATGTAAACTCTCAGGCAGGCAGAGCAGGGAAGTTTCGAGTGGTCTAGCCTTCACATGAGGATGAATGTAATGGGGACAGCTCTCACCTCCTGCAAGTCCCATCCCACAGCACCTGGCAAAGTGCATGTTCCTGCACTCACATAGTCCTTCTGCCTTTTGGCTGCTCAGCTCTCCAGCCAAGTCACACTTCATGTGCAAATAAGACCCTTCCAGGATAAATGTTTCCCAAGTCCTGTCTTGGTGCCCGCTCTGTAGTCTCTCAGATGGATTCACCACTTGGAGAGAATGGTGCCTCCAGGGCTTCCCTTTCTGGGGACAGCTCCTTGTCCCTAGCTCAGGCTTTACCTCACTTCATCAGTTCACCATAGCCTGCTCCCCAACTCTGCTCAAGTGGTGCCTCCCTGCCTTCCCATCCTGGAGGCAGTGTCTGGGTCATCTTAAGAGCTTTCCAGTTCCAGCCCTCTGACGTGATCACTAGCATTCAATTCCCCTACCCCCATTACGCCAAGATCCAGACAATGTCCTCTCACTTGCTAATGGGTTTTTGACAGTAATGGGGCTGAGCCCAGTGATTCCCTTGACTCTCGGCCTCAGTCCAGGGACCTTATAGATAGCAGCTACCTGCTAAGTCTGTGTAACAGCTGCTTATTCCTTGGGCAACTTCCCCGTGGCCTACCATGTCCTCACCCCTACCTGTGGGCTCTATCATGGTTCTTCAGTAGCTATTGACAGTCCTCCGTCTCTTGTCAGCCCTCCACTCGGAGCTCTCCATGGTGCTGCCACTCCCTCA
Organism: Carettochelys insculpta; assembly: GCF_033958435.1. Classification (NCBI taxonomy): domain Eukaryota; kingdom Metazoa; phylum Chordata; order Testudines; family Carettochelyidae; genus Carettochelys; species Carettochelys insculpta. Next base: position 37,170,171 of record NC_134137.1, on the reverse strand, counting down.
GGCAGCCAGCCTGCCTTGGTCTTCACTTGTGGAGATCTGCCATGGTACTGAGCTGACTATGGTCCCGCAAGTATCAGAGAGGTAGCGGTGTTAGTCTGTGTCTTCCAGAACAATAAGAAGTCCTGTGGCACCTTATAGACTAACAGATATTTTGGAGCATAAGCTTTCGTGGGCCAAGACCTGCTTCATCAGATGCATGAGTGGGGTAGGTTCCAGAGGGGTATTTATAGAGTGGGGTCCCAGTAAAAGTGAGGGCCAGAGTTGATGAGGTCTATTCAGCAAGGTGGAAATAGCCCACTATCAGTATTGTGTATCAAAAGAGGAAAAAGCAAGTCAGATCAGACGGGGGGTGGGTCCATTGTCGGCATCTAATGGGAAGTTCTTTTGCCATGTGAGCTGGGCACCTGGGCAGTGGCCACTACTCTCTGGCCAGCCTGCTCAGAAGGCAGCTCCTCCACCAGCAGCAGAGCAGATCTTGGCTTCTGATTGGCTGCTTCTTCTTGCAGCTTCACTAGCCTGCCTGGAGTACCTCTTTATCCCTTACTTCTCTGGAGTGGGTTGTGGCAAGGCTGGGGATTCAGCTCCAAAGGGGGCTTCAAGGCCTAGTCCACACCATCACAGTGAATGTCCAGCATAGTCTGGGGGCTCTGTCAAAGTGTGAGTACCCTGCACCGTGTAGGGGGCTCTGCCTAAAGGCTGAGTGCCCGGCTGGCAGTCTAGGTGGGAGCTTTGGCAGAGTTAGAGCAGTCCAACATGGTCTATGGGCGCTTAGGCAGGGGTGCAGCACTCCAGTGCAGTCTCTGGAAAGCCCAGGCAGAGTTAGGACAGCTAAACACAGTCTTTAGGAGCTCCAGTGGAGCTAGAACACCCAAGCACAGTCTATGGTGGCTCAGGCAAAGGGTTGGAAGCTCCCTGACATGGACAAGGTGCCGGGCAGAATTAGTGCACCCACATACAGACTATGGGAATCTGGCAAAGTGTCTTAGAGCACCCAAACATGCTCTATGGGGGGCTTAGGCAGAGTTGAAGTTTAGCGTTCTCACTTGGCCGACTGCAGGCCATCAGGCCTACAGAGGGGGGTAGTATTTGGGTTCATGGGGGTTCTTCTGAGTCATCTGGTTGCAGGCCAGTGGCACTTCCAGCAACTTCTCTGGGGCTTAATCTGTGGGTGGCTCCAGCTGTGTCTGCCAGTCTTCAGTGCTGTTGGGCCTGTGGCAGTTTTCTTGTAAAACCCACACACTTAGGGGTGTGGTCCACTGTCCCATGTAGTGACACCTAGATCACTCACAGAGAGAAAGAACAAGTCTCCTCTTGTTGACTGGGGTGAAAGGTAGCAAGATGTATAGATATATACATTTGGGAAGACTCGCCAATCTGACTTAAAGTTGAAGATTATAGGTTCGCACCTCCCCCAAGTTAATGGTGAAATCTGAGGCAGAGCCTCAGGCTGAGGCTGGAGGTGAGTTTTCGGGATTCCCAGTCAGAACACAGACAGTGATTTTAGCAGTACTTGGCTACGTCTACACGTGCACGCTACATCGAAATAGCTTATTTCCCTCCAGGGCTGGCGACGTCGACGTTCAACGTCAACGTTGGGCAGCACCACATCGAAATAGGTGCTGTGAGGGAACGTCTATACGCCAAAGTAGCACACATCGAAATAAGGGTGCCAGGAACAGCTGCAGACAGGGTCACAGGGTGGACCAGCGCTTCCGGGGCAACAGCTAGACGCTCCCTTAAAGGGCCCCTCCCAGACACACGCAGCCTGCACAGCATGCGGTCTGCAGAGCCATAGGCATGCACACCTGGAGCGATGCAGTCATGGACCCCCAGCAGCAGCCAGAGGTCCACACAGCCGCCCCTGTAGGAGCAGTGCTTGCCCTGCTCCATGCCATGCAGGAGGCAGCTGAGCACCTCCTTGCCACATAGGAAGAGCTGCCCACAGGGGAGGAAGACGCAACCCCCAACCCTGCAGCACCCCACCCCCACCCCTGCCGCACACGCCGCCGGCTGTGGAGCTACCCCACCAGCACCGACTGGTGGGAGCGGCTGGTGCTCGGAGAGTGGGACAACGACCGCTGGCTCCAGAACTTTCTCATGAGCCGGCAGACATTTCTGGAGCTATGCCAGTGGCTCACCCCAGCACTGAGGCACCAGGACACCGCCATGCGGCGTGCCCTCAGCATCGAGAAACGGGTTGGCATCACTGTCTGGAAGCTGGCCACTCCAGACAGCTACCGATCCGTGGGCCAGCAGTTTGGCTCGGCAAGGCCACTGTTGGGGCTGTCCTCATGGAGGTAAGAGGACCCACGCAGGGAGGGGGAGGCAGCCCTGGCAGGGGAGGGCCACACACACCCTGCACACCCCTCAATGGTGGTCACCCATGTGCTTCCCTTGCAGGTTGTCCGCGCCATCAACGCCCTGCTCCTCCACAGGCTCATGAGGCTTGGGGACCCGGATGCCGCCATCGCGGGCTTTGCCACCCTGGGCTTCCCAAATTGCTTTGGGGCTCTGGATGGGACCCACAGCCCCATCCGTGCCCCGGAGCACAGTGGAGGATGCTACTTAAACAGGAAAGGCTACCACTCAGTGGTCCTCCAGGCCTTGGTGGACAGCCGGGGCCATTTCCTGGACATTTATGTGGGCTGGCCTGGCAGCACCCACGACTCCCGGATATTCCAGAACTTGGGCCTGTGCCGCCGGCTGGAGGCGGGGACCTACATCCCCCAGCGGGAGATCCCTGTGGGGGACACCACCATGCCCCTCTGCGTCATCACAGATGCGGCATACCCCCTCCAGCCCTGGCTCATGCACTCTTACACAGGCCACCTGTCAGCCAGCCAGGAGCGCTTCAACCTGTACCTGAACCATGCGCGCCAGGTGGTGGAGTACACGTTTGGGCGCCTCAAAGGGCGCTGGAGGTGTCTTCTCACCTGCCTTGTTGCGGGCCCCACCAACATCCCCCAGATTGTGGGCGCGTGCAGTGCCCTTCACAACCTGGTGGGGAGCAAGGGGGAGGCCTTCTTTCAGGGCTGGGCTGTGGAGGCTGGCAGGGCCGATGTGCGGCCACCCGCTGCCCCCAGTCGCCAGGTGGACCCCGAGGGGACCCAGGTCCGCAGGCCCAGTTCAATGAGGCCGCAGGGTGAATGCTGGCAGGCCCCCCACTGCCCCCCCGATCCTCCACAACACTCCCTGCCCCTATGCCCATACCACAGAGCACCCAAGAGCACACACTCCCACTTTTCTTGTAAATAAAAGCAGACATTTGTTCATCAAGTCAAATATCTGTACAACTCTTATCATTATTATCAAGACTAACTATTTACAGGCAAAATCAAACTTATATACATATATGTATAATAAATAAGGATAAGATGAAAGGGGAAGACAAGGAAGGGGAGAACTATGTACATGGGGGGGCAAGGATCAGCATAGCAACATGGGTCTAATATAAAAACTATTTACAAAAATAACATAAAACTGGGGGGAGTATATACAAAGGGGGGGGCCACGTCCTGGGCCCCACACCCCCTAATGTCCAGTGCTGGGGGTGGGCGGCCGTGATCCACGCCTCGGCCTCAGCCCTGGCTGGGGGCCGGGCAGACCGGTAGATATGGCTGGCGGCTGTCAGGTGGCCCCAGGTCCCCCTCAGCGGAAGGGCCCTCGGTGGCGGGTGGCGGTGAGACGGCGGCCGGCGCAGTGGGTGGGGCAGCGGGTGGAGCAGTGGGTGGAGCAGGCAGGGCGGGCGCAGCGGCGGCCGGCGCGGCATGGGGGGCCAGGTAGTCGGCGATACGGTCGAAGGTCCGCATGAAGGCCCCCCATGCCTCCTGGCGCGAGGCCAGTGCCTGCTTCTGCAGCTGGAGGCGGCGCTCCTCCACCCGCAGCCGCTGCTCGGCGACCTCCAGCTGCCGACGGTGGATGGCCAGCAGCTGGGGGTCCATCGCCTTCGGGTGGTGGTGCTGGGTCCGCCATCTTCCCCGCTGTGGGGCTGGTTGGTCCTCCGCCAAGGGTCTGGCCTGGAGTGATGGCCCCGGTGGGCTGTCTGGGACCACTGACACCTCGCTGGCACTCTCTGGTCCTTCCGATGGTGCAGCTGTGGAACACAGGAGGGGGGAAAGAAGAGTGGAGACAGCTGTTCGTGTGGGCCCCGAGCCGTGGCCCTTGTCCCCCCACCCCTCTGCTGCAGGTTCCCCATCCCCGTCCCCGGGAGATGCTGCTGCTGCTGCTGCTGCTGCTGGGTGTCCCACCCCCTCCCCCCAGGGGACCCTAGAGGTTCCGCTCCCCCCAGCCCCGTGGATGGGGCATGGCACTGTCGTGCTGGGGAGCAGGGGCTGATGCACTCTATTGAGGGACATGCCACTGCTGTCCTTGGGGCCATGGTCATCTGGGCATGTGGAGGGCCCTGGTCATATCTATTACCCCCGCCCCTCAACCCCGGGGGTGTGCACCGGGGGGGTACATACCTGATGGTCCACTCCCACAGTCGGGGGACACCCGGTGGGCGGACGCCTGGCTGGAGCTCCTCGAGGGCAGCACGATCCGCAGGCCAGCATCGCTGGAGGAGGACTCCCCCTCCTCCTCTGGTGCCCCAGGAGTGGGTTCCTGGGGGGGCCCCGGGGTGCGGGGCCTGCCTCCGGGGCGGATTCCACCTTTGGGGCCTGCTGGGGCTCGTCGGCCGATGTATCAAGCGTGGCCGGAGGGGAGGAGGTGTGCCAGGGGCCCAGGATGTCCCTGAGCTCCCTGTAAAAGGGGCAAGTGTTGGGGGCGGCCCCAGATCGGCCGGCCGCATCCCAGGCCTGGGCGTAACCCTGCCGCAGCTCCTTCACCTTACTCCTGATGTGGTCAGGAGTGCGGGCAGGGTGACCCCAGGCGGCCAGGCCCTCAGCCAGCCAAGCGAACGCATCCGCGTTCCGCCTCTTGCTCCCCATTGCCTGGAGCACGTCCTCCTCACTCCAGAGCCGCAGCAGGTCCCGAAGCTCGGCCTCCATCCAGGAGAGGCCCCGCTGCCACTTCCCAGCCTGGCTGCCAGCCTGCGAGCCCTGGCTCCCCTTGGAGGGGGTACCCTGGGGGCGCTTAGGGGGCTGGTGGGTGGCCATCACAGCTGGGGGGGGTTGTCTGTGGCTGCGGAGGAGCGTGCAGGCTAGCCGCATGGCAATGCTGCTGCCTGCACACTCTCTCAGCTTCCTGCACAGGAAGGCAGGGGGCGGGGAGCTTTAAGGGGCCGCTCCATGCGGCCACCATCGAGCTCAGGGGCTGGAGAGAGCGTCTCTCAACCCCTCAGCTGATGGCCTCCATGGAGGACCCCGCTATTTCGATGTTGCGGGACGTGCAACGACTACATGTTCCTTACTTCAACGTTGAACGTCGAAGTAGGGCGCTATTCCCATCCCCTCATGGGGTTAGCGACTTCAACGTCTCACCGCCTAACGTCAATGTTAACTTTGAAATAGCGCCCAACGTGTGTAGCCGTGACGGGTGCTATTTTGAAGTTGGCGCTGCTACTTCGAAGTAGCCAGCACGTGTAGACGCAGCCCTTATGTTTTATTTAGTAGCACAATGGTACGTATGCAGCTCTGAACCAATACACTACAATAGAGATATATCGCGGTTAGCTTTTAGATTACAATAAAAGATCTTACTTAACAATGTCTCTAAGCAATACCTATTACTTTACTAACTGCACTTACGGTTTAAACCTATGCTAGGTAAACAGGATGTAATACTCATTGACTCCTTTTGAGCTCTTTAGAAGCGGAGACCAGTTCGCTTCCACCTGTCAGAAAGGAGTTATTGCAGTAGTTCAGAAAAGGAAGAAGTTAGCCGAGAGTTCTAAGAAATAGCAAGAGTAGAATATAACAAAGAAAAGAGATTGAGAGAGAGTCGGGGAGATAGGCACTCCACTGGTGCGGATCTGTCTGGCACAGCTTAACACGCGTCGCATTAAGCGTTCTTCTACGCCACCTTTCTGTTTCTCCCAAAGGATTTTTATACCTTTTCCTTCATGTTGACTAAATTAGGGTCTGACCTAATCAAATCTTGAATATCTGTGGAGACCCATGTGTTTTTGATGACCTTATTCTATCCATCAAGTTGTTCTCAAAAAAGAGCTCAAGGGGAAACTCCCATCTGAGCCCCTTTACCTGAATTTATCGGATGATCTTCTGTTCTTTCCTATAAGTGAGGAAAAGTTTGGGCGTATTTTGATGTCTGAGAGGTATTTTTAGGTGGAACACACTGATATGACACACCATTACTAACCTGACCTTAAACTTACATACGGAAAGTTAATTTGCCCAAGTTTCCCCCCTCATGCCCTATTCACTGGGCAGGCCCCTTGCGTTACTGCTGACAGGAAAGAAAGATAGGCATAGATCCTTCTAGGCCTCAGTTAGCTAGACTATCATGGTTTCCTAATATCTAACCTAGATCATATACTATAAGCTAAGTGCAGGCATCACTCTACAGCCTTGGCTGAGAGCCAGCTGACTTTGTAGCTCGAACTGTAGAGCAGTTTTCAGAATCATGCTCCCCTTTTGATTTCTGAGAGATCTTCACACATTCCTACCTCTTCTTTACCATTGTCCAACCCCTCCTTTCAACAAACACAAAACTTGATATAAAATTATTTAAATAAAAAATTAGCACAAATAGTTCTTCTTGGCCCAAAAATTTAATAAAAATGTAATTTAACAGCAGAAACAGCAGAAACAAAATGAATTTAATGTGAAGGATGATGCTGCATTTTCATCACAAGTTCGGAAATCCTAGATTTGAAAGATGAAAGGGCTCAATGCAAATAGTTTTTGACATCCAGTTGATTTCTTTGTTTCATTTTTAATTTGAGTAAACTTGAAAACCTTTTTTCACAGGAATATATTTACAAAAATGGAAGAATAATGCGTAGCACTTCTTCCCCGGCAGCCCAAGCCAGTGCCAGCCACCTGAGCCCCACAAGATGCCCACCAGAGCCCCTCCCATTCTCCCCTCTCCTGCCCTCCCGCAAGCCAGGCTCCCCCATTCCCCATCTAACCCCATCCTCCTCCTCCTCATCCTCCTCCTCCCTCCCCCTCAACCCACATTCCATTTCAGGAGACAGCTAGCTCCACGTGGGTCTTTGCTGGCAGCCTGGTTTTTATAGCGGGTGTTCTGGGTCGCTCATGTAAAATAGCAGGGCTGAGAGCTGTAAGCAAAGGTCCTCTCTTTCTTGGAGCAGGGGGAATGAAACGGGGAGGGGGGGTTGGGTCACCTCAGGCCCTCCCCTGGAATTTCTTCATTCCCCCCAGCGGGCATGCCCACCAGTTTGGGATGCCATGCTCTAGAGGCTAAGCTCCAGAGGTCCCAGGTTTGAGTCTGCCTGTTTGCAGTTACATGTGCACAGAGACAACTAGGCAAAGTCTGACTGTTTCAGCACCTGCAGCCAAGCTGTGCTCCCAAACCCACCTTTTATACTTCCCGTTGTTCCTGTCTCACCCCACTACTTCGAACATGGAGAGCATGGCCTTCTCACTTCTGCCTACCAAGATGTCTCTGGATGCCTCTCACTGTCAGTCTCTAAGGGTGGCCATGCCTCTTTGCTGTAGTATTGTATTTTAAACAGTCACTCGAGGTGAGGTTTCAATTGATACTAACTGCAAAATAATGGAAAGGTCCTACACAAAATGTCATATAATTTGATAACTGTAGTAAGTCACTGATAAAGTGATTGTAGTGTATGTTATTATCAACTTTCTCCAGGCTGTTCCATAGCTATAACAAAGGGTATTTTCTTCTTACCTTTAAAATGGTAAGGTAATGAAAAAGGATACGGTATAATCATAGATTTTATGCTTATAATATCTGAACATTATTTGTTTGCTTTTGTGATAAATGAGCAAATAAGAAGTTTGCCTCATTTTATTTCAGCTCTGCTGAGCCTGTTCCTCACTTATGTGAAAGTTTATTGCTTAGCATGGGCAGTTTAATGGAAGACAGGCAGTGTACAGTGAACTGTTAATGAGAACACAGGTTCTCTTCCTGGTGGTGGAACTAGCCTTCTGTCTAACTTTGGACAAAGCACTTCACTGCTGAGTCTCCATTTTCTCTGTCTGTAAAATGAGAATAATGATACTATCCTTTGCACAGCGATTTGAGACATACAGACAAAAATCACTTAGTAAGAGAAATATTACATAAGAAAGGGCTTCTCCCATGAAGAAGAAATTGTTGAGTTGGGCCCATATAATAATACAGATCACATTAAGAACTCTGGATCAGCCCCTTTGCTATTAGAGCATCACACACTATAGCCGTGTCTACACGTGCATGCTACTTCGAAGTAGCGGCACTAACTTCGAAATAGCGCCCGTCACGGCTACACGCGCCGGGCGCTATTTCGAAGTTAACTTCGACGTTAGGCGGCAAGACGTCGAAGTCGCTAACCCCATGAGGGGATAGGAATAGCGCCCTACTTCGACGTTCAACGTCGAAGTAGGGACCGTGTAGTCGTTGCGTGTCCCGCAACTTTTAAATAGCGGGGTCCGCCATGGCAACCATCAGCTGAGGGGTTGAGAGACGCTCTATGGTCACCGTGGGCAGCAGCCCTTAGCCCAGGGCTTCTGGCTGCTGCTGCGGCAGCTGGGGATCCATGCTGCAGGCACAGGGTCTGCAACCAGTTGTCGGCTCTGTGTATTTTGTGTTGTTTAGTGCAACTGTGTCTGGGAGGGGCCCTTTAAGGGAGCGGCTTGCTGTTGAGTCCACCCTGTGACCCTGTCTGCAGCTGTGCCTGGCACCCTTATTTCGATGTGTGCTACTTTGGCATGTAGACGTTCCCTCGCAGCGCCTATTTCGATGTGGTGCCGCGCAATGTCAAAGTTGAACATCGACGTTGCCAGCCCTGGAGGACGTGTAGACGTTTCGATGTTGCTACATCGAAATAAGCTATTTCGATGTAGGCTTCACGTGTAGACGTAGCCAATGTAAAACAAATTTGAGTGTCACACCTGAAACACACAGCAGTTTGCCCATGGTATGTTTTTATTAATAAGTTCTTAATTTACCTTTTAAACAGCTTGGAAGAGATTTTGCTGAAATGTGCTGATCTCTCTGGATAGATACGTAAAAGTCAACATATATTTCATTTTACTCTATCCAAGCAAAACAACTTCCTTCCATTATTTTTTCAGATGGAGTAGAGGGAATTTCTAACATGCCACATTAACTTTTTGTGATACTGTAGGCCATCTAGTCTCTAGTATTTTTAATGACCAGCAAATGTCTGTGTTGCTGATCTTGTTTGTCACTCAAAGTCTATTGCTCAAACTGGGAAGAATAGTGAAAAGCTAACTCTAATTAGAAAATATTGCCAGTGACTGAAATACAGGGTGACATAGTTGTGACCTCTTCTATAACACAAGCCATAGAACATACTTATTTATACTTAGTGCAGGTGTGTTGGAACAAATTTTATAGTGGGGGTGCTGAGAGTCATTGAATCAAACTGTAAATCCACTTTATAATGGAAACCACTTCAAACCAGGTGTCCTGCAGCAGCCCTACTTCCAGCATCAATGACTCAGTGTGAATTGTTTTTGTAAGGTAAGTGTTTTAAAGCAGTTCTGATTTATTCACATGAGAGAAAATTCGTAAGGCAAGCACAAGGCCTATGCATTACTTAAGCCTGCAAACTAAGTGGAGCTTAAATGTGATTTAGTTGAAGCATTGGCTTTGTGCTTGTTTTCTGTGCAGAGGTGAGTTTTATCTGTGAGGAGTCCCATTATCAACTGAGATCAATGGAATACCTATATGAGTCTTTCAGCCCTGACACTGGGGTAAATTCACAGGGACTGTGTCTATACTACCACCTTCATTTGAAGGAAGGATGGTAATGAGGCTGTTTGGAGTTTACTAATGAAGGGCTGCCGTGCATAGGCAGCACTTCATTAAGCAAATTCTGGCCCCTGCAGCAACTCCGAAGTTTAAAACTTCGAAGTACCAGTGTGCATCTAGCTGCAGCGCACCCACCGGTCCTTCGAAGTGCTGGAGCATCTTCAAAGTCTCCTCACTCCTCAAAAATTTGATGTCCAATTTCAAATGTTGTCATTTGAAGCGCCACTAATACAGATCTATAGCATTGACTAGAAAGAAGAATTTTGCTTGAGAACTTTAGAAAGCCGGAAGCTTAGATACTGGTCCTTATTAGTAAAAGCAATATTTTATTGTCATTTATAATTGAACTTATGTTTGAGGAGTAAGGGGACTTCGAAGATGCCCCGGCACTTCGAAATACACACGTGCTGGTACTTCAAAGTTTAAAACTTCAGAGTTGCTGCGGGGGCGGGGCGGGGGGGGGATTTGCTTAATGAAGTGCTGCCTATGCGTGGCAGCCCTTCATTAGTAAACTCCCAACACCCTAATTACCATCCTTCCTTTGAAGGAAGGTGGTATTGTAGACACAGACTAAATCAGTGGAGATACAGCAATATAAAGCTATCATGAGTGAAGAATTAGGCCTCCTGTTGGAATGGAAGAGACACGGTTTTCTTTCATTCTCTGCTTTAGGGTATGATTTGCACATCAAAAGCAAGTCAGAATATATAAGCAAAAATGCTTTCCAGTTTGACTGCTTCCTAGAACACATCCTATTCATAATATAATATTAAAGACAATGAATAGGAAATGAAAAATAATGAAATATATTCTCTCTTTTCTCTTACACAGGCATGATATGGTCTGAATGTAAAGAAATTTGGTCTCAAGGGCCCAAGGAATACCTGTTTGAGTTATGGAATATACTTGATTTTGGTATGTTAGCCATTTTTGCAGCATCATTCATTGCAAGGTTTATGGCATTTTGGCATGCTTCCAGAGCCCAGGACATTGTTAATGCAGCTGTGAAGGACTTTGCAACAGCAACATTGGCACCCGACATAAAATATTACACTTTGGGTGAGTTGAATTCATACAATTCAGACTTAAATATAATTTTAAATTTGTATGTCAATAAGTTTCTAATTCTTCATGCAGTCTCTCAGTCAGCTTGGATTGATTTTTTCACGCAACTTTATGTTTTGCCCTCTACATTGCATTAGTTATGTTTGTTTATACCACTTATCTTGAACACTCTTTGTGGTAGTACATAGCAGATTTCCTTACTTCATTAGCCAAAATGTATAACAAAAGTGTGATGAATAAAAGTGCTATAAAATTCTAAAAATATTTTTGAAATGTGAGCACAGATTAAAAGTTCCACCTGTGAGAAATAACTAAAAACAACAAGTTAAACATAAACTCAATTATAAATGGCAATAAAGTATTGCTTTTACAAATAAGGACCAGTATCTAGGCTCTTCCGGCTTTCTAAAGTTCTCAAGCAAAATTCTTCTTTCTAGTCTATGCTATAGATCTGTATTAGTGGCGCTTCAAATGACATCATTATTATGGAGGTGCTGGTTGTGACTTCATAGTTAAGATTGTGCTCCATTTTCAACTTAAAGTAGGGTCCAACCCCTTGGTTTTAGAATGTGGCTTGCAATGGAATTCCCAGGGAGGAGCTCAGAAATTTGCTGAACAAACATGCAATTACAAGAAATGAACTACAACTAAAAAAGGCTCTGTTCACAGGCAAATGTAATCTAATTGAGTCCATGCCATGTCTAAGCTCATGTCCCTGTCACGCCTAACTTGTTCCCTTATTTGTTATATTACATAAATGATAGCTCTTCACTGAGTTCCAGTGAAGTGAATGTAATTTTCTGTGTTATTTCTAAGGGCCTTTTGAAATGTTGTTGTTCAGAGGGATTAAGCAATGTGGCAACCAGCCCATTTCTGCATTAAACTTGAGAAAGCATGTCTCTTTCTCCAGCCTTGCTTGTTGACTGGATCATCATGTAAAGAGCTTGCTGAGCTCTATTAAAAATCATTGCTGTAGGCTCAGTTTGGACACCCATATTGGCGTATAGAGGCCTGAGTCCTAAGAGTACTCAGTGATTTCACTCAAAGGAGGCACTACCTGTGCATGTTTTAGGTGTACAATCCTATGTCTTCATTTTGGCACCCAAGTCTGAAAATTGGCCTTCCTTTTTGCATATGGCTGCATTGCATTTTGTTTTCAAAGTATGGTAAAATTAAAACTAAAGAGCGAGGCAGAGTCCCAGTTGCATAATTTAATTGACCTCAGTGCCAGTGTTCTGTAGTTGAGGACCTGGCTCACTCTTGCTTTTCTAACCAAAAGAGCATACTCCCATGATGAGCCTGAAGTACATTTCAACCCAGTTATCAGAAACTCTTATCTTTTATTTCTAGCCAGAAAAGAGTGGGATCCAAACGATCCACAAATAATATCCGAAGGCCTCTATGCAATTGCTGTTGTTTTAAGTTTCTCCAGAATAGCCTACATTCTCCCAGCCAATGAAAGCTTTGGACCACTACAGATATCGCTTGGCAGAACTGTGAAAGACATCTTCAAGTTCATGGTAATATTTATCATGGTGTTTGTGGCCTTCATGATAGGAATGTTTAATCTCTACTCCTACTACCGTGGAGCAAAAGCAAATGATGCTTTCACAACGTAAGTATTACTATTAAGTATTATTATTAATGTTATTATTAAAATTATTAGAACTACAGAACGATTGCCCTAACGAGTCATCTAGGCAAGGTGCTGATGGTGATACTGACTGAGAGATTAAGCTCACAGATAGAAGAACATATAGCAAACAAGCAAGCGGGGTTCAGAAAAGATAGAAGTACCATACAGCAGATATTGGCAGTAAGACTGAGACTAGAGAAGGCTCAACGAACGAACAAGAACATTTACACTTGCTTTGTCAATTTTCAAAAAGCATTTGACGGTATAGATGAGAAAGTGACTTGGGCGGTGTTGGAGTCATGGAGTGGATAGAAGACTGATGCGGTTGTTGAAGGATATCAATGCCAAAGTGGAGACAGCAGTGAGAATGTTCAGGGAGTTGGGAAGTTGGTTTAAAACAAGTAGAGGTATGAGACAAGGAGATCCAATATCGCCAAGTATCTTCATCGCACATCTGGAGAGAGCGATGGACAAGATCAAGGAAGAGGTAGAAGGGATATCTGTGCATAAGGAAAGAATTAACAACTTCAGGTTTGTGGATGATATAGTTATCATTGAGGAAGATGAGGAGAAGCTAGCAAAAACGGTGCAGGTGTTAAACGAAGAAGGGAGGAGGTACGGACTGATTATGAACAGCAATAAAACAAAACTAATGGTATTTGGAGATAAAGAAATAGGAAGGAAGATCAGTGTCAATGGTATTGAACTAGAAAATGTAGAGAAGTTCACATATCTGGGGAGCAACATAACACATAATGTAGACTGTAAGAAGGAAATAGCGACTAGAATAGTGAAAGCAAGAGCGAGTTTGAAGGTGATGGTTAAGATCTGGAAAAGCAAAGCAATTAGCTTAAAAACAAAGCTGCTCATCTTGAAAACATGTATTCAGAAGCATGTTGTATGGATGTGAGACATGAGTGATAACGAAAGATTCGAAGAGAAGAATATTCGAAAGGAGTTGTTATAGAAAGATTCTGAGAATAGGATGGATGCAGAAGGTCACCAATGAGGAGTTATATAGGAAGATACAGACGAAAGAGAACCTACTGCAGCAGGTTGTTAAACGGAAGCTACAACTATTTGGACATATTTGCAGAATGAACGACAAATGAAAAATCAAGACCCTAGTATTTGGCGTAATGGACGGTTCGACTAGGAGGGGCAGATCCCACAGAGAATGGATAGATGATATAGTAGATTGGTGCGGAGCTAGTTTACAGAAACAAAGCCACTCTGCACTGGACAGTGAAAGATGGAAGGTAATAGTGAGAGAGGCATCGGACACCAAACGGGTTGTTGCTGATGATGATGATGATGAAGTATTACTCCTATTTAAATAGCGACAGAGAGATAGCCTTGTTAGTTTGTATTCTATCAAAACAAAAAAGCAGTCATGTAGCACTTTCAATAAGCCACCTAATTTATTAGGTGATGAGCTTTCATGGGACAGACCCACTTCTTCAGATCTGAAGTGAAGAACTGGGTCTGTCCCATGAAAGCCCATCCCCTAATATATTATTTTGTTAATGGATCTGAAGAAGTGGGTCTGTCCCACAAAAGCTTATCACCTAATAAATTATTTTGTTAGTCTTTAAAGTGCTACATGACTGCTTTTTTGTTTTCCTATTTAAATGCTGAGAATTGCACATCCTCTTTATGGAAGGAGAGCTACTTGCACTGACATTATTAATGTACCACTCATCATAATGTATGGTCTGAGAGTCTCATCTTTTATTAAATCTTTTGCTCTTTTAATGCCTGGTAACTTTCTCTGTAGTCATGGTGCTTTTAAGACATAATTGAAGTTAAGGATCAGGCTTTTATCCAGTTACACTGGGGCAAATCTGAAGTGACTCCATTGAACATTAATGGGGCTTAGATTGTATGTTGTCTGGGGCAAAGGCCATCCCTTACAAAAAGCAGCTAGAACAATGATACAAATCTGGTCCATAATGGGTACAGTAGGTGCTACCACAATGTAAACAATGATCAATACTCAGCTGAATAAAATAGCCAGTGTTCAGCACAAGAGCTGATATGTTTACAAGAGGTTTAAACCTGATCCCAGAACAGTTGTATTGGGCATGATGCCAGTGTAAGGTAGGGTAGAGGCTTCCTTCTTTTGCTGTGCCAAACCGTTAGTTGCTGTTTTTTCTATAACTATACTTCTGCCCTTCTGCCTATAAGTTACTCTGATTTGCAGACCCAATGAATGCCAAATCAGTGCCAGCTAGCAAGCTATGCTGCATTGTCATTGATTGCAATTTACGTACACTGCTACTTATGTCAGAACTGAATTTCTCCAGAGGCTTCTCCGTGAGTTGCAGCCGCTTAAACTAACATTAGACTGAATCTGGGTCAGCAAATCACATATGCCCCTGGAGGCTGTGTGTGCCAGCTGTGCACCATTTTCACTTTTTTCAAAGAAAATTCCAGAAGAGTGCAAAAGAGACCCATTATCCACAGCGGAGGAGGATATAGGAACATAGCATTTGCCAGATTGGATCAGACTCAAGTTCCATTCAGTGGTCAAAACCAGCTGGTTCTGGGGGAATAATTCAGAGTAAGAATTGTTCTGGAGTTAGACATGGGATAATCTAATCTTCCTCTGTCCGGCATCCTCCAAAGAGGTGTGGTCCTGATAGGTAATAGAGATTGACTTAAACCCCAAAACATAAAGTTTAATATCCCCTCCAAAAGATATGGTGTTTAGTTGTAACCATTCTGGTAATTCTAGATCTCCATATAAACTATCATTTCCATTTTTAATCTGAAATTCTTAGCTAAAAAAAAGATTCCTGGGTCAGCAAGTTTGTTTGAAAACTTCTTTCTTTTTATTTGGTTTTAGTTTCATTGATAGTCTCCTTATTCTTTTGTCAGGAGATGGGGAGAACAGAAGATCCCAATCTACCGTCTCTGCACCATTCATTATTTTATATACTTTTCTCATATCTATTTATAGTAATCTCCTTCTAAAGTAGATTCTGTGCATGATGATCTCTCCTCCTGTGCACTGCAACTCCTAATTCTTTGTTTTCCTCCTCTTTTGTACCTATTGGATATATTCAGGCCTTGATTTACCAATATAATGAACTAAATTCGTTGGCTTGATCTTTTATGACTTAAAATTTAGGCTGTTATTATGGAGCAGTCTCAACTGGCAGTGTTTATTACATTAAGTACATGATGGATAGTTTCACTAAGGTCAGACGTCTGCAGTTTCATGAAAGAGAAGTTTATGTGACATGTAAATAGCAATGACTTGTTTATGAAATCAGTTTTTATAAATATTTTTTTTAGTACCATATGCCCATTCTATGTTTTTCTTTTTAGTGTTGAAGAAAGTTTTAAGACATTGTTCTGGGCTATCTTCGGACTTTCAGAAGTGAAGTCAGTTGTCATCCATTATAAACACACATTTATTGAGAATATCGGTTATGTCCTTTATGGAGTCTATAATGTTACTATGGTCATAGTTTTGTTGAACATGCTAATTGCAATGATCAACAATTCTTTCCAGGAGATTGAGGTAAAACTTTATTTTATAATTATATATAACTGGTTATAGCTCCTTGAGGTTTTGTGTACAAGGAAAACACACATTATGACAGCTGTTTCTCATTTTCTTTGTATAAGTATGTTTTTATTACAGAGAAACAAGCTGGTGCTATATTTGAATTAGGTAAGCACCATATATTCCTTCCAACTTGTTGGTAGTGAAATTGAAAGTAGTTGAAAATAAGGTAGCACCAATGCTTGGTGCATTAAGGACTAGATTGGAAAGTGTACTATGACACTATAGAACAGTAACACAGAGGCCGTGGCTACACTAGCCCCCACCTTTCGAAATCGGGATGCTAATGACCCACTTCGGCAGATGCTAATGAGGCACTTCCATGAATATGCAGCACCTCATTAGCATAACGGTGGCTGCACGTGTTTTGAAAGTGCCGCTTTTGAAACACGCGCCGCTCATGTAGACAGGGGAATTTTGACAGGGTCCCCTGGATTTTGAAAGCCCCTTCTTCACAAAACCAAATAGGAAGAAGGGGCTTTCAAAGTCCAGGGATCCTGAAAGGTCCCTGTCTACATGAGTGGCGTGCATTCGAAAGTGGCACTTTCGAAATGCTCACAGCCACCATTATGCTAATGAGGCACTGCATATGCAGGGCAACGCCTCATTAGCATCTGCTGAAGTGGCTCATTAACATCCCGGTTTTGAAAGGTGGGGGCTAGTGTAGCCATGGCCAGAGGGATGTATTAGTTGATCTCGCAAGTCTGTTGCATCTCTAATTTCACATTTTTATTTGAGTGGTGCCCTACTCTTTCTGTAAGAACAGAATCCTCATTCATATGCATCCAACCTCCCCACTAACCAGAGGACTGACAAACAGTATTTTGTGGCATCTAAGGATGCAGAGTTTCTGTTCACCCATCCACAGCCAAATTCATTTGTGGTGGATGCCATGCACAACAAAACCAAGTCCTTTCATTCCAATCCTAAGGATAAGGCAAGCAAAAACGTGGGATGTTATGGGGCGTAGTCTGTTCTTTGGGTACATTGCTCCTGTGGTGGTGAAGTATGTGGCCATCCTGACCAACTATGACCGTCATAACTATTCCAAGATGCAGTGGTTCCCTCCTTACCTGAGCGGCAGCGCCAGGCCCTCATGAATGTGATACACAAGGGGCACACCATCACTCGGAAAGCGCTCTACTCTGCAATGGGCATGGCAGAAACAATGGCTAGGGTCATGGCCTCTGCTGTGGTCATGAGGTGCACAGCCCCAAAGACCTGCAGCAGAAGGTGGAGGACCTTCCCTCTGACAAACAGCATCTGTTTGCAGAGAAGACAGACGAGGTCCTACACTCTGTAAAAGATTTTCTCACCACACTGCACACACTGGGGATGTACATTCCCCCTATTTAAGTGGGCCCAGTATTTTCTCTATCAAAGATCAGTTCCAGCAACAACCCCAATGATTTGAACCTGAGACAGAGATCCCAGCAGTGAAGACCTCACAGACAGCTGCACCAACAATTTGCAGGTTCCCACCCTCAACCTCCTAAGCAGCAGTTTTGATGGAGTGTTTGGGAGCCTGAGTTATCTTTCTGCTCCAGCCATCACATAGTCTGGTCACCATCCATTCCACCACTGTCTCCATCCTTTCTTCCACCACTGGGCTGCCACTATGTCAGACAAGTGTGTGCTGGATCTAGTGGCCCAGGGTATTCTATCCCATTTACATCTACCCCTCCCTACCCACTCCTTACCCTGTCCCTCTTCAGGGACTCCTCTCAAGAGCATCTCCTCAATCAAGAGGTACAGTACCTCCTTCATCTGGGTGTCATCCAGCCAGTCCCAGCAGAGTTTCAGGGCAGGGGGCTCTACTCCATGTACTTCCTAACCCAGAAGAAAAATGGGGAAGGGGTGAATGCCCATCTTTGACCTCCGGAGGCTCAACAAATATATTCTATATTGACAGTTCAAGATGGTGACTCTCACGACCATTTTTTCTGGCACTGGACAGAAACGACTGGCTGTCATCTCTCAACCTACAAGATGCCTATTTCCTTATCACAGTCTACCCAGTGCACAGGCACTTCCTTCATTTAATGGTGGGGTCCCACCACTATCAATACTGAGTCCTCCTGCTTGGGCTTTCCACTGCACCTAGGGTGTTCTCCAAGACTCTGACTGTCATGATTGCCCGCTTGCATCACCATGGGGCAATCATCTTCCCATGTCTGGACAATTGTCTCATAAAGGGCCCTCATTCCCAGAGGCCCTTCATATGGAGACAGTCACCACAGACTTCCACATGAACTATGAGAAGTCCATACTTTGACAAATGCTGTCCCTAGAGTTCATCGGGACTCACATAAATACTATGACCAACAAGGCCACTCTCCTGCCTCAAAGATTCCAGGCCCTGTGCAATCTCATCCTGGTGGTGCAATGGTCTCCCACCATCATAGTGCACGTATGCCTCAAGCTGCTGGGTCACATGGCCTCCAACCATGTATGTGGTCACGCTGGCCAAACTAGACATGCAGTGCCTTCAGTCCTGGCTGGCCACATGCTATGCCCCAACCAGGGACCTGCTGTCCAAATCACTGGCTGTACCACCACATGTTCTCGCCTCCTTTCAGCAGTGGACATGTCCAGACAATGTTCTCACTGGGGGGCTGTTCTACCAACCACCTCCTTCTATTACTCTTACTATGGATGCCTCCTTTATGGGATCGGGGGAGGCATTTGGGGTTCTCATATGGTCCAGTGCAAATGGTCCTTCACCAAGCAAGTGCTTCTCATAAACCTCCTGGCACTCAGAGCAGTCCGCTACACTTGCTAGCATTTGTAGAATCAAAGAATCATAGAATCCTAGAAAGTCAGGAGGTCATCTAGTCCAGCCCCCTGCCTAAAGCAGGATCAACCCTAACCAAATCATCCCAGCCAGGAGTTTTTCAAGCCAGAACTTAACAACCTTTAGGAAGAGAGATTCCACCACTTCTCTAGGTAATGTATTCCAGTGGTTCACCACTCTCCTGGTGTAATAGTTTTTTCTTAATATCCAACCTACATCTCCCCCTCTAACTTTAGACCATTGTTCCTTGTTCTGCCATCAGTCACTACTGAGAACAGCCTCTCTCCATCCAGTTTAGAGCCCTCTTCAGGAAGTTGAAGGCTGCTATCAAATCCCTCCTCAATTTTCTCTTCTGCAAACTAAATAAGCCCAGATCCCTCAGCCTATCCTTATAGGTCATGTGCTCCAGCCCCTAATAATTTTCACTGCTCTCCACTGGACCTGCTCCAGTACAGCCACATACTGGGAGGCCCAGAACTGGACACAATACTCCAGATGTGGCTTCACCAGTGCCAAATAGAGGTCCCAGATGCCTGGAAAAATGCAAATGTAATGCTCATCTTTAAAAAAAGAAAAGAAAGACAATCCAGGGAACTATAGATCAGTCAGCCTTACCTCAGTCTCCAGGAAAATCGTGGGGGGGATCTTCAAGGAATCCATTCTGAAGCACTTGGAAGTGGTTGCCTGACCAATCTAATTGGCTTCGATGATGAGGTAATTGGCGCTGTGGACATGGGGAAGTCAGTGGATGTGATATACCTTAGCTTTAGCAAAGCTTTTGCTACAGTCTCCCACAACATTCTTGCCCATCAGTTAAGGAAGTACGGATTGGATACATGGACTGTAAGGTGGCTAGAAAACTGGCTAGATGGTCGGGCCCAATGGGTAGTGATCAATGGCTCAATGTTTGGTTGATGGTCAGTTTCAAGTGGAGTGCCCCAAGGATTGGTTCTAGGGACCGTACTGTTCAACATCTTTATTAATGACCTGGATGAGGGGATGGATTGCACCCTCAGCAAATTTGTGGATGACACTAACCTAGGGAGACAGGTAAATATGTTGGAGGGTAGGGATAATGTCCAGAGTGACCTAGATAAATTGGAGGATTGGGTCAAAAGTAATCTGATGAAGTTCAACAAGGACGAGTGCAGACTCCTGCACTTGGAATGGAAGAATCCATCTACATCGACCACATGAGGCCTTGGCACAAGTCTCCTAGGCTCTTCCTATCCTTCATGGAGCAGCCCAAGGGTCTTCCCATTTTCTCTCAACAGCTGGCCAAGTGGATCGCCACCTGTATTCACACTTGTTATGCTTCCGAGTTTTGTCACTGCTCATTCTAACTTAGGCTGTGTCCTCCACTACCGCCTTTCTCAAGAATGTGCCCCTTATGGACATATGCAAGGTGGCAACATGGTCTTCCAGCCACACTTTTGCACACCTCTGCCCTCTTTTGTCTTCGATTTATTTCTTCCTCTCCTCAAGTGGGTCAAGCAGTTCTGTCAGCTATAATTGTTACTCGGCTCCAAACCCACCTCCAAAGTTTGACGACTGCTTTATAGTCATCCAGAGAGGAGAACTCATGGGGACACTACTCAAAGAAGACAAAGTTCCTCACCTTGTGCAGTATCTATGGTTCTTCAAGATGTGTGTCCCCATGGGTGCTCCACTTCCCTCCCTCCTTCCCTGGCTTTGGAGCATCCTGCTGTATTTGCTAGGATAGGGAAGGAACAGAGGGGCCACATGCACACCAGATAGCAAGAGGAGGCAGTACTGCGCACGCGCAGCACAGGAAACTACAGCTATAGAAGAATCTTTGAGTGCCAGCGTGAGGACACACTGACACCAAGTGGAGCACCTATGGGGGCACACATCTTGAAGAATCATCATTACTGCACAAGGTGAGCACATTCCTCATCTCTGGCACAGAACTCAGCAGCTGTTTATAGGACAGAAAGTAAGAAAGGAGGTTGTATCCAACTGAAACTGCAAGAGCAATTCACACTAAATGTATTGTGATGAGCTGAAAAGAAATTGGAAATTAAACAGAAAAGTGTGAGTAATCTTAGAAAAAGTGCCATGGAGTCTTTAATTCCTACAAATGGCCAGTTTTGTGCCCCATGCTCTATTTTAAGTATGTGTTTAAATCCATCCCTATTCAATAGAGCACTTATGCATGTGTTGAAAAATCATCATCAAGCTTAACATTTAGTTTTCCTGACACATGGCCTTTCATTCTCTCCAGTCTAATTTTTGAAACGTCAAAGGATAGGGCTTCCCTGTACACACCTTTTACAAACTAATAGTACTCACTGTGAAAGAGCTGAGATGCATGTCAGCCATTCTTTTTCAAAACACAAATGACTTTTTCTAGGATAACTTCAGTAATGAAGACATTGTTAGCATTGTTTTGACAGTTATGTTTCTGTCTTATAGGATGATGCTGATGTGGAATGGAAATTTGCTAGGGCTAAACTCTGGTTTTCCTACTTTGAGGAGGGGAGAACTCTTCCAGTACCCTTCAACCTAGTGCCAACTCCAAAATCTTTGGCGTATCTCTTACTCAGAATAAAAAAATTGATCTCTAAATTGTTCTTGTGCCATAAGAAAGGATTTCAGGAAGACGCAGAGATGAATGAGGTAACTTTGCAGTACAATACACCATAATGAGTTTTAGAAGTTAATAATTTTACTCTTTTATTGCAGTCAACTTGAGCAGCAACAGTGGGTGCCTAGCATCTTTACAAACAGATCACTTAGGGTCCAGTCTTACACCACAAAAGTCATTGAGAGTTTTGCTTCTGGCTTCAGAAGAAGTTGATCAAACTCATATTTAGGTGCCTTAATACGTATTCTTCTATCTTATCTCTAGGCACTCAAAGGGGCTACATCCATAAGGAGGCTGAGGTGCCTAACTGTCTCTTTAGACACCTAAGTCCTAACCCCTGCATAATGCTTTAATGGTCATGGGGCGAGGGTGAGAGTGAGAAAATACTTCTGTTACTTGGTGGTTGGGGGACTCACCTACAAAGTGGGAGGCTGAGGATCCAATTCCTCCTCCAGTGATTGTATAAGTACTTCATAAAAAGTGGAACAGCTTCATAATGGGCGACACCTCCAGCCCCCATTGACTATGCCATAGCCCCGAGGTTAGGGCATTCACTTGAGAGGTAGGAGATGTAGGTTTGAACTCTTTCTTCCCATGAGGCAGAGGAGAGACTTTAACCTGGGTTCCCAACAACCTGGATGAGTGCTCTGACCACTAAGGGATAAGGATAGGCTCCTTCTCCTCAGCTTTTTATGAGACAGGGCTGTGAGTACTGAGCAAGTACAGGCTCATCTCTCTGACTCAGACTTAGGCCCTCAAGTCCCTTTTGAGAGGCAGAGTTTGGGTCCCACATATCTCACCAGCATTGCCTACTGGCTAGCTTAGTCAGCTCCCCACGTGGCTTGTTGTCTTCTGTTTGTCCTTTATGTAGGCACCTTCCTCTCCATGTGCATTGGGTGGGGAGCCAGGCTGTCTGACTATGGGTTGCAGATTCTGCTGGGAGGCAGCATCTTTCAGATTATGCCTCACAATGCTGAGTACAAGCCCCTTTGTGAACCTAGCTCTAAAGTTTCAAAATGTGGGTCTCATTCTAAGTCCATGTCTCTTCCCTCTTACTGTTCTAGGTGGCATGCTTTTGTATCACCCAGAGGCACTGAGACCACAACAAGGGAGAGTGAAGCCTCTGCTCTACAGATTTAGTTGAGGTTTTAGCTCAAGCTGTAGAGACACATGACTTTGGCCCCTAAAGGTTGCAGGTTCCTTCCCTCCTGTCGATGACCCAACTCTGTCGGCCTTATACTTTTATCTGACAAGACTTTTGTTCTCTGATGTATTTAGGTGACAGCGCATTACAGTGCAGTGGAGATGGACTGCTGCCATATCTAACAGGATCACTCATTGTTGATATGCAATATGTAATGCTTTATCTTGCCAGTAGCTCACTATAAGATGAACTCTCATTGCTTTACAGGAATATAACACATTATGTTAGGCTGTATTGGACGTGTGAAGACTGGTGTTGTGACATTATTGTAACTCAAAATGCAGGTGAGGGAAGAGACTTTAGAACAGTTTCCCAAGCCAAATGAACAGAAAGCAGATTTTCAGCACTGCCAAATGTGTGAGAGAGTGAGTTTACTGTGACAGTTTTTAAGGAAAAATCACAAACTAGGCATGGTAGCAGAAGCAAATGTCTTGTAGGTTTAAAAAGTTTACCATGGACACAGCCACCACTGCAATTGACAGTCATGTGACAGGATTAATAGCTTTTTCCGGCTTGACCAAGATTGTGTAACTTGGGCCAAGAATTAAGGTTTATGTGTCAGCATGTAATTCATACATGACAAGCAATGTTTCTGGAACAAATTTCAGCAGTGTTGACCTGCTGTGATCATGCAATAGAGGACAGCCCTTTAATAGCCAAAAGAAGAGCCCAGCGGAATTGGTGGGGCACAGAGAGGTGCTTATGTCTCTGCTCTGTGGTGCCTGTTCACCCTTTCATACATCGTTACGGCTATGTCTACACTAGCCAAAAACTTCAAAATGGCCATGCAAATGGCCATTTCGAAGTTTACTAATGAAGCGCTGAAATACATATTCAGCACCTCATTAGCATGCGGGCGGCCGCGGCACTTCGAAATTGACATGGCTCGCTGCCGCGTGGCACGTCCAGACGGGTCTCCTTTTCGAAAGGCCCCCGGCTACTTCGAAGTCCCCTTATTCCCATCTGCTCATAGGAAGAAGGGGACTTCGAAGTAGGCGGGGTCCTTTCGAAAAGGACCCCCTTCTGGACAAGCCACGCGGTGGTGAGCCGCGTCAATTTCGAAGTGCCGCAGCTGCCCGCATGCTAATGAGGCACTGAATATGTATTTCAGCGCTTCATTAGTAAATTTCGAAATGGCCATTTCGAAGTTTGGGGCTAATGTAGACATGGCCTACATGTCATATCTCTTCTCCTACCTGTAATCTCTCCTCATCCCTCTACCTGCATTTTACTCCCCTGCATTTTTTTGTCTCCTTCCTCCTCTACCCTCCTACTAAAAGATAAGATTTTCCTTTAAACAGTATTAAGGAGCAACCAGTCATAATCTAGGATAAAAGAAAAGGAACTGCAGGAGCAGCAACAGATTATGTTGTGACTTGCCTCTTAACAAATGCACAATGGGTTCAAAAATGGTCATTTGTCCCATAAGCAATATCACCTCTAAAATCATTTGTCACAGTTTGCCTCTGACCTGATTTGAGATGCATTCTGTGAATCTCTGGTAACTATCATTACACACATTTCACATGATGTTACTTGGGAAATTTAACAAATGCATTTACAGTAGACCTCTGACTTACATGGGGGTTGTGTTCTTGCGCAACCCCATGTAAGTCAAATTTCATGCAACCCTGGGGAGCCTGGCTGGCTCCCAGCTCCCCTCTGCTTGCAGAGCTGGGAAACTGACCAGGGGCAGCAGCCCTGGTCAGTTTTCTGGCTCCAGTCAGTGGCAGAACTGACAGCCTGACTCAGCTCCCTCCACTGACAGGAGCAGCTGCTGCCCCTGCGGAAAGCAGTTTCTCTGCTCCTGTCAGATGCCGCACTGACAGCAACCAGGAAAATGACCAGTGCTGCTGACAAGCTCCCCGCCACTCAGTTGCATTAACCCGAGATACACACAACATGAGTGCGCGTATCTCAGGGGTCTACTGTATATAACCAACCTTTGTTTCTAAAAGCATTGTTTAGAATGATCACTACTGGTACGTTGTTTATCAATTCCCATTCTAATTTTTATAATTAATAATCCCCTCCCCCATATAGACCAGGTCTGGATGATTCATTATTGTTATTTTAATTTCATCTTCAGAATTATGTCAACAGTCTGCCTACAAATAATAGAAATAAATTGCAATTTAGAATAAGACCATGGTAAGGGTTCTGACCTTGCAAACTGTTAACCAGCTGAGCAGTCCATATTTACAGGAGTAGTTCCAGTGGCTGACTGAACAGTGTAAGAGTATGCAGGAACAGGCCCAAAACTCCATGTTTTCTACAAATAGATCCTTTCTGCTCTTGCTGTTGCAGGAGCAGCAGCACTATAACAGTAAAAAGGAAGTCCACATAGAGAAAGTGTGGAAATTCTGTATGTAGTGCCATAGACAAGAGACAAAAGTGGACCTTTGGTGTCTATAAGGGAACAAATTCTGGATCACTCCACCTCTTCTTTCACACAACACTTCTATACTGATCATCTGTCACTTGCCCATTTGTTTTTCTTTAGATAAGAGGCACACTTTATGGCTTACTTTGCCACAGAAATATTATAGCTTATAGTTGTAGGCACTGGTTCAGCAAAACACTTAATCTTGTGTTTAAAGTTAAGCACATCTCCAAGTTCTTTGATAAACTGAGGTGTAGTCACTTTTTTAAGGCATGCTTACTCCAGCAATGACCATCCTTTGCACTTTCTCTAAATACTTATGTACTAGCTGTTATTACACAGGCAATAGATTTTCGTGCTCATATTTGTCATTTCTGTGGCAAACTTAATTTACTTTCTGAGCAATTATCTGGAGAGATAATGCTGCAGCCATGAAGCTCAAAGAGAGAACTTCCAAACCTGAGAATAAAATGCTTTTGTAATGCTGGCATTCCCTGCCACCAAGTGGTCTTACACAGTTACGCAATACAATGACATAGCCCATCTGTATGGGTCACTACAGGCTGATTTAACAAATTTACACACTTTTATGTATCACTTGACTTACCTGCCTAAATGAAAGGCATTTTGCTTTTTCTACATTCTTTCAATTTTGGGGTCAGTTAATAAAATGTCTACCTCAGGTAATATCAATTTTTACACTTGTTGACAAAGGGGAAGATGTAGTGAAGTGTTAATGACAAGATAAAGATAGTGCAGTATGCCATTTGTTTCCACTCATTTGATCAGGTCTCATGGATATTGTGCAAAACATAGCCGTGAGGGAAAGGATTTACTCAGTTTAGAGTAGCTATGACACTTAATGGGGCCTGGGTTCCAGTCCCTGTTCCAGTGAATCAGTGTTCCCTGTAAATTGAGCACTTAGATGGCTGCCCACAAGAGATTTCAGATAATACCCAGCTGATTACTAGAGCACCCACAGCTAGCAGCAGGTTTTTCTGTGGGAGGTGCACATTTGCACATGACTGGGCACACATAATAAAATTTATTCAGCCCATTGTTGCAAAAAATTAGAAGGATGGGGAAACTCTGTAATGATTATGTAATTATTTATATACAAGTGGAATGCTCTGCTAGCAGAGGTTGAGAAACAGCATATACTCAAGAATAGCCAATGAATGGCCTAATAGTTAGTTCAGCCATCTACAACATAGGCAGGCCCAGGTTCAAGTTACCGTGCTATCTAATTTTGCTGTGTGGTTTTGATTAGAAATTCAATCCTGGACCTAAACAATCCTGCCAGTGAGAGTTTGATGAAAACCAGTACATACTCGGAAACGGTTTCAGATCTGCCAAAAAGTCATTTGTCAAAACTTGCCAATGAGCCCTGATTGTGAGTTGTTGAGAATAGAATTTAAATTGCCCCCAACATTAGCAAACATACAACAGGCAATAATGGAATTGGACTGTGACACTACCAATGAGTAGTTCACAATCACAAATACTAAGAAAAAAAAACAGTTATTTTGTCAGACAGCCAACTCATTTCCCAGGGCTTTGTCTAGTCCAGAATCTCACTACTTCTCTGGAAAAAAAAAATACTGCACAATCTAAATGAGATTACCTCTCCACCCCCTTTTGAAAGGGGGATGCTAATGAGACACTTCAGGATATGCTAATGAGGTGCTACAGTGAATATGCAGCGCCTTGTTAGCATGATGACAGCCACGGTACTTCGAAACTGCCACTTTCGATCGCACGTGGCTCGTCTACATGGGGTCCTTTTCAAAACGACCCTGCACACTTCACAAGCCCCTATGCCTATAACCGGGTAGACGACCTGCACGCGATCGAAAGTGGTACTTCTGAAGTTTCGTGACTGCCATTATGCTAATGAGATGCTTCATATTCACTACAGTGCCTCATTAGCATATCACAAAGTGCCTCATTAGCATCCCCCTTTTGAAAGGGGGGGGGAGCTAGTGTAGACATAGCCCTAGCGCAGTGTTAGCCAATTATGTCTACTATTTCTTTTTAAACTATAATAACTTTACATTTATAGCAATGCTTCCTTCTTTTAGGCCTCCAACAGATATTTGAGTTTTATCACACAATAGTCACATTTTAACTCAACCATGAAATGGCTCACACAACAGTATTGCTGGTATAATGCACCTTGAAAAAAAACCCACAATCTCACAGACACACACAAGCAGAGTTAGACTAAGAAATATTTTCATGCATAAAGCACTACAGGAAAATTCTGCTTTATTTACACCTGGAAAAATCCAGACTAACTCCCTTATTTTAGTGGAATAATTCTGAATTTACAGTGGATGTAAAAGTAAAATTTGCTTTTGATTTCTAGAAAACAAGCTACAGTATATTAGAAAATGTAAGACAAAAGGCTAACTTCCAGCTACGAAGTTCTGAAGAGAATGGACAAAATCAAGCCTTTTAAGTGTTGTCCTCGTTACAGATGAATGGCTTGATTCTGATCTCACTTGCATTAGTTTACTCCAGTGTAATGCTGGCTTCTCTGGTTTTACTCCCAATTTACATTCTTTTTAGTGAAATCAGAATCTCACCCTAATAAAAGCGCTCTGCTCACACTTCATATTCTAATATTAGACACAAGCTGAAAAGTCTAAGTACTCACTAGTTCTTTCAATGTCTCTTACAATTCAGGCATAGCTTGCCTCCTATTATATCACAATGTACTGTCTATCAGGTTTCAAGGCTTTCCAGTTCAATAAAAATACATGTACCCACAATTTAATACACAATGGCATCTGAGATACTGCTGCTGTGTCTCTATATTTTAGGGAGAAAATAATTTTTGTATGTCAGATAGAACTGTAAGAGATTTTGAGTTTGTAATGCTAACCCCTTTAGGTCCTCATCAGGTTAATCAGTTTGGCTACATGTACACATGCCCCAGACTTCGAAATGGCCATGCAAATGGCCATTTCACAGTTTACTAATGAAGCGCTGAAATGCATATTCAGCGCTTCATTAGCATGCGGGCGGCCGCGGCACTTTGAAATTGACGCGCCTCGCCACCACGCGTCTTGTCCAGATGGGGCTCCTTTTTGAAGGGACGCCGCCTACTTCGAAGTCCCCTTATTCCCATGAGCTGATGGGAATAAGGGGACTTCGAAGTAGGCAGCATCCTTTCGAAAAGGAGCCCTGTCTGGACGAGATGCGTGGCAGCGAGGCGTGTCAATTTCAAAGTGCCACGGCCGCCCGCATGCTAATGAAGCGCTGAACATGCATTTCAGTGCTTCATTAGTAAACTTCGAAATGGCCATTTGCGTGGCCATTTCGAAGTTTGGGGCACGTGTAGACACGGCCTTTATGTTTCATATTCCTTATTTCTTTCACTATGGCTCATAGAGCTGATTGATTTAAAATCAATAGTAAAACATGATTTGTTTTCTTCTGACAGTTTCAAGTCGTCCTCATTGTAATGTAATCATTCATCATTTCATAGCAAGATTATACTTTTGGCCCTTCTCAAAGATATTTACCAATAATGTATCCTAGATAACTGAAGCCCGATATTACCTGCAAATAATTTGTACTCCAGCTTTTAATAATGTCCATTCACTCCAGTGTGTAACAAAAATTTGATTCAGATATACACTGTCAAATTAGAACCTCCACAGGCACTGAATTGCATTGTGTAATCATCTTACACCAAGACATTGGACCAGGGAGGGGAGCATCAAACTCCAAATGTAAACCAAGGAAACTTAATTCTTCAATACCTTGCACCTTGTATAACATTTACACGTGCACAAAGAGGCTGCAATACACAAGCTAGTGGCAAATAATGCTTGAAGTCAGTGGAGTTACAGTAGTGTATTTAAGAGTACCACCAGGCTCTAGAACTCCATTACAGACCTAACCTACATGAATGTAAAGTTTCTCAGAGCTCAAGAGTTTCTATTCCATTCTGCAATTCTCTTTGGTGTTCATTTTTGTTTGTTAGTCATCTTTGGGCTTTGCTAGTTTTGTTAGTCATCCTTGGGCTTTCCTAGTTTGGCTGGTACCTACTTGTTGGAACATTGGTTCAGGAAGGAACTCAGGCCAAATCACTAAGGGACTTAGATGCCTGAACTTCAGGTTTAGGTGCTATTAGGGTTCACCAGACCCCACTTAGTTGCCATCTAGCCCTGTAAACAGCTATACTAACTTGGTACTCAGCTTCTGCTGAGAAAGGTCCCCTAGCCATCTATGTTTCTGCTGCTGGACATGTAGACTGCTGACCCAGCAGGCTCTGGATGCCTAGCTTGCACCTGAGCCCAATCGTGACTCTCGAACCGTGTAAACATGTTTCCCTGCCTGCCTTGTCTGTGGGGACCAGTCTGGCAGATTTGCACTGAAAATGCCCAGTTCTCCCACAGAACAGCCAGGTTGTTTCATTTCCTTTAGCCTAGTGGGTAATGAACTCACCGAAGGATGAAGCAGACCCTATTTTATGTTCCCTACTTCCCGCCTCTGATGGGGCAGGATGTGAACAGGGTTTCCTTACCTTCCAGCTGAGTATCCTAACTACTGGACTGAAGAGACATTTTCACGCTTTCATGGGCTGAGCTAATTTTAATTATTTGAATACAAGCAGAGAGATGGAGAAAGCCCTTCATCAGAAGATCCCAGAGTAGAGTGGTTAAGACATAGAGGGGACTTAAACAAGGTTGTCCCACATACTAGATGAGTACTCTAAGCAGTGGGTTAAAGGTTATAAGATAAACCCTTCTCCTCGTCTCCCTCCCATCCTTCCCAGCCATTTTGGGCAGAGTTAGTCAGGTGTTCAAGGAGAGAGGTTCCCTTCTACAGGTCCCAAACAGAGATAGGCACCTAACGCCATGAAAGGATGAGGCTTTGCGCACGTCCATTGCATCAGCATCTGCTATTGCTCTGACAGGAGCTGCCTGGTGTGCTGGCTTTTGTGGATCCCATTCTCAGGTGCATATCTCTCCACATAGTTTGTGTGGGGAGCTTTAATTCCTAACTCAGCCTTTGTGGATTGTAGTTTTCAAGGAGCCTAAGGTCTTAGCAGTATGATGCTGTGTGTCTTTGTGGATCCAGGCCTTAAGCAACAACATGATTTGAAGCATGCGATTAAGTTTCATTGAGTTCACTGTACTGAAGTGCTTTTCTAAATAGTCATTTTCCAGAAGTGGGGTCTGGATGAGTTAACTGATGGGGTGAAATGCTATCCCCACTGAACAGAATAGGAGTGTTGCCCTTGATGTTGATAAAGACAGGCACCCTACCAGTAAATAAAAGTTAATGTTCTGCTGCAGAATGATTGTACCAAAGAAAATATAACCAAATATTCCTTACGTTTATTGCTAATACTGATCAAATATTTTTATTTCAGCTTGGTCAAAGTAAGCAATCAAGTATCAGAAGTTCAGATGATCTCCATTTAAATAGTTTAAGTAATCCTCCCCGACAATACCAGGTAAAAGGCTTTTTAATACAACTTGCATTGAAAAAGGAGTCAGAGCAGTCAGATTAAAGACTTAAAGACAAATTGTGGCATTAGTTATAATGTGGATCCAAAGTAAATCTAATGAATATAAATCCAGAATAATTGCATTGGCTGTATGATTATGGTAGAATGCTTCCTCAGTGCTACATTTCTGCATGGACTATTTTAAAAGGCTACAATGGAGAACAATTCTAGCCAAAGAAAGACTGACATTTTGGTGACAGTGCAAATCAGCAGCAATTCTTCTTTTTGGAAAAAATAGCAGGTCAAAAGCTAATGCAAATTAATTTTCTGTGTTGCATTTGTTCTTTCTTATCCCTCAAGAATCACAGATCGCTATAAGCTCCATGTTCTTATGTTACATTGTACGTATTCTTTGCTTCTCAAGAGGCCCCAGTCTGCCTTATTGAGGGCACATGGAGAGGAGCGTTTGAGGAATCTTGGCTCAGTCCATGTAAGATCCAGAAATTACTGCAGCTCCTTCACATGGAGAAGTGCAGAGACAGCTCTCTTTTTACAATACCGCAGAGGGGTGGGAAAGGGACAAATAGAACTGGCTAGCCAAGTGAGCAGAGGTATGTCTACACTTCATGCTTCCTCTGGCAACATTGGGAGTAGTGCCTGCAGAGCACCACCCCGCCAGCGCCAGTACAAATTGCGATGTAGCTGGTGAGGCCTGCCTCAGGGGAGTAGAGACTTGCTGAATGGTATGGACATGTATGCAAGTACCTAAACTACATGCTCACACAAGCTGTGCCGCCCTGTCTGTGCTGCTCTTTTAGAAGTGTCGTGTCATGTGCCTTCTTTCTGGTTGGAGTCTTTTTCCTGTGGAGGCTCCAGCAATGGAGAAAGGATCTGGCAGTGGAGAGGCAGCAGGGAAAGGAGTGGACACATCCCTGCCATGGTACTGGTCCACGCACCAGGCAAATGCTCCAGCCAGGGGTACAGCTCAGGGGGATGCAGGACATGTCACACCTGCAAGCTTAGGGCCACAGGAGGGCCAAGTCCAAAGCTGAGCTGCAGCTGCTCCCAGCTGGGCTGCCAGAGCTGCCCTGCTAAGAAGCAGCATCTCCCCAAGCTGCTCTTGAGGGACTGGAGGGAGCCTGACCTCTGTGGCTCCAGGCTGGAGGCATGGAGGCCCCTGGGGGCCCACCATCGCCTAGTGAGGGGTTCCCCGGGTGGGCTGTGAAAGGAATGTGTGGAGAGAGGTATTGGGCCAGGCAGGCACTAGGCCTGGAAGGGTGCCTAGCAGTTGGGAAAGGGCTCCCACAGGGACAAAAGGCACAGCCTTCCCCACTGCCTGTCCCTGCCAGATCCTTTCCCTGACATGTGAAGCTCCACATAGCTCCATACCAGTTCACTTAGTGTGAACACAGCCTGCTTTCACTCCAGCACACAGCTACATGTTTCACTACGTGATGGTGCCAGTGGCATGTGGCGTAGGCATAGCACAGGCATAGTTACATGTGCAGAAAAGGGTATAGTAGCACATATGGGCTACGTCTACACTAGCCCCAAACTTCGAAATGGCCACGCAAATGGCCATTTCGAAGTTTACTAATGAAGCGCTGAAATGCATATTCAGCGCTTCATTAGCATGCGGGTGGCTGCGGCACTTCAAAATTGACACGCCTCGCCTCCGCGCAGCTCGTCCCGACGGGGCTCCTTTTCGAAAGGAGCCCACCTACTTCGAAGTCCCCTTATTCCCATGAGCTGATGCGAATAAGAGGACTTCGATGTAGGCGGGGTCCTTTCGAAAAGGAGCCCCGTCGGGATGAGCCGCGCGGCGGCGAGCCGCGTCAATTTCGAAGTGCCACAGCCGCCCGCATGCTAATGAAGTGCTGAATATGCATTTCAGCGCTTCATTAGTAAACTTCGAAATGGCCATTTGTGTGGCCATTTCGAAGTTTGGGGCTAGTGTAGACACGGCCATGGAGATTGACTACACAAGATCTCTTTCATCTCTGAGACAGGAAACCTGCTGGTGTTCTCCTTGGAGCAGCGTGGCATCATCCCTGAGTGCAGCTTATATGTAGCAAACCATGTAGCCCAGAATGCCTGGCCTCTTCGCCTGGCCAATCAAGTTATGATGGGCTGATAGCTATTAAGATAAAAGTACTTTTTTTTTTCACTTACTCTGTAAACATTAGGCTATGTGGCTTTGTATTTGGCATTCTTTTGGATTATTAAATTATACCATGGTGTCATCCCCATTGCAAACATCATGTAATGATGCTTCTGGTCCAGTCATCAGCGAGGATTGAATCCTGCCTTCTGGATTTAAAATATGAGCCTCTACTTCCTGAGCTAAAATACCAGGTGTGTTAGAATTGAGATGACCGCAGACTCTTAAACCTGTCTGTGTGGCCTAGCTAAAAGAGGACAGAAGTCATACTGTGTTAACATTACACTGTAATAAACCTCAGAACCATGGTATCCAGAGAATTTTCTCAGTCTGGTGTTGGGAAGCATAAATAATTTAG
Source organism: Carettochelys insculpta (assembly GCF_033958435.1). Lineage (NCBI taxonomy): Eukaryota > Metazoa > Chordata > Testudines > Carettochelyidae > Carettochelys > Carettochelys insculpta. The sequence continues at coordinate 37,137,057 of NC_134137.1, read as the reverse complement.
CGTAATGAAAAATTATATGGAAACAATAAATTTATCATAAAGGTATTTAGTAATTGGTTATGATTAAGGGTCAGATCCTCAACTGGTATGAATCAGCCCCACGGAGTATGGTTTTTAATTAAGATATGTCCACTTATAATTTTAATTTCAGATTAACAGTTCAGATGAAAGCACAGACTGTCCGTGCTTCTTTTATATGCAGTAGGCCTTTAGTCCCGGCAAATGTCATGGCCTGGAGGTGTTAAATGGAAGACTAGCTGTAGAGTAGCAAAATGTTGACTGAACATATGCCTTGGAATTTCAAAATCAGTGCAAGAAAGATCTAACTCTTTCTCCTTCCTCATCTCAGAAGATAATGAAGCGTCTCATTAAAAGATATGTACTGAAAGCACAGATAGACAAGGAGAGCGATGAAGTCAATGAAGGTGAGTGTAGCATTTTGATCATGGTTTCAAAGTTAATCACAGACTTAAAAGAGGTAACTCAAAATGGTTATAATAACTTGTTGAAAGAGAATTTCCCAATGTTCTTGGGACAATCACATCTCAAAGTCCTGGGAAACAGGGCAAAACAAAAATATATCATCAGAACTAGTAATAAATTATTACACAATAGTGGCTTAGCCAGCATGGGACAGTTGGGTTGCCCCCAACTTCAGATGGGATGGCAATTACTGTTGAGGTTGGGTCTGGGAGGGCAGTAGGGATGCAGAGGTCCCTTGCATTCTTCATGTTGTGGTTCACATGTGGCAATGACAGCAATCTCTTGTATGACAAAGGTAATACTGGAGAAGTATTTAACAGATTCTAGTTTCTTTTAATATGATTTAATGTGTGCAACCACCTCTCTTCATACACTACTAGCAAGTGTGTTCTGCAGACCACCACACAGAACTGCTGCACTCCCACTCCTGCTTTCTCCATAGATATGCGCTGGCCCTGCCTTCTGACCAAAATATCGCCCCTCTGTTTATGGAAAGTTAAAGGAGAACTGTGCCTCTGTACTGAAGTGCCTTACCTGCATTCAGCAGATGATGCAAATTAAAACCATGGCCACACCACAACTTAAATCAACATATGTTTTGTCATTCAGGGGTGTGAATTATCCATCACCACCTCTTACATGAGAATGTGGACAGTGCTATGTTGTCAGGGGAGCATCTCCTGCTGATATAGCTTCAGCCGTTCTAGGGCCTAGATTAATTTGACAGGCGAGCGCTCTCCTGTCAGTTTAGAATGGCTGTATGAGAGAGCTTACAGCTGTTTATCTGTTCAGCTGTACCACTGTAAGCTCTCTCCTGTTGACATAGCTCTAGAGAAATGCAGTAGCTCAGCAGTATTCTAGCTTTTCACGTGCCTATTTGCCAAAGATTAAAAATATGGAAGTAAATATTAGCTTGTCACCCATTTGGATGCATCACCGAGGGGAGAAGAAAAAGGTTGGTAATCACCGTGTCACTGCAAGCTTGTTACCCATGGTTTCTAAAGTACTGAGAGATCCACAGAGTTCCAGTATATGATTTCAGTTCTGAGCCAGGCTTCTCATTCTATATGCAGGAAACATATATTTTCTCATAAATGGGGTTCATTTTCTTATGCATCCAGCCTGGTTCAAATCTGCTCTTAAACAAATCTGCTTTCTGACAAGGTGATGCTGGTAGATTATTCAAAAACATGCCTTTGTGGAATTTGTGTTACTCAGGCATGTTACATCAACAGTTGTGCGCATTACTTGATGTGTGTCCTTTAAAAAATATTCCAGAGTTAATATCTGCATATTGGCCACGCTTTACCACAAAGTACTGCTCTTCCCAATGAGTTGCCTCTGGAGAGAGAAAAATCTATAGCTTTTCCTAGTGGGGTTGCACCCAATAATTCTGCGAATCTGCGGAAGGAAATGGGCTTCAGATGCCTCTGTGATCCCTGATACCACTCCCTCCTTCCTCTCAGCTTGCTCTGGCATTCTTGGCCCCAACACACCATGCTCCTTGGCCACTGCTACCCTCAGAGCCCTCATGTAAGAGGGATTCCTATGCATAGAGGCAGGATTCATATACATAGGGCAGGTTCTTGCTTTGTGGGTATTATGTGTCCCCCACAGCTCCTTTACTTCTCGTTCCAGACACCCGTACTCACAATCCCATCTCCTTATGTCCATCCAGACCCCAGACTGAGCACAGGGCCATGAAGACAGCTGAACTTCCTATGCTTTCGGCTGGGCACAGGAAATCCATGCATCGGATGGTCTGGCACAAAGGCTTGGTCTACACTAGGAAAATGTCTGCCTCAGATATGTAATTCTAGCAACAGCAATGCATAGCTAGAATTGACTTACTTGGCCATCCTCACTGAGGAAGTATGATGGGAGAGTTTTTCCCCATTGACCTCCTTTATTCCTTGCAATAATGAGGAGTACAGGGCTTGACTGATGATCTGTGAGAGGTCCATTTTGCGCTTCCCTACCAAGCATGCAAAATCGAATCCTGGAAGATCGACCCTGAGTGGGTCGATCTTCCAGGTAATGTTGACATGGCCAAATAAATGATTACCTTAACAACCTTGGGTATATTCTTTTTTTCTTTTGCTTCATAACTTTTAATCTCCTTTCTCCTAGGTGAGCTGAAGGAGATAAAACAGGACATCTCAAGTCTCCGTTATGAACTTCTTGAGGAAAAATCCCAGAACACTGAAGACCTGGCAGTACTCATTAGAAAACTTGGGGAGAAACTTTCATTTGAATCCAGAGAGGAAGAAAGCAGGATTTAACATAAAAATTCAAGCAATGAAACAAAATGTCAACTATCCACATCAAGCCATATTTATTTTCCCTTAATTTCTCAAGCTAAAGTCACATTTTTATAATAGATCAAGAAACGAAATTATTCCAGTTCCAAAAACTGCAGTTGGCTAATCCCTTACATGTTCGATTGACAAAAAATGTCATTTGAGAAAAGATATTTTTTTTTAACTCCCTTCTGGAAAAAAATCTTTGACTATTCAATGTGCAATTTACTTCTTTCCAAATGTGAAGTAAGGATTTGGGAGGGCCATTATAAATTAAAACTGTTAGTTTTGTAAATCTAAATTCCTCATATACCACTCATATTTCTGTTTACTTCCTTTACTATACATGCATAAGTATAATTGAACAAAATAGAAGAGAAGAAGGCATGTAAGCCTAATCTAAAAACACCCCACATCAAAATCTATTTATTTTTTCAAAAGAAAAATGTCCCAAGTAAGATATAAAGCCCTTTTGCTCAATTTGTAATAAAACTCAAAGCCATGAGAATGATTTATTTTGAAATGTTTGTCATAATGTCATGTCAGTTGCCTCCTTATCACTCACGCCACTATTTTTTAACAACTTGAAACTGATGCACCCTGCCTAGAAGCTGCATTCCAGTGCAAGTTATTGCACTTAGGAAAGAACACCTTTCACAAAGTTTTATTGTAAAGCCATTGATGAGGCACAAAGCAAACCCCTCGATCCACCTGAACCTCGGGAGAAGTTCTGATCTGTTTCCATCTTCTGAGATTCTTCAGTTTCTGTAATGTCTTGAGCCATACCTTCAGCTCTGCCAGCAAAACCCATTTTGTGCACAAAACTGATGGAGTGTGCACAAACAAAAAGCATTTTGTCAACAGCATATGGACGAAATACAACATTTTTGCTGGCAGCATACTGCCTCAGAGCTTTGAGGCATAGCGCTGCTCTTGACAGTCTGTCGAGAAAAAAAATGTGTGGCTGCTCTGTGGGGGCCTTCTCTTAACAGAGAGAACATAAGAACGGCCATACTGGGTCAAACCAAAGGTCCATCCAGCCCAGTAGCCTGTCTGCTGACAGGGGCCAGTGCCAGGTGCCCCAGAGGGGTGGACCGAAGTCATGATCAAGTGATTTGTCTCCTGCCATCCATCTCCAGCCTCTGACAATAAGAGGCCAGGAACACCATTCCTACCCTTGGCTAATAGCCTTTTATGGACCTAACCTCCATGAATTTATCTAGCTCTTACTTAAATTTTGTTATAGTCCTAGCCTTCACAGTCTCCTCTGGCAAGGAGTTTCATAGGTTAACTATGCGCTGAGTGAAGAAGAACTTTATTTTATTAGTTTTAATCCTGCTACCCATTAATTTCATTTGGTGTCCTCTAGTTCTTGTATTATGGGCACATGTAAATAACTTCTCCTTATTCATCTTCTCCCCACCTGCCATAATTTTATATACCTCTATCATGTCGCCCCTCGGCCTCCTCTTTTCTAAACTGAAAAGTCCCAATCTTTTTAGCCTCTCCTCATACGGGACCTGTTCCAAGCCTCTAATCATTCTAGTTGCCCTTCTCTGAACCTTTTCCAATGCCAGGATATCTTTTTTTAGGCGATGAGACCACATCTGCACACAGTATTCAAGATGTGGGTGTACCATAGATTTATATAGGGGCAATAAGATACTCCTTGTCTTGTTTTCTATCCCTTTTTTAATAATACCTAACATCCGATTTGCCTTTTTGACCACCTCTGCAAACTCTGTGGATGTTTTCAAGGAGCTATCCACAATAACTCCAAGATCTCTTTCCTGATTAGTTATAGCTAATTTAGCCCCCATCATATTGTAAGTATAGTTGGGGTTATTTTTTCCAATGTGCATTACCTTACACTTATCCACATTAAATTTCATTTGCCATTTTGTTGCCCAATCACTCAGTTTGATGAGACCTTTTTGAAGTTCTTCACAGTCTGCCTTTGTCTTGACTATCTTGAACAGTTTAGTATCATCTGCAAACTTTGCCACCTCACTGCTCACCCCCTTTTCCAGATCATTTGTGAATAAATTGAACAGGATTAGTCCTAGGACTGACCATTGGGGGACACCACTAGATACCCCTCTCCATTCAGAAAATTTGCCATTTATGCCGACCCTCTGTTTCCTGTCTTTTAACCATTTCTCAGTCCATGAAAGGACCTTCCCTTTTGTCCCATGACAACTTAATTTACATAAGAGCCTTTGATGAGGTACCTTGTCAAAGGTTTTCTGGAAATCTAAGTATACTATATCCGTTGGATCTCCGCTGTCTGCATGTTTGTTAGCCCCTTCAAAGAACTCTAACAGATGAGTAAGACACGATTTCCCTCTGCAGAGACCATGTTGACTTTTGCCCAACAAATTATGTTCTACGTGCCTGACAATTTTATTCTTCACCATTGTTTCAACTAGTTTGCCTGGAACTGATGTTAAACTTACCAGTCTGTAAGTGCCAGGGTCACCTCTAGAGCCCTTTTTAAGTATTGGTGTCACATTAGCTATCTTCCAGTCATTAGGTATGGAAGCTGATCCAAAGGACAGGTTACAAACTAGTGTTAATAGCTCTGCAAATTTCCCATTTGAGTTCTTTCAGAACCCTTGGATGACTGCCATCCGGTCCTGGTGATTTGTTAACATTAAGTTTACCTATTTGTTCCAAAACTTCCTCTAATGACCCTTCAATTCGGGACAGTTCCTCAGTTTCATTTCCCATGGGAAGCCCTGTATGCTGTGCTTTCAGGTGCATGTCTTGTCAAAAAAGCAGCCGGGCAGTCCAGCTGCTTTTCGGACAGAGCTGAGCATTCTCCCAATTGACTTGTGTGTGTGGCCGCACTCTCTCAACAGAAGTTGTGTCAGGGTTTCTGTTGACAGAGCGCTGTAGCATAACTGTAGCCTTTGAGTTCTGGGAGGCTTTTGCACCTATAGATGAATTTCTTCAAAGGTTAACTAATTTGTTTATAAAATGGAGTTTTACACGGGCCTATTTCTAGCAAAAAGAAAATCATAGTTTGACAGTTAAGTTTTCAAATTAAACTTTGTGGATCATGGGATTTTTTTCATTGAAATTATCAAAATCTGTCTTTCCCTTTTATACTGAAGGTTTTAAAAAAGTCATTGCCCAGGAAATTTGTTACAGATTATGGCTTTTAGTTTCTAGCTGAGTGGCTGAAAGATAATCTTTTCAAGCAAGTAACAATGATTTTGGAAGTACATGGTGGAAGAGCAGTTTCTGTCTTTTATGGAGGGCAATCTAGGTTGTTAAGGTTAGCGTTTTGAGAATGCACCCATAAAAGTTCTGTGATTCTATTAAACTTTTTAGCCTTACCAATTCAACTAGTAATGGAGAGTGTGGGAAAAGTCTGCACTGCAGGTCTCAGACTCAATGAACTCAGGGTTTAGAAACTTTCAAGGGCCTGTCTCAGGGAGGGAAAGGAAAAAGGTTTTCAGAGGTGCCAGAATAGTGTCACTATAATTATGCATGAAACCAGCGTTGCTAAGGCTGGGGAAAACTATGGGACACACAGTGGACCCTCTTAACCTTAATCACTTGCCTTAGCTAATTAAAAGCACGTCTCATTATCTGCAATATTCCCTACTGTGAGGATAGAGAGTACTGCAAACACGGAGATGCCCTTGTCTATTTGTCTCAGGCTTTATGGCCTAGTTTTTACATAGACCAGTGACCCTGAAGCAGTTAAGGTTTTGACTGCCATCAGAAATCACTGGGAGTTGGGCACGTAAATCCTTTATGCCCTTTGAAAGTCCCAGCCTACATAGTTGGGCCAAAATTAGACTTTGATTTTGAGGGTCCAGCTTGAAATACTTTGGGCCTGATTTTCAAAAATGATTGGTTTTTCTCACTTCAGTGGAAGCTCAGAGCGCTCAGCTTCTCTGAAAATCAGGCCAAACAAAGCAGGACCCCCAAAATTAGAGAACTCTTTTGAAAATGTGGCTGCTAAAATCTTCAGGTAACAATTGCAACAGACTTCTCCTTTCAGAGTTAGAAACTTCTTGATGATGTTCACTCTAATTTAAAATTTGGATCTATAACAAGTAACATAAATCATGGTTCAGCCTTGAAACCGCGTTAGCCTAATGTGCGGGAAATGTTTAGCAAATAGACAAAAAAGAAAAAAGCAGGCATTATTGAAGTGAATATTTTTATTGCAGAGATTAAATGGACACTGTAAATATGTGTAAGCCCAAATTTTTACTTTCTTTAGAACTGAAGGACCATAATGTACACACTGTATTTCATGAAGATATGTGTATGGATTTTTTATTCAATGAAAATCTTTTATATGTGGTTATTACTTATGGAAGAATTTGTTAAATATTTTGAAGCGGTTCAATGCCAAATGTAGTATGACAGACAACGTAATAATTCAAATGAACACCATACCAAAATGCATTATGAGAAAAATTAAAATGTACCAGGCTCAAAACACCTGTGTGACACATTGTCTGAACATGTTTTGTCATTTTCATTGGTTTTACTGTAAAGAAGTGGTTAAACCAAAGATGGTTGGAGACTATCATTTGCTAGCAAACGATCACATATCAAAGTGATTTTAAATACCTCACAAAGGTTTTTCCCCAACATAGCCCACCTTTTACAACCAATCTGTTCTCCTCAGGTATGGGTCTCCAAGGTAGCTAAGAAATATCTTGGAAAACACCAGTGAAGCCTTCCAACAAATGATTGACACAAGTAGTATTCCAAAACAAGGCACTCTTTATCAGTGCAATCCCCTAATAGTACACTGCTGCACTGGTGGTGCTATAGAACACAAATCCATCCTAAAGAACTCTCCAAACCATATCGCCTTATGTTCGGGAGTGATGCTAAGTGGTTGTGCCCTGCTTCGGGTGACCAGTCATCCCCAGGTTGTGGACAACAGTTGTTAACAGTTCCTGGATAGTCTCCCCCGCTGGATTCTCTTGCTCTTGATCTCTCTCTCATTGGACTAAATGGACAGACTAAATAGACAAAGCAAACAAACAGACAAAATGGCTGCTAGTGTTCTGTGTCTCTCTTTATGTAGTCTGCTCATAGGCCTGATTGACAGCTCTTTTCTTGCTTTTGCTGATATTTTCCTGTCACTGTTCTGCAGAACGCATACTGCTTCACAGTGTTGTTCCTAATGAACCCCACTTCATACACAGCAATTAGCTTCAGTGCTTTTTGGCCAATCTGCTTTCAGCTAATGATGGAATGCTACTTTAGGGATATTCCTACCTAACTGGATGAAAACAAAATGGAGTCACTTAAGATCTCTAGTACCCCTACAAAGTTATTGCAGTTAGTTCCATCACAAATGGAAAAGTATCTGTTTTCATCAGTTTTTAATTTCTCACTTTTCATTGAATGCCCCCTTGTTCTTGGGTTATGTGACAGAGATAAGAGGTTTCCACTCTTCCACATCTAGAACATTTCTTTTATCTTTCCTACAATTAGTTTTCCTAAAATGGTGTAGTGGTAGAATATGTCAGCCTGCAGCTCTGGATGGCTGGTGCCCTGAGTCTGCTGGCTCCCACAACAGCATCCTTGCCCTCCTCCTGTCCACCCCGCCTTGCAGCTCCAGTCCTCACATCCCAGAGCACGTCCCTGCTCCATGGGGTGGCCTTTTCCCCACCCCATCCCTTTAGGGGCTGCAGGCTGCAGGTGCTTGGCTGTGTAGGGCATGAAATATCTTAACAATGGGCCTGGTCAGAGGAGTCACAGTGTAATGCTGGTCACTGTGTAATACTAAATATTAATACCATAACACTAGCCTTACGTACTCCAGGAGCGCAATGTCAGATCCTGACTGAGGACTGCAGGGTTAAGCTCACACGTTTATGCTCACTAGATTAAAATAAATTGTACTTTGTAGGCCACAGTCAATCTGGGGTTTGCCAACACAAATCAGTGGGACCCACAAGCTTCATGAACCAGATCCTCAAATCTACTTAGACACATTGCTGCCGCTTCATGTGCCTAAGTATAAAATGTGTGCATCAACAAGAGCCTCAAAACCCTCGCTCAGCTGAGACTGTGTGGCCCTGTGGGAGCCTAAACTTCTACCAGTGGGCATGCGAAAACCTGTGTAAGGACTGACATTACCAAGCTCACACCAGAGTCCCAAGGAGACTCTACTCGTAGGCATCCCCCCACCAATCTAGCCCCTAGGTGACCAGCATTTTTAATGTGAAAAAAGAATGAATTAGCTGTAGCAATTTGCATGCTGAGTTTTAGCTCATTGCAGCCCAAAATATCTTCAGTATTAAACCCTCTCCACCAGCCTTTACAGTATACAGGGAGATCTTGTAGAACTTTAACTAGAGCAGCTGGATCGTATAATTTCACTAAGTGCACATTCTTGCACCTTTATCTTTTGTACCAGAGGACAGTTTAGCTAAAGGAAATTGTTCATTTATATCTCACAGATTCCCCTGAAGCCTCAAATTTGTAGGTTGTAGTTAAAACATCATAGGCTGTATAAAAGGTTGGCATGTTGATACACAGCACAAGCAAAACCTTGTGTCTGTGTAAAATTGTCCATTTTCATACTTAAAGGCTTTTTAATTACTAGGAAATACCCAACTGAATAATATTTCTTGGTCATAAATGGTCCCTTTCTGGCTTAATTTTTAATTCGGCCTCTGACAAATCAGCAAGTTTTTCTTCTGGAAAAACACTTCCAATTAAGCAGATCAGACGCTGAGGCAGGGATTACACTTAAACAGTTACAGCAACATAGCTACAGTGATCAGTGGTCTGAATAAACACACTCCTGTTCAACCAACACAGCTATGCCGATTTAACCTCTGCTGTAGATGCATCAATATCAACAGAAGTATATTTCAGAAAGTATAGCTAACTGTACTTAGAGAGGTAGTGTTCCTACATCAACAAAAAAACCCTTTCCCATTGGTGTAGGTTGTGACTACACTGTGAGGTTGTGCCATACTGTCTCTGTTGCTTAGGCATAGCCTGAAAGACAATCTTCATCTCCCATAAAAATGGATTGTACACATTTTTAAAGGATGAGTGCCCTATAATGACTACAACCTGAGAAATGTACCTTGTAGCAATCAGATCTTGCCCCTGAGTCATGAACTGACACTATTTTATGTTCTTGTTCCTATTGCTATAAAGCACAACAGATTATTGGTTCTTTGTCTGGTCTTGTTACCCTATTTTTTCATGATTCCCCCAAGTATAATTATTGTAATGCCTTATATCTCCAGTCAGTCATATTTTAGTAGCATCATGTTTTGCTTTAACCTTTTCAGTATTTGGTGATTCAGTTGCTTGACATTTACTCTTTGATCCCTCTTTAATCAAAGGGGAATGAAAAAGATGACTGGAAAAGGTCATATTGTATATCGGGCTACTATATGTCATGGGATAAATCATTATTGCTATTAATAGTAATATTTTAGCACTTGTGTAGTTCTTTGGATTTTAGAAGTGGTCTTACGAACCTCAATGACCAAAGTTCTGTAAGCTTTGCTCACAGCAAGTAACATTTTCCTCTAGTCCTAGCATGGAATACTGTTCACTGGGCAAAAGGCTAGCAGGATCTGGTGCTCACTAACCAATCCTCACACAACATCTTCACAGGTTATTCTGATCCTTTATTTTATAGCTTTTTTAACTAGATCAGATGACAAAAATGGCTCGATTCTGATTAAACGAGTTTAAAGAGACCAGGGAAAGATATAAACTCATCCTGATCAGCAGTTTCCTGCTAGGTGGAGCTGTGCCACAAATCAAACTTCCCGGCGCAAATCTCTAACTTTGGGGAAGTTCGTGTCTGCATGAAGCCACTGTAGCTCATGCCCATCTCTGATCACTAGCTCTCACTTTGTTACTTATAAATATTTGCGGAAGAGGCTACCTGATACAGCCCCAGCCATACCACTGCTAAAGGGCTTCATTCCAAACCTCCTTAAGTCCATATGTCACACAAACACCATCCTGCTGAAAAGCAGCCAAGGGTTTGGTTAGTGGGGAACTAAAAATCAGGTTTGAGGGGCGCGAGTGAAATCGTGTGGATTAATGTGCATATGTTTCTAGCCAGTGATGACTTTGCCTGTCACTTTCATCAGCTGAATGAACAAAACTGTGAGTTTTAACATAGTAATGTTGAAGACAAATCATCAAGAAAAGTGAATGTTAGAAGGGGCAGTCTACCTTCAGACGAACCCTTTCCAGTGATGGCCTGGTGGGAGGGGAGCAGTGTTTTCACTCCTGGTAAAGTGGAGTGTTTATGAAAATAAGAGTCTATCAGTAAAGCTAAGGGTACGTCTACGCTGCAAATGAAGGTGTGATTATAGCGCAAGCAATGAAGTCATAACAGCACAGACTTCAAACCTGGCTAAGTAGGTACCCAAGTTTCCCTGCAAGTTTGTTCTGTGGTAGCTGGTGCATGCTGATGTCTAGGCCAAAGCATTTCCAGAACAATTGTCACCCATACGACAATCACACCTTCATTTGCCATGTAGCCATACCATTGTGATAGGTGCTACAAAATCTTTCAACACCAAAAGGTGGCCTGGGATGTCTTCATTACCTCTAATAAAGGCTGGCAATATCTGTCATGGAAAGTCAGAAGCTAGGACCACAAGTAGACCAGGTGTATGTAATTATTCAGAGATCACAAGTAGAGACAGTTGCCTCAGAAGGCTGCTGATTATAGGAGAAAACTGTTGGTACTCTCTGCTCTTTGATGATTTTGGTACAAACATATGCAGTTTTGTGTGCTTGTTTTGCATCGTCAAACTTGTTTGAATAAGCACCGTAAGGAATTAAAAAACAGAGATTTAATTCTATACCAAAGAGGGTCTCTGGTTGCTTCTAGGAAGGAATTTGGAAGTGGGGCTGGACATATCTAGTATCTAAAATGGCATAATTCACTGGAACAATGGGGCTGGACATGGGGACATGCTGTGTACATGCATATAGTCAAGTTCACATTGCTCCTTTTTGATGGGTAACTTCAGTGCTACCATGTCAAGGGTAGTGTGTACCAGAATTCTATGAGTCAGGACAGACACTCTAGGAACTGCTGTATTGTGTGTTGCTGGTACTATAGGAAGCTTCCACACATCTGCTAATAGCAGCTCACACTCATTTCTTCTTTCTGCCAAACTGCATGGAAGACCTGGAGCAAGTTCTTCACTCTGTGGTTCTGTTCATGCTATTGCTCATGGGACAATATTCATGTGGTGCAATAACAGATAGTGGAGGGGATGGGTCCAGAAATATTTGAGACACCAAAGTTGTCTGACTGAGAGGTTGAACAACAATGATTTTGGGTTGGGAGATCAGCTGTCGGAGTGGAGGTTGTAGAGGTCTGCCAAGCTATCAACACTGTCATCTATCCACAAGTGATTGCCAGAACTCAAGTCCCTGAAAGTATAGAGAGATTTCAAAGGAAGGAGTTTCCAAACCGTGCCAGGGCCATTGATGGAGGACTGGGCAAAATATGGCCTGTGGGCTGGCTCCAGCCCACCAAGAAGATAGATCTGGCCCATGGGAGCCTGGGCCAGCTCTCTGTCTGCCCTGCCCCCACTCTGCGCTGAGAAAAGGCAGCTGAGGTGCAAGCCTGAGGTGGAGAGAGACTTCTCATGTTGCCCCCGCCACCAACAAAATCTTGTAGCTCCCATTGGCTAGTTTCCAGCCAATGGGAGCTGCCTGTTTGCAGGACAGGGAGCATGTTAAGTAATCCTCTCATCTCACTGGGGCTCATAGTGTTTAATTCAAAGTAGCATACATGGCCCCCAGCCAGGTAAGCATCTCCCAGCCAGATCCTGCCTCTGGCATCCCGGTCCCTTCCTCCCTCCATCCTCTGCCTGCCTTTCTGTAACCCTACCCCAAGCAACCCAAACCCCCTGCACCCCTGCTCTTGCACCCAAATCCCCTCCCAGACTCGAAACCCTGCGTACACTCTACTTACAGGTCGCAACTCCCTACCAGACCCTGAATCCCAATTCCCTATCCCTGGAGACAATCCAAAGCCCTGCACCCCCTCCTGCACTTCTGCCCCAGGTCACAACACTCTCCCAGACCCTGCACCCTTACTACACCTCTCCTTCATGTCGCAAACTTCACTCAGACCTTGCACCTCCCCCTGCACTCCTCCACCAGGTCAGAATCCTCTCCTGCACCCATAGGCCCTCCCAGACCCTGCACCTCAAGGCCTGATGTAGAAGATGTAATGGAGGTGAAGCTGGGGAAGGTATAATGAGGACAGAACCAAAACATAGGGTGCTGTAAGACTTCCAGCAGCAGTTGAAACCATAGTAAAGAATAAAATTGTCAGAGGCATAGAAGAACATAATTTGTTGGGCGAAAGTCAGCATGGCTTCTGCAAAAGGAAATCATGTCTCACTAATCTGTTGGAGTTCTTTGAAAGCGTCAACAAACATGTGGATGAGGGGGATCCAGCAGACATAGTGTACTTGGATTTCCAGGAAGCCTTTAACAAGGTCTCTCACCAAAGGCTCCTACGTAAATGAAGCTGTCATGAGATAAGAGGGAAGATCCTTTCATGGTCTGAGAATTGGTTAAAAGGCAGGAAACAAGAGGATAGGAATAAATGGTAAATTTTCAGAATAGAGAGTGGTGTTTCCCAAGGGTCAGTCCTAGGACCAATCCTGTTCAATTTATTCATAAATGATCTGGAGAAGTGGGTGAGCAGCAAGGTGGCAAAGTTTGCAGATGACACTAAACTGCTCAAGATAGTTAAGACCAAAGCAGAGTGTGAAGAACTTCAAAAGGATCTCACAAAGCTGAGTGGTTGGACAACAAAATGGCAAAAGAAATTTAATGTGGATAAATATAAAGTAATGCATATTGGAAAATATAACCCCAACTATACATACAGTATGATGGGGTCTAATTTAGCTACAACACATCAGGAGAGAGATCTTGGAGTCATCGTGGATAGTTCTCTGAAAACACCCATGCACTGTACAGTGGCAGTCAAAAAAGCAATCAAGATGTTAGGACTCATTTTAAAAGGGATAGAGAATAAGATGGAGAATATCTTATTGCCTTTGTATAAACCATGGTACAACCACATCTTGAACACTGCACACAATTGTGGTCACCTCATCTCAAAAAAGATATATTAGCATTAGAAAAGGCTCAGAAAAAGGCAACTAAAATTACTAGGGTATTGGAACAGGTCCCATATGAAGAGATATGAAAGAGACTAGGACTTTTCATTTTAGAAAAGAGGAGACTAAGGGGGGATATGATAGAGGTACATAAAATTATGAGTGGTGTGGAGAAAGTGAATAAGGAAAACTTCTTTACTTGTTCTCATAATATCAGAACTAGAGGACACCAAAGCTGCGTCTACACGTACGCGCCCTTTCGAATGGGCAAAAATCGAAGTTCATTTTTCGAAAAAGAGGCGATCAAAAGACAGCCCCCGCCGCCATGTTTCAGATCGGCGTTCCGATCCGCTTTTTTGAAGTGCCGTCCTGGTCTTTCGAAAGAGAGCGTCTACACAGCTCCAAGCTCTGTTTTGAAAGAAGGAAGGCAGGAGACGCCGCGGACTGGGTCCCATGGCCGAAAAGCCCTTCTGGGGCAGCAGCCAGCTGCCTTCTTTAAAGGGCACCTCCCTCCGCCCTCCCCTCCACACGAGCTGAGTGCTGCCCAGCCTGTTCCTGCCCAGCAGAGCCCGCTCACTCATGCTCATGGAAGCCCAGTGACAGCTCCTGCTGGCGGACGGCATCATTATGGACACCCTGCTGGCAGTGCTGTGCACCCTCGCCGCAGCTGCACCCAAGCTCATCGGGTAGCTGCAAGGTCCCCCCGGGGCCATGGGGCTTCCCCACCCAGGCCACCGCTGGGCAACCCCCCGGGTGCCCCGACGCCTCTGGACCTACCCCAGCAGCACTGAGTGGTGGGAGTGTGTGGTGCTGGGGGAGTGGGGCGAGGAAAGGTCGCTGCGGAACTTCCGCATGTCGAGGCAGAACTTCGACGAGATCTGCCACTCTGGCACCACGACACCTGCATGCGGCCAGCCCTCACCCTGCAGAAACGGGTCGCTATCACCATCTGGAAGCTGGCCACCCCGGACTCCTCCCTCTCTGTGGGACAGCAGTTCGGGGTGGGCAAGGCCACAGTCAGGGCTGTCCTTATGGAGGTAAGGTGGGGCTGGGGGGGCGTGGGGGCTGGGGCAAGGGGAACCCTCCCCTACAAGGGGTCGAAAGGGAGTGGGGCGGGGGGGCTGCACAGGCCAGGGGCTGGATGGGAGGGGGGCAGGATGGGCCCAAGGTGGGGGGCGATGGCCACCACACCCGCAGTAGAGCATGTGTCCCCCTCCCCCCGCTGCAGGTCGTCAGGGCCAGCAACGTGATGCTGCTGCATAGGGTCGTCCGCCTGGGGGATGTGGACAACACCGTTGCTGGCTTCCAGGACCTGGGATTCCCGAACTGCATTGGTGCTTTGGATGGCACACACATCCCCATCTGCTCCCCGTCACACAGCACCGGCCAGTATGTGAACAGGAAGGGCTGCCATTTGATGGTGCTGCAGGCCCTGGTGGACGCGAGGGGATGGCTCATGGACCTCTACGTGCGCTGGGCCGGCCGCACCCATGATGCCCGGGTGTTCCGGAACTCCGGCCTCTGTCGCCGCATGGGGGCTGGCACATTTGTTCCCCAGAGGGAGATCCCAGTGGCGGGGGATGTCACCATGTCACTCTGCATAGTGGCAGATGCAGTGCACCCCCTGCAGCCGTGGCTCATGAGGCCGTACACGGGACACCTCGACCCCATCCGGGAGGTGTTCAATGAGCACCTCAACCATGCCCACAACGTGGTGGAGTGGGCCTTCGGGAGCCTAAAGGGGTGATGGAGGTGTCTCCTCACATGTCTCGAGGGCGGGGTCCCTAACATGCCCCAGGTGGTGAGTGCCTGTTGCGTCCTCCACAACGTTGTGGAGGGAAAGGGGGACGCCTATGTCCCTGGGGAGGGGGGCCCTCCGGATGGCACTCTTTACGAGCTGCAGAGCACCGTCCCCATTTGCCAGGCCCACCAGGACGGCCACCGCATCCGGGAGGCCCTCAGGCAGGCTTTTGCCGAAGGCCTCCTTTGACCCACTCGCACGCCCACATCCCACGCATATCCACCACCCACCATCCACCAAGGAGCACAGCATGCGGTGGTGAACAATAAACAACTTTATAAAAAATGTTTTGTGGCTATTTACATATGGGGGAACCTAACTTGGAGGGGGAAGAGGGGGAGCATGTAACCTGGAGCGGGGAGAGGGGCATGTAACTTGGAACGGGGGGGGGGGGGGGGCACTCATTCTGTGGCAAGTGTG
This sequence comes from Carettochelys insculpta, assembly GCF_033958435.1. Lineage (NCBI taxonomy): Eukaryota > Metazoa > Chordata > Testudines > Carettochelyidae > Carettochelys > Carettochelys insculpta. The sequence continues at coordinate 37,120,924 of NC_134137.1, read as the reverse complement.
CTGCGCCGTGAGCCCTGTCGGCCCCTGGAGCCCCTGCTCCCCCAGATGCGGGGTCCCTGGTGACGGGGGGGAAGGTGCGGGTACCACCAGCAGGTACTGGCAGTGGGTGAGCCTGGTGGCAGCAGCGGGGGCAGGCTCAGGGGGGGCAGTGGGGGCAGACTCAGGGGTGGGAGTCATGTGGGGGGCCAGGAGCCGGGCCACGGTGGCAGTGTGGTCCCAGATGGCCTGGCCTATGCCCTGGAGCATGTCCAACATCCTATCCCAGGCCGCCCTCCGCCACTCCATGTTGGCCTGGGCTAGGTGCAAGTGCTCCTTGGCCACCTCGGCCTGCCGGTGGGTGGCTGGGTCTTCCCCAGGTCTCTGGGGGGCCCTCTGGCCAAGGCCCTGACGGCGCCTTGCCTGGGGTGGCGTCTGGACAGGAGCTGCTGGTGGGCTCTCCGGCAGGAGGGACGGTGCAAGGCTGTCCCGGCCCCCGGATGGTGTGGCTGTGTGGATAGGAGGGGAGCATGTCAGTAGTGTTCCCCAAACGGATGGTACTCGGCTGTGGTGTACCTGCCCGAGCCGACCCCATGAGGCCCCTGCCCCCACAAGGAACACTGACCCCCAGGGAGCATCGATCCGCCCCTCCACCTTCCCCTGAGACCGGGCCTCCCAGCCTGGGTGTGATTCCAGGGGTCTCTCCCACAGGAGGCCCTTCCCAGGCTGCGGTATGTGGGCCCCAGGTGCCGTCGGGCACCAACCAGCCGCCAGCTCTGCGTGGCTTACGGCGCTGTCCACTGAGGGTGGGTGCTGGGCATGGCTGATGTGCCACCGCAGGGTGCTGCATCCTATATGGGGGCTGGCCTTTGTATGGCCCAGGACCAGCAGTCCCATGTGTGGGCGCCTAGCTGTTACGTCGCCCCCCACCCCCAGAGTAGGTGTGCACCCCTCCTGGTACGTACCAGAGGATTCCCCAGCGATGTCCGGAAATGCCCGGACCTCAGTTGCCAGGCTGGAGGAGTGGGAGGGGATGAGGATTGTCAGCTCCCCCTCCTCACTCAACCAGTCCATGGTCCCCGATCTGGGCTGCTCCTCCACCTTGGGCGGCTGCAGCTCCTCCCCAGAGGTGTCCAGGAAGGCGGTGTTGGGGGGAAACTCTCCTGGGGCCCCAGGATACTATGGAGCTTCCGGTAGAAGGGGCAGATCGCTGGACCTGCCCTGGAGTGTCCAGCCTGGTCCGTGGCCCTGGCATACCCCTGACAGAGCTCCTTAACTTTGGAGCGTACCTGCTCTGAGGTACGCTGCGGGTGGCCCAGGGCCTGGAGGTCTGTGGCCAGGCAGGCAAAGGCCGCAGCATTCCACCACTTCTCCCCATGTGCCAGAGGACCTCCTCGTCCTCCCAGAGGCCAAGGAGGTCCCGCAGCTCCCACTCCATCCAGGAGGGGGCTCGTTTTTTTCTCTGCCCCCTGGGACCCCTGGGAGGCTGTGGAGGGCTCTGTGGGGGGGCCATGGGGCTCGCGGGGGGGCTGGCTGCTGGCAATCATTCCATAGTTCTTGCACTCAAATGTGCTTTCTCTCTTGTGTATTGTCACTAGTGTGGATCTTGACCTTTCCTTATGTGCCTTCCCTTCTTTCCACGCTATGTTACATAATTGGTGTATTTCCTGACTCATGCTTTCTCTACCATACTTGATCATCTAATTTTGGGTTGGATTCTAAAATTAGCTCAGTTCTTGGTTTTCATGCCAGCCAGGCCCTAGAGATGGCAGTCTAGCACTATCCCTTTACCAAGCTACCAGGTCTTGAAAAATATGAGGGACAGGCTCAGCTCCGGGGCCTCAGGCAGAAGGTGTGGGGCCTCAGGCAGAAGGAATGAGGTGAGGACAGCCAGCCCTCAGAACCACCCAGAGCTCACCAGGCCACCCCTCCATCAGCCAGCCCTCTGCACTGCCTGGATTGCACCAAGTGGGGATCCAGTGTCAATTTAAAGGGCCTGGGGCTCTGGCCACTGTTGCTGCCATGATAATAGAGACAGTGGCCAAAAACCCCGGAGCTTTTTAAATCACTGGACCCTGTGGCAAATACCTTCTTCATCCCCACGAACCCCATCGGCAGCCCTGGTAGCAGTTGTTTACTAGTGTCTGGTTAAAAGGCCCAGAGTGTTAAGTAAGTGACAAACACACACAACTGAAGCTTGCTGCAGTTTGTGACTGTACTGATATGAACGACTTTCCAGAAATAAAAAATGTAACAGGAAAGTGGGGTGAATTAAAGTCCTGCCATTTTGAAGAAACATGCAAGAACTGAGTGTGCCACACTGGGGCAGTAATTTCCCACTCTTGTTTAAATACTCAGCATGATGCCTTTGTATTCTTTGAGTCTGATCTCACTGAGCAATACTCGACTTGCATATATATAAAACTTGGAATCAAAACTGCTGGGAAAATAAAGGTTAAAGCAACGAACTACAACAATAAGAGATAACTTGTTCACCAAAACATAAAACTGCCTAACTCTCCCTGTTCAGTGATAAGGAAATGCAGCAACCTTAAATCTTTTCCATTCTAATTTGGAATCTACCGTCCAGAAAGCTGAATCTGTCTGATTAGAAGCTAATTCCCAAAGGACGATGCTTAATTACTCCAGGTTATTACTTCAGATGTTTCTGAGTTATATTTTGAACAAACCAACACATTTCCAGAGTCCGATAACATTGGTAGCTGGGGACAGTGTTCCCTGCTATTTGTACACTTGTGTGGCCGCTCAGGAGAGATTCAAATGTTGTGCAGCAGATTAGCAGAAAGCCCACAGCTAAGTTTTTGTTTCTAACCATGGTGCACATTCACCCATGACCCACTGCACATAGAAAAACATTTCTGCCCATAGATGGAAAGGATTAGAGGAAACATTGGTTGGGGACAAGTATCAGAGGGTAGCCGTGTTCATTTGTATCCTCAGAAACAAGAACTCTTGTGGCACCTCATAAACTAACAGATTTTTTGGAGCATAAGCATCTGACAAAATGGATCTTTGCCCACAAAAGCTTGTGCTACAAAAACTCTGTTAGTCTATAAGGTGCCATAGGACTTCTCATTGTTTTTCTTGGTTGGGAAGTAAATTGGATGAATAGTCTGGGTTAATGTTAAGATCTTATAAACAAGCACAAGTAGTCTTGAAATCCGTTTAGTATTTCAGTGGCAACTAAAGAAGAAACTTCCAACTGGTGTTTAATGTGGTTAAATTGACCTAGTTCCAGTCAGAACTGGATAGCACACGCTGAAAATCTTAAAACGACACATAGGAATCTAGCTGACAAGAACGATGATAAAGAGATGCTCTAATGAAAAAATGCCAAATGCCATTTGATAAATCCAGTGCAACTGCAGAGAGATGTTAATAGTTAAGGATGATATTGTCCTATCTTTCTAATAAATCAGTTGGCACTATGGCACAAATGGTACTGTTATGCATAGGGATGGAGCTCAGATGCTCTGCCTTAAAATGAACCGCTCCTGTTCCGTGGAGAACAAGCAGAATCTAATTTAGTTATTAACAATATAGGAAGCTTGACACAGATGCATTCTGATTTCACACAAGAGAAGATAGTAGCACACAGACTCAATCCGTTATATGACTAAAAATAATTGCCACAAAGGGGCGTGTAAATGTAATACTATCACACACCTCACTGCCTATACTGAGAGTATGTTCACTTTTATGGGAAGATTGACATGCTAGCGGTTGATCTTTTTGGGTTTGATTTAGCACACCCAGTGGCGACACGCTAAATCGAACTGTCATAACATCACCATCAATTCTGGTAGTCCTGGCAGTCGTGAGGAGTAAGGGAAGTCAATGGGAGAGTTTCTCCCATCAACGTCCTGCTGTGTGGATGGTTGCAAAAATCAATTTTAGATCTGTCAACTCCAGTTATACCATTCTCATAGCTGGATTTGCACACCTAAAATTCATTTTACCTCCTAGTGCAGACCTGGCCTCGACTGAAAGAGAAGCCATTATAGACTACGCTTAAATTAACACATGATCAGTAACTTCAGATGTTGCAGAAAGTTTATGCATCTAATAGAGAGTCAGATAGCATTCTTCAGTCATCTGCAAATAATGACAGCAAAGTACAAAGACTTTGATTTCAGTTCTGTGGTCACTGGAAATTTAAATATGAATATTTTGAATAAATCAGCCTCCAGCAAGTGTAACCATAGTTAAAAAGAAGTGACCCAAATGTCAAATCTGAAAACTTTGAGCAAAGATAAAAGTTTAGGTGCCTACAGTTAGGTACCTGAATCACGTTATTTATTTAGACACCTTAATGCAGATTTCAAAGTCTAAATTGTCCAACACAAGTGTTTGTGAACTTGAGCATCCATGTTTGTTAATTTGGCCTGATGTATAAGTTTGGCTACTCTGAATATTATTTTTTTCATTCTAGTAACAGAGGGAACTGAAAAATCAAGACATACCATGAGGATAATTCACATGTTTTTGCAAGTACAGTGAAACGCCATGCTCATTTTATTTAATGAGTCCTACATCCATAGTCACTTCTCTTCCACCTTGGCAAGGTTATTTTAGTGTTTGTTTTATTGTCTTTAAAGATTTAGAATGGGACAGTCAAGGCAAGACAACAAATCAAATAAGAAACATACCTCTTTTACATCTCAGCCTGTCCTGCCTCTTCAGCCTCTGATAATGGTGAGAAACTTACTGTTTGACCAATGCATCATGGAGAATGAAAAAATAATAAATATTGAAGTTTGATGAAGACAACTGGTATTCAATTTCTCAGTACAGATTTCTGTCAGTTAAAATATCCTGTTTCTTTATTTTAAATTTAGTATTGCATAAAACATTGATGAGTAAATTTTAGAAAAGGCATTATTTCAGCTCTTTATTATGTCAGAATAAATCTCTGGATGCAAATGTAAGTCTTCAGACTGGATTAATGTATTTTTTAAATCCTTGCACATGAGAATGTTGGAATTTTCCAGATTCTTTAAAATAATTGTTTATTCTATATTACAGCTCTTAACATTGGCACCCCATCCTGGTAGAGGTAACATTCCCCTGGCTTAACCTATCTCTCTGGTTCCTTTGCTTATGCAAACAGGCTCCCAATGTCTTTTTCATTTACTTTTCCTGTCTGGTGTCAGAATGTTGCAATAGAGTGTCCACTGATCTTTGATACTGGTGTGCATGTGGTTGTTGAAGCTAGGGGTTTGAGAATACTCATTTTAGAGGGGAGATAAACACAAGAACTCAGAGGAAAGGGTACAGCCCTCTGATTATATATTGATAGGTCCACTGATTTGCACAGCTTTGGGACTTGTATGTTGGTTTAGTTTATAGTTAAATACTAGAGAAGTTTACATTTGTAAAGCTATCTTATCCACTAATATGAAGGAAATTGTATTCAGGCTTTCCAAACAAGAGGCTCTGGAATTCTCTATTCTCATTGGTTGCTTTTATATAGATGCAAATTTTTCATCTTGATTAAGTCAAGATCAGGGTTGGGGAAGTACAAGGACCATGTCCTCCACTTCACTGCTGATTCTCATGTTGCACTTACACATATAGGCTGTGGCCACACTAGCCCCTCCTTTTGGAGGGGCTATGGTAATGTGGTGCTTCAGAATATGCTAATGAAGCACTACCGTGAATATGCAGAGCCACATTATCATAATAGTGGCCGTGCCCGCTTTGAAACTGCTGATTTCGAAACACATACCGCCCATGTAGCTGGGGGCCTTTCGAAATGACCCCCCCGTGAATTCAAAAGCCCCTTCTTCCCATTTGACAAGTGCTTGGCTGTAAGCTCTCCTTATCTTGGGCCAACTGGCATTTAAATGGGTGTGTTTACATTAGGAACTAATTTCAAAGTTAGGCACTACATCGAAGTAGGCAGCAGAGAGTCTACACATATTTTCCAATACTTTGAAATTAACTTCGAAGCAGGGTGCCCAACTTTGAAGTCCTTACTCCATTCCCGGGAATGGAGTAGTGCCCTACTTTGAAGTTTTACTTCGAAGTTTTACTTCGAAGTAGGGTGTGTGTAGATGCTCAGCTTCGAAGTTGCTTACTTCAAAAGTTGTACTTCAAAGTAAGCAACTTTGAAGTTATTTTTGTAGTGTAGACACAGCCAATGTAATTTTTCAAATAGTCTAGTGTCTGCTATAAATTTTCCCAGTTAGTATTACTTTTAACCATAAATTTCATAGAATAACACAATTATAGGTAATCGATAGCTGCCCTTTTTTAAAAACATGTGAATATAATCCATAAAGACTACATGTCCCAGGATGCAATGCTCTATCTTGGGCTCAGCAAAACTGAGGAGCCAAACTATTAGCCATGATGGACAGGGGAAGGTATCCCTAGCCACTGTTTGCCAGAAACAGGAATGAACAGCAGGGAATTGATCACTTGATGATTACCAGGTAATCTGTTTTGTTCATTCCCTTTTAGTTGGTGCCCCCCACCCCACCGGCATTCTGGATAAGCTCCAGCACCCCGAGCCTGGCCCCTGCAGAAGCATGGCATGGCAGCGGAAGTCTGAGTCCCTGGTTTCCTTCTGTAGTGTTGGGACTGGAGGACCTCTGGCTCACTACCACAGCTTCAGGGCTGATGTTGTGGGAGCTCTTCCTCTTGTGGTCCCAAGACCCACGTGCAGGCGGAGCTACTCTGGTTTTGGGGTTACAGTGGTGGCAAAAAGGAGCAAATCAGGAGCAAATTGCACAAAGTCTTACATGCAATAGCTCCTGCCGTCAGATCCTACTCTCGGGTTGCTGTTTGGGAATTGGTGTTGGTCACTGCATGGCAGGAACTGAGCTGGTTTTCTACCTGGATGGCTTCAGTGTCCTGAGTCTGAAGAGATCCTGGCTTTCTGAGATGATCTCTCCATTGGTCTCCTCATGCCAAGGTCTGATGGTTCTCACTGGTCATCCACAGGGGGCCGTGGGGAGAGTGGTCAACAGGCCTGATGAGCTTTCAATGGCAGCTGCCCAGTCATATAATCATGTAAAATCCTATCTAGCACCTGGAAAAATTGATAGGTTGCGTGTCCCTTCTTACATTTTTCCTGATAAGTTTGATCTTTGTCATTGTTTGGCAGTCTGGTCTTTGCCCCTTGCAGACATCTGCCTAACAATTTCCACAAAAAGGTCTTCATTTCAGTAGCTGGCCTCAAAATGTTCTGTCCCAACACTTCTCAAACCAACATGAGATCCACAGACTCAGCACAGCACAATGCGACCACCTGAGGCATGTTGTGAAGCTCTTGCTAACAGCTATTGTGATAAACTTGAATCCACCGGAGGATGGACAAAATCCGGCTCTGTGCCAGCTTGTGAAAGGAGGAGGGGATACCCATTAAAGCTGACCACAGACTGGGGGAGAGCACACAGATAGACAAGCCTGTAACAGTCACCTACAAAGCTGCGTAGGATAGCCATTGGAAAAGTGCCCACATAGTTCACAGCAGCCTTGCACATATGTGAACCATAGACTGGATTAATGGGCTTCTCAGCAAATTTAAATCCCTTTAAATGAGAACACCAGAGTTCACGATACATATGGATTCAGTGAACTAGCGATGAAGACCAGAGGTGGCCGGCTGGGAGGTTTGAGAGTACTTTTGGAACAAAGAATGGAAAAGGGCCTGAATTATGTCTCACCTTATGCTCTGCCTGCTGTCAATGACCAATAACGACAGGCTGTTAATAAATCCTGAGACTGCAGCTACAATCTACTTTGAATGCAGCAGTATGGTTGCTAGAGAGACAAGTCCCAGCAGGTAATTCTACATCCTGATCTGAACAAAGTTTCTCCAGATGAAAATGGAGGAACATGTTGTAACCAAAGGTCTGTTCAGAGTTTGCTGTGTGAAAGATGAGGGCAGCTGGTCGCCACATATCAGAATGGAAAGGGTTACGTTTGGACCAATGCTCATACTTGGCAGGTTTGACCTCAGGACTTAGGACTGAGTTCATGCATGTGTTCATTCATGCTTTCCTAAAATGTAATTGACCCCTGCCCACTGTCTGGCTATCCATGGCACAAGCATTGTGAACAGCATATTTTAGTGCCAATCTTTCCCAAGAAATTTAAAGAAAAAAGGCACGTGGGAAGATACGGTTCACACACACACCAAGGACTTGGCACATGCCTAAGGAAATAAAAAACATGCCACGAAGCAGCACAGATCCTCCTTCTCCACTTTCAAGTAAACAACTTCATTTTATTCTAGTTACCCTAAAGCACAGATCACAGCCCACAACTTTAGGGTTGCCATCAATCCTAATTTAATCACAAATACCACAATATTTGGCGTTCACTTAGTGCTCTGGCTCCTGGAGCCATTTTATTAATGGAAGACTCTCCTCTTCCTTTCCTTCTTGTTTTGCTTTTAGCCCTCATTGCTTCATGGAAACACTTGAAAATATGAACTCTGGACATAACAGGGAAATAACCTGAAATCCATTATTTGTGTGATTTTTAAAGCCAATCCTGTGAAAGTTTGTACCTGACTTATGATTTTGAACACTTGAGGTTGGCGACACTGCAACCTTACCTTTGTTCCTGCTTCAATGCACCATTTTATCAATCTACCCGCACCCCCTCTCACCTCCTGTCGCTGTTAATGGTAGACATTTAGCATATGTCTAGATTACAGCAATTTGTCGACAGGAGTTTTGTCAACAAAACTTCTGTCAACAGATTGCAGCCAAATTGCCAAGAAAGATCTGCTCTGTTGACAGAATGTGTCCAGACTGCCTGGCCACTCTCTTGACAACATGGCCCACCGGAAGAACAGCAGACAGGGCTGCCCAGTGTCCCTGAAGTCAACAGCGGGCCCTCTGGAATGTCCAGACCTACTTTCTGTTGATTTCTGTTCACAGAGGCATTATGCCTCATGGGGAGTGGGATAGGACTGTCAACCAAAGTGCTCCGTTCTGTTGATTTACTGTTGACAGAACACCTTGGGAATCTGGATGCTCCCTGGGTTTTGTCAACCATCTAGTGTGACATAGCTTTGGTGTAGTAGTGTGTTGGGTTATGGCATGGTAGCTTGGTAAAGGGATGGTGCCAGACTGCCATCTCTAAGGCATGGCTGGTATGAAAACCAAGAACTGAGCCAATTTTAGAATCCAACCCAAAATTAGATTCTGCTACCAGATGACACCATAATCAGTAGTGCCATTCTATAGATGAAATATAACTAACGTTTCCCAGGTATTAATTCTACTGGGTTGAGCTTTTTCTTTTAATACCTGAGATTGATAACTTAATTTTATTTTAAATAGTCCCTGTGGTTCCAAATGCTTCACTTTTTGGCGTTGACTTCTTGGACTTTCCCCTGAAAAGTATTCAGAATGACAAATCCAGTATGTGAGCAGTGGAGAGTTCAACAGAAACCATGAAAATATTCAGTTTGTTCCTCCAAAAGAACACTCACCAGAGCAAATTCAACAGTTGGTGGTGCAGAACAAACAGAAACAGATTCAAAGATTTCAAGCTGTTTGTAAGCATTCATTGCAATTAATGGACAGCCAGATGATTGAGTTTTCAGGCATTTAGGTTGGACAATCAGAAAACCAGTACTGAACTTCAAAAATAGCATGAGAATACACATTTTGTAAATGGTGGGAATGTAGAGCTTAAAGCTGGAGAGAGAATGTTAGCCTATATTTTAATTCACCTTAAAGACTAGCCAATTTATTTATTAGGCAATGAGTTTCCGTGGGTAACACCCACTTCATCTGAGGAAGTGGGTCTTACCTAGGGTTACCATATGAAAAAGAGGACACCCCTGAGAGGGAGTGGTGTGTCCATATCAGTATCCACCAACTCATGCTTTATCAATGTATTAAAGTATATATATATTACATTAATACAACATGAGTTGGTAGATAGTGATATGGATACAATCCCTCTCAGGAGGTGTCCTCTTTTTTGAAAGTTTGAATATGGTAACCTGAGTCTGAAAGCTCATTACCTAATAAAAAATTTGTTAGTCTTTAAGGTGCTACAGGCCCGCTTGTTATTTATGATGATACAGACTAAAACAGCTAACCTGCTGAGTCTATATTTTAATGTTCAGCCACTAGACGGCAATGTATGCAGCAACAACAGGAAGTCCTGTGGCACTTTATAGACTAACAGACAATTTGGAGCATAAGCTTTCATGGGCAAAGGCCCACTTTGACAGAGGAAACGCCCTCACTCATGCATTTGACAAAGCAGGTCTTTGCCCACGAAAGCTAATGCTTCAAAATATCTGTTAGTCTATAAGATGCCACAGGACTTCTTGTTGTTTTTGAAGATACAGACTGACTCGGCTACCTCTCTGATACTGTATGCAGCATACCTTAACTCCTAACAGGACCCCTTGGCTGTATATAGTATCAAAGGGGTAGTTGTGTTGGCTGTAGCTTCACAAATAACAAGCAGTCCTGGGGCATTTTAGAGACTAAGGCTACATCTACACTAGCCCCAAACTTCGAAATGGCCATTCAAATGGCCATTTTGAAGTTTACTAATGAAATGCTGAAATGCATATTCAGCTCTTCATTAGCATGCGGGTGGCCGCAGCGCTTCGAAATCGAGGCGGCTCGCCACCGTGCTGCTCGTCCCGACGGGGCTCCTTTTCGAAAGGACCCCGCCTACTTTGAAGTCCCCTTATTCCTGTGAGCAGATGGCAATAAGGCGACTTCGAAGTAGGCGGGGTCCTTTCGAAAAGGAGCCCCGTTGGGACGAGACTCACGGCGGCGAGCCACGTCAATTTCGAAGTGCCGCGGCCGCCTGCATGCTAATGAGGCTCTGAATATGTATTTCAGCGCTTCATTAGTAAACTTCGAAATGGCCATTTACATGGCCATTTCGACGTTTGGGGCTCTTGTAGACACGGCCAAACAAACTTATAAGTCATGAGCTTTCATGGGTAAAACCCACTTCATTAAATGGAAGCGGCTTTTACCCACAAAAGATTATGACCTAATAAATTTGTTAGGCTCTAAGGTGCCACCGGACTGCTGGCTGTATAGAGTGTGTTAAGATGAACACATCTCTGGTCTTTGGCGTATCGCTCTGAATAGGAAGCTCTTTAGCCAGCTTATACCTGGTACAGAAGCCTGTGCAGCTGGCAGCAGCCACTCAATCCACAGTGTACAGTTGTACAAGACAGGGAGAAGCTGCCATGATTTTCAGGATTTGGGCAGAGCTCCAGTTGAGAGCCTGGGGGCTAAGGATAGAGGTCTGCCCTGTCACTGAGCCCTGCTTTCCACCTCAGAGGACCTGGACCCAGCAGCAAACCTTATCTGCCTCCTGATGCCTTTGGATATTGCCTCTGAGCTGAGGAGAGCCCTGGGGGTGCAACAGGAGTCAGGAAAGGGCTGAGTCGTGGAAGTTGTGCTGCTGGATTGAGGGAAGGGGAAGACCTGGGAGGTGGAGGGGGCAGTTGAGCAGGTGGGTGTTGCCAAGTCTGGTGAAGAGAAGAGCCGCAGGGGGCAGTGAGGTGGGGGTGGGGTGGGGGTTGGGCAGATGCTGGCAGTCTGAGGGAAGAGGACAACCCTCAGGGGGCAGTGAGGAGGGGATGAGTTGGAAAGAAAGTGTTGCTGGGTCAGAGAAGGGGAGGAGCTCTGGGGAACAGAGGGGCAATGGGGAAGGTGTAAGTCAAGCTAGTAGTAAGAAATAGATGTCAGCTTCCCCCACCACCCCCATCCCCGTCTGGATAGGGCTGTCTCTGAGGAGTGAAGGAGAGGCATGCGTTAGTGCATGTCAAAAGCTGACCTGAAATCCTCTCTCTCACCTAGTCACAAGAGTTGGGGGAGTTAAAAAGTCAAAAGATGGACTAAAAACATATTTTGGTGGTTTTTCCATTGTATGGTGTGTAGGGGTCTGACTCCTGATTTTTATTCTCTTGATGTTGGCAATACTGCAACTAGCTTTTGGATAACAGGAAGCAGATCAGCTGATTTGCTTACCTTGTGTAGGTGTATGGTACACCTTGATTCACAACATATTGCAGATCACAGCTTTAAATGCACACTCAAGCAAGCAAAGTAACTCTCGGAGTTCAGTAAATCCTCTCTAAGCCCTCTTAGAAACCCTAATTCAATTTCATTAGCTTTTCAGTTATCCTGCCTGATGCTCACCACTCAGTGACTCCTGTTGAGAGCAATAAGCGCTGCTCACTTTTTGAAACATAACAGCTTCATTTAGTGCATAAATTGGAGCTGAAACCTTCTGAAATTCCAGTTCCCTGGTGAGTTGCCTAAATGGGAGTTCTAGGTGGTGGGCTCTTTTGAAAATCTGGCACATAAGATATTTAGCTGCCTAACCGCCATAGATTGCAATGGCTTCTGAATACCTGTGAAGATCTGGACTTTAGTGTAATTAGTAATCCTCATTCACCCTCTTTTATAATTGTATTCAAATCACCATCTCATTACACTTGGTCAAATCTTTCTCATCTGTGCCTAGAAGAGAATACCCTGCCCGCGTGCTGCCATTTTCCTGCCATGGCTGTTTCCTCCTTCACTGGGCTGAAATGTAGGACCTCCAGCTCCGTTTTGCAGAGGAAAGAGTAAGACTTTGTGCAGGTAAAGTTGACATGATTTTAAATCAGGTTTCTTGGGGGGGGGTGGTTGTTTCTGGTGCTTGTGAAGCCATCCTAAGGAGCTCAAAACTCAATATAGAGTGGCCTTTACAGGTCTTTTAGAGCTGTGTTACATCACAACAACAAAACCTGTGTTCGGTTTGCTGCCGGAGGACATTTTCCACTGCCAGCAGGAACAAAACCTGTAAATTCTCAAAGCCATAGGCGTTAGGCTTTGACCACAGAGCCCCCATTAAAACTTGATGGCGTGATCTGGCTCATGGCCTACCTGTAAATGGGTCCAAATTGTTTTAAGGTTTAAGGAAGGTTTTGTTTGCAACTACCCATGAAGTTGATTTCTCCCTGCAGAGCTCCAAAAGAAATATTGCTTACACAGTGCTTTTCTATGACAGCGGTTTCAAAAGGCTCCAGCCACATGTTTATGTCTTCCATTTGTAGTGCAAATTAATTAAAATGGTGTAAAGGTTCAATTCTCTCTCAGTGGGCTGTGATTTTATAGCTCCAATGTGCTCCTCATATAAATGTATTGTATGTTCATTGTCCCTTTCAAAGCTTGCTCTTGTTAAATGAAGTAAGATAAAGCAAGAAGGGTTGGATCTTTGTTTAAGACAATGGGCTGGGATACAAGAAATCTGAGTTTGAATCCTGGCTTTAATACAGGCTTTCTCTGTAACTTTGGACAAACCAAGTAGAACACCTACGGCACCTTCCTGAAGTCAGGAGGACTGCATACAGAGGAGGGGTCTGTCTGCATACATTCAGCTGTGATGTTGAAAGCCTTTAACTATGTGTACATTGAGCCCTAGTACAATGGGTTCCTGATCCTGGCTGTCACCTTTAACAGTGATTTTTAACTGACGTGTTGTAACACACTGGTGTCTATGAGAACTGTCCAAGTGTGTCATAAAATATCACCAATTTCCCCTCACTGCAGCTCTTTGTAGTTACCGTGGGGGGAAATTGATGACCCTGCACAAGCTGGGGCTCAAGCAGCAAGGCTGACTGAGTCCCAGCTGGTGGAGGGTACATCTAGTTCCCCTCACCACAACTCTGCAAAGAATCGCTGCAGGAGGAAATTGATCCCTCACCAGCTGGGACTTAAGCAGCAAGGCTGCCTGCATCCCAGCTGGTGCAGGGTTGGTCTTTGGAGAGCTGCTGCAAGGGGAAAGGCTGATCCTGCAAGAGCACATTCACACTGGGAAACAGCTGAAATGCTGCCTCCTGCCCTGAATGGACTGGCAGGCAGCCTGTACCCCCCTCCCTGCAGTGGCTAGGGGGAAGGGATGGAGAGCAGAAGCCTTTTGAAGCTGGTGTACCATGGAATTGCTTGAAGTATGCCATGTTACTGAAAAGGCTGGAAACCACTGACCTAGAGACGCTGCTCTAACACAAGTAGTAGTGAATAGCAACATTTTTACAAGAGAGGTAGCTGACAAGAAAAGCTGGAACCCATTTATTGCCAAAGGTTTAGGTTTATTAGCTGTTTTTTCAGCACTTATCATAAATCCACAAAATCATTCGCTGAAACTAGAAGCAAAATACTTGAAAACTGCACAGGCAATACAGATGTGGTCAAAGTAAAGGCAGTGAGAAAGACTTGTTTACTTATAATTTACTTCTTCCTTTTATATTTCCTTTAGGTTTTAAAGGAGGAGATTTAACAGTAAACTATTATTCTCTGATAATCTTATCTACCATTAGGATTTCATATGTTCATGCATACTGAGATATTTTCTCTTTGGGTTTGAACATTACCCCAAGGCAATAATCTCGCGCTTATTGAGGCTGTTGGAAAGAGCCTCTCTGACTTCAAAAGGCTTTGGAATGGTCCCTCTGTGTAAAAAAATTACTCACGTTTGGTGAAATTCTCATCCCATGGAAGTCAACAGCAGAGCTGCCATTGGCCAGTGGGGCCAGGATTTCACCTATTGGCTACGTCTACACGTGAAGCCTACATCGAAGTAGCCTATTTCGATGTGGCGACATTGAAATAGGCTATTTCGATGAATAACGTCTACACATCCTCCAGGGCTGGCAACGTCGATGTTCAACATCGACGTTGCGCAGCACCACATCGAAATAGGCGCTGCAAGGGAACGTCTACACGCCACAGTAGCACACATCGAAATAAGGGTGCCAGGCACAGCTGCAGACAGGGTCACAGGGCGGACTCAACAGCAAGCCGCTCCCTTAAAGGGCCCCTCCCAGACACACTTGCACTAAACAGCACAAGATCCACAGAGCCGACAATGAGTTGCAGACCCTGTGCATGCAGCATGAATCCCCCGCTGCAGCAGCAGCAGCCAGAAGCCCTGGGCTAAAGGCTGCTGCACACAGTGACCATAGAGCCCCGCACGGGCTGGAGAGACAGCGTCTCTCAACCCCCCAGCTGATGGCCGCCATGGAGGACCCGGCAATTTCGACGTTGCGGGACGCGGATCGTCTACACGGTCCCTACTTCGACGTTGAACGTCGAAGTAGGGCGCTATTCCGATCCCCTCATGAGGTTAGCGACTTCGACGTCTCGCCGCCTAACGTCGAAGTTAACTTCGAAATAGCGCCCGACGCGTGTAGACGTGACGGGCGCTATTTCGAAGTTGGTGCCGCTACTTCGAAGTAGCGTGCACATGTAGACGCAGCCATTGTATCATATACTGTGCTGCTAGTTTCTGAGTCCCATCAATCCTGTGGCACCTCAAAGACTAACAATTTTATTTATTAGGGAACTTTTCTGGTTAAGACTCACTTCATCAGCCTTGCCTATGTGAATCAGTGGCATAGTACATCCTTCAAGGTATTTAATAATTATCCCAGTCAGTCACCAAAAAAGCAGCAAAACCTCAAAAGGCTTTTTCACCCATACCACCAGTTTGGGAAAGGGTTTTTTTCCATTGTTGTTTCTGAAGCGCTTTTTAAATGCTGGGCTGAGCTTATCCTTGCTGTGAGGACTTTGACTTCAGTGGAGGCCTGCAGTGTCTCATGTTCAAGTAATTCCACTATTTCAAATTCCCCTAATAAAAAGAAGCTGCTGGTCTTTTATTTTCATCTCAGTCTGGTTGTCGGCAAGTTACTTCAGTCACTGGATATAAATTAAGCTACAAAAGTGGGTGGTGACATGGCAGTGTAACTCATCCATACAGTTTCTTAGGTTCCTCTCTTTTTCCTTACAAGGTTGGATGAGCCACTACAGCTTTTATTATTTGGAGAAAGATTCAGTGATGACCACACACTTATTTCACCATTATTGCTGAGTGAAATATTTGGTGGAAAATTAAAGAAATGGAATAAACTTAAAATCTAGTCACTTTAAAAAAATTAAAGTAGTCTAAAGAGCTGCAATTTCCCTTGAGTCCCCAATTTACTTGTAGTTTTACAATAACATTTTCCATTTTTAAACAAATATTCTCTTCCTAGTTGCTCTCACAAAGACCCACACATGTTAGACACCATGGCGAGATTCTGAAACCCTTGCTCGCATTGATAAGTAGTTATTTATATTAGCAGTCCCAATTTGCATTAATGGAATAGCCTATATGAATAACTGTGCATACTAGTCGGATTAAGTAGCTTAAAATGCTTGCAAATATAGTGAGTAAATACACCGGAAAGAAAAAGGACCTTTCTTCTCATATCTCAATTTTAACAGTCATAGCCGTCACTTATAACGCGAGAGGAGAAAAAAGCTGAGAATTCTATTCAGGTTCTATACACATGTATCACTTCCCAGAAGTGGCTGGTTTGGAGTTAATTGGGATCTTATAAATGTGCAGTGTTTCATAGGAACAGTTTCCTATCAGCAGCATTGTTGATAAAAGTGTCTTGTAGGAAAAGAGGGAGGTGGGGTGGGAATAAGCCACTTGTTAAACCTTTCACGACAATGGCCCAAATTTTATTCTCAGCTACACCTGGGCAAACAGGAAGAAGGGAACTGAGAAGCAGAGCGGGTGAAAATATTCTAAGTTTTAAAACTTTCTGACAAAAATAAAAGAGGAGAAGCTTTTCACCAAAACGGTTCCTAACGATTTCAAGGGTTTTGTGGTTTCTAGAGAATTGTTCTTTTTAATTTTTCTTTTTTAATGAAGTGTAGAAACCCATCATGTGGTTGAATGACTATACCAGAACAGACACTGTTGGAGATGCATCAAGTTCAGGCATCATGGAACTGAATGTACATTAAGTCAGATAAGTAGCTGAGAGACAGTCAAGGTAGCTAAGACAAGCAGCTCCTTTTTGTACAGCAAATAGTTGAAAAATGCGCAATTTTGGCTAGCAGTGGAATGTGTGGGACAGTATGATGAAGCAACAATATTCATATTGGTTGTATTGACATAAAAGAGAGCATTACAGTAATATCTGTGATAAAGTTAGCATTCCCCTGCCAGGAAAGGTTTACTTAATCCAACTATTGGCAGAGTTTTGCTCATCATTATCTGGTTACTGTGTAGCTTCTTCTCATCTCATCCTTCATTGCCCTCAATGATCTTTTGCCGTTCACTACAGAATCCACTTCAAAAATATTGCTTTTCTGACCCAGTGCCTACCACTCCCATGACACACACACTGCTTCTCTCCCCCTCACCTAATCTGACCTCCTGCGTAACTCTTGACAGAGGCAAATAGACAGTATTTTGTGTGCAGTCTCATCTCAATGGAATTTTCTGTCATCAAACAGCAAGAATGACCAGTTGTCTCAAGTTTATAGGGAGAATCCTGGGATATGGAGCTTTGTCTTATATAGGTACTTATTATCCTACATTAGTCCCGACTCTTCACACCTGCTATCTGGTCACCCTACCAAGCAACTGAGTTAACTGCCCTTACTTCAAATCTACTCTAAAATCCTCCCCTTCATTTTCAGTCACTCATTGAAACTAAGTTTGGCTCTCTTCCTTCCATCACCGTTTTACTCTGTCTTCTCTACCGCTTGTCTTCAGGAGCGCTAGCAGCTGCTGTTAAGTCCCAGGTTGCTTCCCATCCCACCCCTTTCTTTCTATTTCCTTTATACCAGTTCTAGAAGTTGCTTCTGCAAGTTGGAGGCTCTACAAAACTTGCTAAAATATTATCTCTCTGGCCAGTTTACTTCTGTCTCCTTCAAAAACTTCATTGGTAGGAAAACAACACAAGCAATACCAAAGATGGAAAGAAGGGAACAGAGTCACCAGGGCTTTAATAGAGATAAATGCAGTATTTCAATTATTTGCCCGGGATAGTGCTTGGCAATACATTTGGAGTTCAGTCACCTGCAGTGATTCACCATTGATCATTCCTGATTTGGCAGAAGGCTGCTACATAGCTTACTACTGTCTCTGCTATCTCTTTCCTTTCTCCAAGGGTTAGGCACTAGTTTTCCTCACTCTTAAAGGAATGTCTTTTATCTTTTCTGAATATATGAGGAAATATTTTTCTCAGACTCCCTCACATTTTGGATTTGGAATTTAAAAAATCTTCTTCTGTTTCACTGTTTCCTTTTCAGTTCTGTCTGCACAGATGTTCCTCCCTTGTTTTATTCAGGGTTTTAATGTCAGCTGCAGTTCATCGTCTCTGATACTGTACAGAGTGAGAGGCTGCTTCAGTTTTTCACACTGCACCATGATGAGATGCAGTTGTCCCAGTGCATTGGGCCCCGTGGCACTCTAGCTTGTTGTTTTGGCTCTGTTCCTCCAGTGAATCATATATTAATTTTGAGGGGGGAGTTGTCCAGTGTTTGGAATATCTTTTGGCGTACAGCAGAGGTCTTTGCTCTGCTGCCCTGAAGGACTGTGATGTGGGGGCCTGAGAGGAACGCTGTATAGGTGACCGTGGAATGCATTATGTTAACATTTGGATTTGATTCCCTGGTTCAGAGGTTCTCAAACTTTTTGGCCTGTGGCCCACCCTACTCAACACAAACCTTTCCGTGGACCACTTCCCATGAGCCATGATGACAAAATGCATTTGCTTATCTCTAAATACCTTAAATCCTACATTATTCATGTAAGTCATAAAAATGTGGGTACACAGCTGAAACTTAAGGGGGTGGGTGCAGGCTGGAGAGCCAGGGCAGGTTCCCCACTGTGGGGAGAGAGTGTGAGGGGGTAAGTCCAGAGCCTACAGCCCACTTGCAAGGTGGTTGTGGACCACTATTGGTCCATGGCCCACACTTGGAGAACCACTGCCCTACTGCTTTGCAGAGGAAAGAAATGATAGTTTGGCTAAGACTACACTACACACTAATTTGTATGTTGCTTATTGATTTAGAACCCTCCACGTTCTTAGCATTTTCCTGACACATATGAATGCCTGCCCTGAAAAAGTTTACAATCTAAAAGCAACTATATAGATGAGGGGTTGACAAAAGGGAAACAACAAAACAGCAATTTGATCAAATGGATGTTAGTTACACTCATTCCATATTATTCTTCATATTTAATTTCTGTGGGTTTCAAATTCCACGAGTAGATGCAAATTGGCTTTTAACCAGCTTGAGAAACTTGTCAGCAAACATTCTAATGTGCTCATTGGTCAATCTTAGAGTTAATAATCACAGTGATGACTTCTGAGTCAAGTATTTCCTGTCAAATAATAACCCGCTGTGTTAAGGACTTTAATTCTCAGTTCCTCCAGCCATAGCTACCCTCCCAATGCACAGTCACAGTAACTTATTAGCTAAGAAACAACCCAGCTAGCTAGAACTGTTAAAGAATGATGCCATTAAAGCCACGTATCATTAAAAAATATAAGCTGTCTAATAGTCTGTCAGTATGGGAGAAGTTATAGACTTTGAATCAATTGAGACATTAGAGACATGCAATCATACTTCTCTCTTCTTAAGGGTACATGGGAGCAAGACTTTGTTTGCAAAAATGTTTACAGGTGAAAAGCTGCTTTCCCATATGAAGATTTGTACAAAAATTCACAGTAGAAGAAAATTAACACAAGTACTTCTATCTATTCACTCTGCAGTTTTATACCATGTTTACTGCCATGATCATGACTTGTAAGTTAAATGGAACAGGTCTAGCAGCAAAGGAGATCATTATTCTTCATGCTGGTATGTGTGTGATGAAGCAATGGGTGTCATTCCTTTAGCAGTGGGTGTCTTTTGACTCAGGAATCATAACCAGAGGGTGATAAGTTACCATGCACTCAAGTCCTCATAGTTGTGATTCTGGTGTATCTAGATGCTAAACTATGAATGTATGCTCAGTGGTTTCCTGCTTCCATGCCTTTGAGATATTCCATATCCCCTTACATATGCCTGGTATTGGTGGTTTCAACTTGTGGCAGTGCCCCTCCAAGAGAAATACCTGTAAGAAGGGGAGATACTCAGGAGACTGTCCCATACATAGAGTGCCTGGCTATGTGGATGAAAAATTGGGGCAAATTTTCAGCAGAACTTAATGAAAAAAGTTTCTCTCCCATTTATGGCAAAATCCGCAGCATTACAATAACGTGGCGGTGGGCGGGGGGAAAAGAAACACAAAACATTTATCATTCACTTGCAGTGGCTACTACAACTACTACAAGATCAATGGCAAGTCATTAGCCATTGTCTTTGCACTGAAAACCATGGCCATATATCCCAATACTTTTCATAAGTTGAAGTTTATTTAAAGATAAGTGGCCCTTCTTTTAGTTTCTTGCAAAAGAATTTCAGCACTGATGTCAAACTGTTCCACTATTAGACACAGCCAGAAGCCCTTGGGAATGCCATAAAAGTGCCCACGAGAGCTGTTATATCCTGTTGATTGCTCAAAGGCTACAGTAGCTGAGCACAAATAAGCCTTGCAAAACGTGCACAACCTATTTCACTAAGCATTGTCTGAGTTTCTTTTCTAGAGGAAATTATTGATCACTGGCATCATCTTGCTTTTAAGAGAAATTCCAGTTTATGAGTAGCCATATTGCTGGTGATTGAAATCAGTTAAAGAATTGAAGCTCTTGGACGTAAATGAGCCATACAACATTAATAGTCTCATAAGAAGTTTATTGTACAGATTATTTAAACCAAGCATCATGAGCTGCAGTAAATCCATAAGCTTTACCACCATCATCACTTTCTCCTTGAGTACAGCCCCTCCCCTCTCCTCATGCCCTGTGGCAGTCCCAAAATACTCTCTAGAGCTAAGAGGCTGGCTGTAAAATTCAGTGTTTTACTGCAATAGACCTAGCAGCAAATGTCATTGTTTTTCTTGAGGTTGGCGTTATGTGTGAAGGAGAAAGGGGCATAATAACATCAGGGATGTCTGTGTGTGTGTGTGTTTTTCATTCTAGCCTCAGGATAATTGGGTCAGGTTGCTCTGCTCTTTGCAACGATAATTATCTCTCCTTGTTTAGTGGAACCTTACATGCTGCAAACTCCGGCAAAAATATTAAAAGAGACTTTGCCCATGCATTAGGAAATGCCAGAAATGAAGTATTTTGTGCAAATGAAATGTGCTGCTGTGGTGTGTATGCATTCTGCTACAGTCTTGTTTAACCAAGAACTGCAGACCCAGCACCTGGGCAATGGGTTTTGCAGCTAGTGGGATTTGTGGTTATTGCTGATAGCAGAGGAACACAGGGACTTGGGACTAGCTGGCTTCAATTCCAGTTTTTGAACTGGAGACTTCTCTAGCTGTACAGACCCTTCTGCTCCTGTCCTCACACACTCTGCCCTGCTCACTGGTTCCGGACACTCCCTCTCCCCATGTGTCTCTTCCCTCCTGCCTTTCCCCAATCCTCACCCCTCTGTATTTGAACAAGTTAGGCTGTTTCCTCCTCCTTCTACTCCCTAGTGCCAAATAGGAAGATCTGGAAAAATGGGTGTCCATGCGCTGTGGCCTTCTCCCCTGGCCTGCTGCTTGCCCCACTTTCCCTGCCTGAAGCTCCTGCTGGAAAGTGAGATGGGGCATTGGTAAGCATGGGGTGGGAGGAGCCCCTACTTGCTCTGGCCCGAGGGCCCCACAAAAGCTTTCTCCTCCTATGACTGGAGCATGGTCAGTACAGAAAGAATCTTGGGAAAATATAGTCCTGCGGCACCTTATAGGCTACGTCTACACGTGAACGCTACATCGAAATAGGTTATTTCGATGAATAACGTCTACACGTCCTCCAGGGCTGGTGCCGTCGACGTTCAACATCGAAGTTGGGCAGCACCACATCGAAATAGGCGCTGCGAGGGAACATCTACATGCCAAAGTAGCACACATGGAAATAAGGGTGCCAGGAACAGCTGCAGACAGGGTCACAGGGCGGACTAGCACTTCCGGGGCAACAGCTAGCCGCTCCCTTAAAGGGCCCCTCCCAGACACACGCAGCCTGCACAGCACGCGGTCTGCAGAGCCATAGGCACGCACACCTCGGGCGACGCAGTCATGGACCCCCAGCAGCAGCAGCAGCCAGAGGTCCACCCAGCTGCCATTGCAGGAGCAGTGCTCGCCCTGCTCGATGCCATGCAGGAGGCAGCTGATCACATCCTAGCCACAGAGGAAGAGCTGCCCGCCAGGGAGGAGGACGCAACCCCAAACCCTGCAGCCCCCCGCCCCCCTCCCCGCATCGCACATGCCGCCGGCTGTGGAACTACCCCACGAGCACCGACTGGTGGGAGCGGCTGGTGCTCGGAGAGTGGGCGATGACCGCTGGCTCTAGAACTTTCGGATGAGCCGGCAGACATTTCTGGAGCTCTGCCAGTGGCTCACCGCCGCACTGAGGCACCAGGACACTGCTATGCGGCGTGCCCTCAGCGTGGAGAAATGGGTCGGCATCGCTGTCTGGAAGCTGGCCACTCCAGACCGCTAACGATCCGTGGGCCAGCAGTTTGGCGTCAGCAATGCCACCGTCGGGGCTGTCCTCATGGAGGTAAGAGGACGCATGGGGGGGGCAGCCCTGGGAGGGGAGGGGAGCCCTGGCAGGGGAGGGCCACACACACCCTGCACGCCCCTCATTGGTGGTCTCCCATGTGCTTCCCATGCAGGTCGTCCGCGCCATCAACCCCCTGCTCCTCCACAGGCTCATGCGGCTTGGGGACCCGGATGCCGCCATCGCGGGATTTGCCACCCTGGGTTTCCCCAATTGCTTCGGGGCTCTGGATGGGACCCACATCCCCATCCGTGCCCCAGAGCACAGTGGAGGACGCTACTTAAACTGGAAGGGCTACCACTCAGTGGTCCTCCAGGCCTTGGTGGACAGCCGGGGCTGCTTCCTGGACATATATGTGGGCTGGCCTGGCAGCACCCACGACGCCCGGGTATTCTGTAATTCGGGCCTGTGCCGCCGGCTGGAGGTGGGGACCTACATCCGCCAGCGGGAGATCCCTGTGGGGGACACCACCATGCCCCTCTGCATCATCACAGACACGGCATACCCCCTCCGGCCCTGGCTCATGCACCCTTACATGGGCCACCTGTCAGCCAGCCAGGAGCGCTTCAACCTGCGCCTGAACCATGTGAGACAGGTGGTGGAGCGCACATTTGGCCACCTCAAAGGGCACTGGAGATGTCTCCTCACCCGCCTTGATGCAGGCCCCACCAACATCCCCCAGATTGTGGGAGCATGCAGCGCCCTCCACAACCTGGTGGAGAGCAAGGGGGAGGCATTCTTTCAGGGCTGGGCTGTGGAGGCTGGCAGGGCCGATGTGCAGCCACCTGCTGCCCCCAGTCGCCAGGTGGACCCCGAAGGGACCCGGGTCCAGGAGGCCCTGCGGGCCCAGTTTGACGAGGCCGCGGGGTGAATGCTGGCAGGCCCCCAACTGCACCCCCCATCCTCCACAACACTCCCTGCCCCTACGCCCACACCACAGAGCACCGAAGAGCAGACCCCCCCGCACTTTTCTTGTAAATAAAAACAGACATGTTGTTCGTCAAACCAGAATACATTGAACTCTTATTATTATCATACTATTTACAGCCAAAATAAATATTTTATATATATGTATTATATGATGAAAGGAAAAAAGGGGAAGACAAGGAAAGGGAGAACTATTTACATGGAGGGGGGCAGGTATCATCATAACATAACAGGGGTCCAATACAAACTATTTACAAAAGACAAGTGAAGGGGATATGTACAAAGGGGGAAGGGGGGGCTACGTCCTGGGCCCCGCACCCCCTAATGTCCAGCGCTGGGGGTGGGTGGCCACGACCCGCGCCTCGGCCTCAGCCCTGGCCGGGGCTGGCTGGGGGCTGAGCGGATCGGGAGATATGGCCGGCGGGTGTCAGCAAGCCCTAGGTCCCCCTCGGCAGACGGCCCCTCGGTGGCAGATGGTGGTGGGACGGCGGGTGGAGCAGTGGGTGGAGCAGGCAGGGCGGGCAGAGCGGCGGCCGGCGCGGCATGGGAGGCCAGGTAGTCCGCGATGCACTTGAGGGTGCGCATAAAGGCCCCCCATGCCTCCTGGCACCAGGCCAGCGCCTGCTCCTGCAGTTTGAGGCGCCACTCCTCCACCCGCAGGCGCTGCTCTGAGACCTCCTGCTGCCGCCGGAGAATCGCCAGCAGCTGGGGGTCCGTCGCCGTCCGGGAGTGCTGGGTCCACCGTCGTCCCCGCCCTGGGGCTGGTCAGTGCTCCGCCGAGGGGCTGGCCTGGAGTGATGGCCCCGGTGGGCTCTCCGGAACCACTGACACCTTGCCGGCGCTCTCCGGTCCCTCCGATGGTGCATCTGCCGAACACAGGGGTGGAAGAAGAGTGGAGACAACCGTTAGTGTGGGCCTCAAGCTGTGGCCCTTGTCCCCCCACCCCTCTGCTGCTGGTTCCCCATCCCCGTCCCCGGGAGATGCTGATGATGATGATGGGTGGCCCACCCCCTCCCCCCGGGGGACCCTAGGTTCCGCTCCCCCCATCCCCAGGGATGGGGCATGACACTGTCCTGCTGGTGGGGGGGCAGGGGCTGATGCACTCTTCTGAGGGACATGCCACTGCTGTCCTTGGGGCCATGGTCATCTGGGCATGTGGAGGGCCCTGGTCATGTCTGTTACCCCCGCCCCTCAACCCCGGGGGTGTGCACCGGGGGTGTACACACCTGATGATCCGCTCCCACGGTCGGGGGACACCCAGTGGGCGGACGCCCTGCTGGAGCTCCGGGACGGGATGTCGATCCGGAGCCCCCCATCACTGGAGGAGGATCCCCCCTCCTCCTCCTCCTCTGGTGCCCCAGGGGTGGACTCCTGGGGGGCGGCCCTGGGATGTGGCGCTTACCTCCGGGGCGGACTCCGCCTCCAGGGCCTGCTGGGGCTCGTCGGCTGATGTATCAAGAGTGGCTGGAGGGGAGGAGGTGTGCCAGGGGCCCAGGATTTCCCTGAGCTCCCTGTAAAAGGGGCAAGTGATGGGGGCGGCCCCAGATCGGCCGGCTGCATCCCGGGCCCGGGCGTAACCCTGCCGCAGCTCCTTCACCTTACTCCTGACATGCTCAGGAGTGCGGGCAGGGTGACCCTGGGTGGCCAGGCCCTCGGCCAGCTGAGCGAACACATCTGCATTCCGCCTCTTGCTCCCCATTACCTGGAGCACCTCCTCCTCACTCCAGAGCCCCAGCAGGTCCCGAAGCTCGGCCTCCATCCAGGAGGGGCCCTGCTGCCTTTTGCGAGGCTGGTTGGATGCCTGGGAGCCCTGGCTCACCTTGGGGGGGGGTGCCCTGGGTGTGCTTGGGGGGCTGGTGGGCGGCCATCGCAGCGGGGGGGGTGTCTGTGGCTGCAGAGGGGCATGCAGGCTGGCCGCGTGGCTGGGCTGCCGCCTGCATGCTCTCTCAGCTTCCTGCACAGGAAGGCAGGGAGCAGGGACCTTTAAGGGGCCGCTCCACGCGGCGACCATCGAGCTCAGGGGCTGGAGAGAGCGTCTCTCAACCCCTCAGCTGATGGCCACCATGGCAGACCCCGCTATTTCGATGTTGCGGGACGCGCAACAGCTACTCGTGCCCTACTTCGATGTTCAATGTTGAAGTAGGGTGCTATTCCCATCCCCTCATGAGGTTAGCGACTTTGACATCTCGCCGCCTTACGTCGATGTCAACTTCGAAATAGCGCCCTCCACGTGTAGCCGTGGCAGGCGCTATTTCGAAGTTGGCATGACTACTTCGAAGTAGCTGGCACGTGTAGACGTGGCTATAGACTAACAGATATTTTGGAGCATAAGCTTTCTTGGGGAAAGGCGCACTTCATCAGATGCATGAGTGGGGGCGGGGTTCAGAGGAGTATTTAAAGAGGGGGTCTCAGTCAAGGGGAGGGCCAGAGTTGACAAGGTCTGTTCAGTCACGGAGGATGTGGCCCATTAACTGCTGATAATGGAGTTGTGAACATCAAGAGAGGAGAAATCAAGTCAGTTCAGTTGGGGGGTGAGGGGGGGAATGTGGCCCATTATCAGTAGCTAATGTGGACATGTGAACGCCAAAAGCAGAGAAACTGCTTTTGCAATGGGCCAACTACTCCCAGGCTCAGTTCAATCCTTGATTGAGGGAGTCAAATTTGCCAATGAATTGCAGCTCTGAAATTTCTCTTTGCAGTTTATTTTTGAAGTTTTTTTTGTTGTAGGACTGCTACTTCTAAATCTGTTACTGCGTGTCCAGGGAGACCGAAGTGTTCCAATGAGCAGATCACTTTCTAGATCTGCTTTTTAGCGTGTGGATGCACTCTTCTGAAGGAAGCTCTTTTGGAAGAGATCTTCCAGAAGAACTTTTTTAGAAAGATCTCTGTAGTGTAGACGTGGCCAAGAGGAAAGGAGGATTTCCTACTGTGGCCACTTGCACAGCAGCTTCCTTGAAAAGGATCCACTAAATTCCCATAACAGGAGGGAGCGCATTAGGGATTAGATGTTTAGATGACTAATGAGAACATCCACAGTGACTTTAAATTGTACCAAATTATGCAACCCCTAAGGCAGGTGCAGTAAGGAAGACAGTTCACCTGTGGGAAAGTTATTCCCTAACTGCCACTTGGATTGAGTCTCTTTCACTTTATTCTGAAAGCATCCCATAGTGGCTTCTATCAAAGACAGCTTTCTTTTGTTCTTTGGTCCTAATAGCTGCAACTCCAGTTTCTTTTCAAGGTGTTCTCTTACCTCACCCACATTCTGCAAACAGGTGCCGGAGAGATCTCAAGGTCACAATCAGTCCTTCCAATTTTCTTCTTGCCAACTATAATAGTTCCTCCGCAGTAATCTATCTTGGAGAAGAATCTTCGCAGAGAATGAATGTTTCTTGTTTTGAGACCCCCAATATCCATAGCTGGATTTTATGGGCTTCATTCAGGTAGCATGGAAGACAAAGGGAGCAGTAATTACTGTTTTTTTCCCTACCTGGTGAGGAGCCCCAGATGAGCGTTTCCTCTTTCATTTGAGGAATAGCTTCTCTTTTCTCGATCCTATTCCTTTCCCACTGGAGTTTTAAATGAAAGAACTCCAGTATTTCTAATGGGAATGGAACAAAAATGTCCATTTCAGCATATGTGTTCACATAGGCTAGTGCCAATGGGCAAATACAAAAACCATAAAAGTTCGGGCAGATTTTACAGGTCACAGTTTGTTCATTTTTTCCCCAAGAAAATTAATCTCCATTGTTATACAAACCTTTTAATGGAAGCCATTATATTCTGGTTCTCTTGCTGAGAAAGAATCTCTTATATTATTTACCTAAAATGAATGTACCGAATATACAGGGCATAAATTCTTTTGGACAAAATAAACCCCCTGAAACGTTTATGGGCCCCAAATCCTATTAACTTTCCACACTACCCCTCCAAATCCACACCCAATCTCTACTCTGACTTCCTAGTTGAAGTGCTATGGCAGGTCCACCAATGATGCATCCTAACAGAGAGTCTGGTTTAAAATGTATGGTGTTGCAAAGGGAGCATTTCTAGCTGCAGGCATATCATTATCCACTATGTTGTGAAAAGGTAAGGAGAGAGCTCACCCGTTTGGTGCTTTCCTTTGTCTCTTTTATCACTTGGTTACCAGTCCCCTGCTCTGCTTAGGTCTCTATAGCTGGACTTTCCTGGCTGGTCACACCATAGAATCTAGGTACAAGTACTTTGTGACCTTTGATTGTAGCATTCTAAGATATTTCCCCATCTGCCTTTCTTAGCACTGATGAGATCTTCTTGGGGCATTGTCCTTTTTAGCCAGGAAGTAGAATAATTCAAAAGCTGGCTGGTCAGTCCTAGCAATGCTATGCAGTGGTTAATAATAATGGGCTTTATTTCATGCTTTGTTGTTAGATCTCAAAGCACTTTACAACACACATACATTCTGTTATCTCCATTTTACAAGAGAGGAGCTGAGGGAGGAGCAGAATGGTGACATAACTTTCCGAAAGTCTCCCATCAGGCAACAAATAAGTTGCACAGCAAAGGGAAGTCTAACAGGATGTTCAATGCCATAGACTGGAATTTTGCAAACTCTCCAAATGTCTGGCTCAAGGTACCCATTTCCGCCTGGCTTACTGGATGCGGGAAATCACCTGGTCATTCTGGAACTTTGGTCATATAGGAAAGACAGACAAATTGTCATGGTGAGAACAAATTATTTTACAACGATTTGGCACAGCCTCAGTCAGTTCTCGAACTAGCAAATGCTGGCAGTTTTCTGATAGTGCTTCAAGGTCAGCATTTCAAAACTTTCTTTTTTGGAGAGTTATGTCATAGGGGAAATTGGCCATTATCACCATGCTGAGCTCCCAGAGCATTTTTCTAATGTTGTACTTCTACCTAGATAAACTCCTTCTAGATAGTGCCATCATGAGTCTCTCATCAGAGCAAGGAGCTCAACACGGCAGCTATGAGAAATTCAGTGCATTTGCTTTGCAGGGAATCAGGCAGATGTTGATCATGATCCACAAGTGAATGAAAGGGGCATGGTAATGGATGGAAGTGGTTAGCTGTAACTTTGCTAAATTAATCATGTGGAGAGGTGCTAACTTTTCTCCTCCCAGCACACCAGCTGTCTAACAAGGTCCAATGCATTGGTTCAGTTCTCTCATGATATGTCCAATAATTTGGTGCAGACCTTCTTTAACCTCTCTGAAAGACTTAGCTCACTTTTGAAGCCTGTCTATGAAATTGAAATGGATTCCAAGGGGACCTAAGCCTATGAAGACCTCAGGTCCCTGTTTTGCTTCACAGAAAACACAGGCTGCTAATCATGTCCCAGATCTCATTTACCTCTGGTAGGTGGCCCTTTTAGCCTTTATTCCCAACAGACACTGGCCAATGGGGTGCCATCTGGCGTTCCCTCTAATTTTTTTATCCACATGTGGAATAAATTTTATTATGTGCTCCGAAGCATGGACAGATGTGCACCACCATTAGAAAAACATACTGCTCGCTGTGGGTGCCATACGCACTATGCTAATCATCTGGACAATATTTGAATCTCTCCTGGGTGGCCACCTAAACGCTCAGCTTAACAGAAACACTGGTGCCAGCTACAAATCTAATACAGATTGAACCTCTTTACTCCGACACCCTCAGGATTTAACCAGTGCTGAACCAGAGAATTTGCCAGATCGCAGGAGGTCAATATTGTCTAGCAGAATTACCAGCACTTCCACTGCTGACTGGGCTCTTAGAACACATTTGGGGTAAATTACAGCTAAATAACAGCACAGAACACAGAGAGCCAGGACTGGTGGCTCTAAATAAACTTTATGTGACTACAGGAAACTTGGCCACCCCCTTGATAAATAGACACCCAGCTAACTGTAATCATACCAGGCCACTGATGTTGGACCAGCGAGTGCCAGACTACAGAGGTTCAACCCGTGCTACTGCCACCCCTCTGCCTGGAGGCTGTTTCCCTCCAGATCAAGCTCCCTCAGGAAAAGGTCACCCTCCTCTATCTGATAAGTGCGCTCCATCCTCCCATTGTTAATCTCAAAAGAGATTCAGCTGCTCTTTCAGCTGCTACCTCTAACTGAGTCCCCTCCCCTACTCTGTTGGTTGTAATTGTTTAACAGTTTAAACTTCCTATCCGATGTCATGCATCTATCTTGTAGGAAAAGACCATAATAGGGTAGAATTTAACTGGAGACTCAGCTGTTTCCAGAACTCCTGCTGGATCCCTCTAAACTCATGGTGGCAGCAGCTGCTTGACCCCTTTCTGGGCAGCATCCCTTATCCTCAGCTGATGCTTTTCTCCTACTTGCCTCAGAGCTAGTCTCTGACCTAGCTGCTGTCAGTTCTGTCTGGCTCCTAACTCTCACATGGTGATGCCAGGTAGCTGCTGCTCTTCCTGCTGTTATTGCCCTGTTTGAATCTCCCAGTCGTGGTTATGTATTATTCTTCGTCCTGACTACTATAGTGCAACCACAGCTGTGATATGAGCAAGAAGGTGCCTAGGAAGGCTAAAATTGGAAAATGGGAAGGCATGTTAGTTCCTCTCTCCTCCCCCACCAATTGGCCAATGGGAGGTAGAACAGCCCACGCCCCTCTCCTATGCACACTCCCAGCTGCACTTTGAGGCATGAGGAGTGGTGAGGCCCCTTAATCATGAGTTCACCCCGTCACCAACCCAAGAGCTGACAGGGTGGAGTGTTTTCTTCTGCATTGATCTAGAGGCATTTACAATATTCACCTTTGTCAGAATTTGCTCAGAAGTGTTGGCTTTAAAAGAAATAAAAGAAAAAAAGCCAAAATATCAAAATATCAAAATTCCCATGGTTCATCTAGTTTTCTTTAGAGCTGTTAAATCTGCATGCTGTGTATAATTTCATCTCCAAATTGTGTATCAGCCTATGTTTGTTCAACACTGGGCCCAGGTTTGGTGATGGTTTGAGGAAACTGGTTTTGGAGTGGCACTGGGAAAAGGATTTTTTTTCCAGTGTCAGAGATCCATTGTTCAAATCCAGGGTTCAAATCCTTTGTTCAAATCCATGGCACAATGGCTCATGTGTCTGACCACCGATCAGAAGTTCCCAGGTTTGTCTCTAGTCTGGTCATGGGTGCCTTTTACAAGATTGGATGATTCTTGAAAAGATACGTGTTCAAACAGGAATGAAATCTGGGCAAGTCTGTGCCCTCCTCCCCAGCTCCACTCACCACCCGCACATAGCTCCTGCTCACCCCCAACCCCTGCCTCTGGCTCTAGCTCACCACCCCTCAGGCACGACTCCAACTCAACCTCCCTGGTCCCCGTTCGACACCCCCTGCTGGCTCACCGTCGGTGTGCAGCTCTGGCTCACCTGCCACCCCCACCCCTGCGTCTGGCTCATCACCCCTCGCACATGGCTCCAGTTCAGCCCCATCCCCCGCCCCAGTTTAAAGCCCTCGCGCAGCTCCAATTCAAACCCCTCGCATGCAGCACCGTTCCCATACTCCTGCCCCAGTTTAAATCCCCCACGCGTGGCTCTGGTTCAACCCGCACAGTCCCCCACGCACAGCCCCAGTTCAACCCCTCTGCCGGCTCACCACCTACATCTGGCTATGGCTCCAGTTCAGCCCCCCACTGTGGCGCAGCTCACCGTCCGTGCACAGCTCTAGCTCACCTGCCACCCCCACCTCTGGCTCTGGCTCTCCACCCCTCGCACGTGGCTCCAGTTCACCCTCCACTCCCTGCCCCAGTTTAAACTCCCTCCCCACCTCCAGTTCAGCCCCCACTGTCTCACCACCCACGCCTGGCTCTGGCTCCGGTTCAAGCTCCAGCCACGTCCTGGCTCACCGCCCGAGAAGGGCTTTGACTCATCACCCCACACACAGCTCCAGCTTAACTCCACCCCTCTCCCCCCTGCAGCCCTAACCCACCCCAGCCTTATCCCCACCCCACCTCCCATGGCCCCAACCCACTGCCAGGCTTAACCCTCCCCAACTGCCTCCCCCACCCCAGGACTTACCTTTCCGCTGCTTCCCCGGCTGCAGAACGTGCGTTCTGCCGGGGAAAAAGTCAGACCCCAGCTTGCGCGAAATCCAGGTTACACAAGGGTGCATGGAACAGAACCCTCATGTACAATGAGACATCACTGTACAAGTGTAGACACAGACAGGAAGTGGGAAGGTACTGACTGACTAGGCCTTGGTTGGGGCAAGTCAGGAAAGGCTCCCTGCTCCAAGTCCCAATCCTTCTGCACCTGCCCTGGGCTAGCCAGTCTGGTTTAATGGTTTCCCTATGAACCTCTTTGTTTCCTTTTACAGTTTTTTAATCCAAAACTTTAGAAATGACCCTCATGTCACCCCCGCCAATACCTCATCTCCCAGTTTACCACAAAATTTGCTGTGATTGAGCTGTGAATCTTCACTTACTCACCCTTAGAATTAGCAATTTATAAAATAAGTTAAGGAGCTTGCATACACAGAGACATTTGAGTGACTCGTGCATTGAAGAATGCTGCTATGGAACAGAGACACCTTGAAGGCTTGCATTAGCAGATCACACAGCCCCCTGGCAGCACATCAGATAAGAGTGGCCGCAGAATTACCCTGAACTATTAATTACATGGTACATCTTGTAGCTCCTTCTTTCAAATGATGAAAATCATTCTGTTTTGCCCACAAAATTGAGAAGGTCTAAACAGCTGTAATGTGGCCTCTGACTGCAATGTCTTTTGTGTTGCATTAAACCTTGTTATTGCCTTTCTTTTGGTTCCAAAGCATGCGCCTCTGCACAAAAAGTACAGAGTTTGGTCTGTGGGCCAAGGAAAGCCCAGAACAATGTGTAAACACTGTTCTTCCCTTCCACAGGGCCCAGGAGTGAAGAGCAGTGATTTGTTGCTGAACATCACTCTACCACTTCTCTGGGCTCAGCTGTGCTGGCCAGCATGTTCGTTTAGAGTCACGACTGCCCATACCCACGCACTCTGTCCCCTTTCTCACTAGTTCTGCTCCACTGTGCTGGTAGCCTGCAGGGCTCAGTGAGGCAGACTCTTAAGCCTCTCTCTCCCCTATGAAGATGTATGCTGCATATCACATGCCATCCCTAATATATTTAACTGACTAAATAGAATGATTAGGAAGCAAAGCTGGCAGAGATTAAATGTCAAATACAATCCTGGTGATCCTACCTACTTACAGAAGCAAGGTCAGAGAAAGATAAAGAAGAAATTAAGTTATATGGCCTGTGAAAATTGCAGCATGGTTGTTATTCATCCTTTTAACAGATTGTTTGTAGTTCTGTGCCTATAAGGGCGTACATTATAAGAGTAAAAGAGCTTGCAAATGTGAATATGAGATATCCAGGGAGTCAGACAGATGTTTAAGCAGAGTAGTCTGTGTTGTGGAAGGAAGGCCTTTTGCCAGCTAGTAAAACATGATCTCATGCACTTAATATGGGTAGGTAAATCACATCCTTTTCTCCTCCCCACCCCCGGCCATTTCCTCTGCAATTCAAATGCTTCATAAGAAAACAAAAACATTCTTTGCATGTATTTTTAACTGCATTATTTGGTAAATTTCTCATTATTCAGTACTTATACGTAGGTATAAATTCATCAATTAACCTAACTGTTACTTATGCTAATGCATAAAAATGAAAACTTTTCCATACTATTTTACTTTCCCATATGTTTGTTAGATCACCCTGACATCAGTTGTCCATAATTGTGTATTGCAGGTGGCAGGTTCAAGGTACTGTGCATGATACAAAATAATGAACAAGAAGAGAACGTGCTACATGCTGCAAAGTTACACCAAAAGGAGAAGTAATTTAGACTATATGTAAATTATTTAAGGGCACAGACTATACTTTAGTGTATTTTTGTGAAGAATCTAGTGCAATGAGGACCCAGCCTACCTGGCTACTTGCAGTATAAATGTTTATTATTAGTCATAATAATGACTAATAATAAATAGCATAGCTAACACTTACTTTTACATTCTCAAGATCATACTTTTGACGTTGTATCCTCAGACACACCCATTGGGTGTATGCTTTTTAGCGCTATATGCCTCTCTTCACAGGAAGGGAGGATCTGCCAAGAGGTTTCATACCTTTTATCATGTAGGATTTGATACTGTAAGGTGCTGGGCTTTGCTACAACAGCAGCTCATCCTAACTTCATTGTGAATTCATAGATCATGAATCCCAGGCCAGAAAGGATCATTGTGATCACTTAATCTGACCGCCCCTTATAGCAGATGCCATGGAACTTCCCCAAAGTAATTCCTAGGGTATAACTTCTAGAAAAAAAAAATCCAGTCTTCATTTAAAAATTATCAGTGGTGAAGAAACCAGCATGACCCTCAGTAAATTATTCGAATGGTAAGTTAACAGGTCAAAATGTATATGCCTCATTTCTAGTCTGAAGTTGGCTAGCTCCACCTTCTAGATATTGGAGTGTTTTATACTTTTTCCTGCTAGATCGAAAGGACCATCATTAACTCTTTATTCTCCTCATAAGTGCAAGTCAGCCTGTAGCTTCCTGTTTGTTAAACTCAAGGAGCTGAATCTATTTAGCTTATCACTACAAGGCAGGGTTTCTAGTGCTTTAATCATTCACAGGGTTCTTTTCAGAACCCTCTCCAATGTTTGTATGTTCTTGTTGTATTGTGGATGTGACCAGAGTTCCCTGTAACTTTTTTCCATGAATGGGCAGAATAAATTTTTATGTGCACCTGCACCACCAGTAGAAGAAACACATGCTGCCCACTGTGGGTGGCTATTGGCTCTCTGCTAATCAGCTAAGTGGCACCTGGCTCTCTTTTGAGTGGCCACTCAGTTTACAGGGAACACTGGATGTGATGCTGGCAGACCAGATGCAAGCTCTTGGCAAATTCTCCAGACCTCAGGGGGTAACGACAAATAGCTGGAATCAGTCTGGCTCAGCTTTTGTTAAAACGGGTGTTAGAATTAGAAGAATGCACTTAGTATTTAGGCGTTATTGAATATGTGTGAGTTGCTGCATGCATTGATCTCACTTCTGACAGCTGTGTCTCATGTCCTAAGGTGGTATTTGAGCAGATGTATTGTACATCTCTGTTACCACGTACATCGCTAGAGAGAAGAGAGATTTTAACCGGTGTAGAGTGTTCATCACCCAGCAAAGGTGTTGCATCCTTCCCAACAGGTAAGGTGCACGGACATCAGACTACTGTGGGACAACAAGGTGGGCGAAAGACATTTGTTATTTTGCTGTTCCCCACCGTGAGCCATAGCAGTGGATTCCTCCCATCAGCTGAGTTTGCAGCTCAGAACACAAAGGAGAAGAGAGGGCAAAAACTCATAACAAGTAGGCATTGGCTCTCTAGGGTGCTTGGACTCTGAAGGACAAAGTTTAATAGTATACATGAGCCATCACTATGTTTAACCTGGGTTAGCCCTAAAAGACAAATCATTTCTTGCTTGTTGAAGATGCTTCTATTGCTTTTTGAATCATAAAATTCTAATGTATTTGTATGTTTACCTGCTTTAACCTTGTAAATAATTCTCTTGTTTCTTTGCCTACCTAATAAATCTTTCTATAGTTTATAACAGAATTGACTGGGCTGCAAGAGCTGTCTTTGGTATAAAATCTAAGATGCACATGGCATCAGGTAAATAACTTATCCTTTGGCACTGGGAGTAACCAGACTATTGGTGTGATTTTTGGTGTAAGGGACCATCTATCACAAAGCCAAGCTTACCTGAGTGGTGAGGTAGAGTATGGCACCACAATAAATAAGGTTGAATTTGTTAAGGTGGATTATGTAGCACCCAATTTTATAAAGCTGAAGGTGCCTGACCACACTGGCACATAAAGGTGATGGAGTGTGTCCCCATTAGGGTTGCCAGCTTCGACTTTGTCAGCAATGCACTATGGGGACCTATCCCACAGTTCCACCTACCCTGTTGCATTGTGGGTTTCTGTCCCAGCATCTGATGAGAGAAAAATCACAGAATCACAGGGCTGGAAGGGACCTCAGGAGGACATCTAGTCCAGCCCCCTGCTTCAAGCAGGATCAACCCCCACTAAGTCATCCCAGCCAGGACCTTGTCCAGCCGGGACTTAAAAACCTCAAGGAATGGAGAATTCACCACCTCTCTAGGCAATGCATTCCAATGCTTCACCACCCTCCTGGTGAAGTAGTTTTTCCTGATATCTAACCTACACCTCTCCCCCTTCAACTTCAGACCATTACTCCTTGTTCTGCCATCTGACACCACTGAGAACAGCTTCTCACCCTCCTTTTTAGAGCTCCCCTTCAGGAAGTTGAAGGCTGCTATTAAACCACCTCTAAGTCTTCTCTTCTGTAAGCTAAACAAGCCCAAATCCCTCAGCCCATCCTCATAGGTCTTGTGCTCCAGACCCTTAATCATTTTTGTTGCACTTCGCTGAACCTGCTCCAGCAAATCCACATCCGTTTCATACGGGGGGGCCCAAAACTGGACACAATATTCCAGATGCGGCCTCACCAGTGCTGAATAAAGAGGAATAATTACTTCTCTAGGTGTGCTCAAAATGCTCCTCCTAATGCACCCTAGTATGCCGTTAGCCTTCTTGGCTCCAAGGGCACACTGTTTACTCATATCCAGCCTTTCATCCACCATAACCCCTACGTCCCTTTCCATCATACTGCTGCTGAGCCAGCTGGTCCCCGGCCTGTAACAATGCTTGGGATTCTTCCGCCCCAGGTGCAGGACTCTACACTTCTCCTTATTGAACCACATCAAATTTCTTTTGGCCCAGTCCTCCAATTTATTGAGGTCCCTCTGGATTCTTTCTCTACCCTCCAACATATCTACCTCTCCCCCAGTTTTGTGTCATCCACAAACTTGCTGAGGGTGCAATCCAGTCCCTCATCCAGGTCATTAATGAAGATGTTGAATAACACCGGCCCCAGAACTGAGCCTTGCGGCACTCCGCTTGAAACAGACCGCCATCCAGATATTGAGCCATTGACCACTCACTACCCGTTGTGCCTGACCATCAAGCCAGCTTTCTATCCATCTTATAGTCCAAGGATCCAATCCATATTTCCTTAACTTATGGACAAGAATGTTGTGGGAGACGGTATCAAAAGCCTTGCTGAAGTCAAGGTGTATCACATCCACTGACTTCCCCATGTCCACAGAGCTTGTTACCTCATCATAGAAGCTAATCGGATTAGTCAGGCAGGACTTGCTCCTGATGAATCTATGTTGGCTATTTTTGATCACTTTCTCCTCTTCCAAGTGCTCCAAAATGGATTCCTTGAGGATTCCCTCCATTATTCTCCCAGGGATTGAGGTAAGGCTGACGGGTCCATAGTTCCCTGGATTGTCCTTCTTTCCTTTTTTAAAGTTGGGCACTCCGTTTGCCTTCTTCTAGTCATCCAGTATCTCCCCTGATCTCCAAGAGTCTTCAAGGATAATGGCCAAAGGTTCAGCAAAGACCTCTGTCAATTCCCTCTGTACCCTGGGGTGCATTAAATCCAGACCCATGGACTTGTGCACATCTAGTTTTTCTAGATAGCTCAGAACTTGTTCCTTCCCCACAGATGGCTGCCCTCCACCTTCGCATACCGCATCGTCTAGGATGTGCCGCAGGTGGTTCTGGATGTGTGCCATCAGCATCCCATTGTACACTTGTCTCCTCTTTAGAAAGCAATGGCAAAAAGTGTTTTCATGCCCTTTTTTCCTCTCCCCACAGATGACATTGCAAGGCTAGCATGGAACCCGCACAGCTTAAAACTGTTGTGGCAAGTAAGCACCACAATATTGCCGACTGTTGTGGCAGGTTGAGCCCCTCACACTTAGTGCTGTAGTGTGTGCAGAGTCAGATTAACAGTGAGAGCAATGAAGAGTCTGAGGACATGGACATACATGAATGTGAGACACTGAGAGGAGGAACGGGGAGATGCGGCTGCACTCAAACTTTGTATGAAACAAGCTCAGACTGGTGGGACCACTTTGTTCTGCAGGTATAGGATGATCAGCAGTGACTAGAAAACTTCCACATTAGTAAGGCCACTTTCATGGAACTTCATAAATTGCTTTCCCCCACCCTGAAGAGCTACAATACCAAAATGAGACCTGCTCTGACAATTCAGAAGTGTGCGGCAAGAGATCTGTGGAAGCTTGCAACACCAGACAGCTACCAGTCAGTGGTCAATCAATCCAGAGTGGGCAAATCTACTGCTGCTGTGCTATGCTGTCAGTGGGCTGCTGTGATCCAGGTAGCCAAGGCAACGAATACCCTTCTGCTATGAAACTCAATGACTTTGGGCTAAGTGCAGGACACGGTGGACAGTTTTACCATGATGGGGTTCCCTAACTGTGCTGGGGCGATAGATGAACTACACGTCCCTATCTTGGCACAAAAGGACATTGCTACTGAATACATAAACTGCAAGGAGTACTTTGCCATGGTGTTGCAGGCATTGGTGGATCACAAAGGTAATTTCACTCACATCAGCATGGGATGGTCAGGAAAGGTACATGATGTACGCATCCTTAGGAATTCTGGTCTGTTCAGAAACCTGCAGAATGGAGCTTTCTTCCCAGACCAGAAAATCACCATTGGAGACATGGAGATTCCAGTAGAGATTCTGAGTGATCCAGCTTACCCCTTGCTCTGTTGGCTTATGAAGCCATACACAGGAAGCCTGGATCACAGTAAGGAGCAGTTCAGCTACTAGCTGAATAAGTACAGAATGGTAGTACAGGTTGAACATCTCCAGTCTGGCACTCTCTGATCCATTGTCATCCATAATCTGGCATGATTTTAGTTAGCCAGATGACCACATATCATAGATGTGGCCAATCTTCCCATGGGCCCATAAAGTTTGTTTACAGCGACCAGTCCTGGCTCTCAGTGTTATGTGCTGTTATTTAGCTGTAATTTACCCCTAAATGTCTTCTAAAAGTCCAGTAAGTGGTGGAAGTGTTGATAATACTGCTAGACTATATTGACCTCCAATGATCTGGCAAGTTCTCTCATTTGGCACAGTCAGATTCCAAGGATTTCACACAAGAGAGTTTCAGCCTGTAGAATGTGCATGTGGCCATTTAAAAGCCAGGTTCAGGAGCCTCCTGACTCAGTTAGACCTCAGTAAAGGCAACATCCCCTTCACAGTGGCAGTTGCTGTGTGCTTCATAATATATGTGGGAGTGAGGGGGGAAAATTTTATGTCAGGCTGGAGGGATAAGGCAGATCACCTGGCCAGAAATTATGAGCAGCCAGATAACAGGGCAATGAGAAAAGCACAGGGAGACTTTGAAAAACAACTTTATAAATGACCAGACAGTAATATGACAGTCATGTGTGTTGCTCTTAAGGACGTCCTCCCTGAATGATGTGTGCTTTCCTGTAAAGCCGATAAATTGCTCCGCTTCCCCACACGCAAGCAATAAAAACATTGGTTTTGTGAGTTTCATCATTTTTATTCAGGGGACACTAGAAGAGTTTATGGCAGGGGCTTTAGGGGTGGATAAGCAAGGGCATTTTGTCACCACAGGTGGGAGCCAATGAGGGGAGGTTAAAGAACATGAGGAGGAGGGCATGTGGATCAGCATGGACTGCAGTGGGGCTCTGTGCTCCTGTACCAGGCACCACAGGAGCTCTGTTTGCTGCCTCATCATCAGCAACATCTCCTGGGTCTCCAACTCATACTGTTTGAATGCTCCCCTTTCTTCCCAATCAGCCTGCTTGTCCTCCAGCATGGGTCTTCTCCTGTCATTTAACTGTGATCTCTCTATGTGGGTGGCTTCCACATGCTCTCTGAACACAACTTCCTGTTCTCATTTTCTCCTGGAGATCTAAGCCAGTCTAATAGCTGGAGGGGGAAAGTGAGGGGTGGTGAAAGAGCCTGCTGTTCCACACACTGCAAAGAAACATAAGTGGAGGCCAGAAATTAAGGAGATACATTTATTGTAGATAAGTTTAATACCACAGAATGGAATTTCATGAAAAAACCTCTGTGAAATACAATAGGGATGTATTCCATGCAAAGACAATTTTTGGCTTTTAAGTGTCCTCAATGCAACAGGTACTACCTAGGGACATTAAGGGACCTGCTTGATGCATCTACTTCCAGCCACGGTAAAGCACAGATTTGGGGCACGCTTTCAACTCTGTGATTGCAAAAACCAGTTTCTGCAGCTGTGCAGAAACACAGTGGGAGGGTAGTGGGAGGGGAGCCTAGGGGCTGTGGCAGTGATGGTCACCATGTGCTTTGCATCCCACTTTGCTAGGGCATTTAGACTTTCCCTTCCCCAAGGATCTGGGGAAAGAAAGCAAGGTTCAGGGAGCAAGCATAGCCATGTGGTTGTGCTTTCGGGGCTTTGTGTATCTTGCAGTCACCACATGCTTCTACTCCCTGCTCCACTGTGACAGTGAAAGTTTCCCTTCCCACAGCAGCTGAGGGAGGGGACGGGGTTGGTCAAGACATGGCGATGCAGCTTGTGCTTTCCTCCCTGTGGCTGTATGCCTGGCTGTCTTGATCACCAC
This sequence comes from Carettochelys insculpta, assembly GCF_033958435.1. NCBI lineage: Eukaryota > Metazoa > Chordata > Testudines > Carettochelyidae > Carettochelys > Carettochelys insculpta. The sequence continues at coordinate 37,081,042 of NC_134137.1, read as the reverse complement.
ATAGTCTCCCCTGACTTGGTTGGGACAGTGAAAGTTTCCCTTCCACCAGCAGCTTGGGGAAGGGAAGGGGAAATCCAGACATGGTGCAGCGGCTTGTGCTTTCCTCACTGTGGCTAGTGGCTGCATGATTCTTCTCCCTCACCTTGGCTGGGACAGTGAACATTTCCCTTCCCCCAGCAGCCCAGGGGAAGAGGGGGTGGTCCAAGCACGGTGAAGCAGCCTGTGCTGTCATATAGTAGCTTAACACTCCTTCCCCTGCTTCCTCCAGGTTGCAAAACAAGATATTAGTCGCCTTAGAATAACAAATGTTGACAAGGAACGGATGCTGACTGAATGTGGGCACAAAGCCAGTCATTTTGCTGCACTGCTCTGCGATGCCATGAAGCCAGCTTACATGCTGGTGGCTCGGTGTAGAACTGTATCCTATCAAGGAGGTGGGAATAAGAAAGGCCTCCCCAAAACCCTAGTGAGAAGAATTAAAGAGTACCTGTCTGAGAGCTTTATAGAAATGCGCAAAGAGGATCCCCAGACACATTAACAAGTTGTTGTGGGGGCCCCAGGCTGTGTAAGTACAGCAGCTGCCACAGACCACACTCAGCTGCTTTAACCCACTTGGAACATGATTAAAAAGAAGGACTTACTAGTGGTGTCCTCCCTCCCATCAGAGTCCAGCTGCAAAATGTCCTGGGAGCAGGGGATGAGATTCAATGTTACAGACTGTTCCTGGCTGTTGACAAGATCAGCTGCTCCATTCACCGGCTGCCATTTTCATCCTCCTCTTCCTCAGCCATATCCTCCTGGGTAGTGCCAGAAGCTTCCTCAGGAATCTCTTCAGAGGTATTCACAGACCCTTTGGGGACAGTGGTTGGTTCACTCCCTGGAATCCTATGCAGCTGCTCATAGAAGCAGCGTGTTTGCAGCGATGACCCAGATCATCCATTTGCTTCCTTTGGTTTATGGTACACCTGCCTGAGCTGCTTTAGCTTCACACAGCCCTGCTGGGCATATCCTTTCTCCTCCATGCTCTGTGAGAACTTTGCACAATGTCTGTGGGTTTCAGTTTGAGTTTTGTTTTTTGATTTTTTTCTGTTGCTGCTTAGTTTTCCTAGCATAGATTTATGCCCCACCCTCTGCCTCCACATCAATGAGGTCCCAGATCTCCTGCACACTCCATGCTAGAGTTTGTATAAAACCCTGGGAATTAATGGCCAAATGTGCTGCTGAGATGTGCTGCCTGCTCCACTCACTACATTGGCCAAACAGGAAATGAAATTAAAATTTTCCCAGGCCATTACCTGCACACCTGGAAAGCAGTGGAGCTGAAAGTGGTGACCAGGGTGGTCACATTGGAGCACCGTGGGACACATTCAGGAGGCCAAGAATATTGAATGTCATGACAGTCCATCTGCAGTACCCTAAGATTGACCATGTAAGATTGAATTTGGCGGTACTCCTCATGAAAAGCAGGAGTACAGAAGTCGACCTAAGGATCACTTAAAGTCAACGGAACAGACACTGTAGTGTTGATTGATTTCCTAGAAATTTGATCAAAGTCACCTAAATTTGACCTAATCTCCTAGGGTAGACCAAGTCATAGATCTGAGTACTCAGAGGGACTGACGGTGACTTTGTGTTAAGGGTCTAATAATTCCTGAGGAGTTTACACTTGACAAATGGTTGGTAAAATCTAAGTGTGAAATTTATAACCAATTTGGGGTTTATGCTCAGTTTCTTAACAGCCCTGAGATTGATACTCATGTTCCGGAGTCACTGGCAGCAGCCTGACAGGCAACACCAGAACTGGACACAATATTCCAGCAGTCATCACAGCAGTGCCACATACAGAGGTAAAATAATGTCTCCGTTCCTGCATGAGATCCCCTGTTTATGCAGCCTGGATTGCATGGCAGCTCTTGTTCAGCAGATTTTCCACCATTTCCTCCAAATCTTTTTCAGAGTCACTGCTCCAGAAGAAAGACCCTCATGCTTAGGGTTGCCTGGAGTCCAGTTTTTGCATCATCAAAAAAGGACCCTGGCAGTTGTTAACAGTCTAGTCAGTGGTGCAGTAGAAGCCCAGGGCAGAGACAGGCTGCCTATCTACCCTGGGTTCAGGTGGCTCCCAGAAGCAGCTGCCAGTCCCTGCAGCCCCCAGGGGCACGGAGGCACCATGTGCTGCCCCTGCTTTTATTGCTGGCTCTGCAGCTCCCATTGGCCAGACAACACAACCAATCAGAGCACCACCCTGAGGTGCGGGGCAGTGCATAGACAGATTCTGTCTGAATGTCATGTGCTGAAGGGCTGCTGGGCTCTGGAAACCACTTCCTGCAAGCTGTGGCATGTGCCACCAGGACCCCACACCCTGAATGCCCATCCACTCCCCACCATCCTTCTGCAGCCCAGGGTCTTCTCCCACATCCAAACTGCCTTCTGGAGCCCACAGCCCCCATGACTCCAAACACTGCAAACCTAGCTTCTAGCCATGAGCCCCCTCCTACGTCCCAAACCCTTCATCCCTGGCCGCACGACAGAGCCTGCACCACAACACCTCACTCCCTCCTTCCACCCTAGAGCCCGCACCCCATGTTGGAGCTCTCGCCCTCCCACACACATCCCCATTCTCTGCCCCTCCCCAGAGTCTGCACCCTCAGCCAGTGCCCTCACTCCTTCACTCCAGCCCCTTGCACCCTGCTAATTTTGGCTCCACCCCGAGCCCACACCTCCAGTGGGAACCCTCACCCCACTGTTCTGCAACCCAACTTCATGTCCCAGCCCAGTGAAAGTGAGGGAGGGTTGGAGAGAGTGAGTGACAGAGGTAAGGGTCTGCAGTGGGCAGGGGCAGGGCCTCAGAGAAGGGGCAGGGCCTCTGGGAAGGGGTGGGGCCAGGGCATTTAGTTTTGTGCAGTTAGAAGGTTAGCAACCTGTAAGTACGGCTTGCACTTTTTACTCCTAAGAGCATCCAGAGAATGGTTCAGGGTGGCTGCCTTGGGCCCTGCCTACTGGGGACTCCATGGGGCCTGGGGGATTACTAGGGAGCCTGGCTCTGGCAACAAGGCCTGTCCCAGTCCCAAAGCTTGTCGGGCTGTCCCTGCACAGAGCTTCTGTTTAGATGAACTGTGCATGGTTAGTGCTTGTTATTCTTTAGCAATAACCAAATCTGTGGTTTTGAAAGTGGTGTCATTGTTCCTACAGATTTATGTCTGCACTCATAGATTGCATGGTAATATTTTACGCTTGATAAATTACACGTTAAGCATTGAATGTCTAACAGATGGGCACATTCTGAGCATGTTGCCATTTATATCGCACGTTTATAGTTTTATTTAACAAAACTCTGCATCGCTGCTGATGCATCTACGCACCTTAAATGATCATGTCAATAAAGCTGTATAAAGCCCATGACCCTGGAAGCCCTCCGGTGCAGAACTGTCCTTAACTAAAGCAGAACTTGAACATGCATCAGGATAGAAGGATTCAGCTTACACCAGTGATATTTGTTTCTTTCGTAACAGTACATTCCCTAGCTACTGTAGGATTCAATAACTTTTGCATAGCGCTTTGCAAACACACAGTGCTAATTGCTGCTATTATAACATAAATCAGTTTGACACAATCTCTTCCACTGCCTGGTGAATACAACAGCTTTTCCACAGCCTGCATCCTGCTCAATTATATTACAACCTTCAAATACGCATTCACTACCAAACCTCCATTTTAATCTCGCTCTACTCCATATGTCCCACAGTTTTTACTAGGGGTCTTCTACAAAAGGATTTCACATATTAAGCAATCACCACAAGTAATACTTTCCACCATCTCAGCTTGACGAGGAGACACCATCCCATCCTGACATGGACCTGGCCGTGTTTTGTTCACGTCTCCATTATCTTTTGGGTGGACTCAAGGCTGTCCCAAGACAGGGGAAGGGCCTTGGGCAACCCCACCCCAATGACCCAGACCTCACCTCTCCCCTGCTCCACGCTTGCCTTGCTCCTTCCCCCTCTCCCCCACAACCAGGCTAGCGGATTACCTCTTGCTAGGGGTCACACATGGCAGACATAGCAGCGGCATGGGGTCTCCTCCCCCATCCTATTCACCACACCAGCAGCAAGAGCTGAAGCCTGCTCCACTCTGCCACCATCCCAGCCTGCTGTGCACTGCCTCTCCACAGGTGCCCACATGGTGGGTGCAGTAGGGGAGAAGGCAGGTGACCCCCTATTGCTGCTGCAGTCACTACCGCGTTCCACCCCTGACCCCAGGTAATCCCCCCGTCCCGAGATAATTTCCCCCTCTCCCATCCAGAGGGTGGCTGGGGCAGCCACCACGCAGGGCCCTCAAAAGCATGGGTCCTGGTGTGTCCACCCTGCCTCACCTATGGATGTGATGGGTCTGGATAGACTACAGCAATGCAGCATAAGTGGGCATGAGATATACTGAACTTAGACCTTGTGTACACTACTTTGGGCCGTCACCCTAAATTACACAACTTCAGGGAGCAGGATGGATGCAGAAGGTCACCAGTGAGGAATTGGATAGGAAGATACAGCCGAAAGAGAACCTGCTGCAGAAGAGTTATACAATAGAAGCTACAGCTATTCGGGCATATTTGCAGAATGAATGATGAATGAAAAATCAAGACCCTGGTATTCAGCATAATGGATGGCTTGAATAGGAGATGCAGACTCTAAAAAGAATGGGTAGATGATATAGTAGTTTGGTGCGGAGCTAGTCTACAGAAACTAAGGCACTCCGCACTGGACAGGAAAAGGTGGAAGGAAATAGAAAGGCATCAGACTCCAAAGGGTGCTGAGGCCATGGTTGTTGATGATGATGATGAGCTATGTGAATGACGTAGCTGAAGTTGCTGTACGTAGGCCTGCTTAGCACAGTCTCTTCAGAGTGGTAATCTAACAGCTGACACTGTCCTGTTAAGCTACGTCTACATGTGTATGCTACATCGAAATAGCTTATTTCGACGTAGCGACATCGAAATAAGCTATTTCGATGAATAGCGTCTACACGTCCTCCAGAGCTGGTGCCGTCGACATTCGACGTCAACGTTGGGCAGCACCATATCGAAGTAGGCGCTGCAGGGGAGCGTCTACATGCTAAAGCGGCCCACATCGAAATAAGGGTGCCAGGAACAGCTGCAGACAGGGTCACAGGGCAGACTAGCATTTCCGGGGCAACAGCTAGCTGCTCCCTTAAAGGGCCCCCCACAGACACACTCAGCTTGCACAGCACGCGGTCTGCACAGCCACAGGCACACACACCCGTCGAAGCAGTTATGGACCCCTAGCAGCAGCAGCAGCAACAGCAGCAGCAGCCAGAGGTCCACACACCCGCCCCTGCAGGAGCATTGCTTGCCCTGCTCAATGCTATGCAGGAGGCAGCTGACCACCTTTTATTAACAGAAGAGGAGCTGGCCCCAGGGGAGGAGGAAGCAGCCCCAGAACCTGCTGCCCTCTGACCGCCCCCCCCCCCCCCCCCCCGCTGCACACGCCACCGGCTGTGGAGCTATCCGATGAGCACCAACTGGTGGGAGCGGCTGGTGCTTGGCGAGTGGGACAATGACTGCTGGCTCCAGAACTTTCGCATGAGCCGGCAGACATTCCTGGAGCTCTGCCAGTGGCTCACCCCCACACTGAGGCACCAGGACACCTTCGTGCAGCGTGCCCTCACGGTGGAGAAAAGGGTCGGCATTGCTGTCTGGAAGCTGGCCACTCCAGACAGCTACTGATCCGTGGGGCAGCAGTTTGGTGTGGGCAAAGCCACTGTCAGGGCTGTCCTCATGGAGGTAAGAGGACCTGGGGGAGGGCAGCCCTGGGGGGGCGGGCAGCCCTGGGGTGGAGGGCCAGGCACACCCTGCACACCCCTCACTGGTGCTCTCCCATGTCCTTCCCCTGCAGGTCGTCCGCACCATCAACTCCCTGCTCCGCCACAGGCTCGTGCGGCTTGGGGACCCAGATGCCGCCATTGCAGGCTTTGCCAGCCTGGGCTTCCCAAATTGCTTTGGGGCTCTGGATGGGACCCATATCCCCATCTGTGCCCCGGAGCACAGCAGAGGACGCTTCCTGACCAGGAAGGGCTACCATTCTGTGGACCTCCAGGCCTAGGTGGACAGCCGGGGCCGCTTCCTGGACATTTATGTTGGGTGGCCTGGCAGCACCCACGATGCCCGGGTATTCAGGAATTCGGACCTGTGCTGCCGGCTGGAGGCGGGGACCTACATCCCCCAGCAGGAGATCCCTGTGGGGGACACCACCATGCCCCTCTGCGTCATCGCAGACGCAGAGTATCCCCTCCGGCCCTGGCTCATGCACCCTTACACGGGCCATCCGCCAGCCAGCCAGGAGCGCTTCAACCAGCACCTGAACCACGCGCGCCAGGTGGTTGAGCGCACTTTTGGCCACCTCAAAGAGTGTTGGAGGTGTCTCCTCACCCACCTTGATGCAGGCCCCACCAACATCCCCCAGGTTGTGGGCAAGTGCAGCGCACTCCACAACCTGGTCGAGAACAAGGGGGAGGCATTCTTCCAGGGCTGGGCTGTGGAGGCTGGCAGGGCTGATGTGCAGCCACCTGCTGCCCCCAGTCCCTAGGTGGACCCAGAGGGGATCTGGGTCCGGGAGGCCCTGCGCGCCCATTTCGACGAGGCCGCGGGGTGAATGCTGGCAGGCCCCCCGCTGTACCCCCTCATCCTCCACAACACTCCCTGCCCCCACCTCCACACCACAGAGCACCCGAGAGCACCCCCCCGCCCTTCTTGCAAATAAAAATGGAGCTGTTGTTTTTTTAAAACCAAAAACTGGTGATTTGCCTTATTATTCCAACAACAAAAATATATATATATAGAGAGAGAGCTGAACAAAAGGGGGGAACTATTTACATGGGGGGGCAGGTACCATATAACAGAACAGGTGTAACACAAACTATATACAAATATATTATATGGGGGTATATGTACACAGGGGGAGGGGGGAGCCACGTCCTGGGCCCTGCACCCCTCTACTGTCCGGCGCCCGGGGTGGGTGGGCACGACCCTCGCCTCAGCCTGAGCCCTGGCTGGGGGCTGGGTGAACCGGTGGGTATGGCTGGCAGGTGTCAGCAGACCCCAGGTCCCCCTCGGCGGAAGGCCCTGGGGTGGCTGAGGGTGGTGGGACGGTGGTCGGAGCAGCGGGTGGAGCAATGGGTGGAGCAGCGGGTGGAGTGGTGGGCAGGGCGAGCAGAAAGGCGGGCGGCGCGGCCTGGGGGGACAGGTATTCCGCTATGCGCTCGAAAGTGCGCATAAAGGCCCCCCATGCCTCCTGGTGCCAGGCCAGCGCCCACTCTTGTAGTTCCAGCTGCCGCTCATCCACCCGCAGGCGCTGCTCCGACACCTCCAGCTGACGCTGGAGGGTCGCAAGCAGCTGGAGGTCCATGGCCGTCCTCTGGTAGTGGTGGCTCCACCGTTGGCCCCGTCCTGGGGCTGGTTGGTGCTCCACCGAGGGGCTGGCCCCGGTGGGCTCTCCGGGACCACGGACACCTCACCGGCACTCTCTGGGCCCTCCGATAGTGCAGCTGCGGAACACAGGGGGAGAAGAAGAGTGGAGACAGCCATTAGTGTGGGCCCCGAACTGTGGCCCTTGTCCCCCCACCCCTCTGCTGCTGGTTCCCCATACCCGTCCCCAGGAGATGCTGATGATGATGATGGGTGGCCCACCCCCTCCCCCCCGGGGGGACCCTAGGTTCCGCTCCCCCCATCCCCAGGGATGGGGCATGGCACTGTCCTGCTGGGGGGGGCAGGGGCTGATGTACTCTTCTGAGGGACATGCCACTTCTGTCCTTGGGGCCATGGTCATCTGGGCATGTGGAGGGCCCTGGTCATGTCTCTTGTCCCCGCCCCTCAACCCCAGGGGTGTGCACCCAGGGGGGGTACATACCTGACAGTCCGCTCCCACGGTTGGGGGACACCCTCTGGGTGGACGCCCTGCTGGAGCTCCAGGACGGCAGGATGATCCGCAGCCCCCTGTCGCTGGAGGAGGATTCCCCCTCCTCCTCCTCCGGCATCCCGGGGGGGGCCCTGGGGTGCAGGGCTTGCCTCCGGGGTGGACTCTGCCTCCGGGGCCTGCTGGGGCTTGTCGGCCGAGGTGTCAAGAGTGGTCGGCAGGGAGGAGGTGTACCGGGGGCCCAGGATGGACCTGAGCTCCCTGTAAAAGGGGCAAGTGGCGGAAGCAGCCCAAGATCAGCTGGCTGCATCCCGGGCCCGGGCGTAACCCTGCCGCAGCTCCTTCACCTTACTCCTGACATGGTCAGGAGTGCGGGCAGGGTGACCCCGGGTGGCCAGGCCCTCAGCCAGCCGAGCGAACGCATCCTTGTTCCACCTCTTGCTCCCCGTTACCTGGAGCACCTCCTCCTTGCTCCAGAGCCCCAGCAGGTCCCGGATCTCAGCCTCCATCCAGGAGGGGCCCCGCTGCCTTTTGCCAGGCTGGCTGGATGCCTGGGAGCCCTGGCACCCCTTGGGTGGGGTGCCCTGGGGGCGTTTGGGGGGCTGGCGGGCGGCCATCGCAGCGGGGGTGTGGCTTGGGGCTGCAGAGGCGTATGAAGGCTAGCCGCGTGGCAATGCTGCTGCCTGCACGCGCTCGCAGCTTCCTGCACAGGAAGGCAGGGGGTGGCAAGATTTAAGGGGCTGCTGCACGTGGCGACCATAGAGCTCAGGGGCTGGAGAGAGCATCTCTCAACCCCTCAGCTGATGGCCGCCATGGCGGACCCCACTCTTTCGATGTTGCGGGATGCGGATCAGCTACACGTGCCGTACTTCGACGTCAAACATTGAAGTAGGGCGCTATTCCCATCTCCTGATGGGGATAGCGATTTTGACGTCTCGCCACATTACGTCGATTTCAACTTCGAAATAGCGCTCGCCCTGTGTAGATGTGGCGTGCGCTATTTCGAAGTTGGCGCGGCTACCTCGAAGTAGCCGGCACGTGTAGACACGGTTTTACTGTGCTGACTCGTCTCATTTTGATGAAATAACTGAGTTTATGGGAGAGTGCTCAGCGGTTGATTCATTGATGTGATAAGTCAACCCCCACAGGATCAATTGCTGCCCACTGATCCATCCCATAGTGAAGACATGCCTTTAGAAAACTCCAGCTTGTACAGAACATTGCAGTGCATCTCTTGAGCAACTCAGCCTACTCTGAACACTGCAGCCCTGTCCTGATCCTCTATGCTGGTTTCCCATAGAATTTTAAATCAAGTTCAAGGTTTGGGGCCTTATGTTCAATGTACTCTGTGATGCAGGCCCAGGGTTTCTCTACAGCTCTGGGAAAAAGCTGGTGGGTGACAACTACACTCTTCTGGTGCAAAGGAATTCTCTGTGATAAGAATGAAGCTCCCCTGTGTGAAACAATGTTCTCTGGGACTGGAACAAAAACCATCAAATTAAGCGTAATCACAAACCTCACCACCTTCTGCACAAAGCACATTCCTTTGACCTTGACATCTGTAATATAAATATATAGCAATTAACATATTTATAAGAAAAAACCTCATATGCTACCAAAGTAAAATCCTCACTGGACATGCGTCTCCCTCCAGGGAGAGGATGCGAGAACAAACATATGAGAGATGTATTGTCACTCTACTTAATGCACTGTGGGAAGGCAAGAGTCTCAGATTCTATGGAGAGGAGAACGATATAAGAACATACCTAGAGTAGAACAGGGTTAATTTGAGTGTACAATTTTTCCTTTTCAGTTCAAGTCATTACGTAACACAAATGACTGCTAAGTGAACGAGGCTTAATGGACGACTAACTGCTGATGCTGGGCTGAACATGCCTTTTTCCCCTGATTAAAATGAAGAGCCTGCTGAAAATTTGGCCCTGAGACTCACAGTTGGAATTTTTTCATCCAGGATGTTCTAGCCCAGGGGTGCGGAACCTCCAGCACACCGGCTGCAAGCAGCTCTTATTGGTCAGGAATGAAGAAACAGGGCCACTGGGAACTGTGAGCAGCCCTGCCTAAGGACACTCAAGTGAACAAGCCATCTGGTGGTTTACTAGTGATTATCCCTGACGAATTGCATGTGGTCTGTGGGCAGGCAGTTCCCCGCCTCAGCTCTAGCCAAGTTCTTTGTCTAATCTATGGCTTTCTAAGGTGCATTGTTTTAATATTGAGTATCTTTTATAGGTTTGGAAAACACAGCTGGGTAATCTTATTTCTCTCTTTCTCAAAATTCAGTAAATATCAGAATTGCATGAGCTTTTACGGGCTATTATGTGAACCTGGCCCAGGATGGGACTATTATATCCGTTCTCTTATACTTTGGACATGCTTTCACCCTTCCCTTGAGGGGAATGAACCTTCATAACATGAGCCAGCTGTCTTTTCCTTTTAGGAAAACTGCTCTGTGGCATTGGTTACACAGCACAGCAAAGTTTGAAAATCACTTTTTCGTGCACCTGATGCATCCAAATTCTTCTGATTGGCTCCTGGTCCCACAAGTCAGCATAATAATGAGTTTCTACATGCATCAGTTCTCCCTAGATAAATTTTCACGGTAGAGAATCTGTGATGCCTCAGCAACATGCCCTTCAAATGGGAATGATTGTTTTTGTTTTCATAGAAGAAAACCAAGGAACAATGCTACAGTATAACCATGATGATATATTTCAATGCCAGAAGCACTTTAAAAGCATTCTGTGGCTGAGTCTGATCTCACATATCTGTAATCCAGGACTGCATGTTTTGCCACAGTGTCTGGTACTAGCAGGCCCCTAGAACTAGCAGAGAGAACTGATATGAGGAGGCCCCTAGAATTCATAGAGTCTAGCTCTGTGCACAAAGAGGTGGTGCTGTTCTCCTTACTCCAACCACCACATCAAGTTGTTCATATGAACTCCCAGGATACCAAGGATATCTGCAATGTGTAAACCTGTAAACAGCCTGTTCTCAGAAGAAGACTCAGAGCCTAAGGCTACACTACTGCTTCTACTCTGAGCTACATTTGTATCCTGTAATACAAACCGCATGGCCAAACACCACCCTTGACATAGCAGTGCTGTTTTGAGCACAGTGTTTCGTTCCCAGGAACTCTCGTCACACTATTTGGAACGATGGTGAAGTTTAGCCTGCACCAGGTTTGAAATAAGATGTCTTGCAATAAGTTATATAATCTGGGCAACAGTGTATCCCTCACTTAAAAGGAAGCTTGTATGCATCTGAAATTGACAAAGAAACCTGACAGGGGATAAGAATGTGTCAAGGGTGTCAGTAAGAAAGGCATGTCATTTGTGCATACATACTCACACGCACTCCTACACACATATAGGTACCTGTCCTCTTCTTTCTGCTTTAGATTGTAAGGGTTGGAAGGTAGAGACTTGTTGGAAATCAGTATCTTGTGCAGCAGCAAACAAACTGTTAATGCTTAATTAATAATAATAGTGAGGCTCTTCTCCTAGTATTTCCATCCTCACCCAAATTTGGAATCAGTGAAAATTGTGTGCTCTGTTGTCCAGTGGTAAAATCAGTCTCCTAACAAAGCCTCTTTGAGAAGTGTTGTGTCTGCAGACATGAGAGATTCAGATACAATTTGGAGTTTCCAAGGACTTTTACAAACTGACCCTAAGCCCTGACGTTTCTTAAGCTAGTTCCACTCTATTAAAAGCCGTTCTAGAGAGATCTTCCATATGTTCAGTAGTTAATCCTCCCTCAGCAGTGGGAAAGGATGATTACGCATAAGAAATACTTAGGGTAGCATTTGACTTACCTGCTTCTTAACATTTCACTAGAATGAAGAGTTCTGTGCAGTCGTCAACCAGGTATGCTAGAGAATGGGTGAGCTGGCTAAGTGTGTGTGTTTTAAGGGACAATATGACATTTTATAGTAAGCGGAGATCAGAATAAATATTTTTAAAGGGCACGGCGTATCAAGGTAAGCAGGCATAAAAATACACAAGGGTGTGCTGACCTTATCAGGATTAGATAGCTGTACTAGATGTATTACCTTGAGAAAGAATAGGCACTTCTGGGAAATGAGCAAAATTCATTGATGCCTGGAGGCATCTGAATGCAGGCAGGCAAATGAAATTATTCTCTGTGTTATCCTGGAGCAGGGGTGGGGAACAATTTTAGGGTCAGGGGCCACTGACATACAGAAAATCAATCAGAGGCAACATAAAAATGAGAAATGGGGAGAAAAAATCCCCAAAACCCTCACTGGTGTGTCCCTGACTGAGACACTCGCTCTTGCACAGGAGAGTGGAGAAGGGAGACAAGAGAAACTTTTCAGCCTAAGATGGAGCGCAGCTGTGGCTCACCTGCTTGCTGACTAAATCATCTGGAAAAAGTGGAGAACAGTGAGATGACAATTTTTGCAGACAATATAAAATCATTCAAAATTGTTATGTCCAAAGCTGAATGTGAAGAGTTAAAAAAAGGATCTCACAAAACAGGGCGACTGGGCAACAAAACAATGGGCTATAAATTAAAATAAATTCAATGACAGGTGCGGAGTAATGTACCTTCGGAAAAAATGATCCCAAGTATACACACAAAATGAAGGGGTTTACATTATCTGTTATCACTCAAGAAAGATATCTTGGAGTTGTTGGAGGTAGTTCTTTGAAAGCATGATATCAGTGTGCCGGAGCAGTCAGAAGCCATTAGGAAAAGGATACATGATAAGATAGAGAATATAAATTAATGCTATGTGCATACCTTGAATAGGCTGTGCGGCTATTGTCACCTCATCTCTTGAAAGGTATATTAAAATTGGGAAAAAATCAAGAGAAGGGCAATAAAAATTATCAAGACTATGAAACAGCTTCTGCATGAGGAGAGATTTAAGAACCTGAGACTGTGCATCTTAGAAAAGATATAGCTAAGGGAGATAAGCTAGAGATAAGTAAAATCATGAATGGTGTGGAGATAATGAATAAGGACGTTATTTACTCTTCACGTGACACACAAACTGGGGGGGGAAGGCTGTCATTGTTATCCTTTGTGGTCTGCATCATGGGTTTGCAGCTGATTCATAACTTTCAGCAAGGCTAAGTATTTATCCACAATGCAGAAGTCATTGGACCAGTGAGACAGGGCTGGGGAGAAAGTGGATCTGTTGTCCAGTGGTAAGGTCACCCATGTAGAAGACCCAGCGTCTAGTCCCCACTGTTTCAGTTCATCTTTGATCAGCTCATCCACCATGGAACAGCCCCTATGAAACAGATAAAGAAACCCTGGCTTCAGAGCTTCTTAGTGTCCCTGTGGTTAGAGCATTCTCCTGAGAAGTAGAAGCCCCTGTTCCAATTTCTTCTCCCTGTCTGGGAGACAGAAGGAAACTGAACCTAGCAGACCCCTGTGCCAGGGAAGTGCTGGGTTAGTTAATATAATGTGAGCACTCTTGCCACCTCTAATTATTTTGTGTGGCATGAGGGAGGTACCTAACCCATTTCCACAAGAAATCTCTCTGGTGCCAACCCTGCCTGAGACCATTCACAGATGAATGAGCAGAGATACCTGCCTAATTTCAGTACAGACCTAGGTACCTACTTCCAGCAGAGGGAAGGGGCTGAGTTAGCACCCAGCTTTCTCAGACACAGCTGGCATCTCCCATTGGCTAGCTTTACTGGATCCTTGCCTGGTCTGCTGGCTCTTGTGGTGCATGTGCTAAAGCACCTCTCTCTTCTTGTCCATTGCGTAGATGGCCTAAGTGTCTAACGACTTTGTGGAGCGCAGTGTTATTCCTGTGATTTTACTAGGCACTCATATGTCAGGCATATGATCCCTAAGGTCTACTGTGGTTCCAGCCACTAGATGTGATAAAGAAAGAGTGCATGTTGTGTCTACACGCGCCGTGTGCTATTTCGAAGTTGAAATCGATGCTAGGTGGCCAGACATCGAAATTGCTATCCCCATCAGAAGATGGAAATAGAGCCCTCCTTCGACAGTCAACGTCGAAGTAGGGCATGCGTAGATGATCCGTGTCCCTTTACTTCGAAATAGAGGGGTCCTCCATGGCGGCCATCAGCTGAGGGGTTGAGACATGCTGTCCAGCCCCCTGCAGGACTCTCTGATCACCATGTGCAGCAGCCCTTAAAGCACCAGGCACCCAGATATGCTGTGGCAGGAAGCTGAGAGTGTGCAGGCAGCAGCACAGCCACACGGCCACCCTGCACACCCTCCATAGGCCCCACAAACCCCATGGCAGCCAGCCAGCCCCCTGAGTGCCCCCAGGGCACACACCCCAGGGGGTCCCAGGGCTCTCAGCCATCCAGCCGGCGGGGGGGAAGAGGTAACAGGGGTCCTCCTGGTAGACTCCAAAATCCAGGACCTGCTGGGGCTTTGGGGTGAGGGGGAGATGCTCCAGGTAATGGGGAGCAAGCAGTGGAACACAGACTCATTCACCCAGCTGGCCGAGGGCCTGGCCTCCCAGGTTCACCCTGCCTGCACTCCTGACCATATCAGAAGTAAAGTCAAAAAGCTGCAGCAGGGTTACACCCAGGCCTGGGACACAGCCAGCCGGTGTGGGAGCTGCCCCCGCCACTTGCCCCTTTTACAGGGAGCTCAGGGAGATCCTGGGCCCCTGGTATAATTCCTCCCCTGCCGGCCACCCTTGACACTGTGGCCGAGGAGCTCCAGGAGGCCCCAGAGTCGGAGTCTGGCCCGGAGGACAGCCCTGCACTGCAGGGGCCCCTGGAGAAGCCCATCCCTGGGACAGTGGAGGAGGAGGGCTCCAGCAAAAGGGAGCTTCACATAGACTTCCCCTCCCACAGCTCCAGCAGGGCGTCTGCCCGACGGGTGTCCCCCAACCATGGGAGTGGACCATCAGGTATGTACCCAACAGGTGCACACCCCCAGGTTATGTGGCAGGGGCAAGGGACATGACCAGGGCCTCCTCACCCACCCAGCCAACCACCATCCAGACAGAGCATGGCCAAGAGACAGCAGCACAGCCCCCAGGGCCTGTCAGCACCCTTCCCCCGTGGACAGCGCCATTCCCCATCCCTGGGAGGGAAGAGGGAGCTGAACACCAGAAGATGGTTGCCCACAGGGACACCACACCCATGGCTGGGGGGACAGAGGATGGGGACCCAGCATTGGGGGGAAGGGGTGCGTGGACCAAGGGCCATGGCCCAGTACTGACGGCTGTCCTCTTGTCCCCGCTCTTTCCGCAGCCGCACCATCCAAGGGCCATGACAGCACTGCCATGTCTGTAGTGCAGGACAGCCTGCCAAGGACATCACACCATGGCAACCAGACAGAGCAGGGACCGGCCCCAGGATGAGCTTGCCACTGCCGGAGCCAGCCATAGGCGACCGCTGACTCCCAGGTCCTCGCCACCCTCCAGCGCCAGGTGGAGGTGGCGAAGTGCTGCCTGCAAGTGGAGAAGCGCCGCCTCCAATTGCAAGAGTGGGTGCTGGCCTGGTGCCAGGAGGTCTGGGGGTTCTTCATGCGGACATTTGATCACATAGCCAGCACCCTGACGAGGATCACAGCCCGGATGCCACCCCCGACTACTCCAGCCACCGTCCCTCCCAGCCACCTTCCTCCTGCCCTGGAGCCCACTGGGGAGGACCGCAGGGCTCAGGAGGTGGCCCGGCCATATTTGCTGGTTTAGCCCCGGCATGGGTCACGCCCCACCATGCCGGACGATGGACAGTAGTAGTGGCCAAGGACTGGGCCACTCAGGCCCCCCTCCTATTGTACACAGTTCTGCTCCCCTCCATTGTAAATAGTCATGTCTCCCACGTTTAGGTACTTGTCCCCATTTACATAGATCCCCCATGGATGTTCGTTTCTGTTGTAAATTAATTGGTCGGCAGTTTGGTTTGTTAAAATAATTTTTACAGGTTTATTTTTCCAAAAACCATGTGTCATGTGCTCTTAGGGTGCAGTAGTGTGGGTGGTGGGGGCAGTGTGTCGTGGGTGGTGGGGGCAGGAGTGTGTTGTGGGTGGTGGGGGCAGTGACTGGCCCACCAGGATGGCCGTACCGGTGCTCACCCCGCAGACTGGTCAAAATGGTCCCACAGGGCCTCCTGGACCCAGATCCCCTCATGGTTGGCTTGGCGGCTCACGGTGGCAGCTGGCTGGAGGTAAGCCGTGACAGCCTCCACAGCCCACCCCTGCACAAAGGCCTCCCCCTTGCTCTCCACCAGGTTGTGGAGCGTGCAGCATGTGCCCGCAACCTGGGGGATGTTGGGAAGACCCACATTCAGGCAGGTGAGGAGGCCCCCAGCAGCCTTTGAGGTGGCTGAAAGCCGCTCAACCACCTGGCGTGCATGGTTTAGCCAGGTGTTGAACCCTCCTGGGTGGCACTCAGGGGGCCCTTGTAGGGGCACATAAGCCAGGGCTGGAAGGAATAGGCTGCATCTGCCATGAGGCAGAGGGGCACGGTGGTGTCCCCCAGAGGGATCTCCCTCTGGGGGATGTAGGTCCCCATCTCCAGCCAGCGGCACAGGCCCGAGTTCTTAACATCACGGGCGTCGTGAGTGCTGCTAGGCCAGTCAACAAGTAAGTCCTGGAAGCGGCCCCAGCTGTCCACCATGGCCTGAAGGACCACAGAGTCCTGTTCAGCAAACGTCCTCTTCTGTGCTCCGGGGCACAAATGGGGATATGGGTCCCATCCAGTGCCCCAAAGCAGCTGGGGAACCCCATGCCAGCAAACTCCATGATGGCTGCAGCCAGGTCTTTGAGCTGCATGAGTCTGTGGAGCAGCAGAGTGTTCAGCATGCAGACCACCTGTAGGGGGGAGGATATGGGCACCCATGAGGGTGTGCAGGGTGTTCCTGGCCCCCTTGGGCTTTCCCCTCCCCCCGGAGTCCCTCCTCCCTGGGCTCCCCCAACCCTGCTGGGGTCCCATCCCGGCCCTCCTTATCTCCATGATGATAGCCCCAACGGTGGCTTTGCCCACACCAAAGTGCTGTCTTACGGATCAGTAGCTGTCTGGAGTGGTCAGCTTCCAGACAGTGATGCCGACCCATTTCTCGACAGTGAGGGAACGCCGCATGGGGGTGTTCTGGTGCTGCAGGGCAGGAGTGAGCCACTGGCAGAGCTCCAGGAATGTCTGCTGGCTCATCCAGAAATTCCAGAGCCAGCGGTCGTTGTCCCACTCCCCAAGCACCAGCCGCTGTCGCCACTCCATGCTGGTGGTGTGAGGGGGCATGATGGCCTGGGGTGACCCCTTCATCCCCCGAAGAGGGCTCATCTTCCAGGAGGTGCTGGGCAGCCTCCTGTGCGGTGCTGAGCAGGGTGGTCTTCTGAGGGTTTCTGGCTGCTGCTGGGGGTCCATGTTGCATGCATGGGGTCTGCAACCTGCTATTGGCTCTGCAGACCTCATGCTGTGCAGGTCAAGTGTGTCTGGGAGGGGCCCTTTAAGGGAGTGGCTTGCTGTTGCCTTGGAAGGGCTGGTTCACCCTGTTACCCTGTCCACAGGCTTTCCTAGCCCCCTTATTTCAATCGGGGCGGCTTTTGTATGTAGACACTCCCCTGCGGGGCCTCTTTCAATGTAGTGCATCCCTACATCAACGTTGACAGCAGAACGTTGACGCTTCGAAGTAGCTTATTTCAACGTTGCTTCTTTGAAATAAGCTACTTCGACATAGTGTTCCAGTGTAGACATAGCTTGAGAGAAAAACCTCACCAGATCAAACTAAGAAGTAATTTGGCCATAATAATACACTGACTCACGTGGCAATCTGAGTACGGCTGTGCGTCCATTCTGGCGTGCAGCTGATCAGTCCGGCCGAACTCTGTCATGGAAGGACTATCTTGAGCCTTCATACACATTTAGTTATTGGTCTTTTTGCTGGGTCTGCTGGTAAAGTTACTGTTTAGTACTAGGGATGGCAAGAAAATCTGTGGTGTTGACATTTACATGCGTGCTTTGGAACATTGTACATCAGCCAAAAACCACAATAAAACACAAAAGAAGAGATAGATAGCCAGGGAGGTTGGTCCGTTGAGAACCGGGCTAGAGGTTGCCCAGTTCATTATATATTGACCACTAGTGGCTATCACCCTCTAATATTTTGGGGGAGGGGGGCAGTATTTACCTTATCTGGATTAGATCAAGTGACAGAGATAAAAAACTCCATATACCAGTCTCCAGGATCGGTAAATTTCCATTCTGTGTTTTAATTTATATGCATCAAAACCCAGTCATTCCTTGCTTGGTTTATCCTTATGTCACAGAATGAAAAATATATTACAATTCTTTGGATGAAATATTTAGCAAGACTTGATTAATTATAACAGGCGTGGAACATTAAGCTGTTTCTTTTGTAGTTAACATCAAAATGTAAAATATTGACTAAAATGGAAACAGAGATCAGTATTTACCTTTGGAATAATATATCATGCTATGTACTGAAAGATGAAGATTGATTTGAAATGGCTAAACATGACTTTCTAGCATAAACCATCTTAATCTGTAGCTAGGTACCTAAATAAGCAGCTAGATTTTGAATGGAATGTGGATTCCACACATAGGCCGTTTCTACACAGGCCACTTCCTTCGGAAGTGGCATGCTAATGCACAGAGTGAAAGATGCTAATGAGGCACAGATGCAAATTCCCCATGCCTCATTAGCATAACGTCACGTGATTTGGAGTCCGGAAGACTGTTCTTCCGGACTCCAAAACTCCATGTAGAAGCGCAACCACCGGGGGGCAGGGGAGCTTCTGGAAGGAAGTCCTCCTTCCGGACGCCCCTCTTTCCCAAAAATTTTTGGAAAGAAGGGGACTCTGGAAGAAGGGCTTCCTTCCGGAAGCCCCCCCGGCGGCCACTCTTCTGCACGGCATTTTGGTGTCTGGAAGAAAGCTCTTTTGGACTCCAAATCACGTAACGTTATGCTTATGAGGCTCAGGGAATTTGCATCCGCACCTCATTAGCATCTTTCACTCCCAGTATTAGCATGCCACTTCCGAAGGAACTGGCCTGTGTAGAAATGGCCTTAGAGTAGTAGGTGTTCAACACCCCCTGAAAAGCTTCAGTTTAACCATGTATCTTTAGGTATAGGCATTTGACAATGATGGCTGAAATTCTTCAATAATTCTACATCTGTTCTAAATGTCCAGTAGAATTATATTGAAATTTCTCCGTAATATCTATGAAGTTAAAAAATGTGAAAGTTTTTTTTTGTTTTAGCTGATGCTTTAAATGGCACATGCCATTAACTGAGTAGAAGACAAAAACTCAGTTAAACTATCAGAAGGGGTAGCTGTGTTAGTCTGTATCTGCAAAAACAATGAGAAGTGCTGTGGCATCTTATAGACTAACAGAGTTTTTGGAGCATAAGCTTTTGTGGGCAAAGGTGCATCTGATGAAGCAGGTCTTTGCCCACAAAAGCTTATGCTCCAAAAATCTGTTAGTCTATAAGATGCCACAGGACTTCTCATTGTTTTTCCAGATAAACTATTTAGTAAGCAGAGGATTATGCAACAGGAGTGGTTAACTTTCTTCCAGACATCAATATCTACTTCTCTAATAGTAAATGGTAATGTAATGACCCATTGTATGATGGTTTTTAACCAACTGCAAGCCAGCATGTTTCTTGTAGCAATGATACACATAGAGCAGATTTGACTTGAAGGCTGGTGGACAAGAACAATCACTTTCCACTGAGGCAAAAATTAAACTAGGCTGACTTCTCCTGGGTCCCAGACTCCTGTTTGGTTCAGAGTCCTGCAGATAATTTATGCACTGCAGCCTGGGCCCTGGTTGCCCTTGATGGGGTTTATACTTCTGTCCCTCATTGAGAAAGGTGTTGGGGTAGGTGCTCCCTGGCTTGTGTGGGCTGGGCAAACAATCCTCCCCAGCCACCAGCTGACTTCTCAGGCTACCTAGGGGAAGAGAGCCCAAACACTCCTTGTGGGAACTCCTCAGCTCCCCTGCTGTTGGTGTTTCCCTTATCAGTTTTCTGACAGTCTCTGTATCTGTTACTTGCCCCCCTCCAACCTCCTCTCCCACTCTCCACACCATTCCCCAGCAGGGAAGGCTTTTTGGCCCCTAGGCAGCCTGACGTGAGATCAGCTGTCCCAAATTGATTTATGGCAATCCTACCCTTCCTGCTCCAAGGGTCAGCTGCTCCTCACTGTCCTGAAGTAGCCCACTCCCAATCGACCAAGCCGTTTCTGCTCTTTTTGATCTGTCGTTCTTCCCCTTCTGATCTCATCATCTGACTTGACCTTGTCATACCTCTGAATCCATTTTTCCAAGGAACACAGAAAAAGTTAGGTTCTTTTTCAAGATAGAATCAGGAACATGTTCAGTTGTTCACTGACCAAGTTCTTTTCTTTCTGGGGTTGCGCTTTCTGTCTTAGCTTCCCATCTTCCTTCTAGGTCTGTCTCATCTCTTCCCCTTCCATTTATGTCTACCTTCTCATCTCCCACACTTTGTCCCCATTTTTCTGAACCCAGTCTCTGATCTCAACCTTCATATCTTTCTCTCCTTTCCTTTGCTACTCTCTGGACTCTTTCTCTGTCCATTTTGTTCCTCTTGCCATCTTCTACCCAACCTCTTCTGGCTCTTCAGCCTCATGTTCAGATAAATGATTCTCTTTCCTGCACCTCCCTTGATCTGTCTACTTCCCTCTTCTCATCCCTCCTTTTCCTTATCCTTTCCTTTCTGGTGTAGGATCATTGTGAATATAACTGCCATATTTGACCAGCCAGCCCACTGGTTTACTGTGTCCCTGGCACTTTTCCTGAAGGATGTAATTAGGGAGAGGAACATCAATCAAACAAGCCAGTGGAAACACTCTACAACATTAACTGTCCTGCTTCAGGCAGAGGAGATGACAGAATCCAGTCAGACACACTGAACTGTTAGATCAGCCGTCAGGAGGCTATACAGTCTTCTCCACCTGCAGCACCCACACAAAAGCAAAAAATCGTCTGGAAAATAGACTGAAAGGTCAAAAATGAGTCCCCAGTCATGGAATAGACAAATGTCACCCTTAGACTGGAAACAACTCTTGCACTTAGTATCTTCTAATTTCCTATGAAAGAAGAAGAGTCTGTGTATAAATAAACATTAAAAAACAAACTTGAAATCCTTTCATGCAGGAGTCATTTGCTTTCAATTCATGCCAGCTCTTAGCTAGACTCATTATCCTTAAAAGCATGCATGCAAATTACCAAACTAGTAAATAGATTAATGGTTAGATCACTAAAAGGAAAGCTAATTGGTTAATCTTTGTATAACATTGTGAAGATGTAAACAATTGTGAAATTGTAAACTGCTATGGAAGTGTTCAGTATTTTTTCATTATTACGCTAAGCATACATTTACTCCTAGCTTCTTCATACTCCACAAGGTTAGCCAGACCAGAAACACAATGAAAAAGTTGTCTTCTACCTCAATCAAAAAGAAATAACTTGATGAAAAAATATTAGGGAAGATATTCAGTTGAAAAGGGAATTCATACACCCTGTGTAGACATATTCAGATAAAGGTCTTAACTTCATGGTGGAACAGTAAAAAACTCTTATGCTGAGAACAGAAATTATTTCAGTTTCTTAAGGAGAGTGGATTGCTTCGAAATTCAGGAACTAAATACAATGAATAGGGTCATAAAATGCAAGAAAGCACACTGTAAAGAGAGAGAAAAGGAGATCTGTATTCCCGAGACACTTTCTCCCTGAAGTGCCATATTTACTTTATAGAACTGTTGCAAATTATATAAATATATATTCTATAGGAATGAAATGTAGTGAGTGACAAACCTGAACACAAACCAAGATTTGAACCACACACCCCATCAGCAGGCTTGGGGAAAGGTAAGGGGTATCTAATGGAAGAAAGGCACTAGGGGAATCTTCGACAAAGGCCAATGAGAAGATGGGTATGAAGGGTGGAAGAGAATGATCGGATATGAAGGAACAATAAGGAGTCCTGAAGCCCCTTGGAGACTAACAGATTTATTAGGGCCTGAGCCTTCGTGGGTAAAACCCACTTTATCAGATGGACTGGATATGAAGAGTAGAAGTAAATGTCCAGGGCATTTTCAGGAAGACCGAAGGAAAGACTTGAGGTGTCTTGCAGACGATAAAGAGTTATCCAGTGAAAAGCTCTGGCTCTTGTAAAGGGAAAACCACTGCCGCTGAGGTCTGATTTCTAAAAGAAACAAAAATTAAATCTTTGCATGTTGAATATGAGAGTCGCTGTCTGAGGCTAGAGATTTGAAAATCTCAGACCCCCACGGAGAGGGGAGGACACTAAATATGGGACTATCAGTCTCAACATCCTAACTCCTTAATCTGGATCTTGTGGAACATCCTCCACAAAATTGGGGTTCCCTGCATGGATAGGAGAGAGGCCAAAGCAGGAGCGAACGGGGCATCAGAAGACTGCACAAACGTTCTCCGATCCCCAGTCAACCCCCCCCACAGGTCACTTAAAAGTCAATACAAACTAGATCAACATAGATTTTTTGATTTCCTTCTTCCCCCACCCCACACACTTAGTTGGGTATTTTTAGATCTGTGAGCAATGTGCAAGGCTGGTAGGGAGCCAAGGACATATGATTGCAGCTGTATGTTGGCTCCGGCATGAAGGCACAGGAAATGACATTCCCACTCACAGGTCAAACCAATCCCCCTCACATAAAAAAAAAAAAAGTAGCAACAACCTGGCTGAGAAGGCATCACAGATCCTGCACTAACCTAGGCAGCTTTTCCCAATAAATAGGAGCAGTGCCTTTTTCTGTAAAAATAGAGGTGCCAGCAGCCAATCCCACGGCTGGGGCTGCCAAGGTGTTGGTACTCAGTACAGGCAAGTACCAGCACAAAAGAAGCACGGGATAGGCAGCAGTCCAGACCATACATGTCCTTTGACAATACCTTTTCTTTCCAATATCGCCACAGACTACAAGTCTTTTCCCATAATTTTCTTTTCAGCCAACAGTTCTCCTTTCTCTTGTTCCCAAAGATGCATAGCAACTTAACAAAGGTAGGCAATTACCAACTACTTACAGAATTTTAAGGCCAAAATACAGAGAATAATTCAGTCTTTAACACCTCTCAAATTAACAAAGATAAAGTGAATGTGGTAATGAAATCTTAATACAGGAAACTCTTTGATATCTGGCTACCCCAGGACCAGGAGGTTGCTGGATATTCAGATATTCTGGTTAATGGAGAACAGCTGGAAGGAGGCAAAGGAAGTGGTCAGTGGCCCCCCAAATAAGAAAATTCAGCTCCTCCCACCACCACCCCTCAGTCCCAGCTCCTGCTCAACTGCTTCCTGCTTACCTTGTAGTGGGGACAGCAGGAGCTGCCTGTGGGCAGCGGACATGGCCACATGGTGCGAGGAACAACTTGTAGGGCAGCAGACACTGGATGGGAGAGTCCACTCAGGCTGGTGGGGCTTGCACAGCCCCCTGGGCCTGTCTGAAGGGCAAAAAAAAAAAAAAAGAAGCTGCGTCATGGCTCAGGGTTTATGTCTGTTATCTGAGAGTTCCGGTTGATCAAATACAGGTTAAACAAGAGTTTACTGTATTTGCTGATCTTTCTGGAAAAGGCAGGGTAGGTTCACTGGATTCTCCTAGGTTATGTGAAAGTGTTTCTTAAAAACAAGAATCAATAGGTCCAATATCCCAAGGAAGCTCATGTTACTCTAAAAAGCTCTGTATTTTTATTTCTCCACTATCCTGTGTAAATATATGACATCAATACTACTCTGATTTGTTATATATTTCTATTGTAATAGCCCCCCGGGATTCCACCTGAGATGGGGGGTCTTGTGTTAGGTGCCCTATAAATGCATAGGCTGGGTCTACATTACAGAGCTTTGTCAACAGAAGTTACTATTGGAACATATTTCCCAACAGAACCTCTGTCAACAGAATGTGTCCACACCTAACAGAGGCTTCCCATGTCAATGCCCTCTGTCGCCAGACAGCAGCCAGACAGCCCCACCTCTGTAGACAGAACACCCAACTGGAAGCTCTGAAGACAGGGGTGCCTGGTGAACTGGAATCCCTTTCTGTTGACAGAGGGTCCCCGAGAGTGTCTACACTATTTTTTATGTTGACAGAATCTGTTAACAGAGGCATTAGGTCTTGCGTGGGAGCCATTTAACTCTCCCGAGAAAACTGCCGCATTCTTTTAACAGTTTCCCGACAGAACGCATTTGTAGTGTGGACACTCCATAAGTTTGGTCAACAAAACCTCAGTTTTGTTGACAAAACTCTGTAGTGTAGACACAGGCCATGGTGAAAGACCACCCTTGTCCCAGAGAGTATATGCCAACCAGCAAAAATATAAGGAAAAGCTTATATCATAATTGGAATTTATTAGTGGTGAGCTGAGGCCCAGAAAGATTCAAGGACTTTTCCAAACCTACAAGAAGCTCAAGGCTTCTGTTGATATATTTTGCAATTACTATTACACTAAGGCTACGTCTACACGTGCAGCCAACATCGAAATAGCTTATGAATAACGTCTTATGAATAACGTCTACACGTCCTCCAGGGCCAGCAACGTCGATGTTCAACTTCGACGTTGCTCAGCCCAACATCGAAATAGGCGCAGCGAGGGAACGTCTACACGTCAAAGTAGCACACATCGAAATAGGGATGCCAGGCACAGCTGCAGACAGGGTCACAGGGCGGACTCAACAGCAAGCCGCTCCCTTAAAGGGCCCCTCCCAGACACAGTTGCACTAAACAACACAAGATACACAGAGCTGACAACTGGTTGCAGACCCTGTGCCTGCAGCATAGATCCCCAGCTGCCGCAGAAGCAGCCAGAAGCCCTGGGCTAAGGGCTCCTGCCCACGGTGACCATAGAGCCCCGCAGGGGCTGGAGAGAGAGCATCTCTCAACCCCCCAGCTGATGGCCGCCATGAAGGACCCAGCAATTTCGACGTTGCGGGACGCGGATCGTCTACACGGTCCCTACTTTGACGTTGAACGTCGAAGTAGGGCGCTATTCCTATCTCCTCATGAGGTTAGCGACTTCGACGTCTCGCCGCCTCACGTCGAAGTTGGTGCCTCTACTTCGAAGTAGCATGCATGTGTAGACGCAGCTAAAGTTACCATGCAATAAGCATGCACACAAAGAAACTTAATTTTTAAGGCACTTCAGTCTATTTGTACTGAATACAATTTTTGGAGCTCATTCAGTTTCCTTAAAGAATACCTCCTGGCAAAAGTTTAAGAGCAAAGTCAGTGAACATTTGTGTTTTCCCAATTTTAAGGATTACTTCGGGGCAAAGATGTGAAATATTCTTTTTTACTTAAAAGGTTTCAGCTCCGGCAACTTTTACTCTGTCTGCATGTGTGTTTGAGTACACTCTGTGTTTTATGTCTTCCTGATTACACAGCTGCCGCTCTTTTTGGCAAACTATTTCTTTTGCCATCACTATGGCAGGAAACAGCAACTAACAGAGAACAATTTAATTCTGATGACATTTTATTTTTAGCAAATACATGTTGAATAAGCAAGGCAGAAGCTGAAGACCAACAAATGCACAGAAACTTAAATTAGAGAGTATCATATTTTTACTCTTTGGGCCACCCATCTAATCTGTCGTGCTCATCAACTTAGCAACTGAGAGGCTAATAAAGAATTTAGCAGCCTTCCCCCTACCTTGGGCTCACCTTGTGCCACACCAGTGGTGCAAAGTTATCATAAGGCTGACATAAGCATACAGGTGAGGAATACATAGCCACCACTGCTGAGGAGACAATGTAGCAGATCCTAGACCACCATCCTCTCCCTGCTGCTGTACAGAGTGCAGCATAGAAAAGAGAAGCACAACTTGGAACATCCCATTCCTTCACTCTTATAACCTCCCCAGCAGGACCTGAGATTGCTGTCATTTATGGCAACCCATTAGAATAATTGGTACAAAGTCACCTTGGGAAAACTTCCCTGTGAGTTCTGCTGTGCACCCTGCACTGCAGCTGACAGTCTAGGTCCTTGTCTTAAAGTACTGAGTGCAGTTTTCTGATGCTCTCCAGCACTGAGAACAAAGGGTTGGAATCACAAAGACACATAGGCCCCATCATACAATGCATGCCTAAGTTTCTATGGCAGGCTTGTGCAAAGCCACATAAATCCTGGTGCTACCCCACAGCGAAGGAGCTGCACAGAGTTCACCTTGTTCACCCACAGAACTTCCCTGTGAAGCCTGATCTGCACAAAGGGCAGTTGGGTGTGTGCTGGGATGCCTGATAACCTGGTGGGCAAAGCACACACCTCGGGCAATGAAGATGCAAGTATGGCTCCTTCCTTTGCCTCATTTGGAGCAGGGACTTGGGTGCTGTATCCCTTGCAAGCAGAGGTAGAAAAAATACCCCAAAAGTTACTTGAGCAAAAGCCCATCTGCTTTCCCTTCTGGATATTTGAGCACAATCTAGACTTGATGTGGGAGCATGTGCAAGCTATTGCTCAGGTAGTTTTCCTGAAGGAAACTGGCACTTGTACTTAAGTACATTTTCCCTCAAGTAGCTACACTTTTACTCAAGTAACTTTTTGGGTACTTTCTCCATCTATGCTAGCAAGTGCCCTGACCTCCCAGCTATTGAGTCAGTCTTTTGAGGTTTTTTTTTTAAATTTTTTTCATTTGTGGTCAGTGGTTACCTAACTGTTTATGTAATGTGGAACTGCTTCGACATGAGAGCCAGAGAGAGACCCATGCCAGCATTCTGCATGCTGCTTCCCACTCCCGATGAGCTTAGACAGCCCCCCACTCGCTTGCTGGCTCCTGCAAATCCCTTTCTTAGGCGTTGAAGTCTCCCCAAGCATTGTGTAGGGAGCCTGGACACCAAACCCAGGGGTGTGAATTCCACGGCCTGGCAGGACTCTTGAGAGTTAAGCATTGCATTGCCTGCCATCCTTCTGTGAATTTAGCCCAAAGTTCCTAATGCATTTACAATACTTGTGTTGGCACAGACAGCAAAATTCATCAGGTGGGAACCAGTTGTTTCCAGATGCACTAACGTTGTGCTAGAAGCAATTGCATTTTTTATGATGGTTTACCTTAGCAGCAGGCAGGGAGGAAATACCTCAGAGGAGCAAAGGAAAGAAGACTGGCTGAACAACAGGGTCACTTTTTTTGCCAAAAAAAATCCCTGCACCACGTCAGTCCAGAGTGAGCCTGCTCGGAGGGGAAAATTTTGGCAGACTGGGACTACCACATTCTTCATTTCCCTTAGCATACAGCGTAGCTTCTTTTAAAAAGACAAAAAAGACAGGCTTCTGTGTCTAAGTATCAGAGGGGTAGTTGTGTTAGCCTATATTTGCAAAAACAACAAGAAGTCCTGTGGCACCTTATAGATGAACAGATTTCTGGAGCATAAGCTTTTGTGTATCTGATGTATCTGACAACTTGGGTCTTTGCCCATGAAAGCTTATGCTCCAAAAAAGCCCCTCTTTTTGCAGGGGCTCTGGTAATGTGGTACTTCAGGATATGCAAATGAGGTGCTGCCACGAATATGCAGTGCCTCGTTAGCATAATGGGGACCATGTGCATTTTGAAACTGCTGGTTTTGAAATTCAGCTGCCCATGGGAATAAGGGGCTTTCAAAATCAGAGGCCCGTTTTGAAAGGCCCCCTGGCTACACGAGTGGCTGCATTTCCAAACCAGACTTCTCATTGTCTTTTTCTGTTTTTAAGTCATTGTTGCCTGTCTAAAATTAAGAATGGCATGAACATTAAAGAGCTGAATATAGAGCTGAATGTATCAAGCCACAGTTTCACTGCATTCATCTACTTGTGAGTAGCTTCTTGATCTGGGGCCAAAGACTGCCATACTAGGGGTCTTAGCAAGCGAGTTTTCTTTCTTTAAGCGGAAATTAGAAGCTGAAGAGTTCTGTAAAATTGTGCAGTGTATTTCCTTTGAATTGTAAAATTACTCAAAATTACCCTTGGCTGAGATGCGAGCTGTCCCCAGGAACCAGCAGCATTGGTTTGCTTGAATGTTGTTGCCGACCATAATCTGTCTGCAGGAGATTTTTGCCTACATAGCTCTTGTGTCTGTCTGACTGGCAGACAGAGATACGTATATGTGATAGGATTCTGAGGTGGAAAGCTGAATCTCCACCAACAGCAGTTGAGTGGGATCTAAATGGAGGATCAATTAACAAGGGGACTTTCAGCTAAAGGGCTAATTAGATGGAGAAGTAACCCCAGCAACTGGGAGCTGATAAATGGAGATGTAGGCAGGCATGGAGGAAGGCAGAGTGGGAGGCTACTAGATGTGCTTGCTTTCCCCCAGTAGAAAGAGGGGTAACTGAGTGCAACTTGTAAGTATTGTTATGCAAGGTTTATAACTGCACTATGCTGGGTGGACTGGCCATCCTTTCCACTGAGAAGGAAGTGGCATTAAACCTGGATTCCCATGATCTGACAGCAGAGTTTGCTGCAAGGAGGTCCAAGAAGATGGATTTCAGAATGGAAGCACTGTGACATTGACCATGATCAGTGAGTTTTCATAATTATATGAATGCAGTTATAATTATAAGAAAGAGCTACAATATAAAATTATAATTATACAACTGGCATCACTACTTAACCTGCAGCCATCAGGTGTCCTTGAAGTTCACTGTAACCAGGATTCCACTATGTAAAAATGTTGAGGGACATCCTACCCGCCCCCAGGAAGCCCTAATCCCGAACCCCACTAGGTTCAGCCCCGGAATCATGATAAATAGGGCTTGATAAAGCTTCCCCTTTTCCTGTTCATTTATTTTTTCTATAGTGTCTGTAAGCTATTCATTTATATAACATACACTCTTTTCAAGATGGTCATACTGGAATGAATCTATTTTGAGCTGCTGTTAGTTATTGTTTGTACAGAACTCTTCAAAATGAAGACGACTGCATAAACGTTAAGGACAATATTTGTACATGTAGTACAACTGGACGGCAAAACATATTGATCATTCATAATCATAATCATTAATAACATGTGCCAAATTAGTGCTACTCTCAATGGTTATACTAGAAATTGTGTCTATGTGCTATTTTTTAAGTTGTTAGAGGAAGCCAGGCAGGCTGAGGCTGGGAAAGGTTCTAGGCAGAAGCTCAGAGGAGTAGGTGTGTTAGTCTGCAGCTTCACAAAAAAAACAAGCTGTTCTGTAGAACCTTAAAGACTAACAGTTTTATTTGTTAGGAAATGAGCTTTGGTGGGAAAGACCCACATTCCCGCAGATTCTTTCCCATGACAGCTCATTACCTAATAAATAAAATGGTTAGTCTTTAAGGTGCTACAGTACTGCTTGTTTTGTTTTGTTTTTTTTAATGGCAGAAGCTGTCCAGTGAAGCAGAGATATGGCTATGCTCTTTCTTCTAATTAACTTCTTTGTCCACTTGAAAAGGGAAGCAATTTTTGGTGCTTCTTGCTGATTGTCACTTGACAGTGCCTGCTTTGGCCTTCTGATTTAAGGGTGTTTGCTAACATTCTACCTCTTAGCTATCCTGCCGAGTTCTGTTTTTTAAGAGGAGCAAGGCAAGCCTTGTTGAAACATACATATCTCATGGAGCTGGAAGGGACCTCAAGAAGCCATTGAGTCCAGCCTCCTGCACTCACAGCAGAACCTGTCATCATCGCTGACAGATTTTATTTTTAAGTCAAACCTGCCCTAGAACAGCCCCCTGATGAATTGAGCTCTCAGTGCTGGGTTTACAAAGCCAATACACTGACGTATTCCCCTCCCACTGTGGTGTGCACTGGTTAAGTAGCTAAAAATGTTCAGGTTACCCTATTTGACCTTTCAAAAAAGAGGGCACCCCTGAGAGTGAGTGCATCTGTATCAGTACCTACCCACCCACATTGTATTAATGTGTTACAGTATATATAATACATTCATACAACATAAGTTGGTAGATGCTGAAACAGATGCATTCGTCCTCAGGGGAGTGTCTCTTGTTTTATATGGTAACTCTAAAACTGTCCTTCCACATGGTTAACACCTAAATGGCCTAGCAGGGGGTTAGGGCATTTCAGTGAACTAATCTTTAGAACAGCTAAGCTCTTGCCTAACTGTGGTCTCCAAAGAAGCACTCAGGACATAGGAAACAGAATACAGGTTTGCCTCGTTTATCAGACAAACAAACTTACATGAAAATTGATTTAACCAGAAGCAATTGAGAATAATGTAATGCTTTTTACTTTATTATTTAGCTTGTCCATGCTGCGCTAAAGCTCAAGTGAAGGATGGTTTCACATCCAGGTAAGGATTAAAATCATATCACAGGAGTATAGGACTGGAAGGGACCCCAAAATATCATCTAAACTATGTGTCCATTCTGAGCCAAGGCCAAGTAAGCCTAGACTATTTCTGAGAGGTGTTGCCTGACCTGCTCTTAAAAATGTTCAAGAACAGAGACTCCACACCCTGCCTTACAATGCTATTTCAATCATTAACTATGTTTCTGGTTGGTAGGTTCCCAAACTAGGGGATGTACCCACCCCCCGGGAGGTTGTGAAGAAATTGCTGGGGTGTGGGGGAGAGGTGACTCAGCCCTCCCCCATCACTTGCCTCCAGCCCAGGAAAGACCCTGAGCATTTGAAGCTGGCACGGACCCAGGACACCTACTCCCCACATTCCCCACACAGGAAAGCAGTGGGTGGAAGAAAGTCACCGCTCATCAACAGACCCAGTTTTTCAGGAAATGCACCAGCTGTTTTGGGAGAGGAAGCAGCACACAGGCGTCCTGAGATCTGGGACCTGGCATGCAGCTATGGAACCCCCAGATACCCCCTGAGCTGTCCCCTCCCCTTGTCCTGACATCCCATGAGTTCCCTGACCCCAGCCAGACCCCCACAAGTGCCCTGCCCAGACCCCCACAAATACCCTGCCCCCTGCCCACAAAATCAGGGAAATTATTTCTATAGGTTTTTAAATTAATATATTATGGCTGCAATTAAGAAAAGGAAGTATGATGAAGACTACAATTATGTCATAGAAAAAAATGAGATCAACCATCTTCAATGCATAGCATGCCACACAGCTCTCAGCAATGATGCCTTGAGACCTAGTTGTCTTGAGCGGCACTTGACAAAGAACCACAGCGCTTTGACAGGCAAACCAAAAGAGTTTTTTGCTGCTATACTTCAAAATTTGAAACACGTGAAGCTGGACGCTAATGGAACTTTTCCTTAAGTGTGAGCCAAAGCAGTTGAAGCATCTTATGAACTGTTATTGCTCATTGCTAAAGCCAAGATGGCGCACGTAATTGGAGAAACTATTGGGGAATTTTGCTTTCTGACAATTCCATTAAGCATCACATTGGTGACCCAGCAAAAGATCTTAAACTTCAAGATGTGGAGGCAGAGCTGGCTTCTCCTTTTTTCGTAAATCAGTGCAACGATACCACCGATGTAGCACAATGCTGTCAGTTGCTTGTTGGCATTTTATTCATTAACGATGGAGCTGTGAAAGAAAAACTGCTTTGTTTTGAAGGAAATGACAACCACATCAAAGGCTTCTGATGGTATGAAAATGATTTCTGACTTTTTTAAAGAAAATAGACTTTCATGGGAAAACCTGGTTGGTGTAGGCACAGGTGGTGCTCCAGCGATGCTTGGCTCTCACTCTGGATTTATGACATTGGTGAAAGAAAATAATCCAGCAATACTCACAACTCACTGTGTCATACACAGAGAAGCATTGGCTGCTAAAACCCTTCCAGATGACCTACATGACTCATTGAATTTGGCCACCAAAGTTGTCAATTTTGTGAAGAACAGTGCTTTAAATACAAGATATTTTGCTGTTCTTTGCATGGATTTGGGAGTGGATCATAACATGCTTTTTTTTCACATGGAGATACAATGGCTTTCCAAATGGAACATGTTATTGAGATTATTCAAACTGAAAGATGAAGTGGAAATTTTCCTCAAATAACAGAGGAAAGAAGAGTTATGCATTTACAGACTAAAACAAGTCAACTGTCACTGGCATACCTCATCGACATTTTTGAATCTTTGAACAACCTCAATTTGAAACAGCAAGGAAACAACACTGCAACATTATAGAACACCATGATGCCATCAAAATGTTTACAGAAAAAATCCAGCTTTGGACACATCGAACACAAGCTCACATGCCTAACTTTTTGTCTTTTCTGACATTTTCATCACTCGCTGAAAATGAAGGTTTTCAAGAACTTTGTAAAGGGGATGTGAAGAACAAAATTGTTTCAGATGGACTGCCTTACTGATGAATTCATCCTCTATTTTCCAGACAACTTTTCTAGCATCTCAATTTGTAAATGAATATGCAATCCATTCAATGTTGATGTTGATTCATTGCCAGAAGCATTGCAAGAACAAGCACTGAAAATAAAATATGATTCAAGTGCGAAAGATAATTTTGAAAATTCAAGCTCAGAAGAATTTTGGATAAAATATTTCCCAATGTACTCGAAAGCTGGAGAAGAGCTATGTATTATTCTTCTGTTTTTGTCGATGTACCTCTGTGAAAAAAGCTTTTCAAGTTTAGTCACATTAAACATGAAACAAAGAAATTGACGATGTCAAAAACTATTTTTGGTGCACGCTTTCATCTTTCAATACCAGGATTTCTCAACTCATGAAGAAAATACAGCATCATCCTTCATATTAAATTCATTTTGTTTCTGCTATTTCTGATATTAAATTACATTTTTATTAAAGTTTTGGGCCAAGAAACATGTGCTTATTTTTAATTTTAATTAAAATTTAATAACAAGTTTTTGTGTTTATTTTAAATGTTAAATTATGAATTGAATTTTTTGTTGGATGATAATAAAAGAGGTATGGTGGGTGAGGGTTTCTCAAAAATCAAAAAGGGGTGTGATGCCGAAAAGTTTTGGAACCACTGTTATATTTAAAGTTTTCCCAATGTCCACCATAACTTTCTTGCTGCAGCCTAAGCCAATTCCTTCTTGCCCTACCCTCAGTGAACATGGACAATAATAGCAGCCCTTTTTGTAAAAATTCTTTACATATTTGAAGACTATCAGGTCCCCTCTTAGCCTTCTCTTCTCTAGACTCATTTGTTCTAATAGGTCATGTTTGGTAAACGTTACCATTTTTGTTATTTACTTCTGGACTCTCCCCAGCTTGTCCAGCGTGGTACCCAAAACATAACTAGTACTGAGCAGGGCAGAACAATTAATTTTCATATTTTATATACTACAGTCCTGTTAGTACATCCCAGAATGATAGTAGCTTTTGCAACTGCAATATATTGATGGCTCATCTTTTTTTGTGACTATAACTCCGAGGTCCTTTTCTGCAGTGCTACTTCCCAGCCCTTTTGTATTTGTGGATTTTGATTTTTAACTCTAATATTTTGTAGGATTTTAATTTCTGATGTAGAATTTTATACTTGTCTTCAATTCATTTCATCTTGTTTTCAGAATAGCTCTCCTATTTATCAAGTTCCTTTTGAATGTTAATCCTATCCTAAAAGTGCTAACAATTCCTCTAATTTTGGCATCACATGCGAATTTGATAAGCGCATACTCTATATCAGTAATGAAAATATTTAATAGTACCAGACCCATATATTCCATACCTTCACCTGCATTTGCAGGAAATGGGCCCCAGAACCTGTAACTCCCAGCTGAAGTCCCACCCAATTACTGTCCTTCTGATTTGGGAGGTAATTCAGTGAGGCTGCATCTAGATGACCTGTTAGCTGCCGGCAGCGCTTTGCTAATGACTGGTCACAAAATTGCAAATGGAGGACCATTTGCAAATTTGCACTGCTAATTAGCATAACCACGTGAGATTTTACCGTCAGCAGGGGGCATACCAGTAGTACAGAAATCATGTGGCTATGCCTCTGTTGGCTAAGCACCCCCCCCGTCACCAGTCCCGTATGCCTGCGCTAAACTGCCATCTAGATGCAGCATATGAGACCACAGCCTGTGGCAACCAAACCTTCCACCTGCTGACTAAAATACCAACTTCTCGTTTTCAGAATTAGAGAAAGTGGTTTCATTTTCATTCTTTGGCAGAACTGGGAGCTGTCACTGAATCAGCCTAAGGCCTACCACAAGCACAATACCTCTTAAGAATCACTTATTTAACATTAAGAATTGGTTTCAGGCTAAGGCTGCACTACGGTTTCTGTTTCAGGGTATATTTGCATCCCAACATAGAAACCGCGTGGCCAAACACAGCAGTGTTCCATGCTGGTAACCCTCATCATACAAGGGTTACTGGGAAGTTCATAATAGCCCCTTATTTCAATACCCATGCAGTGTAGTGTTTGAAATAAGCTAGCTCTGAATAACTTATGCAATTTGAAAACCGCAATTTATGTAAGTTTTTTCGAGCTAGGGCTAGGCTGGAGAATAGGCCCAACTGTGTTGTAGCCTTCTTATGAATTTACAGAAGGGTAACTCTATTCATTGTTATGGACACTGCTCCAAGTATTACTTGTGTAACTAAGAACGGGATTAGGCTCTTTAAATACTGATGGGTGAGAGAGAGGAAAAGGAAGAGAGAATTGAGAATTTGGAACAATTTTTATTGTACTTTGTTTCTGGTTAGAAAACAGACTTAGAGACTGAAGTGCAGTAGAATTTAAAGCATTAAGTATAGCAAGCATGATCTCATGTTTGGAGTACAATGGAAGAGGCTCCATCTCAATTTCCCAGACCTCAGATGCTATTATGACGATGGTATTTGTAAAACTTGTGCTTTCCTGGAGGTCTGTAGGTGGAGATGCACTAAATCAGCTCATTTCTTAGGAACTCTGGCCCACCACTTGCCAATGCTGCTCACTTTTTGAGGTATGTGTAGGTTAACTGCAGACCCCCTGGAAAATCCCGGTTGGCAAATAACTGCTACAAATTTCCTGTAGGGAGACTTCCATCTCTGGTGGGACCTTGTGGCCTGTTATACTAATGGAAGGCAAGATCACAGAATCATAGAATCCTAGGGCTGGAAGGGACCTCAGGAGGTCAATGAGTCTAGCTCCCTGCCTAAAGCAGGATCAACCCCAACTAAATCATCCCAGCCATGACTATGTCAAGCCAGGATTTAAAAACTTCTAGGGATACAGATTCCACCACCTGTCTCAGTAATGCATTGCTTCAGCACCCTCCTGGTGAAATAAGTTTTCCTCATATCCAACCTACACCGCTCCCTCTGTAACTTCAGACAATTGCTCCTTGTTCTGCTATCTGTCACCACTGAGAACAGTCTCTCTCCATCCTGCTTAGAGCCCCCTTTCAGGAAGGTAAAGGCTGCTATCAAATCGCCCCTCACTTTTCTCTTCTGCAAACTAAATAAGCCCAAGTCTTTCAGCTTCTCATCATAGGACATGTGCTCCAGCCCCTTAATCATTTTTGTTGCTCTCCACTGGACCCGCTCCAATGTGCCCACATCCTTTCTATATGGGTGGGGGCCAGAACTGGATACAATACTCCAGATGTGGCCTGACCAGTGCCAAATAGAGGGGAATAATAACTTCTCTAGGTCTGCTGGAAATGCTTCTCCTAATGCACCAAAATATGCCATTTGCTTTTTTGGCTACAAGGACACACTGTTGACTCATATCCAGCCTCTCAACCACTATAATCTGCAGGTCCTTTTCTGCTGCATGGCGACCTAGCCAGGTGGTCCCCAGTGTGTAACAATACTTGGGATACTTCCATCCCAAGTGCAAGACTTTGCACTTCTCCTTGTTGAACCTAATCAGATTTCTTTTGGCCCAATACTCCAATTTGTCCACATCACTCTGGACCCTATTCCTAACCTCCAATGTACCTCTCTCTCTCCTGCATTTTAGTGTCATCTGCAAATTTGCTGAGGGTGCAATCCATCCCCTCATCTAGGTCATTAATAAAGATATTGAATATTGCTGGCCCTAGAACTGATCCTTGAGGCACTCCACTTGAAACTGACCGCTAACCAGACATTGAACCATAGACCACTACCCATCAGGCCCAACTGTCAAGCCAGCTTTCTATCCATTTTATTGTCTATATATCCAATACATAATTCCTTAATTTATGGGCAAGAACTTTGTGGGAGACTGTATCAAAAGCTTTGCTAAAGTCAAAGTATATCACATCCATTGACTTCCCCATGTTCACAGAGCCAGTTACCTCATCATAGAAGCTAATCAGATTGGTCAGGCATGACTTACCCTTGGTGAATCCATGTTGGCTACTTTTAATCACTTTCCCCTCTTCCAAGTGTTTCAAGATGGATTCCTTGAGAATCCCCTCCATGATTTTTCTGGGGACTGAAGTAAGGCTCACTGGTCTACAGTTCCCTGGATTGTCCTTCTTTCCTTTTTTAAAGATGGACACTACATTTGCTTTTGTCCAGTCATCCAGGATCTCTCATGATCTCCACAAGTTTTCAAAGATAATCGCCAAAGGTTCTGCAATGACATCTGCCAATTCCCTCAGCACCCTTGGATGCATTAAATCCGGATCCATGGATTTGTGTACCACTAGCTTTTCTAAGTAGCTCTTCACCTGTTCTTTCCACAATGAGGGCTGCCCACCTCCTTCCCATGCTTCCCATAGTGCCATAGATTGAAGACTGATCTTGTCCGTGAACTCAGAGGCAAAAAAAGCATTGAGTACTTTAGCTTTTGCTGCATCATCTGTCACTAGGTTACCTCCCTCATCCAGTAATGGCTCCACACCCTCTTTGATCACCCTCTTATTGTTAACTTGCTTGTAGAAACCTTTCTTGTTACCCTTCACATTCCTTGCTAGCTGCAGTTCCACTTGTGCTTTCACTTTCCTGATTACTCCCCTGAATTCTCCAGCAATATATTTATACTCCTCCTTAGTCTTCTGTCCAAGTTGCTACCTCTTATACACATCCCTTTTGACTTTGAGCTCACCAAGGATTTCCCCGTTAAGCTAGGCTGGTTGCCTACCATGTTTGCTTTTCTTACTGCACATTGGGGTGGTTTGTTACTGTGCCTTCAATAAGACTTCTTTAAGATACTGCCAGCTCTGAACTCCTTTCCCCATCACATCAGTTTCCCACGAAATCCTGCTCATCAGTTCTTTGAGGGAGTCAAAGTTTGCTCTTCTGAAATCAAGGGTCTGTATTTTACTGCTTACCTTTTTTCCTAATGTCAGGATCCTGAAATATGCTATCTCATGGTCGTTACAGCCCAAGTTGCCACCCAGTTTGTTAAACCAGAGCTGAATCAAACCCTTGAGCTTTGCCTAAAGTTAAAGGTAACAGGGGAAAAAAGTGATAGAAAAACCCCAGCTCCAAGAAATAACCATCTATTGCCCAGCTGCTGCCTGTGAATTGGGGTTTGTAATTATTCTTCAGGAAGAATGGGAACCTGCCTTGTCTCCTTGAGACACCTTGCTGTAGTTACAATCAGCAGAAGTGCTCCTGGTGGAGTCCTACTGATTTAAAGGAGAGGAAGGCGGGGGTGGGGGGGTGCTTCTCAAAGCGTATCCTCAGCTTTGAACCCATTTGTTCTTCCCTTTAGATTTGCAGTATAACGTGAAGACCAACAAATTCAAGATTTTTCAGACCAATCTATGTCCCTGGGTTTGGGTAGGGAGGGTGTATGAGTGGGAATGTATGCTGGATTATGTGTGATTTATGATATAAGATTATATGTGATTGTTTGGGCTCTTGAGTTTTATGGTGTTGGCTGCTACAGGTTACTAAATGTTAATCAGGTGGAAAGAGCACCCCTTAATGCAGGTTGGGTGCCTTATTATAGCTATCAAAATCAAAAGGAATGAACAAAAATACAGAATTAACCAGAGGTCAATAAGGTACAAAATTCAGGCAAATGTGTTGCTCCACTTACCACAATGGGACCCAGAATGCAGGGATTCAGCATTTCTGTCAGACTAACTTTGGGAGTCTGACTGAGGTAAATATTTGTTGTACTCTGATGGTTAAGCAAAACAAAACATTGAGGTGTTGAAAAACAGCCAAGTGTGACTGAGCAGTTCATTAGTTGTTGGGACTGGCAGAGGAGACTTTGAGAGAAAGGAAACAGGAACTGTATTTTGCTTCTTGGAACATGAGGCAATAGAACAATCTTTCCTATGTAGGCTGATCACCACATGACATGTCTATATGTTGAGGGGGTGAGAAAAGTGCAGATATAGGTGGGGGATGAGAGTAATGTAATAAATGGAGATGCACATCTCATAAAACTGGAAGGAACCTCAGGAGGTCATCAAGTCTGGTTCCTGGCCCTCTTGGCAGGACCAAACACTACCCCTGACAGATTTTATTTCTTTTTTTAAATCTTTGACCCAATCCCTAAATGGCCTCCTCAAGGACTGAGCTCACAACCCTGGCTTTAGCACACTGATGCTCAAATCACTGAGCTATCCCTGCACTATAGTCTTCCATTTTCCCTATGAATATTTCAACCTCTCTGGATCTATGAAACTGAAGTGTCAGAAGGAAACATGTCCAATAGAAGAATGATTCTTAAAAGAATGATGCTCCAAAGGGAGAATGGAGCTAGGAGTCAGTCAAGTAGCCTTTCATGGTGCAGGCTGAACTTCTGTAGTCCAGCACCTTTGGGACCTCACCAGTACTGAATAAGAGAATTTGCCGGACCATGGGAGATCAATATTGTCCAACACGTTGCTGACACTTCCATTGTTTACTGGGCTCTTGGAAGACATTTAAGGATAAATTACAGCTGAATAACAGCACAGAACACTGAGAGCCAGGACTAGCGGCTGTGAATAAACTCTATGGCTACGTCTACACGTGCACCCAACTTCGAAATAGCTTATTTCGATGTTGCGACATCGAAATAGGCTATTTCGACGAATAACATCTACACGTCCTCCAGGGCTGGCAACGTCGATGTTCAACTTCGACGTTGCTCAGCCCAACATCGAAATAGGCACAGCGAGGGAACGTCTACACGGCAAAGTAGCACACATCGAAATAAGGGAGCCAGGCACAGCTGCAGACAGGGTCACGGGGCGGACTCAACAGCAAGTCGCTCCCTTAAAGGGCCCCTCCCAGACACACTTTCATTAAACAGTGCAAGATACACAGAGCCAACAACTAGTTGCAGACCCTGTATATGCAGCACAGACCCCCAGCTGCAGCAGCAGCAGCCAGAAGCCCTGGGCTAAGGGCTGCTGCCCACGGTGACCACAGAGCCCCGCAAGGGCTGGAGAGAGAGTATCTCTCAACCCCCCAGCTGATGGCCGCCATGGAGGACCCCGCTATTTCGATGTTGCGGGACGCGCATCGTCTACACGTCCCTACTTCGATGTTGAACGTCGAAGTAGGGCGCTATTCCCATCCCCTCATGGGGTTAGCGACTTCGACGTCTCGCCGCCTAACGTCGATTTCAACTTCGAAATAGCGCCCAACACGTGTAGACGTGACGGGCGCTATTTCGAAGTTACTGCCGCTACTTCGAAGTAGCGTGCACGTGTAGACGCAGCTTATGGGACCATGCCCGCACCCATGACAAGTGGTCATCCAGCTAACTAAAATCCTGCTAGATAACAGATGTTGCTGGAAAAGAGTTCTGGATTAGAGAGGTTCAGCCTGTACAGAGAAACAAAATTTTCCAAGGTTTGGAAAGTCTTGCTACCAGAGATTCTAAACCCCCATTCCCTTGGAGGAATGCTTGATGGGAAACTCCACAAGTGAAACTTTCTGGAGATACCCTATCCCTCTGCTCCCCTTGTCTTCACAAGAAGGGATGGCTGGGCTGACATATTACTTCTGTTTCACATAGTGACATTAAATGTAGTCAGTAAACAATTACCTGGCTCACTTGCCATATTTTTCATCAGTGGATCTCAAAGCAGATAACTATCAATGGTTTTGAGGTACGCATGTTATTGCTAATGGTAGCTGACAGAACTAAATACAGTAGGAACTACAGTTTGACGGCAAACATTGATGTAAATAATTATTTGAGTGTTTGTTCAGATTTTCTCCCCTGTTGGTGCATGTGTACACTCAAGTTTGGCAAGTGGTCTGCCTGTGCTAGGAGTGTTCTTCTGCATCCCCTCTCTAGCCAATAATGTGGCAGAGCCCCAAATATCTCTTAGGTGGAATTAGTAGGGTCCAAATTTCTTATTCACTGTGCAGCCCATTCACTGCTGTATAAATAGTGCCAAATAGTTACTTAGCAATCAGTTATTTACATTAGCCTTTGGTATTCTTAATGTCTCCTTTCTTCTTTTTTTCAAAAAAGATGGATTTTCCTTTACTGTGCATTTTCCAATATCAAGTCCAGCCATTATGACAACCCAAAATTTCAGATTTTAAAAACTGTCTTCATATGCAGCAGTAATTCCCCTTAGTAATGAGCATATGCAATGTTACCTACGACTTGGTGACCTGCCAGAAAGATGTGTCATTTGCAAATTGACTTTAAGGAAAACTCTAAATAGAGAATCACTCAGTTTTTGCTGGAAGGGGTCATTGTGCCCCTCTTCAGATCCTGGAGTGCTGAGGACTTAAAAACCCTGAATAGACCTTTTCAAAGACCACTCATGTCAGTTCCTCAGCTCTGAACTGTGAAACTAATATTTCAAAGGATTCACTGCCATTAAAAACCCAGGGCAGGCTCATGACAGATAGCTCAGG
Source organism: Carettochelys insculpta (assembly GCF_033958435.1). Classification (NCBI taxonomy): domain Eukaryota; kingdom Metazoa; phylum Chordata; order Testudines; family Carettochelyidae; genus Carettochelys; species Carettochelys insculpta. The sequence continues at coordinate 37,040,523 of NC_134137.1, read as the reverse complement.
CGAAGGAGCTGCTTAATTATGCTGTAGTTGTTCAGGTCCTGAGGACTCTGTGAGCTGTGAGGGGCTCAGAGTATCAGTGGCCCATGACCGAAAAAAGCTCTCTGCCCCTCCTCTAAAGGGCTGTCAGAGGAGTTGCTCCAACCTCCAAAGGAAAACAATTTTGACCTCAAGCCACAACCAAGGTAGCACTCAAACTCAGACGTGATCATACTGGCTCAGGTTTTCTGACCTCAACTCTGATCAGCTCTTCCACCAGACCTCCTATTTCAGAAAGGGGTGCAGTTCTTCTATTTGGCTCCATCCTCCCTGCACTTCCTGACATGGATGTTGGGTGGTTAACAGTAGGCAGGAACTGTTCTTCAGCAATGCAGAACATTCTAATAAGAACATAAGAACATAAGAACATAAGAATGGCCATACTGGGTCAGACCAAAGGTCCATCCAGCCCAGCATCCCATCTGCCGACGGTGGCCAATGCCAGGTGCCCCAGAGAAGGAGAACAGAAGACAATGATCAAGTGATTTATCTCCTGCCATCCATCTCTTGCCCTTGTTCTGAAGGCTAGGGGCACCATACTTTCTCCCTGGCTAATAGCCATTTATGGACCTAACCTGCAAAAATTTATCAAGCTCTTTTTTAAACCCTAATAGAGTCCTGGCCTTCACAGCCTCCTCGGGCAAGGAGTTCCACAGGTTGACTGTGCGCTGTGTGAAGAAAAATTTCCTTTTATTAGTTTTGAACCTACTACCCATCAATTTCATTTGGTGTCCCCTAGTTCTTGTATTATGGGAAAAGGTAAATAATTTTTCTATATTCACTTTCTCCACACCATTCATGATTTTATATACCTCTATCATATCGCCCCTCAATCGCCTCTTTTCCAAACTGAAAAGTCCCAGTCTCTCTAGCCTCTCCCCATATGGGACCCGTTCCAAGCCCCTAATCATCTTAGTCGCCCTTTTCTGAACCTTTTCTAATGCCAATATATCTTTTTTGAGGTGAGGAGACCACATCTGCATGCAGTACTCAAGATGTGGGCGTACCATAGTTTTATATAGGGGAAGTATGATATCTTTTGTCTTATTATCGATCCCTTTTTTTAATAATTCCTAACATCCTATTTGCCTTACTAACTGCCGCTGCACACTGCGTGGATGTCTTCAGAGAACTATCCACTATAACTCCAAGATCCCTTTCCTGATCTGTCGTAGCTAAATTTGACCCCATCATGTAGTACGTGTAATTTGGGTTATTTTTTCCAACATGCATTACCTTACACTTACCCTTGTAAGTGTAAGGCTACCACATAGCCTTGTGGAGTCTTTTCTACTATTTATACCTTAAAGTGGAAGAGAACTACCATTATGGCACAGCAACATCAATTAGTTCCTTTAGCTACTTGCTTTAAAGAGTTCAGGACTCTAAGCTCCACCTGGCATTTCTGCTTCTCATCCACCTACTCAGGATGATGTAACATTTTCACATCCTGCAGTAGCTGGATTACTGAAGGGCCATATGCAGGTATATCCTCCAGTCAAGGGCTTCTCCCTCAGTAAGATTTCAAGTTGGTGCTTTCTTGATTAATGAGTCTACCCTTTGAGCCCCTGGATACTTTTTCATTGAAACAGCCTTGCTAGTGGCAAGGCAATAAAAGCAGTCATGGTTGGACCTTCACACCCTATTTTCACATAGATAGGGTGACGGCTGTGCTCAGGCAGCTCCGCCCACGATCCCCGCTGTCCTCTGGGCGCTGCGGCTGCTCCCTGAGTCTCCGGCCCAGAGCCTGGCCCCGCCAGGCAGCCTCATCTCAACAGCAGACCAGGAGGTGCGGTGCTGCAAATCGAAAACTCCTGTGAAGGCAGAGGAAGATGCCCCACTGCCTAGTGGGTTATCCTGGGAAGGAGTAAGGCTAAGGGAGTAAACCCTGACAGAAAATCCGGAGGGGAGTCCTAAGGCGGTTCTGTGTCAACTTCTGGCACTGTCCTGGTAACTCCTGCAGCTGAGCTGGTACCAAACATAGAGGTTATCCTTTCCTTTGGACTATATCAGTAAAGCCGAGAGTGGGGGCCTGGTGTCTGGGCAGCCCAGGGTCTCCATAAAAATTGCCCAGGCTCACTCTTGGACACATACTCCAGCATCGCTTAACAGTGTTGAACCAACACGGGAGGCAACAGATACTGGTTATAAGCTCTTGCTTGATTGGCGTAGAGAACGATTACCAGGGTTGCTTCCAATGGTGGGAAAGATCATCGCATCTCATTGGACAGTCACCGCCCGCCTTAAGCTGGGCAGCCCCCAGCCAATAGGGTACTGTCTCACCACAGTTCACTTGCCTCACTGGGTGCATGAGTCTTAAGGTTCCCAAACCTGAGAAGTGACTGAAATGAGCACCACACAAATCAACAAGAAAATTATTAAGAAAAGGAAATCATCAAAGTTTCAAGTTTGCTTGTTGGAATGTACAGACCATGTTGACCGGTTTGACTGAAGATCTTCAGGACATCAGCGACACCCGAAAGACCACTGTCATCAACGAGGAACTGAAAAGGCTCCAAGCTGACATCACCACTTCACAGGAGACACGACTCGCAGCTTCGGGATCCCTAAAGGAAAAGGACTATGCCTTTTTCTGGCAGGGCAAAGCCCAAGAGGAACTCAGGGAGCGTGGTGTCGTCTTTGCCATCAGACACACCCTTCTGCAAATGGTGGAACTAGTCATGGGCAGATCAGAAAGATTCCCTCAGGTCAAACTTCAAACCCGCACCGGTCCTGTCCACCTGATCAGTGCTTATGCTCCAACCCTGAATGCCACACCAGAAGCAAAGGACAAGTTCTATGACGAGCTCAGTGCCGCCATAGTGCAAATTCCTGCTCATGAACAATTGTACCTTTTGGGTGACTTCAGTGCAAGAGTTGGAGCCAATCATGACTCATGGCCCTCTTGCCTAGGTTACTTTGGTGTGGGAAAAATGAATGACAATGGACAGCGTCTCCTCAAACTTTGTACATACCACAATCTGTGCATCACAAACACATTTTTGCGAACCAAGACACAGCACAGAGTGTCATGGAGACACCCACGCTCGAAACACTGGCACCAATTAGACTTGGTCATCACCAGATGCGACAACCTCAAAAATGTCCTCCTGACACGCAGCTACCATAGTGCTGACTGCGATACAGATCATTCGCTAGTCTGCTCCAAGTTCAAGCTGAGACCCAAGAAGCTGCACCATTCTAAACCAACTGGAAGGCCCTGCATTGATGCCAGAAAAACAGCAAACTCAGAAAAAGCCAAAATGTTCAGAGTGACCCTTGAGGAGATCTGTGCAGCAGCCCTGGGGTTGCTGATGTGACATCCAGATGGCAGCATCTGAGGGACACAATCTACAATAAGGCCTTGTCAGTGTTTGGAAGAACAGCTGGAAACACAAACGACTGGTTTGAAGCTAACTCTGACGAGATTATTTTAATCATTGAAAAGAAGTGTGCTGCGCTTCTGGAGTATAAGCGCTCACCGAGTCAGAGTACCCAGCAAGCACTCAGAGTAGCCAGAAAAATAGTACAGCAGACAGACAGGTGCTGTGCCAACAGCTACTGGCTTAAGCTATGCAGCAGTATCCAAACCTGTGCTGACTCTGGTAATCTCAGGGGAATGTACGAGGGCATAAAGAAGGCAATGGGACCCACCCAGAACAAGGCAGCACCTCTGAAATCCAAATATGGTGGTCATCACTGACAAAGCCAAACAGATGGAGCGATGGGTCGAGCACTACTCTGAGCTGTACTCATGCGAGAACATTGTGGTTGATACAGCCCTCAACACCATCGAGCTTCTGTCAGTCATGGACGAGCTGGACCAGGAACCAACTGTGATTGTATTGAAGAAAGCTATTGACAGCATTGCAGTAGGAAAGGCCCCAGGCCAGGATGATATACCACCAGGGGTAATCAAGTGTGCCTTGGACACACTCCTGGAACCCCTACATGAGCTGCTGTGCCTATGCTGGAGAGAGGGTGAGGTTCCACAGGATATGCGGGATGCCAACATTGTAATCTTGTATAAGAACAAAGGAGACAGAAGTGACTGCAACAATTACCGTGGAATCTCCCTCCTAAGTATCACTGGTAAATTGTTCGCTCATGTCATCCTCAGCAGACTCCAGAAGCTTGCTGAGAGGGTGTATCCTGAGTCCCAGTGTGGATTCTGCGCCGAGACATCTACCATTGACATGATCTTCTCCCTGAAGCAGCTGCAGGAGAAATGCAGGGAGCGGAGGAAGCCACTCTATGTCGCCTCCATCGACCTGACCAAGGCTTTCGACTCGGTCAGTAGGGATGGACTGTTTAAATTGCTCCACAAGATAGGCTGTCCACCATGGCTACTCAAGATGATCCAGTCTTTCCACGAAGACATGAGAGGAACCATCCAATATGACGGCACATCATCGGTTGCCTTCAGCATCAGGAGTGGCATCAAACAAGGATGCGTCCTTGCTCCAACATTGTTCGGGATCTTCTTCGCGCTCCTCCTGAAGCAGCCTTTGGATTCCCAACAGAGGGCATCTTTTTGCACACAAGATCTGACGGTAAACTGTTTAATCTTGCAAGGCTGAAGGCTAAGTCTAAGGTGTGGGAAATGCTCATTAGAGACATGCTGTTTACAGACGATGCTGCTGTCAGCTACGTCTACACGTGAAGCCAACATCGAAATAGCTTATTTCGATGTAGCAACATCGAAATAGGCTATTTCGATGAATAACGTCTACACGTCCTCCAGGGCTGGCAACGTCGATGTTCAACTTTGACGTTGCGCAGCACCACATCGAAATAGGCGCTGCGAGGGAACGTCTACACGCCAAAGTAGTACACATCGAAATAAGGGTGCCAGGCACAGCTGCAGACAGGGTCACAGGGCGGACTCAACAGCAAGCCGCTCCCTTAAAGGGCCCCTCCCAGACACAGTTGCACTAAACAACACAAGATACACAGAGCCGACAACTGGTTGCAGACCCTGTGCCTGCAGCATGGATCCCCAGCTGCCGCAGCAGCAGCCAAAAGCCCTGGGCTAAGGGCTGCTGCCCACGGTGACCATAGAGCCCCGCAGGGGCTGGAGAGAGAGCATCTCTCAACCCCCCCAGCTGATGGCCGCCATGGAGGACATGGCAATTTCGACGTTGCGGGACGCAGATCGTCTACACGGTCCCTACTTCAACGTTGAACGTCGAAGTAGGGCGCTATTCCGATCCCCTCATGAGGTTAGCGACTTCAATGTCTCGCTGCCTAACGTCGAAGTTAACTTCGAAATAGCGCCCGACGCGTGTAGCCGCGACAGGCGCTATTTCGAAGTTAGTGCCGCTACTTCGAAGTAGCGTGCACGTGTAGACACAGCTGTCGTGACACACACAGAAGGCCAGCTTCTAAAACTGCTGGATGAGTTTTCCAAAGTATGCAAGGACTTCGGGCTTACCATCAGCCTAGAGAAGACAAACGTACTTGGTCAGGACGTTGCTGAACCTCCATCAATCAGCATTGACAACTACACGCTAGAGGTCATCCACGAGTTTACTTACCTCAGGTCCACCATCAGTGACACCCTGTCACTGGAGACTGAGCTAAACAGGAGGATCAGAAAAGCAGCCGTAACTCTGTTCAGACTTAGCAAGAGAGTGTGTAACAACAACAAGCTGTTCACTCACACCAAAATGCAGGTCTACAGAGCCTGCATCCTCAGCACCCTCCTCTATGGCAGCGAGTCTTGGACCTTGTTCGCCCACCAGGAAAAGAGGCTGAATGTCTCCACTTGTGCTGCCTCAGGCGCATTCTTGGGATATCATGGAAGGACAGAGTGCCCAACAACACCGTCCTCGAGCAAGCTGGTATTCCAACCATGCATATCCTCCTCAGGCAGCGGCGGCTCCGCTGGCTTGGCCACATCCACAGGATGAATGATGGAAGGATCCCAAAAGACATCCTGTACGGCGAGCTAGCCTCTGGCAAAGACCTCCCGGACACCTCCAATTGTGCTACAAAGATGTCTGTAAGAGGGACCTCAAGGAGGTAGACATTGACCCAGATAGTTGGGAAGAGCTGGCAGACGACCGCAACAGCTGGAAGCAGGAACTACACAAGGGCCTTCAGAAGGGCGAGATGAAGATCAGACAGCTGGCAGAGGAGAAGCGAGCCCGTAGAAAGGACAGCAAGGACCTGCCAGACACTCAGTACATATGCAGCAGATGTAGCAAGGACTGCCACTCTTGTGTGGACCCACAGTCACAGTCAATGATGCAAATGACAATCTTAAATGGCGTTATGAAGGGTGCGACCCATAGTCTACGCAGACTGAAGGATGCCTAGGACTAGAGTGACTTCAAGACCTCAACTAAAATTCTTGCCAAAGATGACATCTGGCTTATACTTTACCCAAGTTATACACATCTGTTTCTTACAGATAGAACTGCACTCTTTAAATAGTCCCATAGGCTACTTGCAGCTAATTCTGAAGGGTGAAAGGTCATGGGACATCAGTTCAGAGACAGTTTAACTATATTGTGCTATCAAGTACCTAACATAGGCTGTGTCTACACGTGCCCCAAACTTCGAAATGGCCACGCAAATGGCCATTTCGAAGTTTACTAATGAAACGTTGAAATGTATATTCAGCGCTTCATTAGCATGTGGGCGACAGCGGCACTTCGAAATTGACGCGGCTTGCCGCCGCGCGTCTCATGCAGATGGGGCTCCTTTTCGAAAGGACCCCGCCTACTTCGAAGTCCCCTTATTCCCATCAGCTCATGGGAATAAGGGGACTTCGAAGTAGGCGGGGTCCTTTCGAAAAGGAGTCCCATCTGGATGAGACGCGCGGCAGCAAGCCCTGTCAATTTCGAAGTGCCGCTGCCGCCCGCATACTAATGAAGTGCTGAATATGCATTTCAATGTTTTATTAGTAAACTTCGAAATGGCCATTTGCGTGGCCATTTCGAAGTTTGGGGCATGTGTAGACGTAGCCATAGATGCACTTTTGAGAATTATAGCTCAAGCTACTTTAAGTTTTCTAGTACTAGACACTTTTAGAGAAGCAGTCTGGGGCTTGATATTTACATTTACCCAATATTATTATACAATGGAAACATCAGCATCTATTGCTTACTTTATCAGAGCTTTCTTGCAATCTTGTATTGTTCAGGCAGACTCTCAGCTCCCACCTCCAGTACTTTAGGTCACTACTTATGAGTCACCAAAAAAGAAATGTGGATGGGCAAGCTTTCAGAGAAGAAGAAGGGGTTAGTTACCCCCTATAACCTGTGGTTCTTTGAGCTGTGTTGCCTACAAACTTCCTACCACCAACCTTCCAGGATCCCACAGTAGTAGGGGAAGGATTCTGTACCACGGGGGTGGGGGAGGGTGAAAGATAACTTTGGTGCCTATCCTTTCTACCCTCAGGTGAAGCATGGCCTCAACAAACACTGTTGGGCAAAATAATCTGAACAAGAGTGGATGTAACCCAGGTGCCTCAACAGTGGAGTGGGTGTGTGCTTTTGTATATTAGAAAGAGACACAATACCTTGAATAACTTACTATGGGATAAGTAAATGCTTCATATTTTATCTGTATCCACATACGCAGCATTGTTTAAGACTTGGGCTATACAGCTTTAAAATTCTGCCTCTCCTTTGGGTTGGCTTCCATAGAATAGTATGATAAGAACCCCTAAGTGTTACAGTAGTACAAATAAGAAATAAGAGATTCTGTTACTGGAAACGTCTTTCAGAAAAGTGGCATTTTTAAAGGTTCTGGAGATATGGGTAATTTTTAATACAGCTGTAAGCAACTTCAAAGTTTCATTTATGAACTCCTCTCATTGAACCACCACTTCCTCTGAATTTAATGTTCCCACCTACCTGAAGCAACTGTCCAATTCAGTGTCACCAGGCACCATCTCTGTTGCCCTCATGTAGTTTAATCCTTGACAATTACATCAAAACTAAAGTCTTAAAATGACTGTAAAGCTAGACAGTTACAAGATTCAATCTGAATGGCAGCAAGCTTTTTTTAATTGCACTGCAGATGAAGTCATAAAAACAGAAAAGCACTCCAACTGTGTATTTTCAGGAGATCCCACAGGAAAACAGTTTTTGTATCTATGATTTCATTTTGAAAGCACTAATGGCAGCCTATTTTCAACTGTAAGAACTGAAGAGTATATATTATAGTCTCTAACTGCAAACAACATCATTAAATTTTGGAGACGGCTGGAGAAGCTCTTCAAAATGCCAACATGACCTCTAACTCAATAAAACCCTCAAAGTAGCCTTTCTCCATCTGTAAAGAGAAAAATCTGCTCACTTCTACTCTTCTGAAGTGATGAGCTGAACTAGGTAGTGGGTTTTATTATATTATAGTCACAGAAAAATCTTAGTAATATCTTATATTCAGTAATAGGGGACTAATATTATACTGCCAAGTAGCAGTTTTTCAGTTTCGTACATTGTAACTACACCAAACACTATGCATCTTCTTAACATGGTAGCGAATGTGCTACTCTGAGCGTCACCCCCCAGCTAGGCTCTTAAGGCCATAGAAGAGACCAAGTTCTGTGATCACCTGCACAGGTAACACATGCCCTTATATGTCTTATTTGAACCGAAAAAAATAACCAGAGGGATTTATTCCCAACCTTCTTGTGCTTCAGATATTATCTGAATTTATTAAAGAAGACAATCAGCAGAGGAAATTACCTTGAGGGTACGTCATTACTGCAGATAATAATCATGTTCAGACACCAGGAAATAGGTACCAATCCTTGCCAGACCTATCTGAAAGTGTCCAGACTGCACAGTTGCACTCAGCTCCACACTAGGGTGATCATAGCCCAAATGAGGTGTTAGATTTATGAGCATATCCCATGGTTCTTAGCCCCTCAGTAACCGGCATCACTCTAGGACTTGTTTTGTGGTGTATTGTGGTCGAACATAACTGTCCTTCCCAAGCCCCAGTGCAGAAGTCCTTTTAGTCCTCTAGTACATTTCACAGAGGCATGTTAGGTCTTGCATGCCACTCACTTCTGTCCTTTCCAGCAGGGGCCAAGTCATGGACCAGAACTAGTGGACTAATGGTTTCTACTTACAGCTGCATTGTTGCAGGAGACTGAGACACAAGGGATGGCAGGGTGGCCTGCTCCCAAATCAGGACAGGCTAGTCTGCCATTCTTGGGATCGTAACCATACTCTTGCTCCAGTGTATGCCAAGCCACCCTTGCTGCCACCAGTAGCCCTGCTTCATGCTGAGTTCTACTCAGCAATCAAGCTGAACCAGGCTCCTGCTTATGGATTTGGATGCACTTGGACTAATGCACACTTGCCAATATTTGCAGTGGGGACAAGCTGACTTTTCAAAACAGAGTGGGATTTATAGGCAACAGGAGTGCAGTACTGGGAGTGCTTAGGTTAGTGCAAAGAAACAAAGATTAAAGCATGCTCCATTCTAGTCAAGCCAGAGCAAGTCACCAACTCAGCTGCAGAGGAATCCATCTCAGGCTCTGTCTGTCTCCAATGCCCTAGTCAGTCCCAGGAGAGTGCAGCAAGAATCTCTCAGAAGCCCGCAATTTATCCCCTGCTCATTCTGTCTCAGTCCTCTGTTTTCAAGCTGGAGTCTCTGCTCAGCCTCTCTGCTGGGGTCATGCTCAGCTCCTTCCTTGGAGTCATTGGTTGCTAGGTGTCAATGTTCTGATCATTGGGGCTTTCCATTGTTTCATCCAGATTCTGCATTGATATGAGTCGCTTTCAGCAGGTTCCAGTCAGTTCCTTAACAATCCCATACCTTGCAGCCCAGACAACAAGGCACCACACTCATTTTGTGTCCTCCACTGCCCCTTAAAGCAGACTTAACTCCTTTTTCCCTCCACTAGGTAACAAGACAGAGTAAGAGGGGAACTGAGGTATTCATAGGACCCCTCCCCATACAAATGTTACAGAAAATTCTTACTTTGTCACATCCCCTCCCTCCCATTGCTAATGATGAAACAGAAAAAAGGCCAGGTAATTTGGCTTCTTCTGAAAGTTGGTGTCCTCGTCACCTGCTCCCTAGAACCGTCTAAGTTCAAAGCACATCTAAGCCTGGGAGTAAGGTTTTATGTGATCCCCATATTGGGAATTTGGCTAAAACCTGGATAGGTCTGCTGTGAAGTTATACCCTGAAAAGAAGATGCAATGAGCAAATAAAAACAGGAAGAACCCTTCAGAGTCAGAATTCATACTGTGATATTGTTTCAGTACAGACTAACAAACAGCTTTGCTATGGAGAGACCGCACACCTAAAAATATGGGCTATGTATATTATAGCTAGTTCATGTGTTTTTAAGTGAACTATACAGATTACCAACTTTTCATCTGTTTTCTTCATCATACTTCAGGTTTTTTTTAATTAGTTTTAGTTACTATTTTAGGGTTTCATACTGCTTTCCATTACTGGAATATTGGAAGTGCCTGTTTTTTCTGGTGATTTTCTAGGATTTGATTACTGTTTGACAACTACTGGGAGGGAAAAAATTAATAGCTAAGAACAAAACTCACACAGAATCTTTGAAATAGTACTGGTTGAGTCAAAACCCTGAGAGCATGCACTATCTCTTCACTGCCAACCCCTGCTCTGGAACTGGTAATTAATGAAAACATGGCAAATATAAGGCTGAAAGGCAAATCCTTTGTTTCATCTTTCCAATCCCTTTTGTATCTAGAGATGTATTGGCACATTTGTTTTCCAAATTCCAGGATAGGAAGATTTCCTAAACATGACAATAATTACTACTATTTCCCAAACACACTGGATCAGGCCTAATGGTTACGCATCTCACCATTTTTGTTCAAAGAGGACTAAAATTCTCACATTTTAAAAATCTATATTTGAGAAAGTTACTACCTAAAGCTTAGACTTTATATTGTATCTGTCTAGGAATCACATTCAGAAGTCTCAGAAAGGATCTAGTCTATGTAAGTTCTTGCACCACACACTTCATTGTAGTACAAGTACCTTCCACTACAGCAACCAGCAACGTGACTAACCTCTATCATCTTGTTTGCTCTGTTATCTTCTCCACAGCAGAACAAGTGTATGCAGTGGAGAGTTTTATTCTATCTTATGTTTTTAAATTGCCTGTCAGGGATAGTTTAAATTAACTTGGTCCTCATCCAACACAGGAGGCTGGACTTAATGATGTCTCAAAGTCCCTTCTACCTCTACATTTCTATGATTTTGTGTGTGTGTGTGTGTGTGTATAATATATATATTCTACACACATGAATACACACACTCACTCCGGTCTGTTAAGCTGGGTGCTGTAGAAATATACTGTAAGAGACTGTCCCTGCTCAAGAAGCTTGTTTATGTTTTAGCAATAGGTCCTGGTCTATGACTAGGGCCCCATGGTGCCACAGTAATATAACACGTGGGTGAAACAAACACATGAAAAGAGATGGAAGGTGAAGCAGGGATAGCAGGAATGCAACTATTTCTATACGGACTATCTATGTCTATGTTTACACAGATATCCTCCCATTGCTCTCATCTGATCTAGCACACTAACAAAACAGTGTCATAGCAATGGTTGAATGGACAGCAAAGGCATGGACTAACTATCCCCACTACATACCCACTCAGTGCAGGTGGGTTTATACAGAGTGGGTAACATGGTGGTCTTGCTGCTGCAGCTACCTCTGCTGTCAAATACACTCCTATTATTAGTATATTAGCTTAGTGAGAGCCAGCACAAAGATGTGCATGCTATCTGGGACTCACACTCCTAGCTTGTAGCATAGATGTATAATAAGGAGTCACATAATCATATTTTTCCTTTTAAGAGTTAAATTTGTCAGCTACAGTAGTCCCAGCTGTCCACCTGTCCAGCCACTGACAGCAGTGTCAGCTGCATGCACAGTCTGTAAATAATCCCACTCCAGTGACACTGCTGGAAGCATGTACACAATTATAATAGCATTTTGAGGTCTATTATGTGCCCATTATATTTTGTTCTAATGCAGTTCCCATTAACTCCAGCTTCCTTCAAATATAACTAGAAACTACCCACACAATTTGCAGCCAGTATTGCCTAGTTAAACCAACACTGTGACTTCTCACTTTGTCAGCAGAATTGAATCCATATGAATTGGCAGTTTAATTCAATTTATCAAGCACCCTCATGGATTTAAACAGACTAATTGGTTTCTTCATATACAACTCATTTTAAAAATTTCTCTTAAAGAGGAAGAAATCTTGCTTCTCTCAAAAAAAAAAAAAAAAAAAAAGCACAGTTGCCCTAAAGAACACAATACAGTTCTCTTTAAGCCTTTGCCATTAATGGCAAGGTCAAATGTGACACTTCTTGCTACACTGAATCAGAGATTCATGACCTAAATGAGGTCGTTGCTTATGCACAGAGCACAATTAAATCAAGGTTAGACAAGCAGGGTGGTTTAGTACAAGATAATGTGCCAAGGAATTACATAGCTCTTGAAATTTGCATGTGAATCATACTGATGATGAAATTTTGTTAGTTTTTGTGATTGTCTCAAAAAATCAAATAGTGACATATAACATTGAGTGCTTAATTTTTTTTTTTTAAAATTCTATTACTATAAGATGGTACCTATTAAATGTAGGTCTAACTTTAACTCCATTTGATACATAAATAAACAAGCAGAAAGAAAACAAGTTGTTTTCTTAGCCTTTTATGTTTTGTTTACACTCTTTCAAGATAACATATATAAAATGAGTTGGAAAAAACCCACAAGCATTTTAAAGTGTCTTTCTAATCAGAAATGGATATAATACTTACATAAAAGGGCTTACTTCGCGACTGAAGATTTCCTATCTTAAGTTCCTTTAATACGTACGTAAAGTGGAGTCCTTCACATATATGCTTAAATAAAAACAAGACCACTGTCAAAGTATGACATGCAAAAACTAGGTTCTGACATCAGCTGATATGTTAATAATGTTGAAGAGTTCTGCTCCTCCCCCAGCTAAAGAACAAGGAAGTTCAGACTCAGAGCTGCTAATTTAAATAGTAAAAACATGTTAATTTGCTTTCTATATGAAATATTATGTATTGTCAATGCTCTTAGTAGGAAAATTTATGCCTGCTTTATGGCAACTGATTACCAGACTTGAAGAAGAGATCTGTGCAAGCATAAAATCTCATCTGTCTCTCAAACAAAAGTTCTTCTATTCAAAGATGTCACCTCAGCACCTTATCACTCTGAATGTGATGCTTTACAAAGCTCATGGAAAAATGGCCCAAACTTCAAGCAGTGCAAGTATTTTCTTTCAAATCCATAATCAATGTGTACTGATTTATTGAAAGGCTTCCTGGGATAGGTTAGTTTTGATGGATGCATTGGAAAAAAAGAAGACAGTGGCAATTTGTTGCTCAAGGAGAAAGAGATTTATATTTCTGTGCGTGGGACATGTGGGCTACGTCTACACGTGCACCCAACTTCGAAATAGCTTATTTCGATGTTGCGACATCGAAATAGGCTATTTCGATGAATAACGTCTACACGTCCTCCAGGGCTGGCAACGTCGATGTTCAACTTCGACGTTGCTCAGCCCAACATCGAAATAGGCACAGCGAGGGAACGTCTACACGCCAAAGTAGCACACATCGAAATAAGGGAGCCAGGCACAGCTGCAGACAGGGTCACGGGGCGGACTCAACAGCAAGTCGCTCCCTTAAAGGGCCCCTCCCAGACACACTTTCATTAAACAGTGCAAGATACACAGAGCCAACAACTAGTTGCAGACCCTGTATATGCAGCACGGACCCCCAGCTGCAGCAGCAGCAGCCAGAAGCCCTGGGCTAAGGGCTGCTGCCCACGGTGACCACAGAGCCCCGCAAGGGCTGGAGAGAGAGTATCTCTCAACCCCCCAGCTGATGGCCGCCATGGAGGACCCCGCTATTTCGATGTTGCGGGACGCGGATCGTCTACACGTCCCTACTTCGATGTTGAATGTCGAAGTAGGGCGCTATTCCCATCCCCTCATGGGGTTAGCAACTTCGACGTCTCGCCGCCTAACGTCGATTTCAACTTCGAAATAGCGCCCAACACGTGTAGACGTGACGGGCGCTATTTCGAAGTTACTGCCGCTACTTCGAAGTAGCGTGCACGTGTAGACGCAGCCCTGGAGTGGAAGAAGAGAAAAGACTAGAGTGGGAGAGGGGCTGAATCTGGTGACGCTCAGTGAGGCAGAGCTCTGAAATGGCAGCAAGGTGGGATATTTAAGACCTTGGCCAATAACTAGAAGGTCCCTGATATGGAACCCACAGTAGAGGTCTTGTCTGGCTTTCCCTATCAGCCATCGGGGAGTGCCAAAGATTGGGCAATGGAGCAGAAGAGTGCCTGAGACAGTTTGCCCAGTAGGACTTTGAAACTATTGGAAATAGATAACACATAGGGACTTGGCCAGAGGGCCAACCCAAGAAGATGGAGCAGCCCCCAAGCTTCTCTGCTCCGACTCAGTGTAAGTGGGCACGTGAGCAAGCAATGGAAGAGGGCACCACACCTGGCAGGATCTAATCTCCTGATCTAGCTATGTTGATAAAATTGCACATAGGTCACTGGGTCTTTGCAATCCAAGTCAATATCATGACTCATAGAAACATGCGTATTGCCAAATGAGATTGGTATAACACTGTGAGCGCCTGCCTCACAACAGACTGCCAGAAAACACAGCAGCCTTCCCAAGCTGTTGGTAGGCTCTACCATTAGATTTCACCAACCCAGTGACAAATGTGAACTCCAGGATCACTGTAACGGTCTTATCCTGGAGTCATAGTCTGCTTAAAAGCAGAGAGGTAGCCATGTCACTCTGTAGCTTCGAGCACAACAAGAAGTCTTGTGGCACCTTATAGACTAACAGATATTTTGGCGCATTAGCTTTCGTGGGCAAAGAGCCGCTTCATCAGATGCATGAGTGTGGGGGTGGTTTCAGAGGGGTATTTAAAGAGTGAGGTCCCAGAAAAAGGGAGGGCCAGAGCTGACAAGGTCTATTCAGCAAGGTGGAAATGGCCCATTATCAATAGTAGGTATCAAAAGAGGAAAAAACAAGTCAGATTAGACAGAGGGATATGAGCCATTGTCAGAACAGACTCAATATTTAAGGCACAGAGAACCAAAAATTGACAAATCAGAAAAATTGTAATCAAGGTGGGCAAATCAGAAGAGCAGGGGGTGGTGGGGGGCAGGAGTCAAGTGTCAGATACCAAATTACATCAGATATCTGACTTTTGACTCCCCCCCATCCAACCACCCCTCTGCTCTTCAGATTTGCCCATCTTGATTGCAATTTTTCTAATATGTCAATTTTGGTTCTCTGTGCCTTAAATATTGAGTCTATTCTGGTAAGACTATGGTCTGAAGAAGTGGGTCCATTCCATGAAAGCTCACCATCCAATAAATTATTTTGTTTGTCTTTGAAGTGCTACTGGACTGCCTTTTTGTTTTGATAGACTATGAACTAACATTGCTATCTCTCTGTTACTCTTACCCATGAGTAAATGTTAGTTACATTTTTTCATAAGTACAGTATGGTGAAAGTAAATACAAATAAATACAGCAAATGCAGCACAAGTTTACAGTGCACCATACTCAGAGTTTTAGTATTAGTCTGTATCTTCAAAGAACAAAAAAGCAGTCCAGTAACACGTCAAAGACTAACAAATACATTCATTAAGTGATGAACTTTTGTGGGACAAACCCACTTCTTCAGATCTGAATTTTCCTGATCTTAAGAAGTGGGTCTCTCCCACAAACACTCATCACCCAATAAATCAAGGTATTAGTCTACATGACTAGGTACACCTAATCATGACTACATGACTCCTTTCTTGTTTAATGTACAATACTACTGTTTGATAAAGTACTCTGCATACATTTTTTTCTTAACATCTGATCTTGCTTTTCTTTAGTGTTATGCACTGCTAGGTATATCTCTCTATTACCCAGAATATTTGAATATCTGGCAACTTCCTGGTCCCGGGGCTGTAGGATAGGAAAGCATTTACTGTATAATGTCTTTGCATGTTTTGCTTATGTTGTATGATTAATTGCATATAATTATCTGAGTACTTGCCATGTTTTATGATGCACATATATATGTATATGTATTTTCATACTAAAATTGATTTCACAAAAATAGAGGCATGCAAGAATTTAGAACAAAATTTTAAGTATAATCTTTTCTTAATGCCAACTGAGATTCAGTCTTACTTTCAGGAACGGACAGAAAGTCTGGACTATTGACATCAATGGGACTAGTTATAGATCTGAAGTTGAGCATGTAGATCAGGGCCAGTTTACTATGCTGGTATTATAAATGTACTGTAAATGGCAACATAGTATGAACAATAGCTGTACTCAAGTCAAAATATAAAACAACCTTTGGTCTGAAGAATGACTTAAAAGGGCTACATCTTATTATTCAGCCAGCATTTTCAGAGACTGTTAGAAGAAAAAAAAAGTGATGTACGCACTGCACATTCAGTTTAATACAACCTTGCAATTTAACGGCACCATTCACCCAGGGCTCTGAAAATGCTTACAAACATACATCAATTTAGCCTAGCAACAACCACCATAAGTAGGTATCATTTCATTTTGTAATGGAAAAATCTAGGCAGAAATAAGTTAAAAGACTTTATCTACAAATCGTCCCTGAGAACCACCAGGTTCTAACTCCCAAGCATGTTCCAGTGACGAGTGTCCTTGTATGCGAAAATGTAAAAATTAAAGCCACTATGTTGCTCAAGGGGACAAACGTAGTCAATTTATGAAGCATCCACAATATTTTATATTCTGTTGTTCTGCAGCGAGCAAAAAGTAAATAACACTGGTCCTAGAGACATGCTGACATGATGTGTGTGCTGCTAGTGTACAAACAAGCACATAAATGAAACTAAACCATGTTGGCTTGTGCTCTAGAAGACTCCTGTGCCAAGTGGAAAAATACACAACAGGTAGGGACAGAAATGGTAGTTTCAAGTGTCCAAGAGGCTAGCAAGGTATTACAGACTCTGGGAAGCAGACCATTTCAGTTTGGATTTAATCTTTCCTTGGGGGTATTACTGTGGAATTCCCTTTTCTAATTTAAAAAAAGAGCTCAGCCAAAAAAATAAATACCAACACCACCCTGCCCTGGATGGTCCAAAATATAAACAACCGCTTTATGCATCATGCACTGCAAAATGGCCAGTGCCCTCCATCTGCCATGCAGACAATGTGGCCATTAGCAAGTAGGAAAAGTGCAGAAACAATCAAATCTTTCAACAACAACAAAAAGTTGGGGAGAGGAGATATGTGATTATTTTATACATGCCTTCCATCCTGACACTGTCAGGTATCTCGTGTAGCATCGCGCACATGCTGGCTTGTCCTTTAAAAATAATCCTGTTGGTCTCGCCAGACCCTAAAGTAATGCTGACTGCCTCCAAATGGGACTTACAAGTCATTATTAAGAAACCATTTCCAATTTGCTAGCACGCATGCTTCTGTGAGATCCTTGTGCCGATGTGTATCACACCGCCACATTGTGTCAAAACTGGCTGGACCACACTGCCAGAAAATGGAAGAAATATAATAAAAAGGAGTAAAAGACATGTGTAGCACAGTTCAGGGTGGGTTGGTCTTAGTTTCCTTACACTAGCTCATTTTTACAACCCACACAAAAGGGTGTTCCCTCAGGGCTGAATAGAAAGATAAGACAAATACGGGAGAGAGAGAAAGAGCAACAAACTACCCAATAATGATAAATGTAATGCCTATAATTTTCCACTCAACTAACCCCTAGTTCCCTCTCATCAACTCCGAAGTTTCTCTGTTTGAAAAACAAAATAAGCTACCCCTGACTTTGCAAGAATTGGGCCAGCTACGAAGATTGTGGACTACCTATTTGGATACTTTGTCTCAAACGTATTCATGTTGGCTGTCTCTACACAAGAGGTTTTTCCAGATAAACTGGGCTTCTGTCAAAAAAAGCAAAACAAAACATGTGGAGCATCTACCTGCAAAATGTGCTTTGTCAACAAAATTCAGCACATCTGCTGGCAGTGTTACACTTCTCAGCTTTCAGGTATAACACCTTTCTTGATAGTTTCCTGTGGACAAAACAGCTGTGTAGGCGCTCCAGGGCCCTTTCCTTGACAGACAGGGCTTCCAGTTCACCAGGTAGCCCTGTTTTCGGAGCTTCTGGTCAGCTGTTCTGTCAAGAGAGAGCCAGACAGTCTGGCTGCTCTCTGACAACAGAATGGATTGATCTTTTGATCTACTTTTATATACAGATGCAGTCTGTCAGCAGAAGTTTTGCCAGGAAATCCCTTCCGACAGTAACTTCTATCAACAGATACTCCTTGTGTAGATGTAACCCTCATATTTACACTTGCTACCATGTCCTCAGAAAGCCTGAGATTTTGGAAATAGCTCTGAGAAATTCCCCCAAATCCAGAGAAAAGTAAGGAGACCTGCAGGAACAGCTGTAGACAGGGTCACAGGGTGGACTAGCACTTCCAGGGCAACAGCTAGCTGCTCCCTTACAGGGCCCCTCTCAGACACACTCAACCTGCACCACGCGCGGTCTGCAGAGCCACAAGCCTGCACATCCCGTGGAAGCAGCATGGACCCCCAGCAGCAGCAGCCAGAGGCCCCCACACCCGCCCCTGCAGGACCAGTGGCTGCCCTGCTCAGTGCTATGCAGGAGGCAGCTGACCATCTTTTATTTCAGGAAGATGAGCTGTCCTCGGGGGATGAGGAAGCAGCCTCAGACCTTGCTGCCCTCCCAGCCCCAACCCCCACCCTCCCGCCGCACACGCTGCCGGCTGAGGAGATACCCCACGAGCACAGACTGGTGGGATCGGCTGGTGCTCGGCAAGTGGGACAACGACCGCTGGCTCCAGAACTTCCGGATGAGCTCACAGACATTCCTGGAGCTCTGCCAGTAGCTCACCCCTGCCTTACGGCACCAGGACACCCCCATGCAATGTGCCCTGACAGTAGAGAAATGGGTTGGCATTGCTTCCTGGAAGCTGGCCACTCCAGACAGCTACCGATCCATAAGGCAGCAGTTTGGCGTGGGCAAGGCCACCGTCGGAGCTGTCCTCATGGAGGTAAGAGGACACAGGGGGAGGGGGGGAGCCCTGTGGGGATGGGAGGAGCCCTGTGCGGAGGGCCGGACACACCTTGCACACCCCTCACTGGTGCTCTCTCATGTCCTTCCCCTGCAGGTCGTCCGCGCAATCAATGCCCTGCTCCTCCACAGGCTCGTGCGGCTTGGGGACCCTGATGCTGCCATCGCAGGCTTTGCCAGCCTGGGCTTCCCAAATTGCTTTGGGGCTCTGGATGGGACCCATATCCCCATCCGTGCCCTGGAGCACAGCGGAGGACGCTTCCTCAATAGGAAGGGATAACATTCCGTGGTCCTCCAGGCCTTGGTGGACATCCAGGGCCGCCTCTTGAACATTTATGTCGGCTGGCCTGGCAGCACCCACGATGCCTGGGTGTTCAAAAATTCGGGCCTGTGCCGCCGGCTGGAGGCGGGGACCTACATCTCGCAGCAGGAGATCCCTGTCGGGGACACCACCATGCCCCTCTGCATCATCGCAGACGTGGTGTACCCCCTCCGGCCCTGGCTCATGCACACTTACACAGGCCATCTGTCAGCCAGCCAGGAGCGCTTCAACACGTGCCTGAACCATGCGCGCCAGGTGGTTGAGCACACTTTCGGCCGCCTCAAAGGGCGCTGGAGGTGTCTCCTCACCCGCTTGGATGCAGGCCTCACCAACATCCCCCAGGTTGTGGGCGCGTGCAGCGCACTCCACAACCTGGTGGAGAGTAAGGGAGAGGCCTTCTTCCAGGGCTGGGCTGTGGAGGCTGGCAGGGCCGACGTCCAGCCACCCGCTGCCCCCAGTCGCCAGGTCGACCCTGAGGGGATCCGGGTCCGGGAGGCCCTGCAGGCCCATTTTGACCAGGCTGCGGGGTGAACGCTGGCAGGGCCAGCTGCAGGTGAGCCACCCACTGCACCCTCCCATCCTCCACAACACTCCCTGCCCCCACGCCCACACCACAGAGCACCCGAGAGCACACACACCCCCACACTTTTCTTTGAAATGAATGGAAATGTTGTTTGAAACAAAACAGTGCAATGTTATTATTAACAGAAGGAAGGGGGGAACTATGTACATGGGGCGGCAGAACAAAAACTATTTACAAACATGGGGGGAATATGTACAAAGGGGGGGCAACGTCCTCGGCCCTGCATCCTATTGTCCAGTGCCTGGTGTTGGGGGCGCCACCCACGTCTCGGCTGGAGCCCTGGTCGAGGCTGGGTAGGGGCCGGGAGAACTGGCAAATAGGGCTGGCCAGTGTCTGCAGGCCCATGGTCCCCCTCAGCAGCAGGCCCCAGGGTGGCAGACGGTGGAGAGACGGCGGGTAGAGCGGCTGGTGGAGCGGCGGGGGGGGCCAGGTGCTGCGCAATCTGGTGGAATGTGCGCATGAAGGCTCCCCAAGCCTCCTGGCGCCAGGCCAGCGCTTGTTCCTGGAGCTATAGCCACCTCTTCTCCACCTGCAGGCGCCGCTCTGACACCTCCAGCTGACGGCAGAGGGTCGCGAGCAGCTGGGGGTCCGTGGCCATCTGCGGGTGGCTCCTCCTCTGTCGGCCTCGTCCTGGGGCTGGTCTGTCCTCCGCCAAGGGGCTGGCCTGCTGGGATGGCCCCGGTGGGCTCTCTGGGACCATGGATGCCTCGCCGGCGCTCTCCGGGCCCTCCGATGGTGCAGCTGCGGAACACAGCGGGGAGGAAGAGTGGAGACAGCCGTTAGTGTGGGCCCTGACCCGTGGCCCTTGTCCCCCCACCCCTCTGCTGCTGGTTCCCCATCCCCATCCCCCGGAGATGCTGCTGCTGCTGATAGGTGTCCCCCCCACCCACAGGGGACCCTAGGTTCCGCTCCCCCCATCCCCAGGGATGGGGCATGGCGCTGTCCTGCTGGGGGGGGGCAGGGGCTGATGCACTCTTCTGAGGGACATGCCACTGCTGTCCTTGGGGCCATGGTCATTTGGGCATGTGGAGGGCCCTCGTCATGTCTCTTGTGCCTGCCCCTTAACCCCGGAGATGTGCACCAGGGGGTACATACCTGACGGTCTGCTCCCACGTTTGGGGGACACCCATTGTGTGGACACGCTGCTGGAGCTGCGGGACGGGAGGGTGATGTGGAGCCCCCCATCTCTGGAGGATTCCCCCTCCTCCTCCTCCGGCATCCCGGGGTAGGCTCCTGGGGGGGGGTCCCTGGGGTGCAGGGCTTGCCTCCAGGGCAGACTCCGCCTCCGGGGCCTGCTGGGGCTCGTCGGCCGATGTGTCAAGAGTGGCCGGGGGGGGAGGAGGTGTACCGGGGGCCCAGGATGGACCTGAGCTCCCTGCCCAAGTGGCAGGGGCAGCCCCAGATCCGCTGGCTGTGTCCCGGGCCTGGGCGTAACCCTGCCGCAGCTCCTTCACCTTACTCCTGACATGGTCAGGAGTGTGGGCAGGGTGACCCCGGGCGGCCAGGCCCTCGGCCAGCAGAGCGAACACATCTGTGTTCCGCCTCTTGCTCCCCATTACCTGGAGCACCTCCTCCTCGCCCCAGAGCCCCAGCAGGTCCCGGATCTCAGCCTCCGTCCAGGAGGAGCCCCGCTGCCTCTTCCCCCTCTGGCTGGCAGTCTGGGAGCCCTGGGTCCCCTTGGGGGGGTGCCCTGTGGGCGCTTGGGGGGGCTGGCTGGCTGCCATGAGGTGCAGGGTTGGGCTGGGGCTGCTGAGGTCCATGCAGGCTGTGCACGTGGCAGTGCTGCTGCCTGCACGAGCTCTCAGCTTCCTGCACAGGAAATAAGGGGGCGGGGAGCTTTAAGGGGCTGCTGCATGCGGTGACCATAGAGCTCAGGGGCTGGAGAGAGTGTCTCTCAACCCCTCAGCTGATGGCCACCATGGAGAACCCCACTATTTCGATGTTGCGGGACACAGATCGTCTACACATGCCCTACTTCGACGTTCAACGTCGAAGTAGGGCGCTATTCCCATCTCCTCATGAGTATAGCAACTTCAACGTCTTGCCACCTTACATTGATTTCAACTTCGAAATAGCGCTCGGCAAGTGTAGATGCGGCGGGCGCTATTTTGAAGTTGGCACGGCTACTTCGAAATAGCCGGCTAGTGTAGACATGGCTTATATGTGCAGTTGAAAGTTCTTGATGCTTAGTACCACAGGATCAGACCCTGTTCAGGGCTGAACTCTACAATAAACTGAATAAAACAGTGGTTTTTAACCTGTGCCCTGTGGGCCACTGAAGGTGTGCAGATGATGTCTAAGGGTCTGTGACAGGTTGTCATTCCTGTAGAAGAGTGTGTTTCAACCTGTGGTCCACAGACCACCTGGAATCCACAGACAATTTATAAAAGGCTCCGCAGCTCCATTTGAATTGGTTAGGGGCACACAAATGAAAAAAGGTGGATAACTACTGGAATTTAAGAAGCCTGAACAGTTCCAACAGTCTAGGGTTGCCGGGGTGTCTGGTTTTCGACTGGAATGCCCACTTGAAAAGGGACCTTGACAGCTTAGGTCAGTACTGCTGACTGGGCCACTAAAAGTCCTGTCATCTTCTCCTTTAAGCAACTAGTAAGTCCAGCTTCTATGAGCAGGAGCAGCCAGGAAGGCTCTGTGCACTGTCCCCTCACCCTTTGCTTAGGAACCAGACATGATGGCTGCTTCTGGGAGCCACTTGAAGTACGTGCTGCCTGGCTGGAGCCCACACCCATGTCCCTTTCCCTCACCCCAGCCCTGAATGCCCTCTTGAACCCCCAAAACCTGGTCCTTAGCCCCAACCCAATGTGCACTGTCTCACCAGAGTCCACACCCTTGTCCACAACCCTTACCTCATCCAGCAATGCATCCCCCTGTCCCAGTCTGAAGCTACCTGAGCCATGGCCCTCTCATCTCTGGACCCACCCCAAAGCACATATCTCTGTCACGCACAGAGGGTGGAGAGAATGGAATGAGTGGGGCTGGGGCATCAGAAAAGGTGCAGATGGGGAGAGCCAGGGTGTTCAGTTGTGTGTGGTTAGTGTTGCCAATCCTATCCAATACCATTTTTGTCACTATCTGGAGGATGGATTTCAGGGCCTGTAGGGCTGTTCTCTTCACAGGGAGCCATTATGGAGGATGTGATGTTTGCTAAGGATTTCACAGTCAGTTCTGAGACAAAATCCAAAGAACTGAACTCTACCGGTGGGAAATGTCATGACACCCTGACTTTCCTGTCATCTACACCCATTCTAAGGAGCTGATTTCTCTGAAGAGCACAAATGTGGATATTTGCACAGCATTATTCAGTGATTGAAGGGATGTTTGTGCATCTTTTTATGTTAATTTCTATTTGAGCTTGCAGTGTAAGGTAGATAATTTTGGGATGAGATCCACTGCATAATATTATATATTAAATGTTTTGATGCAAGTTGATCAGTGCTGAAGAGGATATTTTAAAGATATGGTTGTACCAGCATACGAAATGCAGATGAAGGTATGTCCTAGTTAACAGTGCTTGTATTGTTTATGTTTTACTCTGTTTTTCAAAGTGAAGTGAAAATATAAGTGAGCTGGACTGATCTGTGCCAAGATAGTGAACTGGGAAGGGTGATTTGATTATTATCCATGCAACGCTCCATTAGGAAAAGAGAATACATTATTGTGTGGGCTTTGCTTACCCTGGTTACTCAGAGGAGCTGCCATTGCTTGTACTTGCAGAGATGCCTCCTGCAAATATTTATAAATTGATTTCACATCCAGTTCTCTGACTGAGCCTCTCAAGGCCTTTGTTGCTGGTCTCAGACTCAAAGGAGAGGCATCCAAAAGGGGATCAGGCTGTCTCCAGAAGAAGGCAAATGTACTGAAATTGCCTTAAAAGTCAGGAAATGCCACCTCTTTTAAGCTAAAGAATAAGGGATGAATTGCAGACACTTCTAGTGCAACTATAATTCTGGCTTGTCATAGAGACTAACAATCCAACAAGGAAACCCGTGGCTAACTCAGTAATGTCGAGGGGAAATTTTCAGAGACATCTAAGTTTTGCTAGCAAAATGTCCGCAAAGTCATGTGGTTGGTGGAAAACTCACGTTTGCTTGGTCTGACAAGCACTTGTATGTGATAAACAAGTACTATACACAGCAGCACATATTCTATCAACAAATGTGAGAAATCCATGTGTGGACCTGAGTGGCAGCTTTTGAAAATGTTGCATCCCAAAGCTAATAATTATTTCCCCCCTCATAGTTTATGAAAAGACAAAGATATTCTGCTTTATTGTTGCGCAGGGGCCATGAAACAGAATGAGGGATCAGACATACTTTATAGCCCCTGGCTTCAGCTTTAGGGAAGCTGACCCCCTCTTAGATCTCTTTGGCATGCATTGAAAGGGCTCCTGTCTCCACATCTCTACAGCAGATGCAGCAAACTCCTCCTGAGTGCCTGGTCAGCTCTACTGGGTAGTAAGGAGATAAGGAATGGGGTGTTACCTTACCTCCTTTCTGTTCACTTTGTGGTGTCTTCTGCCCCCAGCTGCTAGGAGAGCTGGAAGTTTGGCTGGGCGCTGAACAGGACTGCAAAGTTGTGTCTACATGTAAGCACCCTTTTGAAAGCGAAAAGCAAAGAGGGTGGTGGAAAGTGTCGCTTTCAAAAGGGAGTGACCACACATAAAAAGTGGATCAAACAGTCAAGCCGCCTGCCCTTTCGAAAGACTGCTGTGTTCTTTCAAAGGGAAACATCCACACAGCTCCAGGCACTCTTTCGAAAGAAGGGAGCCAGAAATGCTGCTGATGGGATTGATGGCCAACAAGCCCTTCTGAGGCTGCAGCCACACGCTCCCTTAAAGGGGCCCTCCCCAACACCCCCAGCCTGCACAGGCCCTCCACAGAGGGGCGGGTCCCAGGGCAAGGGACACCCTTGGTTACATGGGGCCAGGAGGGGGCAGAGAGGGGCGTGAGAGGGGGCAGGGGGCCGGGTGCCGGGAATGCCCTACCACATCCTCATGAGAGTGCAGGTCCTCCCTCCTGTGTAGGTCGTCCAGGCCATAAATGCCATGCTGTTCTACAGGGTCATCTGCCTGGGGGATCCAGATGCCACCGTTGTGGGATTCGCTGCGCTTGGCTTCCCAAACTGTTTCAGCACCCTGGATGGAGCGCACATCCCCATCTGAGCCCTGGCACACAGCAATGACCTGTGCGTGAACCACCAGGGCTACCATTCGGTGGTGCTCCAGGCCCTGCTGGAGTCCAGGGGCCGGTTCATGGATGTCTGTGTGGGCTGGGCTGGCCAGACACATGACACCCATGTTTTCTGGAACTCTGGGTTCTACTGGCACATGGAGGCCAGCACCTGCATCCCCCAATGGGAGATTCTGGTTGGGGATGTCACCATGCCACTCTTCATAGAGGAAGATGCCGCTTACCCCTTGCAGCTGTGGCTAATGCGGTTTTCTACAGGCCACCTCGATCCCACCCAGGTGTCATCCAACATCTGCCTCAACCAGGCCCACAACATGGTCAAGCAGGCCTTTGGACACCTGAAGGGCCAGTGGTGGTGCCTCCTCTTACAGCTGGAGGTCGGGTGCTGAACGTTCCCAAGGTGGTGAGTGCCTGTTGCACCCTCCACAACATTGTGGAGGGCAAGGGGGACACCTTCATCCAGGGGTGGGCTTGCTCTGAGTACAAGAAGCTGGTCACCGCCCCCATTTGGCAGGCCCGCCAGGATGGCCTCCACATCAAGGAGGCCTTCCAGTGGAGCTTCATTGAAGGGCTCCAGGGACTCCCACCCACAACCATCCTCCACCACTATCACCACACCCGCAATCCACCCCTTACCATCCTTCCCTCAAGAGCATGGCACATGGCCGTGTTTGACAAATAAAACATTTAACTACCCACTACTGTCAGTATCTGTTAATAGACAGAATGAACAAAAACCTAGGTATGGAGGGGTGATAGGGACCACAACCAGGAGGAGGGGTGGGAGTGATCAGTCCAGGGCTGGGGTGGAAGGCTGTGAGCCCCATCAGCCCCAGGATCCCCTCCCTCCCTGGGTCCGGGGTCCTCGGTGGAGCAGGGAGGGGGTGTGGAGCACTGGGAGGTATGGCTGTGGGAGAGGCTGAGCAGGGGGCTCAGCAGGAGGAGCAGAGGGGCGCAGTGGGGCAGGAGGAGCATCTCGGGTGGGCAGTGGTTCCTTGCCTGCGTGGAACAGTTCCCCGGGTGCTGTCCAGCCTCAACTACCTCTCACCACGTGTGCAGGTCATGGCACTGTCCACAGGGCTGGTGTTTGCCATCACTAGTGGTGGTCATCACAGAGTGCCAAGTGCCACGCCAGACCAGGAAGTGTCCAGTCCAGGACCACTGGTCCTGTGCATGGCCGGCTGGCAGGTGTGTCACCCCCACCGCACAGGCCAGATTGTGGGCCCCTCTGGGTACATACCTGTGGGTCCCTCGATGAGGTCTGGCAATGCTCAGCTCCCAGTTGCACAGCTGAATGACTGGGAGGGTACACCAATTATGAGGCCCCCATCCTCACTTGACCACTCCGTGGTGGGGTCTGGATCCTGGCTCCTCGGTTCTGGCTGCTCCTCTGCCTCTGGCCGTGGCTTGTCCGTGGGTGTGTCAAAGACAGCTGGTGGTGGGGAGCTGTCCCGGGGCCCCAGGGTGGCCTGTAGCTCCCTATAGTAGGGTCAGGTGGATGGAGCTGCCCTGGCGTGGCCAGCCTCATCCTGGGCCCGGGCATAGCCCTGCCAGAGCTCCTTCACTTTAATTCATATTTAGTCCACAGTACATTCCAGGTGGTTCCCGATGAAGAGGCCCTGGGCAAGGCAGGCAAAAGCAGCAGCATTGCATCGCTTAACCCCCATTACTCTGAGGACCTCCTCATCCCAGAGGCCAGGGAGGTCCCTCAGCTCCTGCTCTGTCCAGGAGGATGTCCTTTTTTTTTTTTTCTCTCAGTCCTGGGCCCCTGCAAACCCCGTGAGGGCTCAGAGAAGGGGATCTGGGGCTCCAGTGGTGGGCAGCTGCTGGCCATTGGCCGCCTTTCAATTTTGGAGTGTGGGGGGTGGGCATGCTGCAGTTAGCTTGTGGCTGTGCTGCTAGCACGCTCTCAGCTTCCTGCCAGGGGGTTTTTGGGTCTGTATTACTTTAAGGGTGGCTGGACACAGGGATCAGAGAGCCCCGCTGTTGCAGGCCAGAGCGCCTCCACACTCCAGTTGGCCAGTGCTGTGGCGGACTCCTTTCTTGAAAGAGCGGGCTGTGGGGCGGCTACACGTGTTTTCTTTTGAAATAACAAGAAGTCCTGTGGCACCTTATAGACTTACAGATATTTTGGAACATTAGCTTTTGTGGGCAAAGACCCGCTTCCTCAGAAGGATGAGTGGGGCGATTTCCAGAGGACGATTTAAAGAAGGGGGTCCCAGTCAAGGGGAGGGCCAGAGCTGACAAGGTTTATTCAGTCAGGGTGGAAATGGGTCAGTATCGGCAGTTAGTGTAGAGTAGTGAGCATCAAGAGAAGAGAAAACAAGTCAGTTCAGTCGGGGGATGTGGCCGAATTCATTTTGAAATGGTATTTCAAAAGGGGGCTCTCTTCCTCAAGCAGGACCAAGCTTGGGATTTCGAAGTCTGCACTGCATTCCTTTGATTTCCTTTCAAAAGAATGTGTTTCACGTGTAGATGCTCCTCATGTTCTTTCAAAAGAGGGCCAGATATTTTGAAGTTTCTAGCACATGTAAATCCAGCTTTAGAGAAGAGAAGGTTCTCTGAGGGATTTGGGGAATTCACCTTTGCAGAAATGGACACTGACTGGCCCTCCATGTAGGTTTTATTGCTAATTAGCTGTTCTTTGAAGCACATCCTGGGGAAAGTTTCCCTCTCTTAATTTAATATGATACATTTAGGCTGCGTCTACACGTGCACGCTACTTCGAAGTAGCAGCAGTAACTTCGAAATAGTGCCCGTCACGTCTACACGTGTTGGGCGCTATTTCGAAGTTGAAATCGACGTTAGGCGGCGAGACGTCGAAGTCGCTAACCCCATGAGCGGATGGGAATAGCGCCCTACTTCGACGTTCAACATCGAAGTAGGGACGTGTAGACGATCCGCGTCCCGCAACATCGAAATAGCGGGGTCCTCCATGGCGGCCATCAGCTGGGGGGTTAAGAGATACTCTCTCTACAGCCCTTGCGGGGCTCTGTGGTCACCGTGGGCAGCAGCCCTTAGCCCAGGGCTTCTGGCTGCTGCTGCTGCAGCTGGGGGTCCGTGCTGCATATACAGGGTCTGCAACTAGTTGTTGGCTCTGTGTATCTTGCACTGTTTAATGAAAGTGTGTCTGGGAGGGGCCCTTTAAGGGAGCGACTTGCTGTTGAGTCCGCCCCGTGACCCTGTCTGCAGCTGTGCCTGGCTCCCTTATTTCGATGTGTGCAACTTTGCCGTGTAGACGTTCCCTCGCTGTGCCTATTTCGATGTTGGGCTGAGCAACGTCGAAGTTGAACATCGACATTGCCAGCCCTGGAGGACGTGTAGACGTTATTCATCGAAATAGCCTATTTCGATGTCACAACATCGAAATAAGCTATTTCAAAGTTGGGTGCACGTGTAGACGTAGCCTTAATTGCAAAGCTTCATCTCAGGGACTGAAACTGTGTTTAAAATAGATGGATGCTCCCAGTGCCAGGTTCTACCTCACTGAAAACAACTCATATTTCATTTAGGATGGGGCATTTATTACTCTCTGTACTGGCCGGTGTGCTAAGGAATTATTAAAGACACACCATTTCCCCTCTCCTTTTGTTTGCCTACCTGTGGGCTGCTTCCAAATCCAACTACCTGTTACTCACGCTGTTTATGAGGGACCCTGAATCAGCCAGAATTCATTGGCTAGGGACTAGCTAAGGGGTTCAGCATGTCATGTTGACATGAAGATTCTGGTTTAGGACCCCCAGGTGCTATGATAATAGAAAAAATAATGATATTCACAAGAATTCTTAGAAAAGATTCCTGATTTCAGTCATACAGTATAGAGATGCTTGGGGGATGAAGCTGTGAGAACCGACCTTTGAAAGCTATGGGAATTGTTTGATTTCAAGGTGAGAGATGGTTTTGTTTTTGTGGAACTTTATTAATGTTTACAAAAAAGTTTTAAAACTTTAGATATATATGCTGGTGTGATGGGATGGTTGCCCTGAACTGGATAATGAGGGGTTAAAACAGCCTTTGGAGACAGCTGTGACAGCTGCCAATCAGAGGGAGACAATTGGGGCCAGGCTAGTAACTATAAGAAGGGCTTCTGGGCAGTGAGAGTTAAACCTCTCTACCGCTCTGGAGGGAGAAGAACTTGCTGCCTGTACAGAGATAGGGTGGACAGAGCAGTCCAGGGGATGGCCAGGGGGACTCAGGGGAACTCTGGACAGACCAACTCCCAGGCTGAGGCCATGACACAAGGGCCGAGAGGATGCCAGGGCTGCATAGGGCAGCTAGGAGAGAAATTGGCATCAGGTCCATCCTCCTTGCTGATGATGAGAGTGGCCAGTTCAGACTGAAATTTGCCCCTCCAGGACAGGGCTAGACTAAGGACTGCAATGGGCCACTGAGGCAAGCAGCAGGATTATGCATAGCTGGTTTGCCAAAGCAGAAAAAGCCAGGAGCAGACACTGCCAGAGAATGGCACCTGGGGCGGGGATACCATGGTCTGGGACAGACACAAATCTTGGGCTGTGTCTACACTATCACCTTCCTTCGAAGGAAGGATGGTTAATTAGGGTGTTGGGAGTTTACTAATGAAGTGCTGCCACACATAGGCAGCACTTCATTAAGGAAATTCCACCCCCACCCCCACGGCAACTCTGAAGTTTTAAACTTTGAAGTACCGGCATGCGTCTAGCCAAAAATTTGAGGAGTGAGAGGACTTCAAAGTTGCCCCAGCACTTCGAAGTACCGGCGGGTGCGCCACGGCTAGATGTGTGCTGGTACTTTGAAGTTTAAAACTTTGGAGCTGCTGCAGGGGGAATTTGCTTAATGCACAGCAACCCTTCATTAGTAAACTCTCAACACCCTAATTACCATCCTTCCTTCGAAGGAAGGTAGTAGTGTAGACAAGCCCTTGGTGTCATAGAGACAAGTAATTGCAGGCAAGATACCACCAGAAGCTGGAGAGAGCCAATTCCTGGGATGGCCTGCAGGAGGCACCACCACAGCAAGTTAAACGTTATGGTCACACTATACAGATGAAGAACATAAGAATGGCCAGACTGAATCAGACAAAAGGTCCATCTAGCCCAGTATCTCCATTTCTGACAGTGGACAATGCCTGATGCCCCAGAGGGAATGAACAGAACAAGTAATCATCAACAATCAGATACAGCTCTGTGTGGCTGAAAAGCTCGAATCTTTTTCCAAGAGGAGGAGGTCCAGTAAAAGAAATTATCTCATGCACTTTGGGACAAAACTACAGCAACATCACTGCAAATAACTTATCTAGGTAGTTCCACTTAATTCAATGGGACTATTCATGGTAGTAAGCATCAAACATGAGTGGGAATTTCACTAGGAGTTGGTCGCTAGATTCACAAATGGATTTAAGTTGCCTAATGGCTGCCCAGCATTGTATTCATGTAAGTTTCTGCCCGTAAAGTTGTCAAAGTGCCTACAGTTCTGCCACCAACCACATCCTGACACCCCTGAGCTACTCAGCACCTTGCTCAAATCTAAACCACAGCAAGATTCTTAAACTAGGTAATCTCCCACCTGTCTTGCCCACAGGGACTGATCTGACAGGCATGCTCAGAACACGCCACACCTGCAGAAAAGAAAACAAAGAAGCACATAGTGCCCACTTACACCCAACAGTCAGGACTTGCCCCTGCAAGGAGTGGGAGGACACATAGGTTCAAGCGCCTGTTCTGACTGATTTGGGGAAAGAATTTGACCCCAAATCTGCTATCTCCTTATCAGGCTAAAGAGTGTTTTTTTTATTAGGTCTCTTTGATCAAGCTGTTCCAGTGTTTCATATTGATTGGAACAGGGGTTAGAATCTGAGTCTCCCAGGTGAGTAAACTGGCCAGACAGACATCTCTGTGCATAAATAAGAGACAATTTCCTTGTGGTGGATGGATGCAACATCTACATGTAAGTCATTATAATTACAGGTTGAACCTCTCTAATCCAGAACTCTCTCATCTGGCAAACTCTGTAACCTGGCATAATTATAGTTAGCTGGAAGACTACTTATCATGGGTGTGGCCAAGTTTCCTGTGGTCCCATAAAGTTTGTTTACAGCCACCAGTCCTGGTTGTCAGTGTTTGGTGCTGTTATTTAGCAGTAATTTATCCCCTAAATGTCTTCTAAGAGCCCAGTAAGGAGTTGAAGTGTTGATAATGTGCTAGAAAATATTGACCTCCCATCATCTGGAAAATTCTCTCATCCAGCCCCAGTCAGGTCTGAAAGGTGCTGGATGAGAGAGGTTCAACCTGTACTTGATTTTGAATTCCTCCTCTGGATATTTTTTCTTCCTTCAAAACTGCTTTATTTTAACTTCATATTAGAGAAGAACCAAGCCTCCAAGTTTGGGCTCCAAGCCCCAGTTTCTCCTGTTACACCCCCAAACTGTATTTTGGGGCACTTCATGATAACCTGCTTATTACCACCTTAGTCTGTCCTTCCCAAGGTAAAGTTCCTGGATTTGCTAAGGAAAACACTAAAGGATGCAGATATAATCTTTGGAAAAAGTAAAGGACATGGACAGGCAGTACTCTTTCCAAAACAAAGTATCTTTTCTATTAAAGAAACTAATAATTGTTACTACAGTATGATCTAAAAATCCTAAACAGGGCACAAAACCACTGATACCAAATCCATTGTTGCAAATTAAAGAGAATTTAAACTACAGTAGCATTTAATTTAAATGTTTCTAAGTGAAGTAATTTGTTGTTAGTGGCCACTTTGCAACAGATTGCTGATGGCAGATCTCAAATTGTTTTAAAATCTGCATAGATAAAATGCAATTAAAATACACTCAGTCATTTCAAGCATACACAAACTATCCCTAGATACAATCCGATACTATACTTATACTAAACTATATTTAAAATATTATTAATCTTACTCTGTAAATTCTTTGCTTTAAAAAAAAACATTGCTGCTGTTGTTCAGTTCTTGGTCAGTCAGCTCTGGTCCACTCCTGTTTTCTTTTGTGTCCCTGCAGCAGGTTTTTCTTTTGCTTTCCCCACACACCTGTGTCCTTCTCAGCCTCCAGACTCCAAAACCACTCCTCACAGCTGATCTGTTATATTACATTGTATGTAGCTCTTTTTTTGTATATCTGGCTCTTCTTAGAAACAGTTATCTCACAGACACATGTTCAGACTTGACCAATACCTCAGAATTCTGACAGACAGTTCTGACCTTCAAAACAAGCGGTGACTGATATGAATAGGTGCTGACCAGCTGCCTGACCAGTGTCATCCCTTAACGCACATGCTCATTTACCTCAAAGCTCTGATTCTTCCAGTTCCCACACACGTATATTTGGCTCTTTGCCAGGTACCTTTTTAGAAATCCTAGGTTGGTTTTCGCTGAGCATACTCACACTCCGCAGTGATGATCTCAGGGCAGAGTGATTTTTAATTCTTTAGAATAGAGATCAGACGTACAAAGTAGAGACTGGAGAATTTTCTCAAGTGATACCCTCCAATCAAGCTTGTTAGAATTCATGGTTTGCGTTCCAGCCCATCCCTACCTCGTATTTGAATGGAAATGTATATTTAATTTATATATTGTATTGAAAAAAACTGTCCAGTAACTGGTAATTGTAGTAAAATAATATATTGTCATGTTCCCTTGCAAGGGAATAGGCGACTTTTCAGTTATTGTGACAGTTTACACGGTTTATTTTTGTGCTTTTCATCTTCCACCTGTTTGGGGATACAGAAAGTGATTGATGGAGAATCCTCTTTACAGCCAAGTTTGCGATTCTGCCTTGCACAAAGTGGAACGTACCCCATTCAGCTCTGTGCACCGTGATTTTAAAAAGACAGGTTAAACCCCCTGAAGCGAGTTCATGGAGAAAACATGATAGTCTTAAAATGTGGACCATCTGACATCATTCAGAGAATGGGGCATGATCAGTCTAGACAAAAGACAGGGGGAGATTGAATGCAGCATTGTAGCCCTGTCTGTACTAAAGTGAAAAAGCCACACTTCCAGCAACATAACTTTACCAACTAACCCCTGTGTACATAGTGCTTCTCCTGCTGCCATAGCTACAGCCTCTTGAGGAGGTAGATTAAGTATTCTGATGGGAGAGCTCTCTCCTTGCAGCTTATAGCATCTTCATTAAAGTGCTAGACTGGCTCAGCTGCATTGCAGCATTTTAAGTGTAGATTTTCCCAGAGTGTCACAGCTAAATAGATGATAAAAGGATAGATTATGTCCTAACAACTTATGCTAAACTAAGGGACCATTCAAGGTGAAGTGGCCTGTTAATATCCTTGTAGTCACAGAACAAAAAGGGTGAATACGGATTAGTGTAAAAAGCCATAAAACCATTACTTTTGTTCAGTCCATGATTTTTCAGTGTCTGGCACAACTATGGATTTCAACTCCCAGACTCATTTTTGAAGGTGTTATGCTGATTTCTTTTGCTAATTAAACCTAATAGGTTAGACACAGTATGATCACTTTATGAAAAGTGTTCAACCACAGGTGATATGTGTTCTTGTCTTTTGCCATTTTCCTATGTAAGTTCATTCAAGAGTGTAGTGACTAGTTTCACACAAATAGTTGTTATTGGGGCATACAGTGTGCTCGATAAGACACACCACATATGGGATAAGCATGTGTAGAACCTATGGATTTTCATAGGTTTGTTGTGGAGATGTTGATCGCTGTAGCGGTCAAGATAATGTTAGGAGATTTTGTATCTGTTGTTCTGGCAGGATTGGATGCCACTTTGAGCTGGTGTGCTCTGAATGGTGGACAGTTTGCTTCTGCTAATGAACTTGGAGAAGCTGTGGGGGATTGTTTGAAAGACAGAAGAGATGGGTTCAGGAAAGATTGCTTTCAGTGTGGGGTCAGCATAAATTAGGAATTGTATTTGCTTGATGATAAGAACAGCCATACTGGGACAGACCAAAGGTCCATCCAGCCCAGTAGCCTGCCTGCCGACAGTGGGGGTGGACTGAAGACAAGGATCAAGCAATTTGTCTCCTGCCATCCATCTCCTGCCTCGGACAATCAAAGGCCAGGAGCACCACTCCTACCCT
The DNA here is from genome assembly GCF_033958435.1 of Carettochelys insculpta. NCBI lineage: Eukaryota > Metazoa > Chordata > Testudines > Carettochelyidae > Carettochelys > Carettochelys insculpta. Next base: position 37,006,182 of record NC_134137.1, on the reverse strand, counting down.
TGGCAACTAGTCTTTTATGGACCTAACCTCCATGAATTTATCTAGCTCTTTCTTAAATTCTGTCATAGTTCTAGCCTTCACAGACTCCTCCGGCAAGGAGTTCCACAGGTTAACTATGCGCTGAGTGAAGAACTTTCTTTTATTAGTTTTAAACTTGCTACCCATTAATTTCATTTGGTGTCCTCTAGTTCTTGTATTATGGACACGAGTAAATAACTTCTCCTTATTCACCCTCTCCATACCTGTCATAATTTTATATACCTCTATCATGTCCCCCCTCAGTCTCCTCTTTTCTCAACTGAAAAGTCCCAATCTTTATAACCTCTCCTCATATGGGACCTGTTCCAGGCTCCTAATCATTTTAGTTGCCCTTTCCCGAACCTTCTCCAGTGCCAGAATATCTTTTTTTAGGTGAGGAGACCGCATCTGTACACAGTATTCAAGATGTGGGTGTACCATAGATTTATATAGGGGCAGTAAGATACTCCTTGTCTTGTTTTCTATCCCTTTTTTAATAATACCTAACATCCTATTTGCTTTTTTGACTGCCTCTGCACACTGACTGGATGTTTTCAAGGAACGATCCACAGCAACTCCAAGATCTCTTTCCTCATTAGTTATAGCTAAATTAGCCCCCATCATATTGTAAGTATAGTTGGGATTATTTTTACCAATGTGCCCTCTATGATTCCAATGATTTTTCCAACGATACCCTATGATTCCCCAGTGTTGGGTGGGAGGTGACAGCTAGGCATGTGTGGCTAGTGCAGTTTTACTTCTTCATTGATTCAGGGTCCCTTGAGGTATTTTGGGTGGCCTGATCCATGAGGCAGTCTACCTGTCTGGTGGACTGTCCTTTCTTAGTGAATGTGGTTTTGAGTACATTAATGTTTCTATCCCAGACTTCCTCCTGTGTGTGTGGCTGTAGATAACAAATTTCTTGGTGTTGCTGTGGTGGTTACAGGCTCTATTAAGGCGTCTATAGCTGTCCGCAACATCCCAGGGTTGAAGCTGACCTTGATGTCCAAGAAGTTGATGTTACAGTGGGAGTGTTCCAGAGAAGGTTTAATGGGTGGATGGTGGTGGTTGAAGTTGTGATGGAAATCTAAGAAAGAACGTATATTGTCTGGTCAGAGGCTGAAAATATAATTGATGTATCTCAGCAAGATGTATTTGATCTTTGGTGTTTGGGGTGCATTTATCCAGTGATTCTTCTTTAAGGTGGCTGAGGAAGAGGTTAAGGAGTGATCTTAGCAATCTCCTGGTGAAGGGATCTTACAAAAAAGGATAGGTACCAATCACATTAATTAGTCATCAAGGTCAGAACAAGAATGAATCAGAGAAAATTCAGGATACATATTAATAAACACTATTCCTATATTTGTAACTAGATAATTAAGCACATTGCCAAGGGAGCTTGGGGAATCCCCATCCCTAGAGATATTGAGGGTCAGCCTAGCGACTTTAAATTATTCCTGACATGATGTAGGGAGAAGCACTAGATGACTTCTCAGAATTAACATAGGAAGAATTCTCAACATTAATATGACTTCTTACAGCTTTATACAGAGTGGGCTTGATTCTCTCCTGGGTTTGGGCACCAATGAAGGAAAGTCTGCCTTGAGTGGGTTTTAGCGTTGCCTGGTGCCCATAATTCCCACTTTGCCTGACAAATGCATGTTTAACTTTGTGGGTACATTTAGCCTTCTGACATTTTAGAATGGTTAACTTAATCAAAATAGTGATCTTATCTTCTATTTTACATGGGTGTACAAGTTTAACTGCTAATTTCATTTATGAGATATATGCAGTGGCTTTCACCTTCTCTTGATTAAATGTAATTTGATCAGAATAAGATCTCTGGATCACTCAGGATACCATGCCTACTATTATGGAGTGGAATTTCCTCCCTGTATTTCAAGTTCTTTATCATCACAATGATGAGGTGTGCATCTGGCAGACTTGTTACTTAATTCCAGGCCAGCTTTGGGTTTGGTGTGGGGCTGAAGGGGTTAAACCTGAGGATGTGGGTGGCAATTTGGGGTTTATAGATAGCCTGTGCACGTTGTACTACTTTTTATTATGAAGGTAACTTAGTAGTGCATGAGCAACAAGTCTTTCCTTACTTGTGCACTTTATGTGCAGCTGCAGCATGCAGTTTGCAAAGTTTTTTTTTTAACTCACTTTAACGAAAGCTATTTTTCACCAAAACTCTTTATTCTGTTGTGTGCGGCACTATTGATGATTTTCTATCTGCTTCCTTGAATTCTCCCTATGTGATAAGGTAAGAGGAGGATTTGACTCTTAGTAAAACAAGGATTTCATTTTTGGATACAGTAACAAAAGAAAAAATTGGTATTTTGACCAAAAGTTTAAAAGACATCTCTAAAACCCAGTAGGTGATGGCAATATTCTTCTAGATGGTGTTCACCTATGGTTCTTAAGTAGAGCTCATCACTTTCAGCCAATGTATCTAATGAGATGGGGAAATCAGATCTATTCAGTACAAATGTACAGAGCAGTGAGCCACAAGACACATGTAAAATGGCCTGACAAAGAGAATTTTAGTACAAGTCAGATAGGAGTTCAGGGATAGAAGTAACTTTATGTCTAACTAAAGTGAAGTACTTTTTCTACATAGATTTATTTTATCTTAGTGCAGGAGATGATGATGATGTGATGAAAATTGCTTACATATGTTGCTATTCTTGTTTTTATTGTCTCTCTTTCTTTCTTTCTTGGCAGTCACTCAATAACGAGTAGGATGTCTGCATATCTCCCATTTATGAGTCCGTTGATGGCTGATCAGACCTATTCTGGAGCTGCAGGTCTTATCACAGAAGAGGCAGGTGTTGGTAGATGTTGGAGGGGCATGGGGCAGTTTTTGATACACTTCTCTTCTCTGCCTCTCCTTGTCTGCACTGTGGCAGAGCCTCTCAGATTGTGCCAGCCTCTCATGGATTACCATTCTCCACTGGGAATGGTCTTGGGCAAGGTTCTCCCAGATGTCGACACCGATGCTGCACTTGTTCATGTGTATCTTCGGTATGTCCTTATATCACTTCTGCTGGCCCCCCAGTGCTCCTCTCTCTGTCCTCCAACTCAGAAAACAGAATCTGTTCTGGGGGGCACCGATCAGACATCTGACAACCAGTCCAATGAAATTGTTCTTGAATGATAATGGCTTTAATGCTGGTCATGTTTGACTCTTCCAGGATGGTAGCATTCGTGTGCTTATCCTCCCAAGAGATATTTAGGATTCTCCTGAGGCAGTGTTGATGATATCATTCAAGTGCCTTCAAATGACGCTTGTATGTTGTTCAGGTTTCACATGCATATAGTGTGTTGGAACAACCACTGCATGGTACACAAGGAGCTTTGTCTTGGAATAGATGTCCTGGTTCTCAAAGACCCTTTTTCTCAGGCAGGTGAAAGCAGAGCTTGCACTGCTCAGATGATCCTGGATTTCTGCATCAATGTTGACTTTAATGGAAAGATGACTTCCAAGTACGAGAAGTGCTCAGTTGCAGTGGGGGGAATAGCTTAGTGGTTTGAGCATTAGCCTGATAAACCTAGGGTTGTGAGCTCACTCCTTGAGGGGGCTGTTCAGTCGTCTGTAACAAATAGATTTAAAGTAAAAAACTATCAGAAATGGTAATAGGCCCTGCTGAGAGTATGGGGGATTGGACTCAATGAGATCTGAAAGTCCATTCTCGTTCTATGAAATAGGTTCATCTCCATATACATGTCTTCCATAAATTCTCCATTGACTTCAATAGAAGGTGAGTGGGATTGTCCTGTTGGTGGAGCACCTTAGTCTTTTTGATGTTCAGTGTGAGGCCGAGATTCTCATATGTTTCCGTGAAGGTACATACAATGGTCTGAAGGGCTGTGGGAGGAACAGCAACAACCTTATTGGCATCCGCATACTGAAGCTCCATGATGGAGGGCTGGGAGGTCTTGCTTTTAGCCTTCAGTCTCCTGCAACTGAAAAGCTTCCCGTTCATTCTATAGACAATTTTCACACCATCTGGAAGCTTGCCATCAATGAGGTGAAGGATCATGATGACGAAGATGGAGAACAGCAATGGGGCAATGACACAGCCTTGCTTGACTCCTGTTCTGATCTCAAAGGGGTCACTTTGGGATCTGTTGTTGCTCTGTACTGTGGTAGTCATGTGGTTGTGAAGCAGCCTTAAGATGCTAATGAATTTTTTGGAGCAGACGATCTTTGAGAGGATGGTCCACGGGGTACTACAACTGACTGAGTTGAATGCTTTGGTCAGGTCAATGAAACTCATACACAAGGCTTGCTTGTGTTCACAACATGTTTCTTGCAGTGGCTGGGCAGTGAAGATCATGTCTGCTGTTACTTGGAAAGGTTGGAAGCCACACTGGGATTCTGGGAGAATTTCTGCTGAGAGTGGCAGGAGCCGGTTTGCAAGGATTCGAGCTAAGATTGTCCCTGCTGTTGCCAGGAGGGAGGTAACATGATAATTCCCACACTCTGACCTGTTGCTCTTCTTGAAAAGACTGATGATCAGTGTGTCTCTGAAATCTCATCGTATCTGCTCCCTATCCCAGACCTTGAGACTCAGGAGGTGGAGATGTTTGGGGAGCTCTGGCCCACCTTCTTTGAAGACTTCGGTGTGGGTTCCATCTAATCTAGTTGCCTTGTTGCATTTCATTGCTTTAATAGCTTGGACCTCACTCAGGGTAGGAAGTGTTGCAAGATCATCTGTAGGCAGTTGCTGAGGAATTTGGTCAAGGGATTCTAGGACCACAGTGGAGGGGTGGTTCAAGAGCTCATTATAGCGCTCCCTCCAGTGAGGAGCAATAGCTTCATTGTCTTCAAAGAGCTGGCTACCATCCTTTGATCTCAGGGGATTGATCCCATGGTTTCTTGGTCCATAAACAGCTTTGGTAGTGGTAGCATTGAAGAAAACTCTTGCATCATTGATGTCTGCGAGACGCTGGAGTTCTCGTGCCTTCTCAGTCCACCACTGGTTTTTTCAGAGTCCTTGCCCTACTCTCCAGATTGCCACCTTGTCATGGTGAGTGGGCTTGTATGTTCCAGTGAACCCAAGAGCGATGCTGCAAGGAGTCTTGTGCTCCCAGCAGGGTCACCCATGGAGGCAAAATCAAGGGGGAGGGTCCAAACAAAGTCTACAATGGCTGTGAAGGAGGATGAAGGCTGCAGCAGACAGGAGACTCCCAGTTGTTGTGGTTTCCATGCCATTGGACCTGAGTTCTCTGTCCATCAAGAACCATGTGGTGGCTACAGTGCAACAGTCCTCCCACATTAAAAGAAGTCACGCACAAGAGTCTTCCTCTGTGCACAACTCTGTGTTATTGTTATTCTTATGCATCATGCCTATGACCCCTAGTCATAACCACAGATTCCCCTGTGCTTGGTGCTGCACAAACAAATAACAAAAAGTGTCTCTGCCCTGCAAAGAGCTTGCAGTCTAAGTATGACACAACACATGAATACAGGCAGACACCAGGAGAGTACAAGAAAACTCAGGAAATCATGAGGCAATACTTGTCACCATGTATCAGAGAGGTAGCCATGCTAGTCTGTATCTTCAACAACAACAAGAAGCCATGTGGCACTTTATAGACTAATAGATATTTTGGAGCATAAGCATTCATGGGCAAAGACTCACTTCATCAGATGCATGAGTGTGGGGGACGGGAATTTCAGAGGAGTATTTAAAGAGTGCGGTCCCAGTAAAAGGGAAGGCCAGAGCTGACAAGGTCCATTCAGTCAGGGTGGAAATGGCCCATTATCAATAGTATACATCAAGAGAGGAGAAAAAACAAGTCAGATCAGTCGGGGGGATGTGTCCCATTCTCAGAATCTAATGTGGATGTGGAAGTTCCCTGGAAGTTCACACCTCCACATTAGAATCTGACAGTGGGCCACTTCCGCCCCGCCGACTGATCTGAGTTGTTTTTCACATCTGCTCATAGGAATAAGGGGACTTCGAAGTAGGCGGGATCCTTTCGAAAAGGAGCCCTGTCTGGATGAGCCGTGCAGTGGCGAGCCGCGTCAATTTCGAAGTGCCGCGGGTGCCCGCATGCTAATGAGGCACTGAATATGTATTTCAGCACTTCATTAGTAAACTTCAAAATGGTCATTTGCATGGCAAATTTGAAGTTTTTGGCTAGTGTAGACGTAGCCCTAGTGTTATGGCCTCATTGGAGGCAAGAGTCCAGATCTTAAATAGTGAATGAGAGATGATAGGTAAGTTGGGGACAGACTGTGAAGGGCCTTGAAAACTAAGAGAAGGGGGAACTAGTGGAAGCATGTAGAGAAAAGGAAACAAGGAAAATTTTCTCTGTAGTAGGATTCTGAACGGACACAAGTGGGACAAGGTCTCTGAGAGGAGAATTTTAGATCTTAAAGATGGTATGCAAAAAGAATCATTCAAAATTTAGACAGAGGCTAGACGATGAGGAACTAGGGAGAGGTCCAAGTCACAAATGATGCCCAGGTTGCAGTTGTAAGTAACACACAATGGCATTGTGCACAGTGGTCAAGAAAGGAGGTAGTACAGAGGACTTGGGAGTAGAGAGAAATTAAGAGCTTTGTCTTAGCCATATGAAGCTTGAGCCAACAGACAGGAAAGGAGATGTCAGAAAGACAGGCCAAGATTTTTGTTTGGACAAATGGAGACAGGTCTGGATCAGAGAAGTAGATATCTGTGTTGTCAGCCTAAAGATGCTAGTTGAATTGTTTGTTGCATAATATTTGCATTGTTTTTGCATAATATCCAGCACCATGGGGCTTCTGTCTCATCTAGGACATCTAGGTGCTACTGTGTTACAAATAAGTAATAACATAAAGCCAATAGTCCATCTAGTCAAGGATCTTGCCTGACGATAGTGGCCAATGCCTGGTTTTTCAGAAGGAATAAACAGAACAGATAATCAATCTTCAAGGTAATCATGGGTCATTCCCAGCTTTTGGCAAAAAGAGGCTAGAAACACTCAATGCAGTGCTGCTTGAACATGCCTGCTCATAGAATTGTTTCTATTTTGAGAAACAGATCTCATAGAGGGAAACAGTATATGCAGGCATGAACCCTGAGACACACTGTAAGCTGTTGCCCCCACCCCTCTGCCCAGATCTGCCAACAATGCTGCTGGATCTTCACAAGTACTGGGTTTTTGAATGAAACGATGTTGGGAAAAAGTAGTGGAATGGTGCTGACTCATGAAAGGAACAAGCATCAACTGCAGGGATCAGGAGTTTATAGGAAATGTTCCCTCTAATTTTTTTCCATCCACAGACAGAATAAATTTTGTTATGTACACTGAGGCATGTGTGGATGTGCCCCACAGTATAAATACATACTGCTGACTCTGGGCATTTTGCTGATGAGCTGGATGGCACCTGATTCTCTCCTGGGTGGCTACCCAAGCACTCAACTTAGAGGAAGCCCTCCTTACAGGGAGCAGATATTGCACTGTTTCTTTCAAAGCTCTGAGATAGGCACCTTAGCAGAGAGGTGGTGCTATCTCAAGAAAGGAGGCTTGTAGTAGCTAAGGAACTGTAGCTGAGAGTCAAGGCAGGAATCAGCAGTAGCACAGAGGAACAGAAGAGTGTCACAGAGGTTACAGCGACACTCGAAGTAACTTACACAATTTGTATTGTGCAAATTGCATAATTTATTTCAAGTTAACTTATTTTGAACTCACTGATGTCCACATGGCACCAAAGTTTGAAATAAGTGGTTATTTTGATGTTTCCGCTTCCCCTTGTATGCCGAGGTGTACCAGAACCGTAATACGGCACTCAGAATAGGGCTATTATTTCAAGTGTGGTATGTAGCCACAGAGTTGCTATTTTGGGATACAATTGTAACTATAGTGTAGCCATAGCCAGGGTGAATATATGGAGTAAGCACACAAAGAGGACAGAGGATAAAAAATTAACTCTGGGGATGTTAAATAAAAACCCTCCAAATTAATAAAACAATTATTAACGGACAGCAGAGGAATAATAGTTCAGGTGACCATACTCATGATAATGTGTACAGACAGTACTTCAATGTTGGATTAACCAGGATGATATCTTCACTAGCCTAAATTACTTAAGCAAATTATTTTCTAAACCTTAGCGCTGTGTGTCTGTCCAGCAGAAAGCTGGAAGCTGATATGTACCCAATGATAATTATTCTTAAAATCTGTCAAGACCTGGACACATGGGCTACGTCTACAAGTGAACACTACATTGAAATAGCCTATTTTGATGTAGCGATATCGAAATAGGCTATTTCAATGAATAACGTGTACACGTCCTCCAGGGCTGGCAACGTTGACATTGAACGTCGACATTGGGCAGCACCACATTGAAATAAGCGCTGTGAGGGAACATCTACACGCCAAAGTAGCACACATCGAAATAAGGGTGCCAGGAACAGCTGCAGACAGGGTCACAGGGAGGACTAGCGCTTCCGGGGCAACAGCTAGCCGCTCCCCTAAAGGGCCCCTCCCAGACACACTCAGCCGGCACAGCACGCGCTCTGCAGAGCCATAGGCACATACACCTCGAGCGATGCAGTCATGGATCCCCAGCAGCAGCAGCAGCAGCAGCCAGAGGTCCACACAGCCGTCCCTGCAGGAGCAGTGCTCACCCTGCTCCATGCCATGCAGGAGGCAGCTGAGCACCTCCTTGCCACAGAGGAGGAGCTGCCCACAGGGGAGGAGGACGCAACCCCCAACCCTGCAGCACCCCGCCCCCCTCCCCCCAGCGCACACGCCGCTGGCTGTGGAGCTACCCCACGAGCACCGACTGGTGGGAGCAGCTGGTGCTTGGAGAGTGGGACGATGACCGCTGGCTCCAGAACTTTTGGATGAGCCGGCAGATATTTCTGGAGCTCTGTCAGTGGTTCACCCCCGCACTGAGGCACCAGGACACCGCCATGCGGTGTGCCCTCAGCATCGAGAAACAGGTCTGCATCGCTGTCTGGAAGCTGGCCACTCCAGACAGCTACCGATCCGTGGGCCAGCAGTTTGGCGTCGGCAAGGCCACCGTCGGGGATGTCCTCATGGAGGTAAGAGGACCCACGGGGGGAGGGGGAAGCAGCCCTGGCAGGGGATGGGGGGGAGGCAGCCCTGGCAGGGGAGGGGAGGGGAGGGGGGCCCTGGCAGGGGAGGGCCACACACACCCTGCACACCCCTCATTGGTGCTCTCCCATGTGCTTCCCCTGCAGGTTGTCCATGCCATCAACGCCCTGCTCCTCCACAGGCTCATGAGGCTTGGGGACCCGGATGCCGCCATCGCGGGCTTTGCCACCCTGGGCTTCCCCAATTGCTTCGGGGCTCTGGATGGGACTCACATCCCCATCCGCGCCCCAGAACACAGTGGAGGACGCTACTTAAACAGGAAGGGCTACCACTCAGTGGTCCTCCAGGCCTTGGTGGACAGCCGGGGCCATTTCCTGGACATATATGTGGGCTGGCCTGGCAGCACCCATGACACCCGGGTATTCCGGAACTCGGGCCTGTGCTGCCGGCTGGAGGCGGGGACCTACATCCCCCAGCGGGAGATCCGTGTGGGGGACACCACCATGCCCCTCTGCGTCATCGCAAATGCGGCATACCCCCTCCAGCCCTGGCTCATGCACCCATACACGGGCCATCTGTCTGCCAGCCAGGAGCGCTTCAACCAGCGGCTGAACCACGTGCACCAGGTGATGGAGCGCACATTTGGCTGCCTCAAAGGGCACTGGAGGTGTCTCCTCACCCGCCTTGATGTGGGTCCCACCAACATCCCCCAGATTGTGGGCGCATGCAGCGCCCTCCACAACCTCGTGGAGAGCAAGGGGGAGGCCTTCTTTCAGGGCTGTGCTGTGGAGTCCTGCAGGACCGATGTGCAGCCACCCGCTGCCCCCAGTCGCCAGGTGGACCCCGAAGGGACCCGGGTCTGGGAGGCCCTGCGGGCCCAGTTCGATGAGACCACGGGGTGAATGCTGGCAGGCCCCCCACTGCCCCCCCATCCTCCACAACACTCCCTGCCCCTACGCCCACACCACAGAGCACCCAAGAGCACCCCCCCCACTTTTCTTGTAAATAAAAGCAGACAGTTGTTCATCAAATCAAATATCTGTAGAACTCTTATTATTATTATCAACAAGACTAACTATTTACAGGCAAAATCTAACTTATATATATATGTATTATAAATAGGGATAAGATGAAAGGGGAAGACAAGGAAGGGGAGAACTATGTACATGGGGAGGCAAGGATCAGCATAGTAACAGGGGTCAAATATACAAACTATTAACAAAATAACCTAAAACTGGAGGGAATATATACAAAGGGGGGGGCACATCCTGGGCCCCACACCCCCTAATGTCCAGCACTGGGGGTGGGCAGCTGGGATCCCCGCCTCGGCCTCAGCCCTGGCCGGGGCTGGCTGGGGGCTGGGCGGACCGGGAGATACGGCTGGCGGGTTTCAGCTGGCCCCAGGTCCCCCTCGGCGGAAGGGCCCTCGGTGGTGGGTGGCAGTGCGACGGCGGACAGCGCAGCGACTGCAGCAGCGGGTGTAGCAGCAGGTGGAGCAGGCAGGGCGGGCGCGGCGGCGGCCAGTGCGGCATGGGGGGCCAGGTAGTCGGCGATACAGTTGAAGGTCTGCATGAAGGCCCCCCATGCCTCCTGGCACCAGGCCAGCGCCTGCTCCTGCAGCTGGAGGCGGTGCTCCTCCACCTGCAGCCGCTGCTCGGCGACCTCCAGCTGCCGATGGTGGAGGGCCAGCAGCTGGGGGTCCGTCGCCGTCAGGTGGTGGTGCTGGGTCCGCTGTCTTCCCTGCCATGGGGCTGGTCGGTCCTCCGCCGAGGGGCTGGCCTGGACTGATGGCCCCGGGGGGCTGTCCAGGACCACTGACGCCTCACCGGCGCTCTCCGGTCCTTCCGATGGTGCAGCTGTGGAACACAGGAGGTGGGGAAGAAGAGTGGAGACAGCCGTTAGTGTGGGCCCCGACCCTTGTCCCCCCACCCCTGTGCTGCAGGTTCCCCATCCCTGTCCCCGGGAGATGCTGCTGTGATGGGGTTCAGGGGTCCCCCTGCACTGCACCCCATCTGCTGGCAGGAGTGACTCTCACTCAGCAGGTACGACAGGAGGTTTATTAGGCAACAGATGCCCAGTTTCTCCCAGAAGCGACAGTACAGCAGTCAGAGACAGTCCTTCCAACCCGTCCTGGGGAGAAGACCCCGAGGGGTGCCCCTCTGGGGTGTAGCTTTCCCCTCCTCAGGCTGGCTGCCTTCTAGCTCTGCCTTCCCCTAGCCTCTAACTGCCGCCCCCGATTCAAACCCAGCTTGGCTCCTCCCTCCTCTTTGTTCAGGGCAGAGGTGTAACCTGCCAGTTGTAGCCCCAGGGTCACCCTTAGCCACTGGGAGCTATTCTGCTTGTTTCTCATATGTAGCCTGAGTCTCGCATTTGCACTCCTCCCACTCCATCACATGCTGCTGCTGCTGCTGCTGCTGCTGCTGGGTGTCCCACCCCTCCGGGGGACTCTAGAGGTTCCACTCCCCCCAGCCCCGGGGATGGGGCATGGCACTGTTGTGCTGGGGGGGCAGGGGCTGATGCACTCTTCTGAGGGACATGCCACTGCTGTCCTTGGGGCCATGGTCATCTGGGCATGTGGAGGGCCCTGGTCATATCTATTACCCCCGGCCCTCAACCCCGGGGGTGTGCACCGGGGGGGTACATACCTGACGGTCCACTCCCATGGTCAGGGGACACCCGGGGGACGGACGCCCAGCTAGAGCTCCGCGATGGGATGGCGATCCTCAGGCCGGCGTCACTCGAGGAGGACTCCCCCTCCTCCTCCTCCTCCTCCTCCGGTGCCCCAGGGCTGGGCTCCTGGGGGGGTCCCCGGGGTGCGGGGCTTGCCTCCGGGGCGGACTCCTCCTCCGGGGCCTGCTGGGGCTCCTCGGCCGAGGTATCAAGAGTGGCCAGAGGGGAGGAGGTGTGCCGGGGGCCCAGGATGTCCCTGAGCTCCCTGTAAAAGGGGCAAGTGATGGGGGCGGCCCCCGATCGGCCGGCCGCATCCCGGGCCCGGGCGTAACCGTGCCGCAGCTCCTTCACTTTACTCCGGACATGATCCGGAGTGCAGGCAGGGTGACCCCGGGCGGCCAGGCCCTCGGCCAGCCGAGCGAATGCATCCACGTTCCGCCTCTTGCTCCCCATTACCTGGAGCACCTCCTCCTCGTTCCAGAGCCCCAGCAGGTCCCGAAGCTCGGCCTCCGTCCAGGAGGGGCTCCACTGCCGCTTCACTGCCTGGCTCCTGGGCTGGGAGCCCTGGCTCCCCTTGGGGGGGTCCCCTGGGTGCACTGAGGGGGCTGGCGTGCGGCCATCGCAGCTGGGGGGCGTCTGGGGTGGCTGAGGGACGTGCAGGCTGGCCGTGTCTGGGCTGCTGCCTGCACGTTCTCTCACCTTCCTGCACAGGAAGAGAGGGGGCGGGGAGCTTTAAGGGGCCGCTCCATGCAGCCACCATTGAGCTCAGGGGCTGGAGAGAGTGTCTCTCAACCCCTCAGCTGATGGCCGCCATGGAGGACTCCGCAATTTTGATGTTGTGGGACGCACAACGACTACATGTTCCCTACTTCGACGTTGCACGTTGAAGTAGGGCGCTATTCCCATCTCCTCATGGGGTTAGCGACTTCGACGTCTCGCCGCCTAACGTTGATGTTAACTTTGAAATAGCGCCCAACAGCTGCGTCTACATGTGCACGCTACTTCGAAGTAGCGGCAGTAACTTCGAAATAGCGCCCGTCACGTCTACACGTGTTGGGCGCTATTTCGAAGTTGAAATCGACGTTAGGTGGCGAGACGTCGAAGTCGCTAACCCCATGAGGGGATGGGAATAGCGCCCTACTTCGACATTCAACATCGAAGTAGGGACGTGTAGACGATCCGCGTCCCGCAACATCGAAATAGCGGGGTCCTCCATGGCGGCCATCAGCTGGGGGGTTGAGAGATACTCTCTCTCCAGCCCTTGCGGGGCTCTGTGGTCACCGTGGGCAGCAGCCCTTAGCCCAGGGCTTCTGGCTGCTGCTGCTGCAGCTGGGGGTCCGTGCTGCATATACAGGGTCTGCAACTAGTTGTTGGCTCTGTGTATCTTGCACTGTTTAATGAAAGTGTGTCTGGGAGGGGCCCTTTAAGGGAGTGACTTGCTGTTGAGTCCGCCCCGTGACCCTGTCTGCAGCTGTGCCTGGCTCCCTTATTTCGATGTGTGCTACTTTGGCGTGTAGACGTTCCCTCGCTGTGCCTATTTCGATTGTTGGGCTGAGCAACGTCGAAGTTGAACATCGACGTTGCCAGCCCTGGAGGACGTGTAGACGTTATTCATCGAAATAGCCTATTTCGATGTCGCAACATCGAACTAAGCTATTTCGAAGTTGGGTGCACGTGTAGACGTAGCCAACATGTGCAGCTGTGACGGGCGCTATTTCAAAGTTGGCACCGCTACTTCGAAGTAGCATGCACATGTAGACGCAGCTATGTAAAGTTAAATTAATCTCTTAAAAACTCTCGTTCTGGAAATATTCTCCTCCAAGTAATCTCTGATTAACTTGCTGAAAACTTTTATTCAGTGATGATTCAGGGAGAAGAACTAGTTTGTTCATGCAAAAATGTGGTACACCTATGAAAAACAGCACATCTTTTAGATGTTGTTCTCTGAGCACCATATACAACAGTCTTTTTCTTTGAGCCAGTAAGATACCTAACTCTTCCCTAATGCAGTGGTTCCCAACCTTTTTGGTAACATGGCACACTTCAATGAGACAAACATTTCCACGGCACACCCACTTGTTTCAGCTGAATCTTATAAATGTCACATTTATGAACATTTATTTTGATTACAGTCTTACTCTAGAGGTTTGCAACACAGTAGTGCCTATAACAAGCTAAACAATGATTAAATGCCTTAATGTTTCAAATCCACCATGGAATGCATCGTCTTAGACAGTGAGTACAGATGCATTTTCAATATCTGCTCAACGCCATGCTAGGGATGTTGAGTAACTGAGATTCCCTTCCCACCCAGCCAATTGGAGGCAGGATGTGGCATTTAGACACGGTCCCAGCTCCACCAGGTTCCTGCCCTCCCTGCCTTCCCCTTGAGGAGTGGGGGTGACCTACCCGCCAGCTTGTTTGGACCAGAAAGCAGCATTTCAGCTGTCTCCCAGTGCAAACGCTGTCTTGCGAAGTTGGCATTGCCCCTTATGGTGGCTCTGCAAAGGGCCAGCACAGGGGAATACTAATAAAATCCGCACCAGCTTGGACTCAGGCAGCCTTGCACCTTGAACCCCAGCTGGCGTAGGGTCATCAGTTTCCCTTCGTGGTGGCTCAGCAAAGAGACACAGCGAAGGGAAATTGATGAAATTTCATGGTGCACTTGGACAGTTCTCAGGGCACACTGGTTGAAAACTAGTGCCCTAATGACACAGTGACCCTCTGATATTGTGATGAACATCATCCATCAACTGAAATTATTGAATCTCTATCAGCTACTGTCCCAGGTCCCGGAAAGAACCCCTCCTGACCATCCACTGGGGCTGCTTTGAGGGGAATCCAAGCCTCTGTGCTCTGGATCTTTTTGGGGTATAACATGCTCCTGGAGCTGACTGGAGTCTAGACACTGACCTGTTCCTGGGGTCCCTAGACACATTCTCAGGGTGCAAACCTCTACCTAGCAGTTCCCTCTGAGTGTTAGAATCTGCTGGCCAGCTGCCTAGTCTCTCCTGCTGCAGCACTGACCTTTCAGACCCTTCAGTATTTAAATGCATCTGTCTCCCAAATTCCATCTCAAAGATATAAAGCTGCTGGTTTACAGTTCAGCTCCCACAGGGGCATGCAGAAGATATAAATCAATCAATGCATACACTCATACATTTTGCTCAGGGTTGAATACTTTTGTGTTTAAATGTACAAAGCATCCGAGAGTACAGATCATACAAAAGAATGAACTATAAATGCTTCTGTTTTCTAACCACTCCCAGGCATTTTGAGGCTAGAGTTTGAGTCCTTTGAGGTGTTCAGAATCCTTTAAGCCACCTGGCCTCAGGAAAGTGGGCAAGGGGTCTCTACCCTTCCCCATGAGATTGCTACCTACTGCGAGACCTGTCTTTCTTGGAGTCCCTCACTCAACTTCTGTTATTTCCTCTCTCTCTCTCCCTATATTGCCTCTCCCTGTCTGGTCCCTCTTCCTGCACATTTCTTCATTCTAGACCATGGTTTCCCAAACTAGTGGGGCACGAAGAAATTCCAGGGGGGGAGGAGTGTGAGGCAACCCAGTCCCGCCCCGCATTATTCCCCTCAACTGAAGATAGAGCTGGCCTTTGCTTCCAGCTCTCAGCCCCTGCCATTTTATGTGCGTGACCTGGTGCAGCCACTATAAAAAGCAGGCAGCCAGCGAAGACCCACATGGAGCTAGCTACCTCCTGCAAAGATAAGTGAGTGTGTGTTGGAGGGCAGGAGGAGGATGGGATTAGATGGGAGACTGGAGGTGCCTGGCTCAGGTAAGGGGAATGGGGATGGGGTAAGAGCGGGGGCTGGGGGTGCCTGGCTTTGTGGGATGGGAGGGGCTCGGGCGGGTGGCCTATGGGACTTGTGGGACTTAGGCAACCAGCTGGCTTGTGGAAATTGCAGTACTTGGGCAGCTGGCCCCAGCATCGCAGGGTTCAGGCAGCTCAGGCCAGGTGGTTAGGCCTCCAGTCTTGACATAATTTTCAAATTTCACTGTGGTTGAATTGATACCGATAAAACATCTTACAGGCAGGAGGCATCTGTGCAGAGAGATGCTTGGATTTTCCTTTTTTAGTGTAGCTGCACACATCCAAAAATCAGGAACTCTTGAGGGTCCTGGACTAGGGTTCCACTTGTAACAAATATTGCTTGAAAACTGATAATGCTTTTCCACTGTTTTAGAAGCTGTTTCATAGATCACCCTCAAGCGATACAAAAGCCACTATTTCCTTACTGATGTCTAGAGGAGCGATCCAAAACACAGCACCTCATTCTAGTGTTATCATAGAACGAGACTCTGCTTTTTATTCACTGTCCTGCAGGAGGAATATGTTCAGGCTTTCACTCACAATCCCTCCTAAAGTTCCCAGAACAGGAGAGAACATGCCTATGGTATCAACCCCCTCAGGAGCATGAACCACACATTGCCATCCAGGGTTGTGCTGGCAATCCAAAGGCAAGCAGCACATCTGTGGACCTTTTTCTATTCCATGTTAGTACCTCTAAACTGATTAGGCCACCTACTGGTCACAAGGAAGCACTGATCAGAGTGTGCAGAAATTATACACCTCTGGCTGCCCTGCTGAGGGGGAGAAAGTAAGTCTTTGCATCATACACTTCCCAACACTGATTCCAGGTGAGAAACAGCAGGAACTGTCCACTGATGGTTTTGGCCAGGATTGTAGAACACACTGGTATTTTATTTATAAGAAATAAATGTTCATGGTACAGAAGACTCAAGCATAAACACCTCAAATAAATCACTCCTGTGATATACGTACATGGCACCCGTGGTGTTTATCCTCTATAATAAGTGCTAGAAAACTATTTTCCATAAACTGTGCAATACAAAATACATTTGCAAAATTCTAATATCTGTCAATTATTTTATTTCTGCACTAAATGTAAATGTATTCAACTGTAATAACAAATGGCAACTTGCTTCCCTGCTTCTGTTGCTTTATTATTATTATTAGTGGGCACTACTACAACTTGAAAAACAATAACGTGATACTGTCAGCCATCGGCTAAGTCCACAGTGGAATTCTCGGTCAAACTCCATTTTTAACTTGTGCACCCTCACCCTGCTCCCAGATAGCATGTGCTATGAGAAACATAACATTTGACCTTTATAATGTGTAAGTTCTGTGCCTCTAAGAAATTGCCTCATCCTCCATGGAATATGCTGGCACCTGATGTTCCCTTGGATGCTCAATCTAACATTTTCCCAGATGGGTGCATTAAGGAGTTGAGCTCAGGGCATCTTTCATGGAGTATTCTTAGTTCTGGAACACACTTCCTCTTAGGTCCAACTGAGGCCAAATTTGTGGACCTGCAGAATATGTTACAAGATAACTTGAGAAGAGATTATCTGGGTTGAAAATATTTAGTTGTTTGGTAAATGCTTTTGCTCCAGTAGTTTTTGTACGTATTTTGAAATCAATAGCATGATTTTAAATAATTTGGGGTTTCTCTACCAAGAGTTCATATCCTTACATGGTACAAAAGATTAGTTATGAAAAAAAAAAACCAAGATGCTTATGAATCAGCTTCTTTTCCACAAACACAGTGCAAGTATACACTGACTTGACAGTGAAATATTGTAACCGCTATGATCAGTGTGAATTTGCTATTGTTAAAAAATATTTTACTTATATAGTGAAAATTGTGTTTTAGTGCTGTATAGCTATAGTAGAAAAATCTTTTAATTGATGGGTTTATAATCTATAAGCCAATAGACAGAGTGATAAAAAATGGGATGTAAAAAAAGCAAGATGAATGGTCAAGGTGCGCAAGATAATATTAGTCCAAATTCTGTTGATTAGAGAGACAAACTTTCAAGCTTACACAGGTGCTTTCGTAAGCTCTGTGTAAGTGCACAAGTCTAGTAAAATATATTATCTAACACACTGTTTCTTTCTAACATTCTGGGATTAATATGGTTACAACACAGCAGATGACCAAATAGTCATGCTCAGTACAGTGCCTGCTAGTTGCACAGGTACTATTACTAATAATAATTATTATTATTATTTGATATTCAATTAAATAGCAGAATATTACTATGAAATCATTATAAAATTCATGAAGTTCCAAAATGTGAGGTTCCCATGTCATTTTGATTTTTAAAAATACAGTAGTACAGTATCATGAAAATCCTGCAACATGGTATTGATTTTGGTTTAAAATGGGACTATTTTAGAGTTAAAAGTGGTCCTTTGTAATCAGAAATGGTTTCATTTTAACAGAAATCTTTTTCAAAATTTCAGATTTGAATATTCTTTGAATCTAAACAATTATTTATTTAGAAAGTGTTTGTTTCTTTCAAAACCTCTGTTTTAGCCTATTTCACAAAAAGCAATGGCTTTTGGATCTTAAAGTAACTTGAATTTTTAGTTTCCTACCTCCACTGGGGCAGCAGTAGTAGTAAGAAAGCAAGTTAATTTATGAAGTGAAATGTGTGAGGAACCAGGAAGAGACTCTGGAGTAATTCCAGGAAGGAGGTAAGGCTGCCTGCAACATGGGGAGAGAACTTTTTTCTTTTTTAACAGATGTTGAAAGGAATCCAGGAAAGCTAGGGAGGTGCAAGAGTCCTCATCTAAAAGGAAATGTGGAGTAGGAGTGGGAGAGCTCCCATTCGGTGGGAGGGAGAGATTCAGTTAATTCCCCCTTGCTGTTGTTTTCATTATTTCTGATCTGATCTTTTGGATAGCTATTGTGAACAGCAACATCTTCTAACTGTCATGCAGTTCTCAGAAGTCTTACTGCATGTTTCACTCAGGCTGCGTCTACACGTGCACGCTACTTCGAAGTAGCGGCAGTAACTTCGAAATAGCGCCCGTCACGTCTACACGTGTTGGGCGCTATTTCGAAGTTGAAATCGACGTTAGGCGGCGAGACGTCGAAGTCGCTAACCCCATGAGGGGATGGGAATAGCGCCCTACTTCGACGTTCAACATCGAAGTAGGGACGTGTAGACGATCCGCGTCCCGCAACATCGAAATAGCGGGGTCCTCCATGGCGGCCATCAGCTGGGGGGTTGAGAGATACTCTCTCTCCAGCCCTTGCGGGGCTCTGTGGTCACCGTGGGCAGCAGCCCTTAGCCCAGGGCTTCTGGCTGCTGCTGCTGCAGCTGGGGATCCGTGCTGCATATACAGGGTCTGCAACTAGTTGTTGGCTCTGTGTATCTTGCACTGTTTAATGAAAGTGTGTCTGGGAGGGGCCCTTTAAGGGAGCGACTTGCTGTTGAGTCCGCCCCGTGACCCTGTCTGCAGCTGTGCCTGGCTCCCTTATTTCGATGTGTGCTACTTTGGCGTGTAGACGTTCCCTCGCTGTGCCTATTTCGATGTTGGGCTGAGCAACGTCGAAGTTGAACATCGACGTTGCCAGCCCTGGAGGACGTGTAGACGTTATTCATCGAAATAGCCTATTTCGATGTCGCAACATCGAAATAAGCTATTTCGAAGTTGGGTGCACGTGTAGACGTAGCCTCAGAATGAAATAGGCTGAATAAAGACAATGAAAAAGGACTCAATGAATAGCAACTGCATGTGATCCAGGCTATGTCTCCACTAGGCAAAAGTAAGTGAATTGCTGATATGCAATTTTATCTACAGCAATCGAGTAGCTGTAACTGACGTATCTTCACTTGGCTTACTTGGCTATCCTTACTGAAGAAAGTCAATTGGCAAGTTCTTGCAGTCAATCTCCCTTACTTCTCATGTCTTGCAAGGAGTACAGGGGACAACTGCAACCCCTGACAGGTCAATTTTGCACATCCCTACCAGATACAAGAAACTGAACCACAGAAGATTGACCCTGAGCAGGTTGTTCTTCTGGGCTAGTGTAGACAGAGCCCCAGTCTTACACCAGCAATGGGATGAACTAGAGGGAGAAAGATACCTATATGGCAGGACATAGGGCTGAAGGATAACTGAGTGGCTCTGGACTGGAAATGTTATAGATCTGAAGAAGTGAGTCTATCCCATGAAAGCTCATCACTTAATAAATTATTTTGTTAGTCTTTAAAGTGCTACATGACTGCTTTTTTTTGAGTGGGAACAAGATGACAGAACTTAAATATATTGATCTCCCATACCCAGTTCTATGGCCATCATGCTAAGTTATCATTTTTTGTTTTTCTACATACTTTAGGTTTTTTGCTTCTGAGACAGGTGGAGGAAGAAGTGGAAGAATAAAAGAAAGATGGCATTTGGAGGAGAGAAAGAAAAACTTGTGAACCAGGTGCCAGTGAAGGAAGTCTCCAGAGGTAATTCAGCTGAAAGTCAAATTAATGACAACCAGTTCTTGATGGGTAAGGCATGGCATGCAGGGAAGGGCAAATATAAAAGCTGATTGTGTTTTAGCCCAAGGAAAAAAGTGATAAACAAATCATACCATAGTTGCATGTTTCAATGTCTTGGCACTAAAGCATTAGCACATCATGATTTTGAAGATTTGTATATACTTCTATCCTAATATTTGAACGTGCACATATACCATGTTGGGTTATGACCTTACTAAATCTCATAAGGCAAGTTTAGAGTGAGCTGGTATTGGGGCAGGAGACCTGAGTTATGGCAGGAACCATTATTGCTTGCACAGTACCTGGTAATATTCTGTCCAAAATAATGGCTAAGCATGGTCATGGAAACCAGCACAGTGTGTTTAGGGGGTATCTGTGGAACAGATTGTAAAAACAGAATTCTGATCACTTTGTCTGGGTTTTAAAATATCCCACAACAATTTTAGAGGAAAGTAAGTGTGTTAACCTTTGTGTTATGGCCAGCTTCTTTCATTATGCAGCTATAGTGATACAAATTTGAAAAATGTTTTGGCATCCTTTGAAAGCCTTGTGTATCTATATTTAACATCATTGGTCAGAATTTGCAGAGTTCTGCTCTGATCCTGCAAACACTTTGCATATACTTATTTTTACTACTCATAATATTAAATTAAAGTATGTGTAATGCATTTGCTGTATCACAGCAGAAAATGTTAGGGGCAAAATCCTAATCTCTTTGGGTCAATGCAGGTTTTGAAACTAACTTTAATAGGCCCAGGATTTCACCATGATACTTATATGTGAGTTTGAGAGCCTAAATATAATTGATTTTTAGCAGTGCTGAGCATACACAAAACAAACTGATGTAACTGAATGATGCAAGAATTCAACACCTTTAAAATCAAGTCACTTTTCTATAGGACTGCATCCACACTAGCAAGTTCTTTCAGAGAAGCTGGCCCTTTTTTGAAAGAACACGCAGAGCGTCTACACACAAAATGCGTTCTTCTGATCCAAAATTGAAAGAACGTGGATCTTCTTCCAGAAGCCCTCCTCTGCTTCAGGATCAGGAAGAGTACCTTCTTTTGAAAGCGTCTTTCAAAAAAAAAAAAGTGTGTGTAGATGCTCCACAGTCCCTTTTTGTGAAAGAGCAGTCCTCATGCCACTGGATTTTTCAGTCCCTGGCCCATTCTTTTGAAAGAGTGGGGGCTGTGTGGATACTCCCTATCGAAAGAGCTGATTGATATTTTTATCTGCTTTTTTGTGTGTGGTTGTGCTCTTTCAAAAGGAATTTTTTCAGAAGAGCTCTTCCAGAAGAACTTCTTTTGAAAGATTGCTGTAGTGTAGCTGTGGCCTAGGTGCCTAAATAGCATGCACATGGCTGTACACAGTATGATTTACATAAATTTAAAAAGTAAACAAAAAAGAAAAAGATTTTCCACTATGTTTTGAAAGGGAAAATAGGGAGAGTCCAGCAGCATCTAAGTCTTTGGCATGCTGCCATTGGCAAAGTAAAATGGATCCATAATATCGCATAAAGCCTACCTTACAACACTGCTTCTAGAAACTTGTCCAGTATAAAATCTGTGTTAGCTATGAGAATATCTGTATACCCTATCATGTGAATAAGTTAATTGAGTATTTTTCTCCTAAGAGGCTTTTCTTCCCATTTGGAAGATACCTTAAAGATAAGCAGCAAATAGTTTTATAGTGAACATTGTATTCCTGAAAGATGCTGGATTGTCTGTCCTTGAGGCTGTCCCCACATACTCAGAGAAGAGAAAGTATACGCAATAGGGGGATTAGTTTCTCCATGAGTCATGTCATTGCAACTCTATCCAGAATACGAAAAGCCACCTTTAAAGGTAAAGAAGTAATTTATTCTCAGTATCATTCAATGCTTAGCTTCTTTCCTGTGATTGCTGCCAAGGATGTCATTTAGTGCAAAATATATTAGTGAGGTTTTGGTATAATCTTTAGTCTTAATGGAGCTGAATGGACATCACCAAGCTAGTGTTGCACATAAGCATCAAAATTCCCCTCAGATAGTAACAATCAAAACCAAGCCAGGATGTTTTTGAACTGTAAATGAAAGGTGAACTGTCCAGGTCCCAGACATTTGTAATTGCCCTTTTATTAGCTCAGCTAAAAAATAAACAAAAATATCAGCGGCAAAGAAGGACCTGCAGTGATGGCCTGTCTCCACTGTGGCTGTGAGATAAATGATAAATCAGAGGGGCATGATGGGGGCTAATGAGTTTACTTTTCACCATCTTGTGGAAGGTGCAAGCACAAGTACCTGTTTATAAGGAGCCCTGTAGGATCCTGGGCCAGAGGTCCCATCCGTTGAAGAGGTATGAAAAAAAGAGGGATGGGTGAACAATCACTGCACGTAATTTAATACTTCGTTGCTCTTTGGGCTCCAACCTGCCCGAGCTGCTTTCCCATAACTGCCTAGGGAAAATTAACTGATTGTTTAACATCCAAGGGGAGGTGAAGTGTCATAACCGGGCAACCACACAACAGAAAAGGGCACGGGCAGGGGGAAAGGGTTACAAGCCAGAGGAGGTTAAGAAAAAGGGTGGAGGGCTGAGGTGCCAAAGAGGCCCAGATGAAGTGGAAAAGAGGGGGAAGGCCAGAAAGGATGTTGCCAACTTGGTCTTGTTATGTGGGTCACAAAACCGCTCAACCCGGCCCCAGCTACCCCCTCAGTGCAGCAGCAGGGGCCCTGCATCTGCAACCTCAGGTGTCACCCAGCCCGGGGCGCTGGCAAGAGAAAACCCCTGGGCAGGTCCGGAGAGGAGCAGGGTTTCGCCAGCCCCCTGCTGGGCGGGTCAGGACCTGGCCCCGGCGAGAAGTCGCCGCTGTTTTGGAAATAAGCTGCCGGGAACCCCAAGTGGGGCGGGGGAGGAAAGGGAACGCGGAGACTGGGGCGCGGCCGGGCGCAGAGGGGCGGAGCTGCAGCCGCCGAGCTGAGGATGGCCAGTTAAGGGCTCGGCTGCTTCTCCCTGTACCGGCGGGGTGCCCCGGCGGGGAGCAGGGCCAGGCTCGGTGCCAGCTGCCAGCGCCGCCAGCCGGAGAGAGACAGCCCGCCCCGGGAGCAGCCTCCGCGCCCCTTTCGACGGCAACGGCAGCGGCAGCGGCGGGCTCTGCGCGCTCTCCTGCTCCGCTCGCAGCGGGACCTCGCCCGCCTCTCGCCCGCACCCGGCAGCGGCTGGAGGGGCAGGGCGCTGGGGAAGCCCGGGGCTGGCCCCGCTAGCGGCGCTCTCCCTGCGGCTGCCCCAGCGCGGGGCTGCAAGTGAAGGCGGCCAGCCCGCTCCCCTCCCACCCAACCCGCGGCGGCTCGGCATGAGCGGGCTGAAGGCGACGGACTCGCGGGCGGCCGCCTCGGCCGGGGACGACTCGGCCGGCGCGGAGCGTGACCCCTTTTGCGCGGGGGCGGAGGTGGCGGACCTGGACCTTGACCTGCGCGGACTACTCTGCCGCCGGGGCAGCGGGGAGGAGGAGGAGCAGCTGGCGGAGGAAGAGCGGCGGCGGCGCCCAGAGGCGGGGGAGAGGGGCCCCTCCTGGCGGCCCGGCGGCGGCTCCCCGGCAGAGCGGGACGCGCTGGACAGCGTCCTGGACACCTTCTTGGCTCCCGCGGGCCAGGCCAGCGCTCCCGCCGCGTGGTCCCTCTTCGGGGCCCAGCTCCCCGGCGCGCCCATGAGCGGCCGCTGCGAGCCCCCGAGGGGAGAAGCCGCCCCAGCCCTGCTGGGCAGCCCCCCGCCGCCGCCGCCGCCGCTCCCTGCTGCTTCCCTCTGGCCGGGCGGGGGCGCCCCGGCAGCCGCAGCCACGCGGCCGCCCCAGCCGCAGGGCGAGGGAGCCGCGGAGAGCCTGGCCGGGCCGCACGGCATCCCCGCGGCACTCTCCGAGGATGAGCCCGGCTTTGCCTCCGCCGGCCCCGCGCAGGAGGACGCCGGCTCCGGCGGCTGCCTGGCTCTTGTGCCCGCCCGCGCCGCTGGGCAGCGGCTCGCGGCGGCGGCGGAATCGGGGTCGGATTTCCGCCACGTGCCCATCCTGCCCCTCAACTCGGCCTATCTGGCCGCCAGGACCCGGCAGCTGCTGGACGTGGAGGACTGTGAGAGCTACTTCCTGGGCCGTCGCGCGTCGCCCAGCGGCAGCCCCCGGGGCTCGGCGGCGTGTCCCTACGCGCCGCTCGCCGCCAAGGAGGAGCAGCAGCAGAGCTACGGGGACTTCCCGCCCGCGCTGAAGATCAAGGAGGAAGGGATCGGCGCCGCCGCCTCCTACTTGGGGACCAAGGGCGCGGCAGCCGCGGCCGGGCCGGACTACGCGCTGGTCCCGGCGCAGGGCACAGGGGGCCAGGAGCCCTCCTCTCTCGCGTGCGTCCTGTACAAAAGCGAGGTGTCCGGGCTGGCCGGGTCCTACGGGGAGCCGCTCTGCAGAGCCGAGGGCGGCGCGAGCTGCACGGCTCAGAGGGACAGCCTGCCCTCCACCTCCGCGGGCCCGCAGGCCTTTTGCCAGGCGCTGAACGGCCACCAGCAGCTGGGCTTCCAGCCCGCCGTGTTCAAGGAGAGCCTGCCCCCTGTCTACCCCCACTACATCAACTACGTTAGGTAAGAGCGAAACTTACGCGGGTCTCTTGTCCTACAGCGGCCCAGAGCGCCGCCTTCTCCAGACCCTTGACTTCGACAGGCGCCCCCCTCCCCCTCTTGCAGTAGGATTCATAAGTACATGTGTGCGTGGGGGGTGGTGGTCTTGGACCTTAATTCGGAGGGAGTGATGTTTTGTGGGAGCTTTTGCACAGAACAAGCCCGCAGTCCGGTAGCACTTGAAAGACTAACAAAATAATCAAAATAAAAAGCAGTGAAGTTGCACTTTAAAGACTAGAAAAATAATTTATTAGGTGAGCTTTCGTGGGACAGACCCGCTTCTTCAGACAAAATAATGTGTTAGGTGATGAGCTTTCCTGGGGCAGACCCACTCGCTCAGATCTGGAGAAGGTGCTGTACTGGAAAGGTCTTAGTGCTGTACTGGAAATGACATTTGGAAATAAGACCTTTCCAGTAGAGCACTCACTGTTTCCCGATCTGAAGAAGCGTGTCTGCCCCAGGAAAGCTCATCACCGAATACATTATTTTGTTAGTCTTTCAAGTGCTGCATGACTGCTGGTTGATTTTGTTAGGATACAGACTAAGACAGCTACCTCTCTGTTACTTTTACACAGCGGTGGCAAAAAGTTATTACAGAGGATGCTGCTAAGCTAGTTATTCAGCTGATCTATGTGGCCCTGACACTCTTCTGTGCTAAATCAGATGAAATCCCAAAGGCTGTGCCTAAAGTGAAGACTTCTGGGGAAAAAAAGACTTCAGGGAAGTTTAAGTGAAATGTTTTTTATTAGAGGCATATTACACCTGTTAGAATAAGTTTCACAATAAAAAGAATCTCTAAAAAGAATGTGAGATAATGAAACAGAACAAAAAGAATGAAAGAAAAGGAGTGTCACTTGATCACAACTCCAAAGAGCTTTTACAATAAATGCATGCATTTATAAGACAAGTGTGTTTGCCTTTGCTATGTGCTTTGTGTCATATTTGGAATCTTAGTTCATGTTAGAAGAACTACAGTTTCTCCAATCGTATTCTTGTGACAGTGAAGTTTTAAATGCTGTAGCAAGT
The DNA here is from genome assembly GCF_033958435.1 of Carettochelys insculpta. NCBI lineage: Eukaryota > Metazoa > Chordata > Testudines > Carettochelyidae > Carettochelys > Carettochelys insculpta. Next base: position 36,980,460 of record NC_134137.1, on the reverse strand, counting down.
TTAACCTGTGGGATCCAAATGAGGCTATATATATTATAATGCATACAATGTTGCTTGTTACTGTGTAATGGAGTAACAGGTGATCATTTCTCAAAACCCTTAAAAGGTAAAGATTTCATTCAGATTATATGCAGTTAACTGCTGTGGTGTATTTTACTGGTAGATGTTGTTTATGATTCCGTATTTCTTTAAAACCTACGTGCATGATTTTAGAGGAGCCATTCAATTTCAAGGCAGAAATTAACATGACAATGTCAGAAATGCTGATCAAGTTTATTTATTTATAAATTGTTACATAAAATGGCTCAGTATAAATCTGATATACAGAAATATTACAGCATTTTTAGAAAATTTACTAATGTTAAATACACTTCTAGTTTTTGAGTAAATAACTGTTTGCTAGCAGAATAAATCATTTTTTAGCTGGGAAATACGTCAATAAATAATTATTTATTATCTTTTTTGTGCTCATTAAAATGAGTTAAAAATGAAAATTCTGCCAATGAATTAGGGGATATTAATTATGATATTCATGAATTATCTGCATAACTTGAGGGCCAGTTACCCATTGCCTACGGAAAGAGCTGCTTAAGTTAAATTAGTTTCAGTTCAAGATAGTTTAGATTCAGCAACCAGGGAACTTGCATAGCGGTGATTTTATTCGCATGAGCAGACCCAAAGAAGGATCGGACATCTATTTTGAAGACTCTAGGCAAGAACCTAGCTTTCCTATCTAGTAGCTAAAACATGTGAAAATACTTTTCTCCTACACTAGAGTTTTTGAAGTACTTAAACATTTTAGCTAATGTATTTTAAAGCTATGCCTTTTATCCAAGTCCCAAAGCAAAAACACCTTCAGTGCTGGAACGACTTTAATTATTTTTCTTCTATCCATATCAAATGGCCTTTAGTTTTAAAAGGTAAGCATTAGGACTATCTAATTTCCTTTGGAACTGAAATCACTGTGACCCAGATCAACGGTGAATCTTCTTCAGGGGTCTGTGTCATTCCTGTTAATTTCCTTTCATTTTGAAGGCCAGATACTGAAGTTGGTCAGAGTCCTCAGTACAGTTTTGAGTCATTACCTCAGAAGATTTGTCTGATCTGTGGTGATGAGGCATCTGGGTGCCACTATGGCGTACTTACCTGTGGAAGTTGTAAAGTCTTCTTTAAGAGAGCGATGGAAGGTAGGTCAGATGTTTTTGTTTCTAATTATTTGTAATAAAAGTTCCTGGAGCACATAAGCACTTTATTTTTATCTAGTTTTAAACCAGATCTTTGTAAATGTTAGTGCAGTCATGTTTTGTCCTTGAGAAAAAAAGCAGATACTTGCTGCGTGTGGTAAATTAATAATATTAATATTATGTGCTATACTTCTAATATTATGTGTCTTGTTTTATTTTGGGCTGTGGATTTGGCAGAGACTTATACAAATCCTGCAATTCTTAATCTGTTGCTGACTTCATGAAATGTTATTAAATACCTGCTTCACTTTAAAAATATTTTAATATTGCTGCTTGGCAAAAAACAGCCTTGGTATGAAGCTATGTTCTTTACGCAAATAAAAATTCCCATTGGCTTCATTCTCCCATTAAATCAGTGGTAGTTCTTCTTGTTTATGGCATGTAGAATTGGGCCCTTAAATAATAACAGTTTTAAAATATTGGTTATACTTTCTGTTGAGGACGTGAATAAGGTAATCGAGTCTGAGGTGGTAAAGCAAAATTAATTTTTTAACTTTGAAAATAAGTTACTGCCCAGTGGAGAAAGTATGCTTGGTTTCAATTTTTAAATCAGATTGCATGTGCGATCCTGTATGTCTTGTGTACGCAAAATGTGCACACACCTGTTAAAATAAGTAATGTGTACAAAATGCAAGATTTGATCCTATATTTTTGACAGTACAAGATGCTAAATGAAGGAATATACTCTTCAGTGGTTTTACCTCTTGCCTTTTATCTGTTTATCCTCTCTGCATGTCAAACTAGTATACTAGACTTCTGCATATACACAAAAGCCTTGGTTACAGTATGTTTTCTTTAATAATTGTATACTGCTTTCCATAAAGTTTGTTAAACTTTATGTATAGTAGGGTCCCCAAGTTTGTGAGCTTAAGGTTTGCAAATTCAATTATTCATGAGCAGCCACTTCCCTGGGGCTCTGGGCAGGAGTGCCAACAGCTGCCGCTTCCTGGTGCTTCCGGGTAGGGGAGTGCCAGTGGCTGCCACCTCCCAGGGATCAGGGACAGGGAACACCAGTGGCTGCCATATTTGTAAAATTCATCATTCGCGAGGGTTCTCAACACAGAATCCTCAAGAATGTTGCGACCCTACCTTAGTTTAGACTTCAAATGAAAGATTATCTGAAAGTTGAGGACAACAAGTTAAAGAACATACTTTGCTAGATGAAACACTAATTTTTGTTCTATAATTTGTTGTGTAGTCTGTGTTTATTATTCTGTAAGTGTCATATCTTTTAAAAGTCAGGCATATTGTAAAATTAGTTTAAACTTAATATGATAGCCTTCAATTCAGCAAAGCACTTACAGACATGTTTATATTTAGGCACCTTGTTTGCTGACTTGATTAATTCATTTTCTTGATTAAATTACATAAATGAGTTTTCTTCATTTTTAGAAATATACTAAGTACACCAAATACCTACAACAACAGTTCAAGAAAGTCAATTTTTCACCTAGTCTAATTTAGGAATAATACAGTGCAAAGAAAAATTTTGTCATTTGTATTTTTTTTGACGTGTTGAAATCAGCTTGGTACAAACATAGTTTCCAGGTGTATTTGCCCAAGCAGACATATCTACTCATAAATGTAATATAAAAGCGTTTCTGATAAATGTGATGAATACCTTATGAATAAAATATTAGTACGTCTGTTGCAAACTCTTCACAGAGTCATAGATTTTTAAGGCCAGAAGGGACCACTGTGATCAGTCAGATCTCTTGAATAATATGGGCCATACAACTTCCTGCTTCCACTCCAAAAACTGTGGCCGTATTGGGGGATATTGTTTAGAAAAACATCTAATCTTCATTTAAAATTTTACAGTGATGATAGATCACCCGCTGTCCTTGGTAAATTTTTCCAATTGTTAATGCCTCTCACTGAAAGAAAAATCCCCTTATTTCTGTCAGTTTAGCTATTAGATTTTATACTTTTTTCTGCTAGATGAAGAAGGTGTGTGTTGCCCATGTAGGGGCAACCTACAGACTGTGATCAGTTCATAGTCTCTTCTCTTAGACAAATTAAATAGATTGAAATCTTGTCTTTTACTATACGACACATTTTCCAGTCCTTTAATCATTCTTGTCGTTCTTTTCTAAATCTTCTCTAATTTATCAACATCCTTCTGAAAGAGTAGATACCAGAACAGGACACAGTATTCTGGTAGCGATTGCACCAGTGCCAAATACAGAGGTAATATAACTTATTTACACCTACCTGATGTTCCCCTATTTGTACCTCCCAGCATAGCATTAGCTCTTTTGTTCAAATGTTGCACATGGAGTTCATGTTCAGCTCATTATCCACCATGTTCTACAAGCCTTTTTCAGGGTAATTGCTTTCCACAATAGGGTTCCCTCATACGGGAATTATGGCCAATGTTTTTTATTGATAAATATACGACTTTACCTTTGGCTGTATTTAACACACATAGTTTATTTGTGCCTAGTTTACCAAATTGTTCTCAGTCAGTAAGGTATCCTCATTATTTTTTGCTTTTTGTCATCTGCAAGCTTTATCAGTAATTATGTTTTCTTCCAGCTCATTGATAAAAATATTTAGCATGAGACCAAGAACAGATCCCTGTGGAAACCCTTCTCGATTATTTTCTGTTTGCAACAACGATTTGAGACCTGTCAGAGATCTGGTTTTAATTAATGTGTGCCATGTAGATTGCATATTATTCTATTTTTTAATCAACGTATTTTGTAATACATGTTAATTTGGCAAGATCATTTTCCTTAAACCCATATTGAATGGTAATTTAAGCATATTACCTTCCTTTAATTGTTTAGAAATCAAGTTCCATATCAGCCATTCTGTTGTATCATGAAATACTGATGTGAGGCTGATGGGACTACAATAACCTTTGACCATCTTTCTTCAAATCCTCTGGAACTTTTCCAGTGTTCCAAAACTTACAGAAAATCAATATTCATGATCTAGAAAGCATCTTGGCCAACTCTTTTAAAATTCTTGGATGTAAGTTTTAAATCTAATAGTTTTAAAATGTCTAATTTTAGCAGCTGCAGTTAACATCTTTCTTAATTACTGATGTCATGGAAAACATTTCACCATTGTATGATATGAATACTTCCTTTGGTTTTATTCTAGCTACTGAACACTTCTGCGATTTCTGTATTGTCATTGACAAATCTACTATTTCCATTTAGTAATCGACAAGTAACATTGTCAGCATTTCTGTTGTGCCTAATATACTTTAAAACACCTTCTTATTGTCCTTATTCATGCCAGCCATGAATTTTTACTTTGTCCTTTTGTTTTCCTTATCAATTGTATACAGCTCCCAGTTTCTGATTCCTGTGAATTACTATGAATGTGTCTTTTTTCCATTTGTTATATATTTTTAAAAATTTTACAGCTACTTTAATTTCCCCATCTAAGCCACATTGTTGTTTTTAACCAGTGTGCTCTACTCGATTGTGAATTTTTTACATTTAGCAACATATTTGCAAACAGTTTGCCTTTTGTATTCTAAGTCAGATTTTATTTTGCTTATAAATAATAAATTTAATAATGTCATGGTCACTTATACCTAAACATCCATTCTTGTAAATCTGTGACGAATTCCTCTTTGCCAGCATCTTATTTAATAGAGTGTTCATTCATGTAAGGGGTAGTCTTTCCAGATTGAGAATATTCAGTAGATAGAAGAAGAATGAATGTTAAAAATGTGTGTCTGTACATGCTCTTATGTGGACAACACAATGTATGCTTTATGTAGCATTTTCATACTTGCTGGTACAAAATGATTTCATCATGAGAGATTATTTTTAAATGATGGCATTTCAGAGTGCTGTAGTGACTCAAAAAGTTGGAATATTATAAGTGAAGTCTTTTGAATAATGAAAGATTATAAGGGAGGAAAACAGAAAGGAGTCTGGATGTATAAAGTGAACAGGAGGGACAAGTAGCTAGTAATACAGTCTGACATAGATTGCAAATTTATGGTGAAGTTTCAATATCAGGAGTTCAGTCCTGAATTTGATTGAGAGCTTGATAGACTATCATTAGAGTTGCTGAAGAAGGGAATAATGTCAACACTGGCTACATCTATACTAAAGTATTGTTGACAAAACTAGCATTTTGTCGACAAAACTTGTGGAGTGTCCACATTACAAATGCATTCTATTGACAGAATGTGGCACTTTTATTGACAGCCTTCTGACATTTCCCCAGGAGGCAGAATGCCTTTCTTGACAGAATCTGTCAACAGAAAGCAAGTGTGGACGATCCAGGGGGCCCTCTGTCGACAAACAGGGCTTCCAGGACACTGGAGAGCCCTGTCTGCCATGCTTTTGGTTGGCAGTTTTGTCGAGAGAGCAGATGGGCAGTCTGGACTCTCCCTGTCAACAGAGTGGATTGCTTTTTCAATCCGCTTTGCTGTCTGGCCACAATCTGTCAACAGAAGTTTTGTTGGAAGTTATCTTCCAACAAAACGTCTGTCAACAGACCGCTGTAGTGTAGACGTAGTCATTTATAGGCAAAAGAATAGCCCCCTGCTGTCTATATAGTTTAGAGTTAATCACCTCTCTCACTAAATTCACTTGTCATAAACCAATGTAGTAAAATAGCTTGTCAGTAAGAGTGAACTCCCTAAATATTTTACTAAAAATACAATAAAAACAATGTTTTGAAAGTTCTTCATGGTAGGTAAGGTGAAAATCGGGTATGTTTTTTCTGTAAAATAATTTGCTATCCCAATTATTCCCTCATGGGGATGTAGCATTACCTTTTAGAGTTCTTATGTACTGTAATGCTGTTCTAAACTGTTGTTTTATTTTTAAAATAACAGTGAAATAAAATACTCAACTTCATGAATGCACAGTTACGGCTTTACTCTTCATACACTTTTCATAAAATATTGTTATGATAAATTAACGTATGATTAGGAATAGTTTTCTGTTATTTAATAGTTTACTTTATTGGTATAAACTGATTCAGACACAGTGCTTAATATTTCTGTTTTCCTCTGCACAACATGTGTTCATAGCTACTGTTTAATGGAGTACAGACAGAAGGAAATTTCTTAGCAAATGTGAATTTGACTGTTTTCTGGTTTTTGTTTCTGGGGTTTTTTATTAAGTACTTTGCGTTCTAAAAGTTTCTGACATATTATATTGATTGAGTCATCTTTAATTGTCTACAGTGGCTTTTTTCACACATTAGCCGTGTTTACACGTGCACGCTACTTCGAAGTAGCGGCACTAACTTCGAAATAGCACTTGTCACGGCTACACGCGCCGGGCGCTATTTCGAAGTTAACTTCGACGTTAGGTGGCGAGACGTTGAAGTCGCTAACCCCATGAGGGGATAGGAATAGCGCCCTACTTCGACATTCAATGTCGAAGTAGGGACCGTGTAGTCGTTGCGCGTCCCGCAACTTCGACATAGCGGGGTCCACCATGGCGGCCATCAGCTGAGGGGTTGAGAGATGCTCTCTCTCCAGCCCCTGTGGGGCTCTGTGGTCACTGTGGGCAGCAGCCCTTAGCCCAGGGCTTCTGGCTGCTGCTGCGGCAGCTGGGGATCCATGCTGCAGGCACAGGGTCTGCAACCAGTTGTCGGCTCTGTGTATCTTGTGTTGTTTAGTGCAACTGTGTCTGGGAGGGGCCCTTTAAGGGAGCGGCTTGCTGTTGAGTCCGCCCTGTGACCCTGTCTGCAGCTGTGCCTGGCACCCTTATTTCGATGTGTGCTACTTTGGCGTGTAGACGTTCCCTCGCAGCGCCTATTTCGATGTGGTGCCGCGCAACGTCAAAGTTGAACATCGACGTTGCCAGCCCTGGAGGATGTGTAGACGTTACTCATCGAAATAGCCTATTTCGATGTTGGCTTCACATGTAGACGTAGCCATTATCTCCTGCATGCAGCATTTTTTTCTGAATCTAGTTAATGCATTGAAATTCCTTTTAAAAAACTGTGTTGACTTATGGGGAAAGTGAGATCTGTTAAAAATTCTGGTTTCAAAGGGGTAGCCTTGTTAGTCTGTATCTGCAGAAACAATGGAGAGTTCTGTGGCATCTTAGTGACTAACAGATTAATTTGTGCATAAGCTCTCATGAGTAAAAACTAGTTTGTCAGGTGCTTTATTTAGGCATAAGCTTTTCTGTTTTATTTTTCCTATGAAAGCTCATGCTCATATACGTCTGTTAGTCTTTTAACATGCCACAGGACTCCTCGTTGTTTTTAAAAATTCTGTCTAGTTAGTCTTTCTTTAGCTGAAATGTGTGTCTTATCATGCCTAAACATCAGTATAAACTCCATTCCAAGAAATTCAGATAGATAAGAATTATTTATTGTAGTGGTAACTAGATATTTTCGCGTGGTCAGCATGTAGATGCATACATTTGAAGTAAACCTGTATGAAGAGCTATAGTAAAAAGACTGTACAACCGCAGAATGAAATTATTTTCTGAAGTTTATAGGCAGTGAATTACTAAAATAAAAATGATTGCTGTGGTGCAGACTTTAAATCATTTTAATTCTCAGTTTTTCATTTGTCAGCCAATGAGTCTGAAGGTTGGGCTTTGTAGAATTTGTATGTTCTGCTCTTATCAGAGTTCTAAAGGAGAATAGCCTAACTCTCATTTTCAAGGTTAGTTAATTAGAAAAAAGAATTCCTTTCTCAAACATAAACTTCCTTGCCAGTCTGTGAAATAGTAAATTTTGTCCTCCTTTCAGCATTACTGATAAGCAAAGCAGCTTTCAACAGACATGCAACAATGGAATATTTTGCTCAACATGTGTACGTTACTGGGTCTGGACTCAAGCAAGCAGTTTTGGAGGGAATCATGCTCCAGGGTAGGGAGGTCATACTGGAGAGCATGCCTTTTGGTCCAGTATGCAGATGTTTAAAACCTGAAAATGAAAACTGCAATCGGGAAAAATTAGACTTTGGTGCAGCAGGAAAAAAAGGAAAGGGTCGTGCTGACAGCGAGGGGAGGGAAGAAAAAAATATAAAGGTTAGGAAGAGCTAGAAGTCTTCAGGAAAAAAAGTAATAAATTAAGTGTTATTTCTTTCAGTTACAGATTCCTAAGTTTCTTTTTTTAAAATTACTTACTGTAAAAGCTTGTGACAATTTCAAGGGCCCTTAAGAAGTGCTCAAAAATGTTCTGCTGGTGAGCCGACAACCAACATGTATTTATAATTCACAGTGAATGCTTGGAAAGGAGCTTTTGAACAGCGTCAAATAACTATGTTCAGGATATTTTCTAAGAAACTTGCAACTGAATAAGAAATTTGAAAGGTACTGCCAAATGGGCTGTGTCTTTGGTATGCAATTGCATGAAGATAGAGGTAATATTTCTCATATGGAATAGCATAAACCAGGCTTTCCCAAACTTTATATAGTTGGAACTTGGTTTTTTTCATAACCTTTTTTTGTGGCCCAAAAATTATAAACACATATAAAAAAGTATGAAAAATGAATAATTTTTCACTGTTTATTATTTATTCACAATAATAATAGCACCTAATAATATAAATCTCGATATAAAATACTTAAGTGCCTAATTTATTATCTTAATTATGCGGGAAAATACAAAATGTACCAAATGAATAGCATCGTGCTTAATAATTTGTATATTTTCTAAGGACCAATATTTTTTTTCCAAGGACTGCTATTGGGCCATGGACCACACTTTGGGAAACACTGGCATAAACAAAAAAGACCATATGGGCTAACTCTCGTCTAGGAATCTTCTGCAACTGAATGGCCAAACTGAGACACTAACAATGGCTACTGTTACACTATTGAATTTTGCCAACAAAACCAGTGGAAAATCCACACAAAATGCATTTTGTTGAAAGTTTGGTGACAACACTCAGCAATTTCACTGGCAGCATTCTGCCTGTCAGCCACGAGGCATAATGCTGCTGTTGACAGATTCTGTCAACGAAAAATCTGTATGGATGCCCTGGCCGGGGGAGAGGGGGCTCTCTCAACAGACATGGCATCCAGAACAATGGACAGTCCTGTCTGTTGTTGGGTGCTTGTTTTGTCGAGACAGAGGCCAGGCAGTCCGGCTGCTTTGTTGACAGATCTGAGCACCTGTCTGATAGGCTTATGTGTGCGGTCTTGTTCTGTCAACAGAAGTTTTGTCAGGAAAACTCTCCCGACAGTGACTTCTGTCGACAGATAGCTGTAGTGCAGCTGTAGCTAATATCTTTAAAAATGCGTCTCCAGTAACTACAATGGTTGTGCAATGGAATGGGTAAATTTAGTTGAGTCACATGATTTGGAACGGAATTAAATGATTAGATTTGTGGAATCTCAGACTTCTGTCATTTGCAGCTCAAACATTGTCTTGCAGCTTACATTCAAGTCATTGTCTTGCAGCTTACATTCAAGTCTGATGGCCTTCTTTGATAGCATAACGAGCCTTGTGGATAGGGCAAAAATGGTAGATGTGGTATACCTAGACTTTAGTAAAGCATTTGATATGGTCTCACATGATATTCTTATAAAAAAACTAGGCAAATACAATTTAGATGAGCCTACTATAAGGTGGGTGCATACCTGGCTGGATAACCGTACTCAGAGAGTAGTTCTTAATGGTTCTCAATCCTGCTGGAAAAGTATAACAAGTGGGATTCCGCAGGGGTCTGTTTTAGGACCAGTTTTGTTCAATATCTTCATTAACAATTTAGATATTGGCATAGAAAGTACGCTTATTTTGTTTGCAGATGATACCAAGCTGGGAGGGGTTGCAACTGCTTTGGAGGATAGGGTCATAATTCAAAATGATCTGGATAAATTGGAGAAATGGTCTGAGGTAAACAGGATGAAGTTTAATAGGACAAATGTAAAGTGGTCCACTTGGGAAGGAACAATCAGTTTCACACATACAGAATGGGGAAAGACTGTCTAGGAATGACTACAGCAGAAAGGGATCTCGGGGTTATAGTGGACCACAAGCTAAATATGAGTCAATAGTGTGATGCTGTTGCAAAAAAAGGAAACGTGATTCTGGGATACATTAACAGGTGTGTTGTAAACAAGACACGAGAAGTCATTCTTCCGCTCTACTCTGCGCTGGTTAGTCCTCAGCTGGAGTATTGTGTCCAGTTCTGGGCACCACAGCTCAAGAAAGATGTGGAGAAATTAGAGAAGGTCCAGAAAAGAGCGACAAGAATGATTAAAGGGCTAGAGAATGTGACCTATGAAGAAAGGCTGAAAGAAATGGGCTTGTTTAGTTTGGAAAACAGAAGATTGAAGGGAGACATGACAGCGGTTTTCAGGTATCTAAAAGGGTGTCATAAGGAGGAGGGAGATAACTTGTTCTTTTTGGCCTCTGAGGATAGAACAAGAGGCAACGGACTTAAACTGCAGCAAGGGAGGTTTAGGTTGGACATTAGGAAAAAGTTCCTAACCGTCAGGGTGGTCAAACAGTGGAATAAATTGTCAAGGGAGGTTGTGAAATCTTCATCACTGGAGATATTTAAGAACAGGTTAGATAGATGTCTATCAGGGATGGTTTAGACAGTAGTTGGCCCTGCCATTGGGGCAGGGGGCTGGACTCAATGGCCTCTCAAGGTCCCTTCCAATCCTAGTGTTCTATGATTCTATGATTGTGATCCAAGTGACCCCTTGTAAATGCTTTAGGGGTGCAAAGCACATGTAAGTTTAGTTAAACTTCAGATAATATTGCAAGTTCTATCTTTTCTAAATGAAGGTCTTTTCTTTTCTTTTCTTTTCTTTTCCCTGAACTCAGATGTTTTCCTTTGGCCTCTGATGATACTTACTTTAGCATGCTAAGGAAGAATAACTGCCTGCATGTGAAATGGTTGAGACTTGTAAAACAGGTGGTATTGCAGCATGCATATGAGGAAATTGATTATTGGTTTGTTAAGACATCCTTTGGGCACCCTTTCAAAATAAGTCTAGTGGTTGTTCATCTGCTTTTATACAGTTTATAACATATATTTTGAGTTGAAGGTGGGAAAATACATTTCTGTTCAGGAAATTGCACGTGGGGACGCATTCAAAAAATGGGACAAACAATTAAGTCACCTGTCAGATTCCGCTCCCCTCCTCCCCTTGCCTGAGTTTAACTAACTCTGCCTTTAGGGATTGCTGATGCCATAGTCATTTTCTGCATGTGGGAGGATCTGGGCTGAAATGGTGACCTAAGGCTCTTCTGGGACTGATGAATGCCAGTCCTACTCCCACTACACCATTCACAGACTGTTACAGTGCCCATCCACTTCTACTTCATAATGATAGGTAGATTTACCACAAGAGTTAAAAACCATGCTGTGCATAAGGAATATTACCAGACTAAACAAATTTGTTCCTTCCTGCCCATATGAATATAAATAAGCATCTAAGCCAATAAGAAAATTTGATAGAATGAAGGCCTTTTTCTGGGAGTGGAGTATTATGGACACAGCATGCAGGGAGGAGCTGGGTTGTTAGGGCTGCAGAAACAACTCTCTCCCCATGATTGGACTGGTACCATGAAGAGGATCTGCAGCTGCTCCATGGTCAGGGTGAAAATTCCTTCAGACTCTGCAAGACTCCTAACAATCAGTTCAATCACAAAGGTTGAGTCTTAAGAACAGGATTTGGTCTGGCATGCATGGCAGGCCCTGAGAGTTCTTAAATCTCCATAAATGCACTGTGACAGGCCTGCTGACAGGAATTTCCTGCCCCCACCTCTGCCAGACAGATTTACAAGCTCCAGCACTCAGGGAAATCCTGAGCTCTACCCCTCAATAAGAGGGCCCCCTGGTCCATCGCAACCCCATCCTCCACCTGCCTACAGGTGCCCCTTCCACACTTCTTCCTCTCTCTGCCATCCCCATCAGCTCTGCATAGCTCTGCCCCCCAGCAGTCCTGTGCCAGACTTCTCTCTCTCTCTCTCTCTCTCTCTCTCTGCCCCCTGCCAGCCCAGCTCTGGTCCCCAACCCTTCTGGGCCCAGCTTTGCCCCTTCCCTTCTATGACCCTCCAGCCCAGCTCTGCCTCTCAGTGTACCTGTACCCATCTTGGGTCCTTCCCCTTATGCCACCCACCCCCATCGCAGCTCTGTCCCTCAGTGTTCCTGTGCCCAGTTCAGCTCCTTCCTGCTCGGTCCCCAGCCCACTTTTGCCCCCGCAGTGGTCCTGTACTCCCTCCCCCTCCACTCAAGTACTTTCTCCCAGCTCCCCCTGCCTACCTTTGCCCCCTACCCTTACACTCTCTTCCCTTGCCAGCTCAGTTCTCCTACCCCCTCATCTCTCACTCCCTGCAGTCCGGTGTCTAGCTCTATCCCAGAACTCAACTCTTTCCTCCCCTTCCCAGCCCAGCTCTCTCCTCCCCACTCACTCACATGGTTACAACTTCTGGGCACCCCTCCTGCCCTGCAACTCCATGGATCCAAGCTCCAGGTGTCCCTGCAGTCCTACCATTCTGCTACAGCAGCACTATTTAAAAGGGTCTGGGCAGGGCTGCAGCAGTGGTGGGTCCCCTTTAGTCCACCAGGCAATTGCCCCTTGTATCACCCCCACATCACTGGGCCTGCAGCCTAAATACCTGAAGTTGAAGATCAAAGGTGCTTTTCACACACGTGTGCAGTGGTTCTGAAGTTAGTGTTATGATGGTTATTATTATTATATTTTGCAGATGATCACAATCATTTCAGAAGCCTCGCAAAAATTAAAATAAATGTTAAGATCTGAAAGCTTAAACTCTTTAATTTTAGACTCTGGCAAGCTTAAAATCTAACCTTGAAACAGTGCTCCAACTAGGATAAAGAATGCTTTAGGGAAAGGGTGGGGAAGCAGGCCAGTAACAAACATAAAACCAACATTAAGACACAGATATACATCTTGGCAGTTGTTGCTAGTTTTGTTGTTTACTTTTTCAGCTTCCACAGTTCCTGCAAGCAAGATGGCAGAAATAGAATTTGTAGGAGGAATTGGAATGAGGTGTTACAGTTGAATCAACAAGGATTTACAGTTATGCAGCATTCAGTGTGAAAGACCAGTAGCCAAAATGGCTGACAAAATTGAAATTTAATAGCTTGAGCATCAATTTGTTTCTAACAAGTTTGCCAGTCCGAGGGCGTTACCAGAGTTATGACTGGAAGTGGCAGAGACTCTGTTTTGACTGGCCATTATTGCTGACGGATTGTATGGTTAGTTGCACAAATGCTAGCTCTTAAACTTTTTCCTCGGTTGGCCTTTATGCAGCATATAGTAGTGGAAATTTCACCTACTGCACTGAATATCTTTTCAGATGGAACAGAAGTAATCTCAGGTAGTGAAAAGCAGTTTGGTTTACAGAATTCCAAGAGGTGACTCCGGTCAGATAATGTCTAGGTACAGCTAAAATTACATGCAAGACCAATTGAAATTATTTAGGTAAGATGGCATCTGTCAGGCAATTCTCTGTATTCTTCCTGTGGCACTGATGATATCCTCATGATGGGTGGTCAGATGGTGCTTCAAAAGGTACTGAATTGTATCTGTTGCTGTGATATCAACAGGCTGCAGGGGCAGCACTATATTTCTCTAATCTCATGTTGGCTCCTTGATTATGGTCTATGTTCATAGCACTTATGCCTTTGCAAATAGTTGTTGCTTAATGACACTTAACCGCTCAGCTCAGATGAATTTGTCTTTACGTTAATTATCCATATCCAGAATACAGAAAAAAATGTATGGAATCAAGAGGCAAGCACTTGTTTGAGATCCAGTAGATATCTTCCTTTGATCAGTGTTGGTTAGTCTTCACCCCACCTAACATCTGTACTAAAACACATTTTTATGACTGTAATCTGCCGACTATTGTAGTGTTACTGTCTCACCAAGGCTACGTCTACACGTGCACGCTACATCGAAATAGTCTATTTTGGTAACGTCTACACGTCCTCCAGGGCTGGCAACGTCGACGTTCAACTTCGATGTTGGGCAGCACCACATCGAAATAGGCACTGCGAGGGAACGTCTACACGCCAAAGTAGCGCGCATCAAAATAAGGGTGCCAGGAACAGCTGCAGAGAGGGTCACAGGGCGGACTCAACAGCAAGCCGCTCCCTTAAAGGGCCCCTCCCAGACACAGTTGCACTAAACAACACAAGACCCACAGAGCTGACAACTGGTTACAGACCCTGTGCATGCAGCATGGATCCCCAGCTGCCGCAGCAGCAGCCAGAAGCCCTGGGCTAAGGGCTGCTGCACACGATGACCATAGAGCCCCGCAGGGGCTGGAGAGAGAGCGTCTCTCAACCCCTCAGCTGATGGCCGCCATGGCGGACCCCGCTATTTCGATGTTGCGGGATGCAGATCGTCTACACGTGCCCTACTTCGACGTACAACTTCGAAGTAGGGTGCTATTCCCATCCCCTCATGGGGTTAGCGACTTCGACGTCTCGCCACCTAATGTCGATTTCAACTTCAAAATAGCGCCCAACACGTGTAGCCATGACGGGCGCTATTTCGAAGTTGGCGCCGCTTCTTCGAAGTAGCGTGCATGTGTAAACACGGCCCAACAGTTTACCAGATGCCTACCAGGCAGAATAAGTAAACCTGCCACTCAAGGCCATACCACTCCATGTAGTCTCCCTGCAAGCTGAAGCCATTAAATAGTTGTTTACTGCAGCTGACCCTGATTCTGCCTTGCAATCTAATGGGATAGACCCTGCCACTTGTGCAGAGTCCCATCATCCATTGGGTCATTCAGATCATATGGAGTGGGAGTTGTTCACTTCTGTTTGTTGCTCTCTTTTACATCTGGTGTACAATTTTTTCACTCTTTTGGTACTTTCTGACTGAGGCCGTCTGCCCCACTTTAGGTCACTAAAACTGTAGGATGGAATTGTGGATTATAGGCTTGTCTTCTATATATTTGAGAGACTTTGGCTGGCTGGCTGTGAGTCCATTTGTTCAAGAACATGTCCTAAACAGTAAGAGCTAGAACCACCAATTTTGATATGCAGCTTCCTCTTATCATAACTTAAAGCCAGGTCAGGGTTGGCTGTGCCAGGATAGGGGGTTTGCCTGGAATTGATTTTCTCATAAAATGGAAAGGGAGGGGTCTGGTTGGAGGGATAATTATTCTGTACAGTGATCACCGGGGGGGACAGAAAGGGGCCCGAGATGTGGACTGGGACAGTTATAAATCTGTTGCGCCAGCTAAATTGTTATCTACTATATATTTCAGAGAGAGAGAGAGAGAGAGTGTGTGTGTGTGTGTGTGTGTGTGTGTTCCTCCTGGGAAACATGTACAATAATAGCTGCAGTGGCCATCGACAGGCACTTCTCACCTGCTCCCCCTCCCCTTGGGTTGTCCTCTCTCCATGGGCCAGCCTGCATACGAAAACCCTAATACCAAGACCCATCTCAGAACAATGGTTTAAATGAAGAAAAACAAAAATTACTTGAATGAAAAATCTGAGCAGCTCCAGGTAAATCTTCTAGTATAAAATAAATGAGACGTAGAAGGTCAGGAAAAGGATTGAGAATCCAGTTTCTGTATGAAAAGTTTTATCTTAGTTACGTGCTGTGATTTAAATGTTTGATTTCTACTGGGAGTTGGCAGTGTTCACATAAGTATATTATTATGTGCACACAGTAATTCAGATATGCAGTAAACCCTCGAACTGCGTGATTTCGAGGTGCACTTAACTTGCATTAATACAAGTTAAGGGCAACTCAGAATCCTGTTCCCCCTGGCCTTGGCTCAACCCGCCTGACTCTGCGTGGCCCTGGTTCACCCCCACACCGCGCAGCCCTGGTTCACCCTCAGACCGTGTGGCTCCGGCTCACTCCCCCCAACCCTGCGTGGCTCCAGTTCACCCCACACTGCGTGGTTCTTGTTCACCCCCAAGCTGCACGGCTCCGGTTTGTTCCCCCGTATGTGGCTCTGGCTCATGCCCTCCTCTTCCCCCCACCTCCCGTGGTGCCACGTGGCCCCGGCTCAACTTCACCCCTCTGCCCCAATGCAGCCCTAACCCACCCCAGGCTTAACCCCCCTGCCCACCTTCGACAGCCCCAATCCACCACCAGCCTTAACCCCCCGCAACTGCCCACCCCAACCCCAGGACTTTCCTTTCAAAAGGAGCTCCAGGTGCTGATGTTGCTGCTTCCCTGGCTACAGAACGTGACTTCTGATGGGGAAAATGCCTCCCCCCACAACTTATGCAAACTTTGAGTTATACGAGGGAAAGCAGTCCTCACATAACTCAAGGGACTACTGTACTCAACACAAAAAGCTATTGATACCATTGTTTTATACATTCACTGTCTTTAAAATATTCTTCCTGCAGAGCACCTATGATGCCTGCATAAGCTCTGTATGCAGTGTATGTTGCCATAAAAGGGCAAGAGAAATTAAATTTGAAAAGCTAAAATAATTTTGTTTCTTTTTGGCAAGAACTGTTAAACTAAAACCAAAACTTCTCTTATGTTTTAGTCCCTTCTGCTGTACAGAAATGTTTATGGTGTTCAGAATGCTAAAATTCTTGAGGCCAGAATCAAATAAGAGTCTTCACTCTTTGTTTATAAAAGTTTCTGCTTATCCAAGACCCTTCGTGATACTTTAATTTGCTTTTCTCCTTTACTTAATTCAATTCAGCTACCAAGGCTATTGCTGTGTTAACTTGCATTAGCAGAGTTCTTATTGCATTTAGTTATCTCCTGCCTTTCTCTGTACAGTACAGAGTTTATACTTAAATTCTGTACAGAATTTCATATTAGGCATTATAATTTTAATTAACTTACCAGTATTCTTATTCTGAAGTTTTGTTATCTTCTTCCTATACTCTGTTTAATTGATGCTATGACCCAAATGAGACAAACTCTGGAATGATTAATCATATAACCCAAAGAACAGCTATAGTTTAATGTGCTTGGAGACAAGGATTTAACAGATTCTTGTACATTTTTCTCTCTCTCTTTTGGCTAGTGAAAATTAAGGCTCTTGTAACAGCACTGGAGAATGTGAATGGAGCAGGAGAAGAGATTGTAAAACTAGATGACTGAAAAACAGCAGTAGAGAGGAAAGTTGGAGCAAGTCCAGGAAGAGTTTAAAAAACAAAGACTGAAATCTTAACGGTATCCCAAAATGGATGGAAAACAATAAAACTAGCTGGGGTGTGTACATGTGACAAGGCAGGCAACAGTATTCTGTTTATGTTGGTGTTTGGAGAGCTAGGTGGGAAGGCTATAGCGAAAGGAGATGTGATAGTCAAGACAGCAAGAAGTGATGAAAGCTTCAAGACACTGGGGATGTGAGAAAGGAAGGAGAATTCAGAGTCAAGGATGATGCCAAAGTTGTGGACATTAGAGACAAACAGAATGTTAGAGTCAGGGAGGGGACGAGGGGAGAAGTAATTGCTCCAGGTTTTTCTTCTCCAGTTCTAGAGAAACTGCAATGAACATCAGGCAGACTTGAACCTGGGACCTCTAGAGGTTAGTGCAGGAGCCTCTGCTGTTTGAGATAAAAAGCCAGCTGCCTGCGTGCTAAGGCTGGAGAGGAGAGCCATTTTATCTCTCTGTAAGTGATCTGAGTGCTGCTACATGGGCCAGTGAACCACACCCAATGGTTGTGTGGATTACAAAACAATTTTTTAGAAAAGACATTTAGTTGAAACACTGAGACAGACACACACCGATTACTGTAGAATTAACCCCTGAAGACCTTGCAGGACCTGCATTCAGGGAGCAAAGAATACAAAGAATACAGTCTCTCAGTGGCCTCACACAATCATTGCAGGATTGTTTCATGCAGTGCGTTTTCTTCCATTTTAATCAGTCTAGTTTTTCATATCTGAAAATATTGGGCTTTCATCATTTCCCTTAGTAAATGTTTCATTCGCCAAATACCTCCCTGTGTTGGGATTTCCTGATATTCGGGCTACATCTTCTGACTGTGACACAAATCATTAATAATTACAGAGGAGACACACAGTCAAAACAAAACAAAAAAAAAAACATGGGAAGTCCAAAGTTTGAGAGACTGCAAATAAAATCTATTCAAGTAAATATTTTTAGTATGCTCACTAAAAGCCTGTACAAACTTTCTAGAGGGTTAATTCCGTAATTTTGAATTAACCAGATATCTTGCATATCTTGCCTTTTTGACTCACACGTGCTGTCCTTCAGTGAGATTCTGGAATTTAAATATAAAGGTCAAACAGTGAGCAATATTTCTCAGTATCCTGTTTCAGTTAACTGTGAAAGCACAATTATTAGTGTGAGATGATGGTTAGGCATTTATATCTGAAATTCATCTGTGTAACTGAAATTCATTTATGTTTTTGAGATAGATGTCAAATTAGAAAAAATAGAGCATAATTATATTACTTCATATTTTAAGTCACTTATTTTAGCTCCAACTATATTAAATTTTCAGAGTTTTTTTATATTAATTATACTAATTTATTGAAATTACATGTAAAAGCCTGACTCAGGAGATTATAGAAAATATTGAACATTTTATAATAGAATTTGAAATGTTTTCCAAGGTGGGAGCAATAGAATCTGAAACTCATGGGTAGAGTTAAAGGGAGTGGATGTTAGTGGAGTGAACAAACCTGATTGTAGCTAGTAAGAGGCTTCCCTGAGCCACCGGCTGTGTCTACACTTGCCCCTTTCTTCGAAGGGGGCCTGGTAATCAGGTTGATGGGAGATTAGTAATGAAGTGCTGTGATGCACATGCAGCACTTTATTAGGCTAATTCTCCCTTGAGGCAACTTGAAAGTGCTGACATGCCGTGTAGCCACAGACACTTCGAAGTGCCCATGCGTACGTGGCATGCCGACAGTTCACAGTTTGACACTTCAAGGTTGCTGCGGGGGAGAATTACCCTAATGAAGTCCTGCATATGCATCACAGCACTTCATTACTAATCTCCCATCAACCTGATTACCATGCCCCCTTCAAAGAAGGAGGCAAGTGTAGGCATAGCCTCCTTGTCTTCGGGCTTGTCTACACTACCGCCATCCTTCAAAGGAAGGATGGTAATTAGGGTGTTGGGAGTTTACTAATAAAGTGCTGTGCTGCATACACAGCACTTCATTAAGCAAATTCCACCCTGTGGCAACTTCGAAGTACCGGCGGGTGAGCCACAGCTAGACACGAGCTGGTACTTCAAAGTTTAAAACTTCAAAGTGCCAGGGCAACTTCAAAGTCCCTTTAAAGGCACTTTGAAGTACCAGTGGGTGAGCCGTGGCTAGACGCGAGCCGGTACTTCGAGATTGAAAAGTTTGAAGTTGCCGTGGGGGGAAATTTACTTAATGAAGTGTTGCATATGCAGCACAGCACTTCATTAGTAAACTCCCAACACCCTAATTACCATCCTTCCTTCGAAGGAGGGTGGTAGTATGGACACAACCTTAGTGTATGTCCACACAGCAGCCTTATTTTGAAATAAATATTCCAGAAGAGCTGTTCCAAAATAGCTTATTTCAAAATAATGCTGCTACACACAAAATGCATTTTGAAATAGCACTTAGCTGGGTTGAAATGCAGCATCTACACATGCAGAGGCTATTTTGAAATAGAGCCATTGGATGCACTATGGCTTATTTTGAAATAGGCGCTATTCCCAGGGGCCATTGTTTCAGAAGGGGCATGTAAATGAAGGCCGTTCAAAAATGCAAATGAGGTGCTGAGATGAATATTCAGTGCCTCATTTGCACAATGGTGACCACCTGGCCCATCAAAAGTTCTGATTGTGAAATAAAAATAGCTATGTAGTTGGGGTTCCTTCAAAGTTGCCCTGATTTTGAAAGCACGCTTCTTCCCAAATTTTTTTGGGAAGTCTGGCTGAGGTCTGTTGTCTTCCTGGAAAAAATTAGGAAGAAGGGTGCTTTTGAAAACAGCACGTCTGGAATGGCGAGTAGCCATCATTATGCAAATGAGGCACTGAATATGCAAACCATCCCAGTTTGCATTTTCAGTTAGCTGTTTTTGCATGCCCCTGTTGAAAGGGAGGGCCATTGTAGGCATAGGCCTTGTGGGAGGAATAGTCCCACAAAGGAAAGCACTCTCAATTACCCTAGGACAGGGGTTGACAACCAAAATAAGAGGAAGAATCATTTTTTCCAATTTGGTGAAAACCTCAGTAATTTAACAGGCACAATGCATGTGAGTACAATATGGTCTTTAATAAATAATGTCAAACCATACTTCTTGGAACGTCTATTTTAAGAACAGTGCACGTGCAATGATCGTAATGCAATATGTGTTTACTGCAGGACGTTCACAAACTTTTTACATATTCTATTTCCTCACACTTTACATATGTCTATTTGCACCACAGTCTTCCTGACTTTCACTCCTGAACCTTCTCTCTCCCTCTCTCTCTCTCTCTCTCTGGAGGATGCTAGGGGGAGTTATCCAATGTTTCAAGATCACATATTGGTTGCTATTTAGAGATGAGATTTTCATTTTCTGGGCATTTACACGTCCACTGTTTGTTGAAAGTAGTCAGAAGGTTTTGTTTTTACGTAGCAATTATACAGCATCAGGAGCCATAAAGAAGTTCTTAAAGAGCCACATGCCCTGATTTAAGAAAAGGAGAAACAGTACTTAAAAAGGAGAAAAATAAGGTTCAGAAAACAGAGAGAGAAATCCCAGATTCTGACCTATTATCTGATTTATGTAAAAAAATGTCAGTTGTACAGTAACAAGAACAGTATAGATTGTTCATTCCTATTTTGGAACTATAGAAGACTGGTGAACCATTAAGTGAAAATTACAATTACAACAATAGAACAGTATCAGCTGATCATATCTGAAAGAGAATGTTAAAAACTCTATAGTGTTCCTTGTAATAGGAAAGTCAGCCTCTCTGTAATTTTTTGGATTACCGTACACCCGCTGAGTTACAGTCTTGACACAATCAGAAACATTGTGTTAATCCTGGGTTTTCTTGTTTATAGGACAGCATAACTACTTATGTGCTGGAAGGAATGACTGCATAGTGGATAAAATTCGTAGGAAGAACTGTCCAGCATGTCGTTTGAGGAAGTGCTGTCAAGCTGGCATGGTCCTTGGAGGTAAGATTCTTATAAAGTCTGCATCCCAAAAAATAACCACTCAAGATCTTTGCTGCAAGTGTATTTCTATTTTAGAACTTCAGTGATTTAAATAAAGGACATGACGTTAAGCAAAATTATTTTCTTTGGGATAATTTATCTGTGAGTTTTAAATAGTTTTAAATTTTAAATTCTTCTGAATAAGAACACCTTCAAATGAAATCTCTTTCAGGAGTCTTTTTATGCTTAAAATAGTCAAGTCCAAAACAAACTGTGAAGAACTTCAAAAGGATCACACAAAACTAGGTGCCTGGGCAACCAAATGGCATATAAATTTTAATGTTAATAAATGTTAAGTAATGCACATTGGAAAACATACCAGCTGTAAGTATAAAATGATGGGGACTAAATCAGCTGTTACCCCTCAAGAGTGAGATCTTAGTGTCATTGTGGATAGTTCTCTGAAAACATCCACTCAGTATGTAGTAGCAGTCAGCAAAGCAAACAGAATGTTAGGAACCATTTAAAAAGGGATAGAGAATAAAACAGAGAATATCTTACTGCCTCTATATAAATCCATGGTATGCCCACATCGGCTGCTTCTACACTAGCCCTGTCCTTTTGCAAGCAGCATGGTAATGAGCGAGTTGGGAAGATAGTAATGAGTGAGTTGGGAAGATGCTAATGAGGTGCTGCCATGAATCTGCAGTGTCTTATTAGCATAATGACAGCCACGCATAATTCAAAAGTGCTGCCTTCGAATCGCATGCCACCTGTGTAGACGGGGGCCTTTCGAAATGACCACCCGGACTTCAAAAGCCCCTTCTTCATATTTGGTTTTAGGAAGAAGGGGCTTTCGAAGTTGGGGGGATCCATTGGAAAGGCCCCCCCCATCTACACAGGTGGCACGCGATTTGCAAGCGTCGCTTTTGAATCACGTGCGGCCATCATTATTTTAAGGAGGCACTGCATATTCATGGCACTTCCTCATTAGTATCTTCCTAACTCACTCATTACCATGCCCCTTCCAAAAGTAAGGGGCTAGTGTAGACATAGCCACCTTGAATACCTCAACACTGGAAAAAGTTAGAAGTTCAGCAAAACCACTAAGGAAGATGGAAAGGCTGTCATATGAGGAGAGCTTAATCAGACTGGAACTTTTCAGTGTAGAAAAGAGAACACTAAGGAGGGACATGATAGAGGGCTATAAAATCATAACTGGTGTGGAAAAAGTAAATAAGGAAAAGTTGTTTACTTGTTCCCATAACACAATAACTAGAAAAATAACAAGAAGACACCTTATAGACTAAGATATTTTGGAGCAATAAGCTTTCATGGAAAAAGACCCACTTCTGATAGTCTTTGCCCATGAAAGCTTATGCTTCAAGGTATCTGTTAGTGTATGAGGTGCCACAGGATTTCTTGTTGTTTTTGAAGATACAGACTAACTTGACTACCACTCTGATACAATAACTAGAGGTCACCAAATGAAATTAATAGGTGTTGAGCTTAAAACAAACAAAAGGAAGTATTTCTTCATGCAACAGTCAACCTCTGGAACTCCTTGCCAGAGAATGTTGTGAAGGCCAGGACTTTAACAGAGTTCAAAAAAGAACTAGATAAATTCATAGAGGTCTGCTTGGTTATGTCGTGTCCAGTTATGACATCTTGAGCTTCACAGGCTCATTGGTTGTGGACTCGCATGTGGCTGAGGAGTCCGAGCCTTGAACAGCATGGGAGTTCATAGTAAGGGCAAGGAAATTGTCCTGGCTCTGTCGGTACAGCTATTGCTATTGCTTTCCTCCTCTCACAAGCATCAATCAAGTGTGTGTGTGTCGCTGCTCTTCAAAGTTGTGGTACGCTTGTTGTACGAGAGCATGCCAGCCTGTTTGGTCTTCTGCATGCTGCTTTAGCTGATTTGGCTTTAATCCAGAATGAGCAATGTTGGCCTTCATGCAGTCTTTATACCTCTTGTGAGGCCCACCTTGATTCCTTTGGCCTGGGAGAGTTCACCATAGAGGAGTGGCTTAAGGATTCTTAACTCCTCCATTCGTATGACATGCCCTGTCCAGTGAAGCTGGGCTTTCAGAATCATGGCTTCTGTGCTTGTGGTTCCTGCTCTGTCGAGGACTTCCAGATTCACATATCTGTCCTGTCACTGAATGTGCAGTATTCACCTCGGGCTGTGTGTGTGGAAGCGCTCCAGCAGTTTCACATGTTTTCTGTACAAGGTCCAGGTTTCACATCCATACAGGAGACTGGTCAGGACTACAGCCTTGTACACTTTCAGTTTAGTGGACTGTCAGATATTGTGCTGATTCAACACTCGCGCTCTCAGATGTCCGAGCGCCTGCTTGGCTTGGCAGATCCTGGCATTGATTTATTTGTCAAGGAAGCCATCATTGGCTATCACACTGCCAAGATACTTGAACTCATTCACTATTTTAACTCTGTTGCTTCAATAGAGATTGAAGTGGGGAGAGCAGCAGATCCTGAAGCAGACTGAAACAGTACCTTGGTCTTTCCTAGGCTGATGGTCAAACCAAAGAGGCGAGTGGCTCCAGCCAACTTGTTGATGATGAGCTGGAGATCAGATTCCTTGTGTGCTGTAAGTGCACAGTTGTCAGCGAAAAGGGCTTCCAGGATGAGCCTCTCAAGCATCTTGGTTTTACCATTCAAATGATGAAGTTCGAAAAGTGACCCATCAAGCCTGTACTTTACGTAGACTCCATGGTCCAGGTCCCTAACTGCATGGCTGAGGATGCATGTGAAAAAGAGTTTGAATAGCACTGGGCCCAGCATGTACCCTTGCTTCATGCCATTGGATATCTCAAATGGATCTGAGGACTCACCGTTCGAAAGAAGAAACCAAGTAATGTCATCATGGAACAGGCATATGAAGTTAACGAATCTTCTCAGGCAGCTAAATTTTGACAGGATAATCCACAAGACTTCACTGTTGATGGTGTCAGACACATTGATCAGATCTGTAAAGATGGCGCATAGATCCCAGTTCTGCTCTATGCACTTTTCCTGGACCTGATGAACAGCAAAGATCATGTCAGTGGTGCTGCGGCCTAGGTAGAAAGCACACTGTGCCTCTGGTAGGTTCTCCTCTGAGATGCTGGTGATCAAACGGTTGAGGATAACTCAAGCCAAGATCTTCCCAGCAGTAGAGAGAAGGGAGATGTCCCAGTGATTTCCACAGTCAGCTTTGTTGCCCGTGTTCTTGAAGAGCGAGATGATTGCGGCATCCCTAAAATCTCCAGGCACGTCGTCTTCTTCTTTGCAGATACTGGTCTAAAGGCTGTGAAATGCTTCAACATTTGCATCTGACGAAGTGGGTCTTTGCCCACGAAAGCTTATGCTCATACATTTCTGTTAGTCTATAAGGTGCCACAGGACCCCTAATTGCTTTTGCAAATTCAGACTAACACGGCTACCCCTCTGATACTTGAAATGCTTGAAGTGACACTGGTCCTGCTGCCTTGAAAAGTTCAGTAGGGATATTGTTC
Source organism: Carettochelys insculpta (assembly GCF_033958435.1). Lineage (NCBI taxonomy): Eukaryota > Metazoa > Chordata > Testudines > Carettochelyidae > Carettochelys > Carettochelys insculpta. Next base: position 36,955,720 of record NC_134137.1, on the reverse strand, counting down.
ATCCCAGAGGCTTTGCCAGAGCTGCTCTGGCTGATTGACTTTTTCACCTCATCCATTGTAAGGGGCAGGTCAAGACTGTCTATCATGGGTTTCTGAGGGTTATGGTCTAGGGCTGCAGGGTTGAGAATGGAGGACCTGTTGAGAAGGTTGCTGAAATGCTCTCTCCACCTATTGTTGATGCTGCTCTTCTCCCTCAGGAGGGTCATGCCATCTGCAGACAGGAGAGGTGTAGTGCTTGGCTTTGAAGGCCCATATACAGCTTTGATAGCACTGAAGAACATCTTGGAGTTCTTGGTGTCAGCGTAGTATTGGACTTCATCAGCTTTTCTCTCCCACCACTCATCTTACATTTTGCAAAGTGCAGTCTGTGCCTGACTCTGAAGGTGCTTGAAATGGTCATGTTTGGAGACTGAGGACTGATTGTGTTGCCATATGAGAAATGCGTTCTGTTTTTGCTCTAAGATCGTCATGATCTCGTCATTTTCGTCAAACCAATCTTGGTGAACTCTCTTTTTTAGTCCTAGCGTCGACTTGGCTGACTCTGTCACCAGGGTTTTAAACTGGTCCCACTTTTATGATGGGTCCCCAGTCAGAGGTCCATGGGATGTCAGCATGTCGCGAAGGTGGGCTGTGAATTGCTAACGATGACCAATATTTTGCAGCTTCCTGATGTTGAAGGAGGGTCTGACAACCTTGAGCTTCTTGCTGTGCAATGGTGTGATGTGCAGCATAAGGATAGACCTGATGAGTCTACAATCAGTCCAGCACTCAGCTCTCTGCATAGCCCTGGTGATCTTAACATCATAAATGTCCCACCTGCAACTGATGACATAGTTAATCAGGTGCTGTTCTTTTGCTCTCAGGTGCATCCATGCGGTTTTGTATTTGTCAGCTTGTCTGAAGAGTGTTGGTAATTGTTAGGTCATTTTCTGCATACAAGCTCAGCAGAAGAAGGCCATTGGCATTCATGTTAACAATGCCCTAATGCCCCAGCACCCCTTTCCAGTTCCTACAGTCCTTGCTAACTCTGGCATTGAAGTCACCCAACAGGAGAAGCGTGTCACTAGGAGGAGTTGCTTTTACAAGATGGTCAGGGTCCTTGTAAAAACTCTCTTTTGCTTCATTACTGCTGGTCAGAGTGAGGACGTACGTGCTGATGACTGTAACATGGTGAGGGGGATTGAGGGGGAAGTAGAGCTTGATCAAATGCTCGCTGATGCAAGTTGGTAGGTTAGGAAGCGGGTGCAGAAGTGATGTCTTGGTGGCAAGTCCCACTCCGTGGATTCAGTCTTTGTTTTCTGGCCTGCCTTTCCCAAAGAAAGTGTAATCTCCTTTCGGTTGACAGATGGATCCTTCTTCTGCAAGTCTGGTCTTGTTCAGGGCAGCTATGTAAATGTTATAGCGTGACATTTCTCTTGCTATGAGAGCCGTTCTTCTGCTAGGCCTCATAGTGTTCCCCCTGTCCAAGGGTGTGTGAACCTTCCATGCTCCAAATATCATCTTTCTTTCCACTCCTTTTTTGACCACTGTGAGGGTAAAACCGCCAGCTGTGGCATGCTAGCCAGTTTGGTTGGAACAAGCAATTTTTGGACATCTTTTCTAGTCCCCTCCCTCTTGAGGGTGAGCAGTGCTGCTCCTACAATGGCCTGCTCAGTCACCTGGGATATTGCTGAACTCCTCTGTTGTCCTAGGATCAGAGTTGAGCAACCAAAGTCTATAGGCTGCTTAAGAGCAGGTTTGGAACTACAACTCCCAGGGGTCACCTCCACCTGTCTCTTTGCCCCTCCCCCATTGCTGCAGGACTTTGAAGTAAACAGAAGGTGTAGATGGATAAAGTAGACTAAAAAAGTAGGGTGATTTGAGAGATGAGAATGTACAAAGAAACTGTGTGGGAGAATGTTTAAAGTGGAAAAGCCATTGCACAGGGGCAGTTCCACTCTCTCAGCCTCAGAAGCCTGGTTCCAGTGGTACGAAAGTCGTCATGGCTGGAGACTTCCTAGGCTGTAGTGGATGGCCGTGCCATCTTCAGTGCCTTCTCATGCCCTTCGTTCTCCACAGACCTTCCTGGTCATTGGATCTTGCTGCTGATCTCATCCATCCAGTCTGCTGGAGCCGACTTCGCGTGCTGAGATAGGCAAGTCCCTATGTCACCGAAGGTTTCAGAGCTGTCGGCTACACTCATCTGGCTTAGCCCGCCTGTTGGAGCGGTTTATCGGGGTGTGGCTGCTGTGCATGCAACAGCTTCTTTGAGCTACAGGTGAGAGCTGAGTGCCAGGTGGGGACCGAAGGGGCACGAGCTGCCCCCAAAAAGACGTGAAAAGTCCCCTACCCTATAGGTGCTACCCCTCGATGGACACCCCATACACCCCTAAATTCATAGAGAACAGGTTCATAAATGGCTTTTATCCATGCTGGGCAAGAATGATGTGCCTAGCTTCTGTTTTTCAGAATCTGGGAATAGGTGACAGGGAATGGATAAGTTGATGATTACCTGTTCTGTTCATTCCCTCTGGGACACCTTGGCCACTGTCAGTAGACAGGATACTGGGCTAGGTGGACCTTTGGTTTGACTCAGTAGGGCTGTTCTTATGTTCTTACATAAAGTTTGTCCTTTATTACGTATGTATACACTACTTTTCTCACTAACAAGGAGTAGTTTTCCTGGCTTTGCTTTCTATTTATTCTATTATTTTGGAGTTGGAGAACTTGTTTTGGGAAATAAGTGAAATACTCTTTGAGAAATACTCTAGTGTGCTTCCCGCCGCTGTTCCGGGTTGAGGGCAGCAGCATTCTCTCCTTACGCTTTAGAGAGTAGCAGGAGGGTTTAGCTATGGCACTACATGAGCTGTATATGGGGAGCTGAGAACTCCAGTCTGCCCTGGAATATTAATAGAACAGAGGTTAGGCAGGACAGCATTCTGCATTCTCTGTGTAATCTCAGGCACAGCCAGTGCTTCAGCAGACCCATGGACAGGGATCCACGTCCATGTAGTGAGACAGCCCAATCACAGAGTGAGTTCTGGAGTGCTTATATGCAGAAAGGACAGATACTTATCCTTGTATTTTTTCAAACAGCTTGTGTAACATTTTTGACATTAGCTCTCATTAACCATGCACAACTTTTGAGAATTTATGGCCAAGATTATAAGAAAACAAGCTATCTGAGGATAGCAGAATGGAGAAAATGGCTAAACCTAAGTAACAGAAGAGATGTATAACAATCATCTGAAAAATACAAAAAAAGAAGAGATAGTATAAACTAGTGTGTCTTGAATGGCGTTCATTTGGTGAAGCAGAATAATTTATTTCATCTGGTAAATCAGGATTATACACTGTGGGTGATTGTAGTCTCTCCCATCTGTATCCTTTAATAATTGAAAATATTCATGTAAAAATCTCGTTCAAACTAAAATTAGGTTTTATATGTTTGTATGCTTCTAATTCCCTGTGGTGCCAGATATTTCTGACGATCACTGTGTTACTTCTGTGTTTTAGCCTTTGTTGGAGATCTTCATGAATACAGATGAAAATTAAGGTTTTGGTTTTGCTTATGAATGATAAAGTACAACGCCCCACCTCCTCAACTTCTTGCATTAGATCTTAAAACCTTTGGCACTTGGCTAACAGCTTACTTGCACTGCCAGAGAATAGAAGAAATGGTTGTATCTCTTCAAAAAATTTCTTCTCTGTCTTTAGATTACTGTTCATTTGAACAGAATTTTCCTTGGTGTTGGTTTATGCACTTGGTTTAATCCAGATCAGTCTTCGAGCTGCTGATTGTACCAAAACATAGAAGGGAAGCACCCAACTCAGTCAGGTTTTGATTTGCAAACGTTGTAGTTGGCCACAAATTGTGGACATTTATTCCACCTTTCAGCTGCACATGAAAGGGAGCTTGAGTTTGTGCCCACATATGGGTTTAAGGATTAGGGGCACGGTGGAAAATTGACATTGACAGTATGCTTCCCTATTTCCCTTTCCCACTGAAGACCATCTGGAGTTCAGGCTTTGCTCTGTAAACAAATACCACAAACATAAGAAGGTAAAGTATCCAGACAGTCTAAGGCCAGGTTTACACTAGACCAAAAACTCGATCTAAGGTACACAATTCCCGCTACAACAATTGTGTAGCTGGAATTGAAGCATCATAGATTGATTTTTCTGGCCATCCCCACAGAGGGAGCTTGATAAGAGAAACTCTCCCTTGCTCCTCATGAGAACGAGGAGTACCAGGACTGACTGTAGAGTTTTGATGGTTCAATTTAGTGCATCCCCACCAGGTGGGCTAACGTGAACTCTGCAAGATTGTCCCTGAAACAGTCAATCTTCTGGTAAGTGTAAACGTAACCCTCTTTGTTTCCTCTTTAGAAATTGGATGGAGCTCAGGAGCAGTGGTCATAATGGGAGTTTGGCAATTCAGTGGGCATAAAAAATATCCATGCAACAGCTTCTTGCCTCCGGTGAATACCCTGGAATCTATAGTTTACAGTGGAGAACACCCAGCTTCTTCCCCAGGTGGGGATATCACCCAGACACTTACACATGTAATGCCAAGAGGCACTGTTGACCTACATAAAATTAAGTACATGTTTAAGAGTTTGCAGGCTGGGGTCTCAGGGCTTCTCTACATATGGATTTACTCAGAAATACCTCCATGCGTGGACATTCTTATTCTGGAACAAGAGTGCCATGTTCCTGTTTAGTTTGACTTAACTTTGAAAGGTATAAACGTCCAAATAGCTTGTCGTGAGCTGGCAGGAGAACTTTGGGGGTGGGCTGGTCACAGGTGTGGCTGCTCTGTCAGACTTGTGGTGGGTCCCGTACGATGTAGTGCAGGCATTCCCTGCTTCAGTCCACAAGATGTAGCTGCCCCTTGAAGTAGGATGGCTCATGCTTCGAGTGTGGCACTGGCATCGGTCTCTGAACAGTTACGAAGAATAATACAACCCCTAATATGTCTTTCTGCACCTTTAAATAAGCAAATGAAAATCAAAGGCAATCACTTAGTTGCCTGTGTGGGCATGGGTGTTCTGAGCTAGCACCAATCTGCTCTTGTCCTGCCCCTTGTGTCACCCAGCACTGCTGGACTCTGAGAAGAAGCACACAAGCCTGATCACTGGCTTGCTGGCTGCCAGTTGGTCACTGTCTTCCTCTGGCTCCTCTAGCCTCGTCTGAGTGGGTTTTGTTCATCAGGTGGTGTCTGAGCACCAACACCTTCAGCTAGGGCCAGAAAAGGTTTGATAAACGCCGTCAAAGGGTCCTTTCATATGTTCTTTCCACCATAGAAATGCAAATTGACTTTCCCAAGTTACTTCCCTAGCATTTAAACCCCACTAGATTCCTAAAAAGGGATAAGTGTGAAGGTTGGGTTGCTTCCTGATAGCCTAGAGAAAGGAGGAGGGTGCAAAGGTGACTTAAAGCTCCTGGAATATTTTCTCCTCATGAACTGAATCTGGTGTATCCCAGAGTCTTACCCAAGATTTTTAATGAGTATGAGCGCCTGTGGCCCCTGTTTTTATGTCCTCTGCAGCGCAGACACCTGAAGCATTCCACGTGGTCTTAACACTGTGATGGGGGCATTGCATTTGTACTTCTCAGCAGGGAGTGTTCAAGATGGTGAGTCATCAGTATAACTTCCTGCAGCATCTAGGAATTCCAAACAGTTCTGTCTAGGTACTGACAGGAAGTTGGTTTGATGCATGAGATCCGTCATATCCTCGCAGCTTTAGGTGTTAATTCCATCTAGAAAATTTAAATCTGGAGGCTTGACTTGTTTCTGTGCTTTTCATGGGTTCACAAATGCTGGATTAAGGAAAAATGCTTGGTCTTCCATTTACCTAATGCAAGGGTAAGGATTTGAAGAAAAGAATGAGGGATCCATGCCTCTTGCTGCATATTACAAGAGCAAACACTGTTGGGAAATCATAAATTCTAGATACTGACACATAAGATCTGGGCAAGGGGCTGTGAAATAACAATCACATTTCAAAATATGGAAAATTATAAACACAATTGAGTTACAGTAACCATTTTGTTTCCTAAACTGTATTAGGCTGCTCAATGGTCAAAGCATCTGGTCATGTTTCATTTCCAGCTGGCACTAACACATTTTAGAAGACAGAGTATATTCATATTAATAGCCAATGGCTTTCATTGTTGAGAAAGATTACCCTGCTGAAAATAAATCAGATCAAACTGACCAGCTGTAAACCTACCTACAAATTTTTGTGAATTTAAACCCACATTTTCCGATTAGTCCTCCTGCTCTTCCACCCAGATAATAAACCCCATGTTTGTCCATAGCAGTATAAGGAACCTCTTTGAAAGTATATGATGTTAAATAACTATCCTGAATAATTTCTGCAATACAGGTATACCAGTATTTTAAAATATGTAACCATCTTGTACTGTCTTAGGCACTTAAATAAGTCTGCATGACTTAAACGATCCATATTCTTGGAGCAATAGTTCCTGTATCATTCTGGCATCTGTATCTGGGATGTGCCATTGCCTTCTGATGAGGATCCATAATTCCAATAGTAATCACATGATAGAGGTGCAGTAAATAAGATAATGCCAAAATTCACTTCATATTTAACAAAAAAGAATGCAAAGGTAAAGAAATGCAAATTCACATTCCCTTTAACATTTGCAACTTACTTGCCTGAACTTTAAACCCCCCTAGGTTCCCAAAAAGGCACACGTATGACAAAAAATTGAATATTCAAGCAATTCATACATCTATTTATGTAGAAAAAGGAGGCGGTGGGTAAATGATGAACATTTTCTCTTTGAAGGATATTCATAGTGCTCCTGCAAACCAAATTATTGCTAGATCCCCTCAATACAGAAGTAGCACAATATGAAATGTCAAGTTTATATTCTTATTTTTTCCACTGGCTTGAAAGTTATTTGGAACAGGAAATAGAATTTTCAATTTTTGCAGAGAATTAGGAGTCTTGTGTTTTGTAAGGCTTCAGTGTCATGCATAATCTTCATCTATCTTGCACTGGTAGTGGACAATAATGATAATTTAAAGCAAATATGATAGAATTGTTGAACGATGAACTTTTGTTGCTAGTTCCAGCACATTTTTAGTATTCCCTTTGAACATGAATAGTAACAGAGAGGTAGCCATGCTAGTCTGTACTCTAACAAAACAAAACAGCAGAAATGTAGCACTTTAAAGACTAACAAAATGATTTATTTGGTGATGAGCTTTCATGGGACAGACCCACTTCATCAGATCAATCTCATTTCTAATACAGACTGACATTTATAAAAGTACAGAGAACCCAAAAAAATTGCAATAAAAAGTGACAAATCAAATACATAGGAGGGGGATGAGGGGTCAGGGGATGTCAATTGTCTTGCCTGTGATAATTATGAGCATCAAAAGAGGGGAAGCAGTCTTTGTAATGTGTGAGGTAATTGATGTCTCTGTTCATACTATGTGTTAGTATGTCAAATTTGAATATGAACTCCAACTCACAAATTTCTCTCTAATCTGTTTTTAAATTCTTTTTGTTCCAGGACACAGATTCTCAGGTCTTTAACAGAATGGCCCACTCCATTGAAGTGTTCACTGATTGGCTTATGTGTATTGCATTTCTTGATGTCTGCTCTGTCCCCATTTATTCTTTGGTAAAGGTTTTGCCCAGTATGTCCAATGTACATAGTGGCAGGGCATTGTTGGCACATAATGGTATATATAATGTTGCTGGAAGTGCTTGAGAATGTGCCTTTGATCTTGTAACTAACATGGTTAGGTCCAGTGATGGTATCCCCAGAATAAATATGTGGACAAAGTTGACAGCGGGGCTTGTTGCAAGGAAGAGTTTCAGGATTAGTATTACTGTGGTGTAGCCTGTGATTGCTAGTAAGAATCTTTCTTAGGTTAGGAGGTTGTCTACAGGAAAGGACAGACCTAACACCTAGGGCCTTCTGGAGTGTAGTATCATGATCCAGAATAGGTTGTAGGTTTTTAATGATGCATTGGAGGGGTTTGAGTTGGGGGATATAGGTGACGACAAGTGGTGTCCTGTTGTTGATCTTCTGGGGCCTATCTTGAAGTAGTTGATTTCTGGGTATTCGTCTGGCCCTGTCAATTTGTTTTTCTACTTCTCCTGGTGGGTAATTAAGTTTTATGAATGCTTGGTAGAGATCTTGTAGTTTTTGGTCTCTGTCGGTAGGATCAGAACAGATGCGATTGAATCTAAGGGCTTGATTATAAAATCCAACGCGTCTGTGAAAGGCGGACATATAAATAGTGGTAGTTTTTTAAAGTGCTTTTACACAAATGCTAGGAGTCTGTCTAATAAGATGCGTGAACTGGAGTACCTCATATCAAAGGAGGAAGTTGACATAATAGGCATCACAGAAACATGGTGGAATGAGGACAATCAGCAGGACACTGTCATACCGGGATATAAATTATATCAGAAAGACAGAACAGGTCGTGCGGGTCGCGGAATAGTACTATATGTGAAGGATAATATAGAATCGAATGAAGCAAAAATCCTAAAGGAATCGAAATGTTCCATAGAATCATTATGGATAACAATTCATTCCTCTAATATGAATATGGCATTAGGAATATATTACCGACCACCTAACCAGGACAGTGATAGTGATGCTGAAATGTTAAGGGAGATTAGAGAGGCTATCAAAATAAAAACCACAGTAATAATAGGAGATTTCAATTATCCCCATATTGATTGGGTACATGTCACCTCAGGACGGGATTCAGAGATTAAATTTCTTGATGCCTTAAATGACTGCTTCTTGGAGCAGCTAGTACAGGAACCCACAAGGGGAGAGTGAATTCTCGATCTAGTCCTGACTGGAACGCAGGATCTGGTCCAAGAGGTAACTGTTACTGGACCGCTTGGAAATAGTGACCACAATATAATAACTTTTAATATTCCTGTGTTGGGAAGAACACCGCAGCGGTCAAACACTCCGGCATTTAATTTCAAAAAGGGGAATTACACTAAAATGAGGAAGCTAGTTAAACAGAAACTAAAAGGTAGAGTAACTAAACTAAAATCCCTGGAAGCTGCATGGAAACTGTTTAAAGACACCATACTAGAGGCCCAACTTAAATGTGTACCCCAAATAAAAAAACACAGTAAGAGACCTAACAAAGAACCACCATGGCTTAACAGCCATGTTAAAAAGGCAGTGAGAGAGAAAAGGGCAGCTTTTAAAAAGTGGAAGTCAAATCCTAGTGAAGAAAATAGAAAGGAACACAAACACTCCCAAATTAAGTGTCATAATGTAGTAAGAAAAGCCAAAAAAGCTTTTGAGGAACAGGTAGCCAAAAATTCAAAAAATGATAGTAAAATGTTTTTTAAATACATTAGAAGCAGGAAGCCCGCTAAAAAAGCAGTGGGGCCCTTGGACGATAAAGATATAAAAGGAGCGATCAAGGAAGACAGTGCCATTGCGGAGCGATTAAATGATTTCTTTGCTTCAGTCGTCACGGCTGAGGATGTTACAGAGGTTCTTAAATCTGAGCCAGCCTTTTTAGGTGACAAATCTGAGGAACTCTCCCAGATTGAAGTGACATTAGAGGAGGTTTTGGAGTTAATTGATAAACTGAATAGTAACAAGTCTCCAGGACCAGACGGTATTCACCCAAGGGTTCTGAAAGAACTCAAATGTGAAATTGTGGAGTTATTAACAGTTGTTTGTAACCTATCCTTTAAATCCACTTCGGTACCCGCTGACTGGAAGACGGCCAATATAACGCCAATATTTAAAAAAGGCTCTAGAGGAGACCCTGGCTATTATAGACCGATAAGTCTAACATCAGTACCAGGCAAATTAGTAGGAACACTAGTAAAGAATAAAATTGCAAGGCACGTAGAAGAGCACAAATTTTTGGGCAAAAGTCAGCATGGTTTCTGCAGAGGGAAGTCGTGTCTGTCTAATCTATTAGAATTCTTTGAAGGGGTTAATAAACACGTGGACAAGAGGCACCCAGTGGACATAATATACCTAGATTTCCAGAAAGCCTTTGACACGGTCCCACACCAAAGGCTTTTATGTAAATTAAGTGGTCATGGGGTAAGAGGAAAGATCCTTTCATGGATCGGGAATTGGTTAAAAGACAGAAGACAAAGGGTTGGAATAAATGGTAAATTTTCACAATGGAGGGGGGTAACTAGTGGTGTTCCCCAGGGGTCAGTCCTGGGACCGATCCTGTTCAACTTGTTCATCAATGATCTAGAAAATGAGGTAAGCAGTGAGGTGGCAAAGTTTGCAGATGACACCAAGTTGTTCAGGACAGTCAAAACCAAAAGGGATTGTGAAGAACTACAAAAAGATCTCAGCAAACTGGGTGATTGGGCAGCAAAATGGCAAATGAAATTTAATGTGGGTAAGTGTAAGGTAATGCACATTGGAAAAAATAACCCAAGTTACACGTACAACATGATGGGGTCAAATTTAGCTACGACAGATCAGGAAAGGGATCTTGGAGTTATAGTGGATAGTTCTCTGAAGACATCCATGCAATGTGCAGCAGCAGTTAGTAAAGCAAATAGGATGTTAGGAATTATTAAAAAAGGGATAGATAATAAGACAAAAGATATCATACTTCCCCTATATAAAACTATGGTACGCCCACATCTTGAGTACTGTGTGCAGATGTGGTCTCCTCACCTCAAAAAAGATATATTGGCATTAGAAAAGGTTCAGAAAAGGGCGACTAAGATGATTAGGGGTTTGGAACGGGTCCCATATGGGGAGAGGCTAGAGAGACTGGGACTTTTCAGTCTGGAAAAGAGGTGATTGAGGGGCGATATGATAGAGGTATATAAAATCATGAATGGTGTGGAGAAAGTGAATATAGAAAAATTATTTACCTTTTCCCATAATACAAGAACTAGGGGACACCAAATGAAGTTGATGGGTAGTAGGTTCAAAACTAATAAAAGGAAATTTTTCTTCACCCAGCGCACAGTCAACCTGTGGAACTCCTTGCCGGAGGAGGCTGTGAAGGCCAGGACTCTATTAGGGTTTAAAAAAGAGCTCGATAAATTTTTGCAGGTTGGGTCCATAAATGGCTATTAGCCAGGGGTAAAGTATGGTGCCCTAGCATCAGTACAAGGGCAGGAGATGGATGGCAGGAGATAAATCACTTGATCATTGTCTTCTGTTCTTCTTCTCTGGGGCACCTGGCATTGGCCACTGTCGGCAGACGGGATACTGGGCTGGATGGACCTTTGGTCTGACCCAGTATGGCCATTCTTATGTTCTTATGATGGATTGTGTGGTGTGTGCTGGATGGAAGCTGGAGGTATGTAGGTAAGTGTAGCACTCAGTGGGTTTCTGGTAGAGAGTGGTGGTGGTGTGGCCATGAGTGATTTGTAGTGTGGTATCCAGGACATGTATTTCTCGTGTGGAATAGTCAAGGCTGAGATTGATGGTAGGATGCAGGTGGTTAAAATTTCTGTGGAAATTCTTCCAGAGTCTCTTTACCATGGGTCCAAATGATAAAAATGTCATCGATGTAGCATAAGTAAAGGAAGAGTAGCAGGGGACAAGAGCTGAGGAATCGTTGTTCTAAGTCATCCATAAAAATGTTAGCATACTGTGGGACTATGTGAGTGCCCATAGCAGTGCCACTAATCTGGAGGTATAAATTGTCCCCAGATTGGAAATAACTGTGGGTGAGAACAAAGGTACATAGGTCAGCCACCAGATTTGCTGCGGTAACATCAGGGATGGTATTCTTTTGAATATGAGTTGAGCAAGGAGTGTGAATTTAGTAGATTTAGGAATGAAAGTTTCATACATTTAACACATGGATTTACATAACACAGAAAACTGAGGCTGGCTTTTAGGGCCTGAACCTGCACTATTATAATCAATGGGATCAGGATTGGAGCTTTAATACCTTTAGATTATACCATTCACATTACTGGCTTTGGTATTTGCTCTCTTTTTGTGGGGCAGCTGTTCATGTGATTCATCTTCTTTGTATTCTGGAAGCAAAATTAAATGGAAGCATGCTGTGGCCCTGTTAAAAAGTGAATTTTTGTTGGAGTTTTGAAGGTTAATACTGTATTACAGACAGTACAGATTTGGAACTGGGCATTGTTTTCCAAAGCAAAACTACTTCCATAAGATAGACTTCAATAAGAAAACCCACACTATGGAAGAAGAAAGAATAGATATTAGAAAAATGTACGGAATCATCTAGTGCAGTGTTTCTTAAACTGTGTTGCTGTGGAACATGGGTTTTCCATGAACAACTTACAGGTGGGCCACGGGTGTTTGTATCTGGTTTTAATAACAGAAAATATATGCCATCAGTGTATTTTTCCAATGTTACTGCTTCATTGCTATGAGACCCGATTAAATTACTTCATCTTGTTTTTGCTATATATGTTGCTGTTTGCTTTTCTTTTTCCTGGCAACAATTTTTCTTTTGAAGAAAATGGTCATAGGTGTTCCTCATAAAAATACTATTGTTTTGTGTTCCGTGATCTCAAAAATTTTAAGAAACACTGATCTAGTGTGTCCCCACAGCAGGCTTGTTCCTTGCAGTGTGTATTTTCTAGTGTTTTGTCCACTCCTGTTCTAACTGTGCCAAAATGACACATCTCCATTTATTTTGGGAGATTATTCCACATTAACACAGTTCTCAGAGTTAGGAATTTTACTCACCCCTGAGCTCACACAAATCCAAGTCTGGGGGGGTGCATGACCAGCAGACCTGTCCTCCCAGGAACACCACATAATCAGGGTTCCCTCCTCATTTCTTGGGAGAGTGGTCCTTTAAGACTGTCCCGATATTCACTAGAAAGGACTATCCAGCTGCACGTGGTGGCAGAGGGAAGAGGGTGAGGACTCCATCAATCTTCTCTCCTTTCTCAGCAGCACCAGATGGAGAAGCACTTTTATAGCTTCAGCAGGTCATGATGTCAACAGTTCCAGATTCTATGGAGATGGGAGATTGTTGGGCCAGCATGGGCAGCAGGCAACCTCACTGCTTTAGACCATGCTGTCATGAGAGCATGTGCTTCATATATGGTCACTGGAGTTTTATTCTCTTAGGTCTGACACCCACAGAGACCATGTTCTCCCCCTTGTGCATCATGCGGAGCAAGGTTTCAAGAGGTGGGAGGCTCTAGGAGGGAAATAGGACTAAAAATGCTATAACATTGGCATGGATTAAATCTCTGTAGAAAGGGCAAGATAAATAAAACAGGCAATGACCTCAGCCTTATTTTTTTCCAAGGAAAGTAATACAGTATGTGTATGTGCAAAGGATAAGGAAAATGAGGGTTTAGAGTTGGGTTGTTTTTAAATGAGGATTATAAAAGCACAGAATAAATGACTGAGAGCCATGCAGTTGTGCCACTGGTGGCCTGTGTAATCACATGTTACTGTTGCCATAATCTTTCCTCTGTCTGACCCCAATTGTTACACTCAGTTGTTGCTTTACGTTTTTTTAGAAGGGTATAAGCTATTCATACAGGAACCACATCTACCCAGGTGATTGTACTACCTAACTGAACTGGGCATGACCAGGCTACACATACAGGCAGTCCTTGGACTTAAACATTCAACTGAAGTCAATCAGCATTACTGTGCACTTAGATGAATACCCTGATTTGATTTACAACTCTGGGTTTCGAGTTTTATGATGCTTAGTGCCGCAATTGAATAGGTTGCAGTTCAGAGTTACAGTGTTCCAACTTACAATGCAATTGTAAGGAACCAGTTGTGTGCTAAGTCTGGGGATCACCTGTGATTAATTTGGGCCCCCAGATAGACAAAGATACGGATGCACATTCCTTACTTTAAGTACATTATTCACATTAACTGTAATGGAACTACTCATAATGTCCTAGGCTATGTCTAGATTATAGGAATTTGTCAGCAGAAGTTTGTTTTGGAAGATATCTTGCGACAAAACTTCTGTCAACAGATGATGGCCAGACCGTAAGGAGGATCGAAAGAGCGATCTGCTCTGTTCACAGAGTGGCTGAACTGCTTGGCCGTTCTACTGGCAAAACAGCCCTCTGGAACCACAGCAGACAGGGTTGCATGGTGTCCCAGGGGTGGTGGTGGTGGAAGGGTCTGTCAATAGGAAAGGCTTCTGGAACATCCAGACTGATATTTTGCTGACGGATCTCTGTTAAGAGAGGCATTCTTTCTCATGGTGAGCAGGGTACAGCAGTCAACAAAAGTGCTGTGTTCTGCTGACTTACTGTTGACAGAACGCTCTTGGAAATAGGCCATTTTGTCAACAAAACCCTTTAATCTAAACATTGCCCTAGAGTTTAAAGCAGAAGGGTTCCATTTAGTCTGACCTTTTTATCAGAGGCCACCAACACCACCCAGCACCCACACATTAAACCTAATTACTCAAATTAAACAGAAGAATTATGGCCCACTGGAGATTAGACTGTTGTGTTTTACAGGCAGAGAATAGCATAGAGCAAGCTGCACCAATGCTCAAGACCCACCCCCCCCGACAGAGAAACAGTTAGGTAGGATATTCCCAAATAATGCTGGCAAGTGGTAGTATGCTGCAGAGGAAGGCAGGAAGTCCCCAAGATCACTGGCAATCTGACTTGGGGAAAAGGCGTTGCTGACCTCACATATGGTGATCAGTTAAGCTCTGATCGTGTGAGCAAGAACTAGCCAACTACGCACCTGAGAGAGTGCTTGATGCTACCTCAGCAGTCTGCCCACCCAGCCTATGTCTCACCTCCACCAATGGCCAGGTATTTTAAGTCAGAGCCATATTTTTCCTGTCTTTAATGTTGTTCTGCTAGCCATAAATCTAAATGATTTCTCCCAGTTTGTTTGCAGCCTGCTGTGTTTTAAGGCCTTTCATGTGCTTTCTAGTCTCCCCCTTCCGGGTCTTAAACAAACTGTACTAAGAGTTCTTTTGGTCTTTCATTGCAGCCCCTTAATCAAGCATTGAAATCCTAAGTGCAGATGCATTATATTGTTTACCCAACGTCAGTCAGATGGCAAGACTTTACAGAGATTACGAGTGTCTAGCTTAGTACAGACTGTCATGTGGTTGTTTAGACATTAAGCTAAACTTACGGCTGGGAGTCATGAGTGTAACCTTTATTGATGGCTATTGAGAAGCACCTAATTAGCACAGGAGTGAATTTGAGTCAGTGGGTATTTTATGCCAACAACACGTTAACTAATTTCTAAGCAGTTAAATGAGTCTGATGGATCTGAGAATTAATTTTTGATGTAATATCAGAAGGGTAGCTGAGTTAGTCTGTATCTGCAAAAACAACAAGAAGTCCTGTGGCACCTTAGAGACTAACAGATATTTTGGAGCATAAGCTTTCATGGGCAAAGACCCGAAAGACCTCTTGTCAATTTTTGTTAATATTTTGCAAGTGAATAGGTGCATAACATATTCGCAAACTCTCTGTTAGAAATACTGCAGTCTAATTTGCATTTACAGCGCCCTAAGGAATAATTCTTCCTCCTTAGTAATTACAAACATAAAAATACTTGTGGAACTTTATATTCTAGCATATCACCCCACCAGAATTGTCCCTTTGTTCCAGAGCTAAACAGACTAATCTGTCACTTCCTAGCACTTCTGCATATACGACCCATGTGAATGACGCTTCTGTATATGTGACACAAAATCACATTTGCCTTGTTTTATTTTACACTGTATTGCAAACTGAATACTATTGCTCTAGCTTTCACTGAATGTTGCAGCACTCTGGATATCCCTCCTCCACTGCATCCATGCTTCCAATTATTTTTCCAAGTTGAATTTTGTTTTTTCTTGCTGATATTTCCAACACCTCCTGATCTCTATTATCTCTTTGTCTTCCATGCAGTTCACAGCACACCAGCTTGAAGTCAAATATTCTTTAGCCCTTTCTGCCAGATTACTAGCAAAGTGTTTAAAAATGACCTTTGTCTCACACTGATTTCGTATTGTGTCTCACTGCTGGAAGATCACCTTTCTGTTAGCTCCTGGTGCATTTGACAGTGCTCATATGCAAGCAAATTTGAATTAATTTTCCAAGTAATATTTCCTAAAACACTGCATCAAATTCTATATTAAAATCAAGATGTATTATCTCTGCTTTGTTCCCTTAGCCTGTTTACAAGCTTCTGAGGTGCATAGAACTTGTTCTGTAATATAGAACCACAGGAGCGTGGTGACCGGGAAGTCAGAACCATAGTAGTGTGCCAAGAGTAATAAACCATTAACCTTTTTCACCTGATTGCTGGTGGTGGAAAGGGTGAGGCATTCACCTCTGAGGAGAAGACTAGCTATCTAATATAGAATACCTGAAGCACTATGGTGCTTTGCTTTTGCACCCATGCCATCAAAGTGCAGAATTATGTAGCACAACAACTTCGTCTCACATGTGCATTTTGAGTATTTATCATTTAAGTAGCTTAGATTATGGTGTTGTTTTATGTTCCCTAGTTGCATGTAGCCCCATACACTGTTAATTTGCTGTCCAGCAATGTACAAGAAGTGTGGGTACCATGAAGCTGTAGGTGTGACAGAACACCCCAGTGACAGAAGCTGCCAAAGGTTTGCTGACGAAATGAGACAGCTGGTCTTGAAAGTTATGATGGGCTAGTGGCAAAGTGACTTTACTATTATTTATTCAGTATAGGGCTAATCTGGGATATTTTTTCACCCTACAGCAGGAAATAATTTTTAATATTTTGAATAATACAATTTTGAAAATCCAAATATTGTTAATCCTCTCATTTTTTCTTGCGGCATTAAAATTTCAGCAGCAGAAGCTGAATGTGGCATGCCTAGCCTGAAGCAGGTGCCAAGCCATTTGCAAATTCTAATGTAAGTCTGGTAGGACTCTCACTGGCAGTTGACTGGAAAGATCTGGAAATAGAATGTATAATGTACTGGTAACCACTTCATTATGTTTCCGGAAACAGTTATCTCAGCCCGCAGTGTCCAATACTCTGTCCGTTTGCCACGTTAGAGACACGCACGTGGAGCGCCCTCTGTGCATGCACACCACTTGGTGGGACAAGCACGTGGTGGCAGAGGCGGCACCACCTGCAGCTTGCTCATGGCTGAGGGACAGCTTGTGTGGGGAGGCTTGGGTCAGTGTGGCTTGGGGTGGCTTATGTCAGCACAGCTCAGCGTGGGGGGGCAGCTTGTGCAGTGTGGCTCTGGCAGCGGCTCCAGTGAGTCACCAGCAGTTCGCACATGGGGAGGGGAAGTTAGGGTGCCTGGCTGAGGGTGGGGGAGAGTGCCTGGCTCAGGAGGGCGGCGCTTGGCCACGGGGGTGGGGTGCTCTGGCCATTGTTACATTTCTATTGGATATCTAAGCAGTTCTGTAGACTGGTCCTTATTCTGATACACTTTGAATGGTTAGGAACATTGATTCGCTACTGACGATTCATTGTGATTACAAATCCATAACTCACCAAAAAGGCTTTATTTTTTTTACTCATCCTAAGAATCTCTAGGTTTATTATCTCTGCTGACCATGTTTTCAGTTCTCACCCCAGGTCCCTGAAGAGATACATGAACTAGCAAATCTTATCTTGCTGCTTTTTGTCCCCCACCCCCTTCCGTCCTTCCTGGTACCCCCAACCACACATATTGTCTAATATTAGTGGAACATTTCTAGCCTTCTTTACGATACTAGACACACTTGTTGCGGTATAATTTATTCTGGTGGTAATAACATATCATGCCTTTTTTTTTCTTTATCTAGGTAAACTATGACCAAGGTTTGAGTCTCATGTTTTTCCTTCTGGGGCTGCTGATGGGACAGTTAAAGAGGGCAGTAGCCTCAGGGCTCCACCAATTTAAAAGAGCCTGGGACTCCAGACTGTTACTGCTGTGACAGCAGCAGCTGCCGGATCCCTGGGCCCTTTAAAATGCTGCTGGAGCCCCATGTGGAGTGGTCCAGGTGGCACTGAGGGCTAGGTGGGGAACGCTAGCCCCTAGCCCCACCCCTTCCACCTTAGGTCCACCCCCCCCCCGTTGGTGGGCCCAGAACTGTGGACCCCCCCATTTTTCACAAACCCAAAGGTTGCCCTGGGCCAGCGGGGTTGACAGCCTCCGAGGGCCATGGGGCAAGATGGCAGTGGGGACTGGCTCTGCAGGGGTGGGGCTTAGTGCTATCAGGCCTTGGAGCCACTTGAATTGTGGCACTGAGCTGCCCACACACACGGCTGTGCAGTGGTGGAACAGCAGTGCCATGACAGTTCAAAGGATCCCAGCACTTATGCTGCTGTCATGGCTGGAGCTCCGGGCCCATTGAAATACCAGGCCCCTGTGCATTCCCTCCCCACCTGATCCCTCTCCCCCTGCACTTGACAACCAGGTCCCAGCAAAGTCTGTCACCAGTCCTGGTTTCCTTACGAAGGAGTCACTAACCAGGACAACTTGCCTCTTCTTTCTTCTGTCACACATGCGTGGCTTAATTTTGTAGGGTTAAGAGGTTATAGAGTCTGAGGACAGAAGGAACCGCTCATCCAGACATTTGTTGGGAGACCAACACATCAGCACACAGACAATCCAGGAAGTTTTTGGAGAATGTTGGGGATAACTTCTTGGTACAAGTGCTGAAAGAACCGACCAGGGGCCATGCGCAACTTGACCTGCTGCTCACAAACAGGGAAGAACTAGTAGAAGAAATAGAAGTGGGAGAGAACCTGGGCTGCAGCGACCATGAGATTGTAGATTTCAGGATCTGGACAAAAGTAAGAAGGGTGAGCAGTAACATACAGACCCTTGATTTCAGAAGAGCAGACTTTCTCTCCCTGAGAGACTGGGTGAGCAGGATCCCTTGGGAAACGAAGATGAAGGGGAAAAGAGTTGAAGAGAACTGGCAGTATTTTAAAGAAGTCTTACTGAAGGCACAGGAACAAACAATCCTGCTGCATAGTAAGGAATGCAAACATGGTAGGCAACCAGCTTGGCTTAACAGGGAAATCCTTAGTCAGCTTAAATTCAAAAAGGATGCATACAAGAAATGAAAACGTGGACAGTTGACTAAGGAGGCGTATAAACATTTCTGGAGAATGCTGGGCAGTAATCAGGAAAGCGAAAGCACAATTGGAACTGCAGCTGGCAAGAGATGTGAAGAGTAACAAGAAGGATTTCTACAGGCATGTGAACAATAAACAGGTTATCAGAGAAGGTGTGGGGCCATTACTGGATGAGGGAGGTAACCTAGTGACAGATGATACAGGAAAAGCTGAAGTACTCAATGCTTTGTTTGCCTCAGTCTTCACGGACAAAGTCAACTTCCACATGATGGTCCTGGACAATGCAGTATTGGAGGGCAACCATCTGTGGGGAAGGAACAAGTTCTGAGCTATCTAGAAAAACTAGATGTACACAAGTCCATGGGTCTGGATTTAATGCACCCCAGGATACTGAGGGAATTGGCAGAGGTCATTGCTGAACCCTTGGCCGTTATCCTTGAAGACTCTTGGAGATCGGGGGAGATACCGGATGACTGGAAGAAGGCAAAAGTAGTGCCCATCTTTAAAAAAGGAAAGAAGGGCAATCCAGGGAACTATAGACCGGACAGCCTTACCCCAATCCCTGGGAAAATAATGGAGGGAATCCTCAAGGAATCCATTTTGGAGTACTTGGAAGAGGGGAAAGTGATCAAAAGTGGCCAACATGGATTCACCAGGGGCAAGTCCTGCCTGACCAATCTGATTAGCTTCTATGATGAGGTAACAAGCTCTGTGGACATAGGGAAGTCAGTGGATGTGATATACCTTGACTTCAGCAAGGCTTTTAATACCGTCTTCCACAACATTCTTGTCCATAAGTTAAGGAAATATGGATTGGATCCTTGGACTATAAGATGGATAGAAAGCTGGCTTGATGGTTGGGCCCAATGGGTAGTGGTCAGTGGATCAATATCTGGATGGCGGTCTGTTTCAAGCGGAGTACCGCAAGGCTCAGTTATGGGGCTGGTGTTATTCAACGTCTTTATTAACGACCTGGATGAGGGACTGGATTGCAACCTCAGCAAGTTTGCGGATGACACAAAACTAGGGGGAGAGGTAGATTCGTTGGAGGGTAGAGAGAGAATCCAGAGGGACTTGGATAAATTGGAGGACTGGGCCAAAAGAAATCTGATGCGGTTCAATAAGGAGAAGTGTAGAGTCCTCCACCTGGGGCGGAAGAATCCCAAACATTGTTACAGGCTGGGGACTGACTGGCTCAGCAGCAATACGATGGAAAGGGACGTAGGGGTTATGGTGGATGAAAGGCTGGATATGAGTAAACAGTGTGCCCTTGTAGCCAAGAAGGCTAACGGCATACTAGGGAGCATTAGGAGGAGCATTTCGAGCAGATCTAGAGAAGTAATTATTCCTCTTTATTCGGCACTGGTGAGGCCACGTCTGGAATATTGTGTCCAGTTTTGGGCCCCCAGTATAAAAAGGATGTGGATTTGCTGGAGCAGGTTCAGCGAAGTGCAACAAAAATGATTAAGGGTCTGGAGCACAAGACCTCTGAGGATAGGCTGAGGGATTTGGGCTTGTTTAGTTTACAGAAGAGAAGACTTAGAGGTGATTTAATAGCAGCCTTCAGCTTCCTGAAGGGGAGCTCTAAAAAGGAGGGTGAGAAACTGTTCTCAGTGGTGTCAGATGACAGAACAAGGAGTAATGGTCTGAAGTTGAAGAGGGAGAGGTGTAGGTTAGATATTAGGAAAAACTACTTCACCAGGCAGGTGGTGAAGCATTGGAATGTGTTGCCTAGAGAGGTGGTGGATTCTCCATCCCTTGAGGTTTTTAAGTCCCGGCTGGACAAGGTCCTGGCTGGGATGACTTAGTGGGGGTTGATTCTGCTTCAAGCAGGGGGCTGGACTAGATGACCTCCTGAGGTCCCTTCCAGCCCTGTGCTTCTGTGCTGTAATCATCTACTTTGGTCTCCAGCATAGCAAGTCAATGGGAGTCTTACCAGTGACTTCCCAGGAATTTTACCACTCACTTCCCTGGGATCAGTGCTAGTGCACTGTTTGGGTGCTTGGAAAGTTCCATTTCATATACAGTAACCTCTTTCAAATCTGGCAGCCCTGGGACTGGGAGGTTGCCAGATATTCAAATATTCTGTATAACGGACAGATGTACCTACCGATGCATAATACTAAAGAAAAACAAGATTAGATATTGAGAAACAAGCACAAATGTATGCAGAGTATTTTATTTACCAACAGCAGTAGTATTGTACACTGTAAACTTATACTGTATTTGCTGTATTTATTTGTATTTACTTTCATTATACTGTACTTATGGAAAACATAACTAAAATTTACTTACAGTTAAAATGCCAGTTATTTGAGAGTTCTGGATGATAGAATGCTGGATATGAAAGAGTTTATGTAATTCTATTATTAGCAAATTATTTTTCTTGAGGAAGAATATTCCATAGGCTTCCCTAATTGTCTTAAGCATTATACAGGATCACAAATAATATGGTGATCTAACTTCTAACTGTGCAGCTTTTTTTTGTGTACTCAGTATTTCTGTATTCATTTTTGGATAACTGTTACTGAAGAATTAGAAAACTTATTTAAGAGATTCAAAAACTGATTTTCTGTTTTTAGATCATCCATAATTATGCTCACCTATATATATGCCCTGTAATTTGAAATCAGAAGTTTTGTCCTTCTCTCACAGGTCAAGAGTAACTCTTTTAAACCATATAATTACCCTTCTGTGAAATGTGTATAATGGGGACAAAAATGCAGCCCTGCCCACATGGGTAATATGTGGGGGTGCACAGGGGGCCACATGCACCCCTGCATTACCCCCCCCACTCACCGTGAACAGCGCACCATTTCCAATGAGTGTGGGGGCAGTTCCACCCCTCCCCCACAGTGGCAAAGCTCAAAAATGGTACTCCTAGGCTGGGGAGGTGGAGCAGGGGTAGGGAGAAGGTGGGACAAGGCAGAGAAGGTGCTGGAGTGGGAGAGGGATGAGTGGAGAAGGAGTGGAGCATGGGTGGAATGGGCAGAGAGGAGGCAGGGCAGGGGCTCTTGGCTGGTGCCCCCCTAGAATCTCGGCACTGGTGGTCGCCACTGCCTGCATATTCTGAACTAATAGAACAGTGAAATTGAACTAAAAGAAGGCAAAGAGGCTGTGTTGTCTGTGTACATTCATGCTACCTGACCACCTTCCTCATGTCTTCAGAATTCTGTTCTCATACTACTTCTAAGCAGAGGGAGATATGTCAGGAGTGGAGTTGGAGAAGTCAGAAGTTGTATATGCATGGAAATGGAAAACAAGGAATTTCTGGTTGTACCAGGGAACTATTTATATTTTTCTTAGGGTAGAGGAAAATAGTGTAAACTGTATAGTTCACTTACCTTCAGCATAAATTGAATTGTTAGAACCAGCCATCAGCAAGTAATAGGAGAGAAGGAACTGAAACAAGAAATACTTTATCATGTTGTGGTAACATAATAGTGGGATGTTTAATGAGTATATTTTCCTGTCTTTTGATTTCTTCCTCAAATGGAAATCAACTTTAAGAATTTTTCTGTACATTTTGTCAATGATATGTAACTTGGAGTGGTAAAAGAAAAAAATAGAAAAAAAATCCAGGGTTAAAAGTGTAATCTAAAAGATACTAAAAAAGTTAATTTGCTTTTTAGGAATCTTTTTTTTATTTTTACATGTTATTAAATTATTTTTTCCTCAGGGCGAAAGTTTAAAAAGTTTAACAAAGTCAAAGTTATGAGGACACTAGATATTGTTGCACTCCAGCAGCCAATGACCCTACCAGATGAAAGCCAAGCTCTAAACCAGAGGGTATCCTTTTCACCAAATCAAGAAGTAGCATTTGTTCCTTCACTGCTCACCATTTTACAGGGCATTGAGCCGGAAGTGGTCTTTGCGGGTTATGACAACACACAACCTGAAACCTCAAGTGCTTTGTTGACTAGTCTCAATCAATTATGTGAACGGCAACTCCTCTGTGTAGTCAAATGGTCTAAATCACTACCAGGTAATAACATCTTTCAATATGTATTTATGCAAATATGTCATCAAGCTGATTATCTAAAAAGTATTCTGTTTATTGCCTATGCACTAAAACAAGGTCTATACAGAAATCTACTATTTTACTGAATTGATGATAAGTGAATCCTTAATAAAGGAATTCAATTGAATACATAATAAAGGACAGAATTTGTGAAAGGATAACACTTCCAGTTCAGTAAAAAATTATAAAATTGAACTTTCTGTGTACCAGAGAGATATTTTAATTAGACAGTAGAGCTTCTTAAGGGAATATTCTGTTTATCTTATAAGTAGGATGATTTTAAAAAACAGTTGAGCAACACAGTTCATGTTATATGACCAAAGCAATAGTAGGTATAAGGAGATGAATATGGAGGGACCCAGTAACTCCAGTAGCAGTACAAGTTGAACATATGTGTAACTTGTACCTTTTGCAGAAGTTGGGTTCGTTTAAAAAAGCGAGTATTTTTGTAGCTGTTTTAAATGAAAAAAATACATTTATTGTTTTATACAGTGTGCCTGTGTTAGTCCCAGGATATTAGAGAGACAAGGTGAGTGAGGTAAAATCTTCTATTGGACTAACTACTGCTAGGCTATGTCTACACTTGCCCAGAAGATTGACCCACTCAAGGTCAGTCTTCTGGGGATTGATTTCATGCATCTACTAGGAATGCATGGAATCAGCTTCTAAGGGGTCACAGTTGACCCCTGTATTCCTCGCGAAACATGAGGAGTAAGGGAGGCCGATGGGAGAAACTCTCCCATCAACCTTGCTCTGTAGGAACAGGCAAGTAAGCTGAGCACAGATAGGTCAATTCTAGCTATGCAGTGGCTGTAGCTAGAATTGCAGATCTGTGGTTGACTTCCTTTGCCTAGTGTAGATGTAGCCTTAGTGAGAGAGAGAAAAAAACTTTTAAACTGCACAGACCTCCTCTTCAGGTCCTCAGAGAAGCACAGCAAAATTCAATGAGGAACAGGTTGTTTAGCATAAGTAGTTAGCACATATTTTAAGGGACTATTCAAGGTAAAGTGACCTGATACCACCTTTGCAGCCATAGAACTAAATAGGGGGTTTTGTGGGTTACAGATTGTTGACATAAGCCATAAATCCAGCATCTCTGTTGAACTCATTACTTTTGGTGTCTAGCAGAGTAAGGAATTTAAGTTCCCAGGTTCATATTTTGAAAGTATTGTGGGTTTCCTTTGAGGATGAGGCCTGATATAGATCAGATACAGTGATCACTTTGTCTGAAGTGTTCCTCTGCAGGTGACAGGATGTTTTGTCTTCTATTATTTTTCTGGGTGAGTTCGTTCAAGATCATAGAGATTGTCTGAGTTCACCCACGTAGTTGTTATTGGGGCATTTGGTTGACTATTTATTATGATAGGCATGGGTAGGATCCAAACGTGGCTGGAAGACTTCTCTCTCACTATTAAATGTTGGTCAACTAAAATATATTCCTTCACTTATCTTGTCTCTTTGGTGTTTTATGTGAGTTTTTGAGATTGCTTTCTAAGGAGATGTAGGAGAATGTTTGGTATATTTGCAAAACACATTATTCTGCATTTGTATATTTTTCATATTTCCTTGTAAATCTCATATGGTGTTCTGTTTGAAATTTAATATTCTACATGTTTGGCATTGAGATGTCTACAGCAGGCTCATCATATTTTCTTATTTCATAATGAATTCAAGTCCCAACTTCCTAGCTACAGTTACACTAGTGAGTTTTGCCGACAAAACCCATTTGGTTGACAAAACTGGTGGAAAATCCACACACAAAATGTGTTTTGTTGGCAGTTTGTTGACAAAACTTAGCACTTTCTCTGGCAGCATTCTGTCTCTCAACCATGAGGCATAACACTGCTGTCGACAGATTCTGTCAACAAAAAAGCTGTGTGGATGCTCTGGAGGGTCTTGTCTCAACAGACAGGGTATGCAGAACAATGAGAAGCCCTGTCTGTTGTTCTTCTGGGTGCCTGTTTTGTCAAGAGAGTGGTCAGCCAGTCTGGCTGCTCTGTCAATAGAGCTGAGTGCTCTTCCAGTTGGCTTTTCTATGTGGCTGTGCTCTGTCGACAGAAGTTTTGGTGGTTAATCTCTTCTGACAGTGACTTCTGTCAACAGATTCTTGTAGTGTAACCGTAGTTCCTGATTTTCACCCTGTTCACTCTTTCCTGCTCCCTTTTAAATAACTGTTTTAATCTTGTGAACTCTCTTATATCTTCTGTCACCATTTGACGTATCCAGTCATATAAATATTTGACTTTGGCAGCGCGTATAATAAAATTGGAATGATTCAGAGAAGATTAGCATGGCCCCTGCACAAGGATGACATGCACATTCGTGCAGCATTCCACATTTTGTGGGGGGAGGGATGACTCAGTGGTTTGAGCATTGGCCTACTAAAACCAGGGTTGTGAGTTTAATCCTTGAGGAGCCCATTTAGGGATTGGGGCAACTAGATATCAGGGGTGGTGCTTGGTCCTGCCAAGAGAGCAGGGGACTGGACTAGTGAGCTCCAGAGGTCCCTTCCAGTTCTAGGAGGTGTGTGTCTCCAATTATATTTAATATTTGAAGTAATCAGTGACTCATGGTAGCACTTGAGAGGTACACCACCTCCCTGTGCTCTCGTGATAATTTACTCATTGCGAGTCCATTCAAAAATTAGGAGAAAAGGCAAGTTCAGCAAATGTTACATGGAATATATGTGTTTTTGACTACTACAAAAGAAAACTAAATGAATTTTGGAGAGCAGGACAGAAAGAAAAAGGGAAAAAATCCCCCTCACTGTCATTTAAATTGAGGTGGCCTATGACAGCTGTGCCACTTGTACTAGTTAAAGCTATGCCATTCTCATCTCGTTGTTCTAAGGAGTGAAAAAAAGCTGGAGTGGAAGATATGAAAATTACCCATTTAGGACATTTCCTCCATGTTTGCTATTTTCTTTCCTGGAGTTTGGATACATTCCCCAACTTTACCAGCTCAATATAGTTGCAAGCTTAGTTGTAAATTGAAGAAAATGAAATGTATTAA
Organism: Carettochelys insculpta; assembly: GCF_033958435.1. Classification (NCBI taxonomy): domain Eukaryota; kingdom Metazoa; phylum Chordata; order Testudines; family Carettochelyidae; genus Carettochelys; species Carettochelys insculpta. Next base: position 36,929,682 of record NC_134137.1, on the reverse strand, counting down.
ATTTGAATGAGAGGAAGCTTTCATAATCCCTTTTGATTCAGTATATATAAACATCCAAAGTACATTGGTTCACATTAGTGAAGAAACATTTTTTCCTGTGGCTCTGACGTTATTGTGATATGTTGTAATGCTTTTTTATGCCTAAAATATAATATCAGGTGAGGGGCCATCTCATCATGTAAGCAATTGCTTTGTAATCTAAAACACTGTATATGGCATAAGACGTTAGAGCCCATAACCTGAGATACTGCTGAACCTATCTGGTAGAGAGGGCAGTAATGCCAGTTTTGTTGCCATAATCTCTGGTGTAGGCATAGCCTTTGAAAACTTGTGGCAATCAGAGGAGTTCTTGGAGGATAGGAAAACAAAAACCCAAAAACAAATGTAGTGCCCATCTTTAAGAAAGGGAAGAGGGAAAACTACAGACCAGTCAACCTCACCTCAGTCCCTTGAAAAAACATGGAGTGGTTCCACAAGGAATCCATTTTGAAACACTTGAAAGAGAGGAAAGTGACCGGGAACAGTCAGCATGGATTCACCAAGAGCAAGCCATACCTTATCAATGCAATTGCATTCTATCAGGATTTAACATGCTACATGGTTATGGGGAAATGGTGAGCATGATATACCTTGACTTCAAAACAACTTTTGACATGGTCTCTCACAGTATTCTTGTCAGCAAGTTAAAGAAGCATGTATTGGATGAATGAACTATAAGGTGGATAGAAAGCTAGCTAGGTTTAATAGATAGCAATCAATGGCTTGATATCTAGTTGGCAGCCAGTAACAAGTGGAGTGCCTCAGGGCTTGGTCCTGGGGCTGATTTTGATGAATATGTTCATTAATGATCAGGATGATGTGGTGGATTGCACCCTCAGGACGTTTGCAGATGACACTAAACTGGGGTGGGAGAGACAGATAGGCTGGAGGTTAGGGATAGAGTGTAGATGGCCTAGACAAGTTGGAAGATTGGGCCAAAAGAATCTGAAGAGATTCAACAAGGACAAGTGCAGGATCCTGGGCTTAGGACAGAAGACCCCCATGCCCATTTATGGATTGGATCTTTTGCATTTTGTACTGAACACATAAAAATCTTACTATTGTAACATAAGAATCTGGATGGATAGAAAGACTGATGACCAAAAGACTAACTGCCCCATGAAAACTCCATCAGAAAATGGTTCTTAAATTATTTAAAATTCTGTCCTCTGCAATAGATTGCAGCAAAGACCAATGAGATAATTAAAAGGATTAATACTTCCACAAAAAAATCCTCTCTCATTTTACATTTTAGAATAACAGAAACTACACTTAGTTTTGTCACTTAATTTTTTTTTTGCGGGGGGGGGGGGAGGGGGGATTGAAAGCTGACCTGAAATTTGATTGTCTAGAAACAAGGAAGTTTTCATGTTTAATTTTAAAGAGTTATTGATAGTTAAGAAATGTAATCCTCTTTCTTAAATAACTTCAGCTGGGTAAATGAAATGCAGTGACAGAGACACATTACTAAAATGAACTGTTGAAATATAAGCTTTTTATAAATTAAGTGTTGTGGATCAAATGTTTTACCACTTTTGAAAAATAAAGAGGTAAATACTTTCCATTTACTTGGTGGAACAAGGACATGTACAGATAGATATTTATTGTTGGTTATAGGCAAGTCACTGCACCTTTATGATCCTCAATTCCCCCATGTGGAAAATGCAAATAATGATGATGACTTCCTTTGCAAAGCACTTTGAGATCTACCGATGAAAAGGGCTGTCTAAGAACTAAGAAATGCTGTAATTATAACTACTTCTCAAAGGAGTCCAAGGAATTATTAATAAATAAGAGTTGATTATGGTAGCCAGTATGATAAACTATTGTATTTTTCAGACTAACACATTTATTGTGTTATGAGCTTTCATGGGTAAAAACCCACTTCTTCCATTCATCTGAGGAAGTGGGTTTTACCCACAAAAGCTCATGACCTAATTAATATTAGTCTCTAAGGTGCCATATGACTGCTTGTTATTTGTGAAGCTACAGACTAACATGGCTACCCCTCTGAGGCTGTCCTATATTTGTTAAGAGTATATAAAAACTTTGTTGTTTTCTAAAGTAAATAGTCATTCATACCTGGTAAAATTATATTTGATTTGGTCCTTTCAGGATCAAAATCAAGGAAACAAACTGTGGCTCCGCATAAAAATTTGGAAGAGATAAACTAGTGTAGTCAAATAGCTAGTGATAATTCGAATATCCCAAGTCTCCTGTTGATTAGTCCCTAACAGTAGGTCTGTATTACAGTGGAAAATTAAATTAAGGTACGCGTTTCCAGCTACGTTGATTTATGTAGCTGGAGTTGACGTACCTAAATCTGGGCATAGATGCCATCTCTACTAAAGATTTCCCTTACTGCTAATGAGGGGCAGGAGCACTGGTGCCAATGTAGGTGCCCTGTAAGTTTGCTGTCGCGTGTCCCTGCTAGGCATGCTAAATTGAACTCCGAAAGACTGACCACGGCAGGGTTGAACTCCCCTGTAGTGAAGACATATCTTAACTACACAAGAAATATTGCTAAATTAACCTATAATTAGATACATTTGAATTGTTGGGTCAGTGCACCAACTGTTGGAATTGTTACAATACTGGAAGTGCACATTTGCTATTTTATTAGTGGATCCTAGAGGCTCTTGAAGAAAAATATCAAGTCCCATTCAATAAACTAAGAGGAGTTTACAAATTATAGTTAATCCCAGTTTTTGTTATAGTAGTCTTGTTTTCATTGAAAGTTTAATTGGATTCTGTCAGAAGCTGTGAGTAGTCTTATCTCATTTCAGACATGCACAAGGTATGAAAAGAGACTGGATAGATAGGGACCAAAATACTACATATTTAAATTTATTTAAAAATAATGGATAGCTTGCCTGATACAAGATCAGAAATGTGTCATAAACGTGAATTAATTGTTTTGTGAAATAATTCTTTTAATTCTTCATGTGATTTTTCAGGATTCCGGAATTTACATATTGATGATCAGATAACCCTTATCCAGTATTCTTGGATGAGTTTAATGGTGTTTGCATTGGGATGGAGGTCATATAAGCATGTCAGTGGTCAGATGCTATATTTTGCACCTGATCTGATACTAAATGAGTAAGTAGATAGCTATTGCTATTTATTAATATTATACTTGAAATCCTGGCCCCACTGGAGTCAGTGGAGGTTATGCTTGTGACTTGACTGGGGTCAGGATTTTGACCAGTGTTTCTATTTTGTTGCTTCATAAAACAGTGCTAAAATTAAGATGAAAGGGAAAACTTACATTATCACCACAATAAACCTGAATTAGTTTGAATATAAATTTCAGGGTAAAGGTTTAATCCAGAATCCTTGTAAGATGATGCTTACGAGTATTTCATAGGCAATCCCAGCATACAATTTCCCTATATCTTTTATAATTTGTTCTTAGAATTTGCTAAAGAGGCCTATACAAGGCAATATGAAAATTAAACAAAGAAGCTTATTATTCAAATTAACATACAACTAAAGACTAAGTCCCCAGTCCTACTTCACGATCCCAATTCACAGATCCTCTTGCACATGTGGAGTATCCATGAAATCAGTGGAACACCACACAGTCATGGGATAGGGGATCTGGAGGGCAAAATTCTGGCACCACTGAAGTCAGTGGCAAAATTGTAAGTGATTTCAGTGGAGCCATGATTTCACTCCATATACTTACAATAAACACTGGACATTAGCAAACAGAAGCTGAATTTCTCAATAAAGAATGCATTATATAGTTCACGCATTCAAAAGAGGATGTAGCACTTCATGTTCTGAACAGATTTAAAGTATTTTTTATTTAGAACAATAAAATATAGCTCTACAGCAGTGGTGGGCAACCTGCAGCCCACAGATTCCATGTGGCCAACTGAGGCTCTACCTGTGGCACACGGACCCCTGGCTGCCCCGTTCCCTTCATGTACCTCTCACATGCTAGGGTACCAGAGCCCCACATTTCCTCCTCCTGCCCCTGAGCACTTTCATAGGAGCTGTGAATCTCCTGATTTAGTGTTTGTCCCCTCTCCTTCCCCTTTGTCCCACAGCTGGAACACTGTCAATCAGCTGTTCATGCCATTCCAGTTCTGGGGGAAAAGGAGAGCGACGTGAAGAGAGTACAAAGGCTGTTCATGTCCTTCCAAGGTGCTTGGAGGGAGGTGGATGAGAAAGGAAGTGTGAGGTTCTGGTTTCCCAGTGTGCAAGAGATGCTTAGGGGACGACAAATGGGGGATCATAGGACCAACCTCAGTGGGCCATAGGCTAGTGCAGCCCACTGAGATGGAGGAGTGACCCACTCATTGTTCGTGGTTACCCATCCCTGATCTACATTCATTGAGGGACAGCTTTTGGTCATAACAAATATAAACATTTTCCTGATGATAGCACATTCAGACACACCAGAATAATAATTTAAATCAACTGTCAAACAAAATAGCAGTTCAGTAGCACTTTAAAGACTAACAAAATAATTTATTAGGTGATGAGCTTTCGTGGGACAGACCCACTTCTTCAGATCATAGCCATACCAGAACAGACACAATATTTAAGGCGTAGAGAACCAAAAATAGTCATCGAGGTTGACAAATCACAAAAATTATCATTAAGGTGAGCAAATTAGAGAGCAGAGGGACAGAAGGAATGGAGGGGAGCGGGAGTCAAGAATTAGATAAAGTGAAGTATGTAAAAGAGTCCTTATAATGAGCCTTTTCAGTAAAACAGAGACTTTCAGGTCATTAACAGAATGGCCCACTCCATTAAAGTGCCGGTTGACAGGTTTGTGAATCAGGAGTGTTTTTATGTCTGGAACTTTGATAGAAGTTTGGAAAGAGGGGCTGTTGAACTCTCTTTTATATTCAAATTGGACACATTAACATGTGGCTTGAACTGGGATGGCAATTATCTGGCTCATTATAAGGACTCTTTTACATACTTTGCTTTAGCTAATTCTTGACTTCCCCCGCCTCCTTCTTCCCTTCTGCTCTCTGATTTGCTCACCTTAATAATAATTTTTCTGATTTGTCAACCTCAATTACTGTTTTTGGTTCTCTGTGCCTTAAATATTGAGTCTGTTCTGGTATAGTTATGATCTGAAGAAGTGGGTCTGTCCCATGAAAGCTCATCACCTAATAAATTATTTTGTTAGTCTTTAAAGTAGTACTGGATTGCTTTTTTGTTTTGATAGTATGTAGACTAACATGGCTGTCTGTCTGTTATTAAATCAACTGTGAGTGAGATCCTGTCCATTGAAGTCAATATCAAAAAACTCATTGACTTAAGGAAAACCAAAATTTTAACTATGATTTTTTAGGTCTTTGATTTTAAATCAAGTTGAGGTTTTCTAAAAATTGCCCACACTATTGCACCTTTAGATTCAGTGTATAATGAGCTAACATATGCTGTTTTTTTAAAATGCTATTACCGATAGTACATCCTAACTTAATTTTTGTAAATGGCTGTAAATAAAAAAAACAGAAATATTGAAAATAAAGACCCTGTTCCTGCAAACATTTCTACAGTTATTTTACCTTATTGAGGTAATTAGTCTCAGTGACTTTAATGGGACTTTTTAATGCATTAACAAAGATAATTAGACTCGCAATCCATTATGTTATCATACTTTTTTTTGTACAATGGGACAAAATTTGCTAGAGACCCATATTTGTTTTCAAAAACACCCTTAGAGTGTGGGTTCTTAACTTCCCTTGAAATCAACAGAAATTAGAAGCTTAAATATCTTTGTAGATCTGACCCTAATTTACTTAAGAACATAATTTGCATTGATATCAAACTGCCTAGTTACAAGTGTAGGCTCTTTGTTTAATAGTTTTGTGTTTGTCGTTTTCTGTTGTTTTCACAGTACAGATAATAATAAATCTCCTAACCATTTACATGTGCAAGCTTTTAGTAGAAAAAAATCTATATGCAAAATCTGAAACACCACTAACAATTAGAAAACAAATTAGAGAAATACTTGCAAAATATCTACCATTGTGATATAAGATTACAAACAGAAAATCGTGACTGATGTGGAGAAAATGAATAAAGAACAGTTATTTACTCCTTCACATAACCCAACAACTATGGGTCATCAAATGAAATTAGTTCGTAGGAGGCTTAAAACAAAAGGAATACTTCTTCAGACAACATAAAGTCAACCTGTGGAAGTCTGTACCAGAGGATATTGTGAGGGCAAGACTGGAACAGGGTTCAAAAAGAGCTAGATAAATTCATGGTTGATAGTTCCATTAATGGCTACTAGCCAGGATGGTTGGGGTGGTGTCGCTAGCCTTTGTGAAATAGCAGCATTTAAATTAAAAAAAATATTTGGTTTCTTTAATTTAAAAAAAAATCATGATTTTCATTCACCTGGCACTTAGCTCCTCGTAGTTTCTAAGATGCCTATCTAAACTGTGACACCATTTGAGGGGAATTAATTTACCTATAAACTTCCAATAACATGTCGTCATGATTTCAGATGTATGTGAAAATGAATAGATACACAAAAAATTAAGAAATAATTTTTTTACTTCCTATAGCTCTTATTTTAGTTTCAAGAATGTGGTAATTTATCTAACAGTAAGGTACGGACTGCAAAAAAGTAGTGGCTGAGTCTTTTTTTATCTTTACCTTTTCTGATGTGTAAGACAGAGGATGAAAGAATCATCGTTTTATTCATTGTGCCTATCCATGTGGCAGATCCCACAGGAATTTGTCAAACTTCAAGTTACTCAAGAGGAGTTCCTCTGTATGAAATCATTATTACTGCTCAGTACAAGTAAGTAGAAAATTGATGTTTTTGGCTTAATAGCATTTTTTTGTTTTGCACCTCACATTTAAAACAACAGTGAAATATTATGAAGTTTCAGACAGTGTTTCTTTTGAAAATTTTAGGGCTGTCTGTCCTGAAAAGCAGCAAAATTCCCTTTAAGTGAATATGTCTCAGAATTCAAAGCACTAAACTATTCTTTACTTTTGATACTCAGGATAAATTCAGTGAGATACCTGTTGAATAAAAACAAAAAAGCAGTCAAGTAGCACTTTAAAGAGTAACAAAACAATTTATTAGGTGATGAGCTTTCATGGGACAGACCCACTTCTTCAGATTATAGCCATACCAGAATAGACTCAGTATTTAAGGCACAGAGAACCAAGTATAGTAATCAAGGTTGACAAATCAGAAAAATATTATCAAGGTGAGCAAATCAGAGAGCAGAAGGGCAGAAGGGGGATGGGGTCAAGAATTAGGTAAAGCCAAGTATGCAAAAGAGCCCCTATAATGAGCTAGAAAATTCCCATCCCAGTTCAAATCACGTGTTAATGTGTCGAATTTGAATATAAAAGAGAGTTCAGCAGCCTCTCTTTCCAAACTGTTGTGAAAATTCCTCCTCAGTCAAACACAGACTTCCAGGTCATTTACAGAATGGCCCACTTCATTAAAGTGCTGGCTGACAGGTTTGTGAATCAGGAGTGTTTTTAAGTCTGTTTTATGCCCGTTAATTCATGGCTATGATCTGAAAAAGTGAGTCTGTCCCATGAAAGCTCATCACCTAATAAATTATTTTGTTAGTCTTTAAAGTGCTACAGGACTGCTTTTTTGTTTTGTTAGTATATAGACTAGCACAGCTATCTATCTGTTACTCTTGAATAAAATTTGGCAGGTGGCCATAAGCTGTACATTTTCAGAGTAATTGGGCAGGGTTTGAAGCCGTACAACTCTGACTGACATTAATGATAATATACAAATAAAGCCCCCTACAAAGCTGGAAAATTTATCACTAAATAACAAATACGAAGGATCCTTTAATAAAATGTCAGGTTAGTTGATGTAGGGGCCACATGCTGTTCCTGTGAATTTTTGCTCATTGAAGCAGGGGAGAATGGACAGGGCTGGCATACCACGTTAGGTTACTAGTATTAAAAATATTCAAATTCTACTGGACAAAGATGGGCAAATTTAGCCTAGGTGTAAGTTGAGGCAACTTCATTGACTTCAGCTGTCTGTTCCAGAACTAAGTTTGGCCCACCACCTCTAATCTGATCCCAGATACATAGAACTCTTCCAGTTTCCAATTTGCTCATTGGTCTTCCAGTTTTCAGGTGGGTGGGCATGTGAGTGAACTTCATTGCCTGTCTAGACTAAGAAATTTATCTGTAGCTGACCATAGCTGTCAGTAATGAATTCCCTGATCCAGTATGGAAAAGGACGGAGCTGCTAGCACAGAACGAAAGCTGCCTCCAGAACTCTAACTCAAACTATTCTTGAGACTTGGTTTCCCTGAGGAGCCACCCACCTACACTGAACAACAGTAGGGTCAATAGGACTCCTATTTATTAGGCTTGATGCATCCATGTGCCAAGAAAAATATTAATTGAAGGCTTATTCTGTCCATGTGCTTTGCTTGTGACTCCTAAACTCAGCATATGAAATCCTTGTTCAGCTTGACCTGCTTTTCTGTAAGCATAGGTGAAAAAATAATTCCCAGCAAGTGAATACTGTATATTTTAATAGAAGTTTAGGATCCAGAGGACATTCCATAGTAGTATTTCCAGAAACAGTTATATGGGAAAAAATAACAGCTTCTTGATAGCAGTTATCGTCCTACAACTTTATATTTGGCATTTTTCTGCTAAATTTAAATTTCCATTATAGAAGGTAGTTTTCTTCTGTTGAACAGAGAGCATCGGCTGCCAAGCAGCTGATGCCCAGTTATCACAGCCTTACTAAAAAGTTTGTCCAGCTAAACAACAGCTGCACGGAAGTAAGAGATGGAAAAGATTTGTTGGGTTACCTGAGCCATCTCTCACAGAAGTGTGAGCTCTCCCCCACAACATTCAGTTCACCCCTTTAAGGTGTCAACATCAAGGACTCAGTTTAGATCATGTTAAAATGTATTTTAAAATAACAAACTAAGAAAAAATGATACAGCTAGGGTCAACCATTGGGCAAATTTCATCCCAAGTGTAGCTCCAGTTGCTTTAATGGAGTTGTACCAGTGTGAATTTGGCCTTTATTTTTTATAATATTTAACTCTCTGTTCTCTTTCCAGTATGAAATAGTGATGCATGCTTGTTTTCAGTCAAAGAATATATACAATAGCTCTTTCAAAAACTGGACTTCCAAAACTCAAAAGTAGCTGGAGTTTTGGCGTGTAATTTTCATTGCGATAAGAAGATGGGAGAATTTAAACAATTGCCCTATTGGAAATTTTTGCCCATTTTTATTTTGTTATAGTTGTCACCTTCAATGGACCGCATAAGGCTTTTGAGTTATCCCACCTTGAGGCACTACTGGGGATATGCTAAATCATTGCATCCCTTAGCTGCCCTGCCTGTGTTCCCACCCCCTTAGAAACAGGTGACTTCATGGCAGAGGTAGAATTTTAGTTATGTGGCATCACATTCACCACTTTCTCTGGCAGATTTTCTATATCAGTGACTCCATGCCAGGATACCAGAAAGCAGCATAACTGGTTGACTCTGACATATGCGTCCAGCTGTGTATGCCAATCACTGTTTTTGCTCTTCATAGACGAACAGGAAGAAGTTCAATGTCCAAAATAAAGCAATTACCCAAACTCCAAAGTGTAAAATACAGTATAAATTCTTTCTTGGTTATTGTCTTCATAATGTA